>NC_136729.1:15710833-16346250 GCF_936440315.1 Barbus barbus | reverse complement strand
ATATGTATAGGTATAGGTTACTGTATGATTATATTATGCTGATGTTATTCTTGTCAATATTGTACTGTACAGTGTAAAACTGCATAAATATCTAATCTAAAGTTTATCTCAAGTCTGAATTCTGTTTTGTCTCTCCTAAACTAAATTCATGGCCATTCATCCACTCTGAGTCAACCCATGTAAAAACAAACAGCTCTCTGTCACACTTGAAGAGTCCACATGTATTTGAAGCATTTACATTCCTCACAGTGAGGCATGTGTGCGCTTGTGATGCCGACTCGCCTGTGGGTGGGTTTCTGCTAATATGCTTGTCTGTGTGTTTATGCACAAGTGTGTGTGTGTCCGGCATTTCAACCATGTGCAACTGAACCTGCAATTTCACAGCGCATCTCTCGCTGTGCTGCGGTGTCGTGCTGGTGAGGCACCTTAAATAATGCCATTTCACCCCTGCTGTTTGAGATCAAAGCTTCTATCAGCTGAACCTCTGCGCCTTCTCCACCCTCACAGTGGCCCTCTCCGCCTGCCCACACTTTCTCCACCACATACAGCGTCCATAACAAAGATGCAATGCACTGGCAAACAACTCTAGATGTCAAACAAAGCCAATCAATTGCCTGTTTCCTGTGTGAAAACACAATCAGTTATGGCTTACCTTTAAAACGATAGGTCAGGCACATGTAATTACCTTGCTGGAAGGAATTTGCATCACTGTTTTAATATACTGACATTTGTGCCATATATGTAGTTTGTCACTAAGCAGTTTAATGAAAACTGACATTGGCTTCATAAACAACCATTTCAATACAAATGCAACACTGCTGTGGTAATTAGTATATTTGTTTCCCCCCATGAATAATGTTTATAGTGTATGCAGGCACGTCCAAATATAAATTCACAGGGGTGATATAGGGGAGACCGAGGCTAGCTGTCACAATTTCCCTAAAGTCTTATATGCACTATACAGTTCAAAAGTTTGGGGTTAGTAGGTTGTTATATATGTGTGTGTGTGTGTGTTTATTATATATTATAATTATTGTGATTAATATCATTCTGCAGGTGAACGGCCATCCCATAAAGGCACAAAATCACTTGCACTGATTCTTAACTTAACTGTTCCAACTCAGTCCAAGCAGTCTTTTGCCATCTTCAAGAAATGGCTAAAGACACATCTCTTCCATCTATACTTGTCCTCTAACACTGGCACTCTCTATTCTAGTTCTATTCTATCTACTTGTTTTTATTATTTATAAAACAAACTTGACCCTTTAACACTAGCATCCTCTATTCTTTTTTTTTATTCCAACTATTAACTGTTTTCTTATTAATTATTATACGACTCCCCCGGGCAGGGACACTGGCAAAGGATACAAGTATCTCTTTTTATTTCTCCTTTCCTACTACTTGTTTCACTTCTACTTCAGTTTTTATAATCATGTCGTACTATGTGTAAGTAAGTTGTTTTTTTTTTTAGCATGTGTGTTTGGCTCAGTGTTATTTTTTTAGGATTACTGATAAACTAATGTAGTTTGATTTGTATTTGTTATCTATTTTAATTTTAATTAAAGTTGGAGTAATGTTTGTCATTTTATTAGTTTTTTTATTTTGTCTGTATAGGTTTTTTTTTATTAAGTTTTAGTTTAATTTAATTTGAGTTATTTTAGTTCTTCAACAAACTACATGGATATTAAAGAATATATATATATATTGAATTTATATATGTATATGTATATATATATATATATATATATATATATATATATATATGTGTGTGTGTGTGTGTGGGTGTACATACACATATATGTAGTTGTTTTTTGGTGTTTGGCTTAATGTTTTGTTAGAATCATTATTATACTCTTTTTTTGTTCTTTAATATTTTGAATTGTTTTTTGCTTTATTTTTTGTTTTCATTTAAATATTAAGTTTAGAAATTTTGTTGTATGCATTTGTCATTTTTATTAGATTTTTCTTAAATGTGTGTGTATATAGTATATACTATATAAAGTTTTAGCTTTTAGTTTTGGATCTGTTTTAATTGTTGTAATACTACAATTGCTTGCTGTTGCCCTCATTTGTAAGTCGCTTTGGATAAAAGCGTCTGCTAAATAACTAAATATAAATATATAAATATAAACAAAATAATAGTAACTTGACCCTCTAACACTAGCTCTATCTGATCTATCTATCTATCTATCTATCTATCTATCTATCTATCTATCTATCTATCTATCTATCTATCTATCTATCTATCTATCTTATATATAATTTTACTTTTTAAAATTATTTTAATTAATTATAAAAAAAACTTGCTATGTGTACTGTGTATGTGTTAGACAATCTTGTCACAGTTCTTAAATATTGTTGCTCTTTTGTTGGTTTGATTGCTTCTATTGTCCTCATTTGTAAGTCTCTTCAGAAAAATTAATCTGCTAAATGATTAATGTATGAGAACACAGTTCAACCTTCCATTAATTTAATAATATAAAAGAAGCTGGCCTGAAGTGAATGCCAGAGTTGTTTTCTTGTGTTCACTTGTTTATCTGGGAGCTTTGTAAAAATGTGATGCTTAGAGGATAAAAATTTACAAAACAATATTTTAATACAGTTTATAACTAGGCGTTTGAAAGCAACATACTGTACAAAACATTTGCCAAAAATAATTAATGCATTTTGACCTTTGACCCCTCGAACTCTGACTGGGTGAGGAGCGCAGCAGCGAGTAATGTGACGTCTTGTGCTGGAAGGACCCCAGTGCTCTCTGGCCAAGGCCCAAGCTGCTTTCCCACATGCACGGCGCAGCTACAGATCAGATTACTATTTACACTGCTTTTCAGCCTTAATCAGGATCCCCATCTGCTGCATCTCTTCACCACATAATACATCATCAACACATTCACAATACTGTACAGTTATGCTTTACTTTTACACGTTCATGTCCGGCATCACTTCCCAATTCCACAGTATGAAGACAGTTTGAAGGTCTGGTAAGCATTTGAACTCAGATTATTAATCTGCTTTTGAGCATCCGTCTGATAATATCTCAGAACCAGATTATTCAAAGTCTCAACTGTGGCGTCCTGCTCTCCTCATGGTAACAAATGGAGGATGACAACTGGCCGGTGTCTCAAGGCCTGGCTCACACAGACAAGCTTCCCCAGGTTTGCATTAATCCAGCACATTCACTCACCATCACTGTCTCTCCTCCATGAATATAAAGGCGCCTGGATTTGTAACAGTATGTCCTTCATGACACTCAAAGCCAGCTTCATTCCCATCAATATTAAATAAAAATTAAAGCCCACTCGATATATGGGAGTGTGCATTGATTTAATATTTCACCCCAACAGTGAAAGAAGCCCTTGCTCCTGCACTCAACTTGCAATTTGGAAATAAATTGACTGATTTAGACAGAGCCAGAAAGAGAGAGAGAGCAAAAAGGGGTTTGACACGAACCTGGTCCGCCAGCACCGAGTAAGGTGACATTGCACAACAAATCACTTGCATGAATATAGAGAAAGAAAAAACGATTGCTATTTCTGAAAGCAATTTTGTTTGGTGAAGGTGTGTTGATTGCCATGTATGTGAATCTATCGCTCACATGACAGGAAGGGGCACAAGCATTTCATAACAATCAATGGCATATTTTGCTTTTAGCATAAACAATATGAGCACTAAGACTTTCATACAAAAGCAGACAAAACCTTTTTTGTTTTTTTTGAAAACATAAAAAGGCAACTTTCTGCACAGGCCTTGTGTGTTTCTACGAGGTGTCAGGCACAGTGCAACTTTTGTAACAGTGCATCCGTTGTACTTAAATTGAGCCTAATGAAGAATAATTACATAGTTAAAACCTTGATAACGGAGCAGCCCAGTAAACAGACAAAAGATGAGCTGGCCTGGAGGAAGAGTTTAAGCACACATGTACATTCGCATTACATCACCATGCCCAACTTAACCAATTTACTTTTCCAATTTCCTCCATTTCTTTGAAAACTGGTAATGTTTTTTTCCTCACATGCTCATTAAAACTGCATGTGCTAAAACTCAAATTAAATATGGATATTTATTTAGCTAAGCAACAATGTATTTTCACACCAATGTTGACCATGATATGCACTCAAAGGTCTTAGAGAGGACCATGAATGTATTTTAAAAAAAAATAAAACATAAAACGTAAAAAGGGAAATGACTGTGTAGCCTTTTCATGACTGGTTCAGTATAAATAGTAGGGAAATACTCAGTATAGTATCTTAAATATCTTATAAATATATTTGATTAAATATACATAGAATATGAGTTAAATCAGTAAAATTTTTGATATACGTACATTTCATCATAATTTAAAAATAACATTATATAAAATTATGTAATAAAAATTGATAATTCAGTAGATCATACACTATACACGGAGATGCAATATGGTGACATACTTAGGACATACATTTTATATGGAATCAATATATATTTTTATTCATTCTTATTGTTTTATTAATTCAATCATATGGAGACACAAACTGAAACTGTCCACAGCGTATACAAAAGTTCTGTGAATTCCCTCACAGATTCATCTCAATAAAAGGCTTTCAATGATACAATAATCACGACAGCACTGCCATCTCCTGGATTAATAGTTGAATAACAACAACAATAAAAAATACATAATAATAATAATAATAATAATAACCTATCATTATAAATGCAGCTGCGTTACGCAAACACTATGTAATGTAAATTTGGAATGTCTTATGGATATACGTGATAAATAAAGTGTTCGTGTAAGGGCAGCAATACAATTACAATAAAGAGTAAAAGACGAAATTATCTCATAAAACAGGTTAACAACAGGTCACGAATTTGATTGTTGATTTAATGTGTCGTCAGTCTAATCTCAGCCGGAAGGCGGATTAATGTTTCCAGTCATTTCCGCTTCAGCGAATCAACAGGAAATTTCGTAAAAATGATGTCGTGATGTTGACGCTTGGTTCTACAGCATCTCTTATCTCTGTCGTATCGATATGGCTGTTTCAACATGTCAGAAGATCACCTTCATCTCTTGCATCGTTCTCTGCATGTCTTTATTCCTACCTAAATTATTTTTACCCAGAGTGAAGAAAGAAACAGTGAAGTCGGAGGGTAAGATGAGACAAAAATGTAATCCCTCATTTAGTGTTTCAGTAATGTCAGTGCTGATTTGACCACCCCTGTGATCTCTGTGCTCAGGTCCCCTCCCCTGTTAACCTCTACCAGCTCCATAATGTGAGGATCACTTTCCCTATGTCATTTCCAAAACAAATATATCCTTATTTATTCCTACATCTTTTAAAAAACTTAACACAATAACCACTCTTTTTTTTGGGATCATTAAAACATTATACAGAGTTTTAATTTTTGTCATTTTGTTTACTTTAGTTTATTTTTGTTTTATTTCATATTTTGATAACCACTGGTTACTGAATTTTTGTACAGAAAAATTGTCTAGAAATTGCTTTATTTTAAGTGCAAGCTCTGTAAAATTATTGCATTTAATTATTTTTGAAGTTGGACCAGGACATTTTCCTCCCCCACAACACAGACATTCATTCTCTGAAGATCATGATCACTGGGACACAGACTCTCATTACAACAAGTATTACAACCCCGAGGCCATTGCCAGAGCCAAAGGTGTTGGCAAGCCAAATCTCCTGGGCCAGGTCATCCCTGTCTATGGCTTTGGGATCTTCCTTTATATCATCTACTTGTTCTTTAAAGTGAGTCTTATCAGAAGCTATTAGGAAAGCTTCTCTGTTCAGCACCTCTCCTGTAATAATAATTCCCCTAGAGAAAATATCCAACAGGTGCCATAAAATATATACAGCAAGCTGTGCTTAAGATTTTTTGCATTTATTTGATCAAAAATACAGTAAAAACATTAATATTGTTAAATGTTAATTACAATTAAAAATAACTGTTTTTTTATTTTAACATTTTAAAATGTAATTCATTACTGTGATGCAAAGATTAATTTTCAACAGCCATTACGTCAATTTTCAGGGTCACACGATCCTTCAGAAATCATTTCACTATGCTTACTTGGTGTTGAAGTAACTTTTCTGCTTAGAATTGTTTTTACTCGTCTTTACTCAACTTATCAATTTAATGCATCCTTGCGGAATAAAATAATTTATCTAAAAAAAATTTAATGGTAGTGTATATCTTCTGCAATAAATTATAAACAAAAAATGTGTTTTATTGCCATTGGTTTTATGCATACTGTGTGTGTGTGCATATATATATATATATATATATATATATATGCTTTCAGCAGAATCACTGATACTTACTTTGATCTTTCAACAGCTGACCTCTAAGGACAAACCTCATCGACAAGAGTGCCGATTCCCCATACTGCAGTCAGAACACACATTTGAAGAGATGCGTGAGTTCACATATACATCACCATATTAATTATATACTTAAAGATGTTCATCTAAATGGCACCATATATTCAAATTGTGACTTTTTTTAAAATCACATTTATGTTTTACTCTTATTGCATGCATTCTCAGCATTTCAGTATCTAAACCATATGCAACTCCAGATTAACATTGTGTCCAAGTCCTCGCAAGCTTTGTTCTCTCCCTTTTGTTCAACCCGGATTAACAATCAGAAGTAATGTTTTATAAGCCTAGCAGCTCCTAATACCAATTAACTGCATGTCTTTTGGATCAGTACTAAGAGGTTTAGCTCTATTCATCAAATGGATACCAAAGGGTGGAGGGAGCAACCGATAGAGCATCAGTACTGCACTCACTGTCTGTACAGCATGTTTATGAAAAGTTCAAACTTTTATTAAAATGAAAATACATAGTGTGGCGTCCACATGTTTCAGTGAACCTGTATCTAATATGATTCTTAACCTCATTCAATTGTCTCCCTGACAGCTACTTGTCAGCTGGCGCAGATGCAGACCAGAATGAGTGAAAAAGCCAGAGAAAAGAGAATATCTAAAGTTGTCCACCCACCTGCCAGGTAATCAGATCATATTTCTCTCCTAGCACCATCCAGTATCTTACTGATCAAAGAGCACTGACATGATCTGCTTGCCACTTCGAATGGAATCCAAAAGGAAAAGTGCTAGTTCACAGCATTACGTTTCCCAGGAAATGCATAAACTGCATGCCTGGAATGCTTTGTAAGTCGCTTTGCATAAAAGGATCTGCCAAATGCATAAATGTTTATAGTATGTAATTATTTGACCCTGCCATTATTTGGTATTTGACCCTGCACTCCATTGTTGGTTTGCTTTAATTAGTTAAGTTTTACTAGCTTTACCTTTGTGACTGCATAAGTTTTCTGATAAATGTGTATGTGTTCTAGCAGTGGCTGTGATTTGTTACTTTTCTGTTTTTTTTGTAATAAATCACTGTTTCTGACTCACCACTTGTTCTGACTTCAGGTCACGCAGGGGCACACGGAGGCGTGACGAGAGACAGCTCAAACAGTTGAAGGAGATCACCCAAATGATGCGGGAGAGAGAGTTGCGAGAGGGAGCCTCGCCGGAGGAGGAGGCCGAGGAGGCCCCTTACACTGCAGATTGGGAAGGTATACCTCAAGGCTTTGTGTTGGGTCCACTGCTGTTTCAGTTTTTTTGCCCTTGAATTAAATTTTATTCACTGCTTCCCAAGGCTATCCAGAGGAGACCTACCCAGAGTTTGGCATGCCCTCCCGTAGACACAGATTTCCTAGTGTTATACTTGAAGAACCGGACCATGTCATACCCACAGCAGAGGAGCTTGCTGAGAGAATGGAGAAGGAAGAAGAGGAGGATGAACCTGATGATGCATGTACTAATGAGGAGATGAAAGTGGAGAATAATGAGGGAGAAAAAGAAGAGGATGAGAAAGATGATGAGGAATATGAAGAGGATGAATATGAGGAAGTGGAGGACGAGGAGGCGGAGGAGGAAGATGAGGACGAGATTGGAGAAGACCAGCCCTGTCTTCCTAAAAGTATTGATGAGGAAGATGAGAAACTTGAGTACCCAGGTGAAAAAGAAGAGGAACAGAAATCAAGCAGGAGAAGACGACAAATCACTTTTAGTGATCACAGACACGTCTTCCATTATCCAAAGGGTGGAGCTGTTGGCTGCAAGTATGAGGAAGAGGAGGAAGAAGAACATGATGGAGAAGAAGAGGAGGTTGATGATGACGAAGGGAAAGAAGAGGAAGAAAGTGGTGATGATGAAGACTGTGAAGAAGAAGAGGAGGAAGATCAACATAATGAAGATGGGAAGGGTGTGACAGAGAAGGAGGAGGAGGATCCCCTGATGGAGGCTGAGAGCCTGGGATTCAATGATGAAGTGGAATGTGATACTGAGGAACAGGAAGTAGACCTCATTGACTTCCTACAAACATACCAACCTGAGGTAACCGTCATCTCAAACAAGTCAGAGTCTCCCAAAGCTCAAGCCTCTGGGACTCTTAGAATGCGTCACAAGAAACAAAAAGTGAATAAGTGACGAGTCTGTCAAAAAAAACAATAGTCTTCTGTTCTACCCTCTAGTTCAAACATACCTTACTGTGAATCTTTCTTGCTTATCTTAAGGAAACAGTTTCTCTGTAAGCATTTAGGCTTTTCTGAGATTTCATTAATCTGTTTCCAAGAACAGCTAGACAACATTTTAGAGTGTGTTGTCAAAAAAGGCACTTTTAAGACCCTTTTCCCAGAGAAAATCTTTATCAATAAAACATTTCTGAACAGAAGTAGCTTTTTATGAAAATTATTTCATGAAAACAGAAGTACTGTACCACAAATGCAATGATTTCATCTTAAATATTTGTGAAAGATGTGAAAATTCACGTTCAGATTTTTTTCATATTTTGAGTACTGTATACAAACACTTTATATTGACCAATGTACACATTTTACAAAACAGTGTGACATAACAGTTATACATTATCACTTTAACACAAGAGTGGTGAGATGATTTTTTTCCAAACTATAAAAAAATAGCAGAAAAACACTTTTCATTTGACATTTTCAGTGTTTTTAACCATTTAGAGCAAACCGAAAATGTTAGAGCATTACATGAAGTATAGAAAGTGCTGGAATGGTTTCACAAGGCAGTTATTAACAAACTGTAATAACTTACACAGATTTCTTTGCAGTTTCGCTCAAGAATTTAATATATATTTTATATTCTTTTCTAAAAAAAAAAAAAAAAAGTAATATTAAAAATACTTTTCTGGGGGAAAGATACGTTTCAAAATGTAAATGTCTAAAGTCACAACATATCTATGACAAAAAGAATAGTAACAAAAAAGGTAAGCCATTTGCATCACACTTCATGCCTTTATCTTGGATGAAGAAACATTCTAAAAGTTATTTTTAGCCTAAAATGCAGTTTTGTGCAATTAAGAATGTTCTGTTTGATGGAAACAATGGAAATGTTTCACATTAAACCAAAGGGGCTCTCAGCAGGAAACAAAATGATGATAGATGAATTTCTTAAAAGCAAATTCATTCAAAATTAACGTTTTAGATTTCAGACAATGACAAGATTTTTGAAGACTTTGCGGTGACGTTTGAAATGAAAAATAGAATGATAAACAAACTGCAAATCATGCTAATGCATTATAGAGCAGATCTAGTAAACCTATGTGGCCATCTGAAGACTTCTACAACACTTTAAAGAATAGTTTGGCTTTAAGGTACAGCAGGTCTTTGTATCAGGATTTTTTAAAAATTAAATTGCCACACTGATAATATAACTTCACTTATTTCCTTTCTTCATTAATCAGCACTGTTTAGAACAGACAGAAGTGTACAAGCTATAGTACAATTAAAGATGATGATTTGAGTTTTGTGTAAATTCCATTCGGACACTTTGTTTGATCCACATTTTCACAACTACCCTCATGCAGCAGATTTCATAGATGACTTGAACAAACGGAGTATGTTTACATGCACAGTAGTAATCAAGCTTCAATCACTTTATCAAGTTCTGGTAGTCAAACTCTGCAAACATCTGACCAATGCAATTTCAGCTGGACTAAAGTGTTTCCATGACAAATGATTAATGTAGGCAGACAGAAAGCAAATTTTAAAAAATGCATGTAAACGAACTTACTCGCTTCATTGTCATTGGAGTGACTCTGTTCAGGAAAATCAGCTACTTCACAAGTAGGCAACTAAAGCTGATCTTTCTGGAAAGCTACAGCCCAGTATACTGGAAATATACAGGTTGTTTTCAAGAACAAAGACAGAAGCTTAAAAGGACCTGCATGACAAACAACACTGGCTGAAGAAAACAATGTAGCATCTCACCATCTTCAAGCATCACAAGTGTTTTGTCCAAAGGCACGATATTTACAGCTTTTACCATTAATCTCTGAATAAAGTGCTCAGTACATTCCCCTACAAATGTAGCGGGTCAGTATGAGATGATAATGTACTTACCCTGATATTGACCCTCACGTAAAATGACTTACTACACACTTCTTCCACCACGTAGGACTTCAGGTGCTTTCACACTAGAGCTACTGGTGTGGACCTGGATATGGTAAACCATCCATTTTGGATCTCATGCCCTCTTAAAACTGTATATAAACCGTCCAGGAGGACACAAAGTCATAATGATTACATCTATTTTGTGGAATTGTCACACATTCATCAGTTGAATTTGAATAAATCTGCACCAAAAGCTCTAATGTGAAGGCACCTTGGTCAAGCTTTGTGCTTGAAGCACAGTGAATTATGGGCATGGGGGTAAGACACAAGCAGCTGATGGCATGGAAATGTATAAATACATAAATAGTGGTTAAATATGTCAGACTGTCATACTTCATGCTGGCTTTGGAGTCCTTGTGGAGCATGTGATACGTTACATATTTAAATGGCATGTTGAATGACACAAGTGACATGCATGACTGAAGAAATGTCACATATTAAAGTCATTTACAAAAGTTCATTAAATCAAATAGCCAAACTGTTATAGCACAGCTACATGTTATATTTCTTGTGAAAACTCATAATTGATTGGTTAGTGAACATTAATTCTTTTAGAATTATGGCAAAATTATTTTCATTTTTAATCTTAGGGACAAAAGTATAACTAAAAGATCCTTCTTTTAACATTAGCAAAATGTTAGTTTTACCTTGACAGTTAAGTAAAGAAAGCGAGTAGGAGATTTTTGACTGTCGATTCGAATGAATGCATCCTCTTCTTATAATCGTCCCAGTTTGAGCTTTGAAGTCTTTGTGCTTTCCCCTAACTGTGATGCTCTTTTTAAAAAAAGCAGAAATGCCACTTTGCTCACGCACATTCACACAAGACCCAAACTCGATACGCATTCATGCCTCCAAAGGAGGATCTTGAGAGAGGGACCCTGCTGCTTTGGAGTTCACCGCAGCCCTTAACTCAGTTATTGGGATTGTAAAGCAATCTGGCTGGGTCCTTTCGAGCTTGTGGCTGGCAGAGAGAGATAGTTACTCACAGGCTAGCTTGCTGTCAAAACTGGACAGAGCAATAGCAAATGCCTGCAGGGCACACATGGGGTAGTTGTAGTCCATTGTGAAGACGTCCTCTGCTACACGACCAAACTGCATCACGATGTAATCCGCTGCATACATGAAAGACAGAATACAGGGATGAGAATACAGACAAAACATACTGTTTCTAAAATAAAAATCCATTTCTGGAGTATGTGATGTATGTTCCATGTTTAGTGCCTAAAAAGTGTTTGGACAATTTTGGACACTAAAGTAACTATTTAATGTGTCAGATTTGCATTGCATTACATGCAAAATATTGAACTAAGTGGCTTTGGCAAACAAATGATGCTAGAGCTTTTCTCAGCACTAACAAAACTTTTCTAGGTCCCTTTTTCAACTATTTTTAACCATGGTCTCAAGGTCATTTCAGATAGATCCTCTTGTGTTCAAGGGATAGTTCATCGAACAATGAAAATTTTGTCATCATTTACTCACCCATATGTCGTTCCTGTATGAGTTTCTTTCTTATGTTGAACATAAAAGAAGATATTTTGAAGAATGCTGGTAATCAAATATTCGATGGTCCCCATTGACTTCCATAGTACTTCTTTCCCTACTCTGGAACAGTTTGAATATTCAAAACTCTTCAAAATGTATACATTTTTCATGTTCAAAATGAGAATGAACCTTATACAGGTTTATATAGGTTATAGGTTAAAATCTTAAATTTTGGGTGAACTATTCCTTCCAGACTAGCAGAATAACCATTGGTTGTAGTTCATAAAATTAACATGTTCCACAATGTTTGACAATCAGACTTTTTGACTCTATTTTGAATAACATATTGGTTTATATATTGAAAGTCAACAGACTTCATTTTGATTGAAACGTGTTTATGCTAAGTTATGCTGTTGTTATGCTATATTTCTTTGAAATGAATTGCACTTGTTTACATACACATTACTTAATGGACTATATTAAAATTAAAACTTTAAACATTTTACAAAATCATTGAATTAAAAGTATAAATCAAATGTTATATATATATATATATATATATATATATATATATATATATATATATATATATATAAAATTGTTTTTTTACCAGTATATATTCCACTACAGATGGATTTTAATTCATTCACTACATTTAAACATTGATATTGTTCCGAAATGACTATTTTTCCTTGAATTCACAATGCAAACCAAATAGTACACAAAACTAATATGATCATTTTTAACTCACGGTCATTGTCATGAATTATCTGAAAATTTTTGACAGATGCTTGGGTGACCCTGCCATGGAAGTTGAGCACATATGATTGTGTATCATCGTTCCACACAGGCGTCTTGTTGTGAAGCTCTATCACACTCTCTGTGCTTTTGTTCTGCCATCGAGCCAGTAGAGACTCATGGTCCTGCAAAATAACAGACAGATGTGGGGGATTAGCTTTCCATTAGACCAACATTTTTATACAAAATATAGGTCAAGGGATATTGGTTGCCTCAGACTAATGTTTTACATAAAACATACATTAACTAGTATTTTACTGCTCATGTAACACAAATGTCACATAAATTAACAAACTGAAAAAGATTTACGTAAAAAGTAGGTTAAAAACTTCAATATGATATCATCAGCTCCACATTTGAACAGCTTCTTCTATTTTATTTTGAGAACTACAATTACTCTTTTGATATTCTAGCTAATCACAGCCTATTTACACACAAATAGGCCTACAGTACATGCTGGATTTATGCTATCCTAAACAGCCTTGCACTCACATTTCGAGGCCTTATGGAGACTCTTTCATGGTCCATGTTCATTCCAGGAATAATGACACTCATCTTTCGAGGCCCCTTGAACCCTAAAACATTAGTTTCCTGCGGAACAGAACACAAACATATGAATTAGTCACCATGTTTATATACATGTGACTCACATCTACTTACTGAAGAGGAATTCTTCTTAGAAAACGTTCATGTACACAAACATTTCATTTCCTCTTTTTCCTTTATCAGTGGTATTGCTATGTATACAAATAACCAGCAGAGGTCAGGCTTGGCTCTTTGTTGTTCGTGGCTTTAAGATGTAGTGCCCTTAGGGCTGGGTGCTGGCCATTGACCAAGATCATGCTCACAAACTCACGTAGCAGATTGCGGCAAGCTCCTGTCTTAGATTCCCTGCTTCTAGGCTGGAGGTGGTCTTGACTGGGTTCAGACCACTGTCATATACCGTAAACTTGGTACCCATAATGTTCGATCTGTGGGGATAAAAATTGAAATTCATACAATGAAGTTTTCAGCGTCACAGCAAAGGGATGAATCTCCTAAAGATTGTCAAGAATATGTTCAAGCCATATTTCCCACCAAAATCGAAAGAAGAAAAATAAAAATCATATAAATGAAAGTGTAGCAATACGAAATATGCTATTAGAACACATTTCATATCAAAAGTTTGTTTTGAAATGTGCTGTAATGAGACTCAGACATCAGCATGCACACAGTTGCTCTCTCCTCATATGAATGAGGACACGCCAGCACTCAGGCAATGAACCCAATTACAGTTTTAAATAGGTTCAGCAGTGAACACATGCACACAAACTCATTAAAGGTCCCTCTAGAAGTTTAGAAAGAGACACACGCCTCTTGTCTGTAAGAACAGCATTGATTTAAGTTACGCTACCTTATGAAACACGACACAATGGTTCATCTTTAAATATACCTCAGTTTGCCAATAAAGCTCTCGCCGCCTCGTGAGAGGTCAGTAGGGTCGATGGAGATGAGGTAATTGGATGTTTTGCTCTTCTTTCTCTTCCTCCCGGCTAAAAGGAAAACCTAATGTATAACAGAACAACAGCACAAAACCGACATCAAAAACATCCAACAGAGATTGAGACATAAACAAACAATCAGAGACCATAAAAGAATTTCCATAAACAACTATTATACTATTATGTGTGTATATACACATACACACACACACACACACACTGAACAAAATTATAAACGCAACACTTTTGTTTTTGCCCCCATTTTTCACGAGCTGAACTCTAAGATCCAAGACTTTTCTATGTACACAAAAGGCCTATTTCTCTCAAATGTTGTTCATAAATCTGTCTGTGTTAGTGAGCACTTCTCCTTTGCCGAGATAATCCATCCACCTCAGGTGTGGCATATCAACATGCTGATTAGACAGCATGATTATTGCACAGGTGAGCCTTAGGCTGGACACAATAAAAGGCCACTCTAAAATGTACAGTTTTACTGTATTGGGGGGGTGAAAACCAGTCAGCATCTGGTGTGACCACCATTTTCCTCACGCAGTGCAACACATCTCCTTCGCATAGAGCTGATTAGGTTGTGCACTCCTCTTCAATGGCTGTGCGAAGTTGCTGGATATTGGCAGGAACTGGAACATGGTGTCGTATACACCGATCCAGAGCATCCCAAATATGCTCAATGGGTGACATGTCCAGTGAGTATGCTGGCCATGCAAGAACTGGTATGTTTTCAGCTTCCAGGAATTGTGTACAGATCCTTGCAACATGGGGCCATGCATTATCATGCTGCAACATGAGGTGATGGTCGTGAATACACCAATCCTAAGTGCCAGACGCCATCGAATGTGAGCATTTGCCCACTCAAGTCGGTTACGACAACGAACTGCAGTCAGGTCGAGACCCCGATGAGGACAATGAGCATGCAGATGAGCATGAGACGGTTTCTGACAGTTTGTGCAGAAATTCTTTGGTTATGCAAACCGATTGTTGCAGCAGCTGTCCCGGGTGGCTGGTCTCAGACGATCTTGGAGGTGAACATGCTGGATGTGGAGGTCCTGGGCTGGTGTGGTTACACATGGTCTGCGGTTGTGAGGCCGGCTGGATGTACTGCCAAATTCTCTGAAACGCCTTTGGAGACGGCTTATGGTAGAGAAATGAACATTGAATTCACGGGCAACAGCTCTGGTGGACATTCCTGCAGTCAGCATGCCAATTGCACGCTCCCTCAAAACTTGCGACATCTGTGGCATTGTGCTGTGTGATAAAACTGCACATTTTAGAGTGGCCTTTTATTGTGTCCAGCCTAAGGCACAAGAATCATGCTGTCTAATCAGCATGTTGATATGCCACACCTGTGAGGTGGATGGATTATCTCGGCAAAGGAGAAGTGCTCACTAACACAGATTTAGACAGATTTGTGAACAACATTTGAGAGAAATAGGCCTTTTGTGTACATAGAAAAAGTATTAGATCTTTGAGTTCAGCTCATGAAAAATGGGGGCAAAAACAAGTGTTGTGTTTATAACTTTGTTCAGTGTATACACACACACACACACACACTCACAGTGTATATACACAGTGGTGACCAAAATTATTAGAACACTAGTATTTTCACCAGATAAAAATGGTTTTAAGTCAGTTATTTCTCTCTTTGCTGTAGCGTGTCAGTAGGGAATATCAGTTTACATTTCCAAACACTCATTTTGCTATTAATTGTAATAAACCAGTGAGATTTTTGTTTGACAAAAGCAGTGCTCCACACAGAGATCTGATCTCATCATCATCCTGCTGTCTGGAATGACATGAAGAAACAGAACAAACTGAGACAGACTAAATCCAGAAGAACTGTGGCAACATCTCCAAGATGCTTCAAGAGACCTACCTGCAAAGCTATAGTACTGTTAAAAGTTTTAGGCACTTGTGGGGAAATGCTGTAAAATGAGGATGCTGTCAAAAATAATGTCACAAATAGATTCTTTATCAATTAACTTCTATTAACTAAATTAAAAATCAACATTTGGTGTGACCATCCTTTGATGTTTAAAGCAGCTTTTGCCCTAGGTGCGCTTGCGCATAGTTTTTCAGGTAGCTTTGCAAGTAGGTTTCTTGAAGCCTCTTGGAGACGTTGCCACAGTTCTTCTGGATTTAGTCTGTCTCAGTTTGTTCTGTTTCTTCACGTCATTCCAGACAAACTGGATGTTGTTTAGATCAGATCTCTGTGTGGAGCACTGGCTGTTGTCAGACTCCTTGTGCAAACAAAAATCTCACTAGATTATTACAATTAATGGCAAAATGAATGTTTGTAAGTGTAAACTAATATTTCCTCCTGACAAGCTACAGCAAAAGATAGAAATAACTGACTTAAAAACATTTTTTCGGTGTGTGTGTTTTTGGGAAATTATTGTTTATAGGAAAATATAATTTATAATTATATTTAAAATATAACATATTTATATATGTGTTATTCTATTTGGTAAATAAGACAGCTATAATACATTGTTTTTAACATATGATTTATGATTTAGTCCTGATATTTTTAGGATAAGCAGCAATATTATAGTTAACTGTCATTTAGCTAAATCTCCCTTCGGGCTAAATTTGGTTCCTTTCATCAGAATCAATCATTTCAAGCCCTTCGGCAAATTAGAGGAATGGAGTGTCACTGACTGGGCTTGATTGCTGGGGCACAACAATGATGACTTCCAAATAAGCCAAAACTCTTTAGAAAAGCTGGAAATAATCACTGTTTCGTTGTGCCTGACCTTCTTGCCATCCTCTCTCTCCAGATGGAGGTAGTAAGTGGGGTACATGCCCCTGTCCATGCCCTTCTTATCCCGTGTGATCCGGCATTTCACAGTCACCCCTTGGGGTGCGGGTCTGAGAATGAACTCCTCCAGGTCATCCACGTCAATCAACGGTTCATTGGCCAATGGGGTGGAAGCTGAGGTCGCCTCCTGTCACATTGATTAGGCAGATAGAGATCGTTCCCAGTCAATTATAAATTTACACGGTGGAAGAAATGTACATTTATGGATTATTACAAATACACAATCATATTTCTGTATATTATATATTCTTATTTAAACCTGGAAAAAAGCATTCATTTTTTAAAACAAATTAACTGTAAAATGATGGAAAAAGGTAAAATAAATAAATAACCTTTGTACATTATTATTATTTAGTCATTTAGCAGACGCTTTTATCCAAAGCGACTTACAAATGAACATGAATTGTACATGTAGATTTTTTATTTTTTTTGCCCTAAAAAAGTAAAACCCAGGTACTCAAGTCAAGTAAGGGGAACTCCATTGTGCAGACGGTCATATGTGCTTGCTTTTATTAAATGAAAAAATGTAGCAGTATTTCCACTAGAGCACTCAGCTGTTTGGACCCAGGGTAAATGAATCAAACGTCCCTGTGGTCTGAAATGCAAGCAGCTAGGATTAAAACTGAAATGTTAAAGTGCAACAAAGTAGCCCAGTGACGTTAGTAGGGTCAGGCCCAAGAGACATGGATGAGTCACTACACAACCAAATAAATAACAGACCGATTTAGACTACACGACTTTAGTTTACTGGAATAACTTGGAGAACTGACAAATAACATGCACAAGAATGTGTGTGTGTGGTTTTTTTTTTTTTGCATGTATACGCAAAAGTGAAAAATACAAGAGTGGTCACCCTTTCTTTAAAGTTCATAGATTTTATTTTAATGCATTTCTCTTTGCATTTTCTGCAGTGTGACAAATAAATACATCTTTAAAATGTCCAAGTATTATCTCAATTAATAAAAGCATAAAAATGATTTAGAATTTAGATTAAATATTACAGCCACACCACAGGTATTCTCCTTATTGACTTATCTACAAATACATTTTTATTTTCTACAAAATACTGTACACTGTGATCACCATTGAGACGGTGGTAAGAGCAGGGGTTTCAAACAGGCACGGTTTCCATCAAGTTATTTTAAGAAAGTAATCATTTCACTGTTGCCATAGGAAACAACAGGACTATGACCCTCCATTTCCAGCATTGCAGACTTTGTGCCAAGGTAGACACAAGAGAATACATCCTAGCATGACAATACACAGACTGCTAGTGTCAGCATTGTACATGTAACACTACTGGACACTGAGGAGACACATTTGAAGCTAACACACATAGGCCGCTTGAAATAGCAGTCAACCTTCAATTTTAACATCTCAGAATAGACAGGAATGGACAAGGAGTGACCTTTACCAGCACTATGCAAAACTGCTAGTTGGGGAATCATCAAAAGATACAGTCGACAATGTATCATATTCTGTGGGTGTGGTGGGCAAGTCAGAATCTTATTGGTGCAGAACTGCATCTAATCCGATGATGATCATGATGATACTTTATTGTCAGACAAGTCTGAAATTTTTCCCGCATAACAGTATCTATGTTTACAACATTCAACACCAACAAATACATTTAATCTACACAGTACAAAAGTATCATACATTATACAGTATATTACACTTACATAAGTATTACATTATCCAAGGATCACAGTAATCTAAGGATCTTTAACCTTTTGCAGGCCAAGGACCCCTTGATGTATGGAACAGTGAGCCTCTGTTACATACTGTAAAAAAATTGTGTTACATACTAGACGAGGCCTATCACAACTTGCCTATAGTACCAATGTAATTGCCTTACATGTTATGATGCTTATATTGCAACCTCATTAAAATAATTAAATTCTCATTAAATTCTATCTGTACAGATGTTCAGAGTCATGTATGTGTGTATTGCAATTTAATTTTACTTCCTTTTAATGGATTTTAAAGGATTTAATGCTTAAAAAAATCTAATGTGGTAGGGACAATGAAACCTCTCTCTTTCTTAGCTTTAGCTTTATTTAAACTTTGTATTTATATATTATATATTTTACTATATTATGTTTTTATTTAATACATATTAAATACATATGTTTTAATACAAAAACACACACATTTTTTTCCCAAACACTTACAAAATACACTACTATTTAAAAGAGATATATATATAGTCTCTCATGCTCATCAAAGCCACATTTATTTATTTATTCAAAAATATAAAAACAGTAATATCACACCACTTCCAAATATGCAGAGAAAGTAGTCTACCTTGCTGGACTTTTTGCTGGTGGCAGATCCAGGTCTTGTGTTGCTGTTGAGCTGAGATGAACTTGAGCTGACCAAATCATCTTCATCATCCTCTTCATCAAAGTTCATGCTACTGGAGATTCCTTTGAACAAGAAAAAATATTGAGGTGCTAATCAAACAGTGTGTCGATAGCTGAACATGAGGAGAGAACAGCAGAAGGCATAAAGCAAACATGGAGGCATTATGCAGTGCAAATAACTGCGCTCTGATGCCAAAAGAGCATACGGCATGAAATTCAGCAGACGCAGCAAACTGAGTACATTTGGATAAAAAAAAAAAAAAAAAAACTTCACTCTTTTAATCAGTTAAACAAATTAGCAGAAAATGGGATGCACAGGACAAGATGATTGTCCACAGTCCAGATCGGCTCAAACCAGCTCTAATAAGTCATGCAGAGAGTAAAGACATGATCTAATCCAAATATGTCACGGAAGGAGGAGAGAGAAGCAGACACTGAATCTGAATGCTATAGCATGTAAGTAGATCTCAAAGTGTTAGTCGCCAGATGATGATACATGACGTTGTTTGCATGTTAGGCGATCAGTAATACTGAGGAACGATCTGCAAATCTGCATGGCTTAAGATCGTAGGGGTCTCGCCATCTGTCTCTCTCCCCACTCTCGTTTGTGTTACTCTGAGGACTATCGCTGGTGTACCTTTCTTCAGCATGGTGACCCGTAGGTCCTGTTTGCCCTGTGACTGTGTGCTGCCCACTGCCTCACTCTGGCCCTCTGCCTCGCTCTCCTGGGCAGGTGAGTGGCCCACTGTCAGGATCTGAATCTGGTTGCCCAGCTCCTGACCCTCATCCTGGAAGGCAGCGGGCCCATCAATTCCTGTGGTACCACCACAACACAGTAACACTGTTAACTCCACTACATCAACCGTCTTGCATCCACGTTGGTGTCACAGAATAATGGTGTTCATGGAAATATGGAGACAGACATTCAAATCTTAATGAGTGAATGAATCCCTCTGCAGTATTAAGAGTCTAATTGATGGTTCTTTGTGACACAAACACTACCGGTCGAAAGTCTGGAATTATTTAGATTTTTTAAATGTTCTCTAAAGTTTATTACGCTCACCAAGGCTGCATTTATTTGATTAATAATAAAAAATACAACAGAAACAGCAGTAATATTGTGAAAATATTTTAAAGTGTAATTTATTCCTTTGATGGCAAGCCTTTTACTTCAGTCTTCAGTGTCACACATTCCTTCAGAAGCCATTCTAATATGCTGATTTGTTGCTCAGTTATTAATAATGTTTTTTATTATTATCAGTGTTTCAGCATTCTTTTGTGAATAGAAGTTCAAAAGAAGAGTACTATAGAAACAGAAATGTTTTGTATAATTATAAATTACTTTACTGTCATCCATTTAATGCATCCCTGCTGAATAAAAGTATTAATTTCTTTCATTTTTAATTTTTTTAAAGAAATCAGCATATTAGAAAGATTTCTGAAGGACCATGTGACACTTAAGACTTGAGTAATGGCTGGAATAAATCACAGGAATACATACATTTTTAAAATATATTCGAATTGAAAATAATTTATTTAATTGTAATAATATTTAGCAATATTACTTTTACTGTATTTTGATCAGTGCAGCCTTGGTAAGCATAAGACACTTCTTTCAATAACATTAAAAAATCTTAATCATTTCAAACTCTTGGCTGGTAGTGTATGCAATATATAACCTTCTCATAGATCTTTGCATGTGCTGTTGCTTTTAAACGCCCTTTGGGTTTCAAGAATTTGCCGTCGTTTATTTACAGATGCTCTTATGTCAGCCTGCATTTTGTATTTCATCCAATTAGCCACTATCAGCGAAAGAACATGTTGTCCCGGTCAAGCACAGCTACATGCAACTGTCCAGATTATAGCTACCATCCATCCATGCATCCAACCAGGCCAAATCAAGTCATTATAGCTATCGAGACCTTTGGTTCCCCTCCAAGGATTCATCTGCTGAACAATGTCAGAGAATTAGCTCTGACTAAATGGCCAAGAGGCATTAGTGCTCGTGATTGCACAAAAATCCGTATTGCATTTAGACTATGATTGTCACTGAAGTTAAAGTGACCTGTGACGGGGCTCCTTAACAAGGTAAGTAATCAGAGAAAAAGCCAGGATCATTGATCAAGAATAGTCTCCAAAATATGTTTGCATCAGCTTATTCTTTCAAAGCTTTTGGTCCAGATATAGCATGTCTGATTTGAAATCATCATTTGTGAGTCACAGATCTATTTTTGTTGGTTATGTCGTGTATAAAGCACCATAACCTGTGTCGAGGGCCACTACACGAGTGTGGGGGAGATAATGATGGTTCAGTTGTCGCAGTCTCAGAAGACGACAAGCAGCAGCATAATAAAAAATAGCTGTGTTCAGACATGCAGCAAAAAAAATCTGGTTTCCTTTTATAGGCATATCTGACTTACTGTCTTTTTTTCTTCCAAACCACATCCATACCTGTTTCCTGACAAATGTTGTGGTTGTAAAATCAAATTTGTAAAACAAAAGAAAGCAGCCATCAAACTTAGCTTGATAAAGTCAAAACTACACTGAAAAGAAGTGCATTTGCCTTGTCATTATTAAATTTATTAGAATATTTTATAACTTAAATAATTTACCTTTCTGTCTCGTCACTGAGCTAAAGTAAATTGTTTCGTTAACTGAAAGTAAAAGTTCGTTTTTTGGTGTAATTTAAAATGTTTGTTTCACATCAAATCAAGAATTTTGCATCCTGTGAAAACCACGTGACCACTGATGTCATCGAAGTTCGGTTTGAGAAATTTCTGATCGACTGCCATCTTGTTTTCCCACATCAAGACCAATATTGGTGAGCAATACAAATAACTTAGTTTGTTACAGTTGATATATAAGTATATGATGATTTTGACTAAGTTTTTTGACTAACTGCTTAATGGGTGTGTTTTGTCACATGTACATGTGGCAGCATCTGCGCATCTTCCTTTGTGCGGATTGTGTATAAGTTACACCCGATGCACACTTTAATATATTACAAAGTGCATTAGATGATTTAATGAAAATGATGCTGTTCTTATTGAAGGTATTGATCTCAGACATTTGTGTGTATACTACAAGTCATTTCAATTATTTTTCTCAAAATCTCCCGCAGCAGGAAAAACAGACCCTTTGGAGAAGGCGATAAGCTCTGCAAGGACAAGAAAAAGCAGCCCTGCTTGGCAGAAAAATAAAAAATAAAATTCTTTGTTTTATTTCTACAGATGGACACAGACCTCAAGAGTTTGGTTTTACTCATTTTTCATTTACTCACAATCACGTTGTTCCAAACCCATAAGACTTAGGTTCATCTTTGAAACACAAATTGAGATATTTTTAATGAAACCTGAGAGTTTTCCGTCGATCCATTGAAAGTTCATGTAACCAAAATGTAGAATTACCTAGAAAGTCGTAAAGATGTTTTAAAATGATTACATATGAATTGAGTGTTTTTTTGTTTTTTATGAAGAGATATTATCACTTCATATGATGAACAGATTTAAGTTATGCTTTTATTCACATATAAACACATACATTTTTACAAGGATTCATTTTATGATGCCTTTATGACTTTTTTGGATCTTCTAAGTTTTGGTTACATGGACTGTCACTGGATAGAAAGAAAGCTTTCAGGTTTCATTATAAAATATCTTAATTTGTGTTTTGAACAACAAGAAGTAAATGATTATGATGATTTGCTTGAAAAATTCAGTTACAGATGACATTTTTCCTGTGAATTCAAATATCAGCAGAATTTTAGTAAAATGTACTGAAATCTATAAGAAGTTTATAATGTTTACCTTGCATTCTAATGCATTCTTTGTTTTCTTTTTCTTTTTTTAAGTTAATGCAAGTTCATCTGAAATATGAGTGACTTTTTCAATTGCACATGGACGTTAAATTTCTTGGATGAACATTGTATTCTAGAATTTTATGTGTTTAAGGCATGCAGTGTCAAAGCAGTTTTCACTATTAACTGTTGTAAATTCTTCTTCAAATTGGAATGAAAATTAGGTTAATTAGTGTTGAAGATTTCACTTGATGTAATAAACATTTTTAAATGTTTTACTCTCAAGAGTGTAAAAAGCTGGATTTTTTCCAAACAGTAATTCAATAACATTTAACACATTCTGAAGGTGATGAAATTGCAATTGTACAATTTAAATTTGTATTTATCTGAATATTTTATTTAAAATTATGTACAAATTTAAACTAATCCAAAAATATTTAGTGATAATTTGTGATGTAATCATGCAAAAAATATATTTGGTTGAAAGTGAACCAAAAAATATGTTTGTTTAGAGGAAGTGCTTACTGTAGGTTCACTTCTCACTTTATAGAGGGCTGCAGGAGTCGTAAAACTAGGAAATAACATTTTTACACTACCAGTTCCATTGTCCTGAAGTCAATACATTTTTCTGAGTGGGTTTTTAGTTAAATGCTTGAAATAAGGTCTGTGGTTAACACAGGGGCATAGAATTAGGGGGGGACGCTAGGGATGTGTCCCTACCAATATCAGCCACTACCAAACTGTCCCTAGCAATATTTTTATTAAATAATTAAATATATGTATATGTTTTTGTCATTTCAGACGCATCTGAAATGTCAAATCATTGATATTACCTAACAAGTTAAAGAAAATACGTTCTCAAGGACGTGTATTTAATACGTGCGGAATGTAGTCGCACACCAGACGAGAAGCGTTCTTTACTACAGCAACAGCAGAGTAGCATATTCTTTCAGAATCATCCTGGGTCCAATTCAATTAATATTAAAATAAAGTGATGTGTGATTAAAGGGATAGTTCACTACAGCAACAGCAGAGTAGCCTATTCTTTCAGAATCATCCTGGGTCCAATTCAATTAATTTTAAAATAAAGTGATGTGTGATTAAAGGGATAGTTCACCCCCAAATGAAAATTCTGTCATCATTTACTCGCCCTCAAGTAGTTCCAAACCTGTATGAATTTCTTTGTTCTGCCGAACACAAAGGAATATATTTTGAAGAAAGTTTGTAACCAGGCTGTTTTGGGGCACCATTGACTTCCATAGTAGGAAAAAAAAAATACTAAGGAAGTCAATGGTGCCCCAGAACTGTAGTTGGGTTTATGTCCCCACCAATGTCGAAAGCAAACCTACGCCCTTGGGTTAACACAAGATCAAGATATTTGCACATTTTATGGTGGTTACTAACATGTGACTAAATGGTTGGTACAGAGGTCGGTGGGGACATTAAAGGCATAGTTCACCCAAAAATGAAAATTCTGTCATTAATTACTCACCCTCATGTCACTCCAAAACTGTAAGACCTTTGTTCATCTTCAGAACAGAAACTAAGATTTTTTTTGTTGAAATCTAAGAGCTTTCTGACCCTGTATAGACAGCAATGGAACTACCACGTTCAAGACCCAGAAAGGTAGTACACACATCGTTAAAATAGTCCATGTGACATCAGTGGTTTTAATTTTATGAAGCTATAAGAATACTTTGTGCATGAAGAAAACAAAAATAATGACTTTATTCAACTATTTCTTCTCTTCCGTGTCAGAATTTGATGCGCGGTTAAGTAATTGACACAATTTTCATTTTGGGGTGAACTATCCCTTTAAATGTGATCACCCAGAACAGGAAAACTCATCTATTGCTAGTTCGCTTTTACAGCCTCATTGTGTTTACATTCAAAGTCTTGCAAGCCAGTCTAAATATATACTGAAATACAGAATCAAAGCTCATAAATCTTATTTTTTCCCAAGATTATAACATTTATCATTTGCAAAGATTATCTTGATGAACAAAATGTATAAGAATTATACACTTGGTCACACATCTTATTTAGGCAATAATCCGATGGAAATGGAAAATCCTATTGGCTTTTTGTCAATGGTTAATTCTGGGTTTCTGGGTCGGTCTAATACATCATCCCTGCAGCATTGTATTAAATTTTATTATATTGTAAGCTAGTCTATACAGTGCCCTCCATAAGTATTGGAACAGTAAAGACAGAATTGCTCTGTTGGCTGTGGAGTCAAGACATTTGCAAATATGATTAAAAGATGAATATGGAGACAAAACTACAGAATGTCACATTTTATTATTAGCCGTTTCAACACATACATGTTTTACCAAATAAAAAAACAGCACTTTTAGAGTTCATCCCACTCATTGATGTGAGCATAAGTATTGGGACAGTTGAACATAAGGCAGATATAAAAGATTAAAAGCTATTATTTAGTTGCAGATCCCTTGCGCACAATCACAGCAGTGAGTCTGTGACCCATAGACATCACCAGACTCTTGGTCTCATCCTTTGAAATGCTTTTCCCAGCCTTTAATGCAGCCAATTCCAATTGTTGCTTGTTTTGGGGAGTTTCTGCCTTTACTCTCCTCTCCAGCTGGTGAAATTCATGTTCCATCGGATTTAAATCTGGAGATTGACTTGGGTAATCTAAGACTTTCCATTTCTTTGCCCTTATAAATTCCTTGACTGAACTGGCAGGGTGTATTGGGTCATTGTCCTGATGCAATATGAAGCACTTCCCAATGAATCTGGTGGCATTTTCTTGAATATTGGTAGGCAAGATGGTTTTGTACCTCTTCAAATTCATTCTGCTCCTGTCATAATACATTAAGTCATCAGTAAAGATGAGAGGGCCTGTTCCAGAGGCAGCCATGCATGTCCATGCCACAACACCACCTCCACCATGCTTTACAGATGAGGCTGTATGCTTGGGATCATTGCAGTTCCCTTTTTTTCCTCCACATTTTTGCTTTCCCATCACTTAGATAAAGGTTCATCTTTGTCTGATCGGTCCATAAACACAGTTCCAAAACTCTTCTGGCTCACCTTTGTGCTTTTTTGCAAACTCTAATCTTGCCTTTCTATTTTTGGTGCTGGTCAGAGGTTTGCATCTTGCTGTGTAGCATCTGTAATTCTGTGTCAAAGTCTCCTGAGGACAGTAGATTGTCAGAGCATCACCCCAGCTTTCTGGAAGTTGTTGGTGATTTAACAGACACGTCTTTTAGGATTCATTTTCACAGCTTTTATGATTTGTCTGTCATCAACTACTGTTGTTTTCTCAGCCGATCAGGTCGTTGTTGGTTGCTGGTGTCGCTGGTGGTTTCCAAACTCTTGATTTCTCCATGCCCTTTGTTTTTGCTAGAGCTCTAACTGACTTCCTCTTTTCTTTTAACATCCAAATTGCTTGCTTTTCTCTCAAAGTCAGCTCCCTCGTCTTCATCCTGGTTTGTGTGTGTCATCATCGAATGCAAGATTCAGAATGCAGAAGTAATGGATATAACTGATACGACACATTCCCTGCTTTTAATAGCTTAAGAATTAATGCAACAGGACACAGCTGATCACTTAGAAAGACTTGTGAGGCAACTGCTCCAATACTTATGCTCACATCAGATAGAGGGATGGAACTCTAAAAGTGCTGAACTTCTTAGCTGGTAAAACATCTGTGTGTTGAATCATCCAATAATAAAATGTGACATTCTGTAGTTTTGTCTCATATTCATCTTTTAAACATATTTGTAAATGTCTTGACTCCACAGCCAACAAAGTAATTTTGTCTTTGCTGTTCCAATACTTTTGGAGGGCACTGTATCTATGTCAGCTACTCCACTAAAAGTCATACAGCAAACAAAAAGCAAGAAATAAATATTTTCGCCCCCAAGAAATCCAAATGCTCCCTTGTATGAGTCATTATGGTGCTGACGTTGAGCTAAAAGCATCACTACTGCCAGCGTTGATGGATGGAGCCCATACGTCTATTTGTCTATTTGATGAATGTTTGTGTCTTGTATTGATGAAGGCTGCAGTAGGTCATCTCAGCGCTGCTCTTGGCAGGCAGACAGCAACTGCTCCTAACCAGTATTAGAGGGGATTTCATTATTCCTTGAGAAAAGATTGGCAGTAGAACAGCGGTTTGTTTCTTCTCCAGGGGCACGTTCATTAACGCCCTGTGCCACGCTGTCATTGACAGAGAAAGCGGTGAAAATCCTCAACACGCTCTCTCTCAGGGAGATGGATTTAGATGAGGGGAAATGAAATACAAAAACAATACGGAGAACATGAAGACATGAGAAGATTGTATATAGCTGTGGTAGTTTAAGCAAACACACCACATGAGCGATGGCAAATTACAGTAGCTGCTGTTTGACTTGATATGCTTTTTATTGGTTTACTTTTTTCCACTTAGAAAGCAAATTAACTTAACGTTTTAAACCTGTAGGACTCGCTTTCTTCTGCTGAACAGAAAGAAAGAAAGAAAGAAAGAAAGAAAAAGAAAGAAAGAAAGAAAAAAAAGAAAAAGTAAAACACACGTGTGTGTGTTTTACAGAAGGAGTCATACAGGTATGGAATGACATGAGGGTGAGTAAATGATGACAGAATTAAAATTTTTGGGTAAACTATGCCTTTAAGGCAAAGTCAAACTGTGGTATAACAATTAAGCAATGCTAAAAATAATAAAAATGCTAAGTGACATTGTTGTCTTGCATGGTAAGACAAATTTACTTCATGTGTATGACACCAAGGCAGTTGTGAAATCAATGTAAAAACCATGGAAAAAATACACAACTGTTTAAACGTTTTGAAAGAAGTATCTTATGCTCAACAAGGCTGTATTTGTTTGATCAAAAATATAGTAAAAATTGTAAAAAAAAAATTACAATTTAAAATAATCTTAATACTTAATACTACTAATGCTATATACAATTTTTGGGGGGAATTCACAATCCATGATTTTTTTTTTCAGGATTCTTAGATGAACAGAAAGTTCAAAAGAACACATATACATATATATACATATATACATATACATATATATATATACTGTATATATACACACACACACACACATATACAGTATATATGTGTATGTTAAGCCCGGCTCACACTGTGCGATTTTGAGCATCAGAGAACGCTGAGCGTCATGCTGGCTTTCACATCGAGGACATGGCGTCGTGTACGGTCATACGCCATGTAATAACGCTCATCACTAACGCACCTTCCAACAGTCTGATCATGGAGAAACTTCAGCGACACTCCAGCGCCTCAGAGGACAAAGACTGATGGAAGTTTGCAAACCTGAGCAAAATCTACCAAAATAACGTACTGTTTCTTATAGAAGATTTTTTTTTAGTTCTAGAGAATTATTCAGCCATAAACTCCGGCGCTCTCGTCCTCCGCTCACAGAATTCATCTGATATGTTGCCTTTTCTATATAAACACTGGTTGTGCCGCTGTTTTCATGTGGGTGTGTAGAGCTGCATACACTATTCTTCTTAAATGCGCCGCTATTGCCGCTGTTCATATACTTTTCATGATAGCCAATATTTCGGGCCAATATCTCGAAAGCAGTTCGCAGTCACAGAACATGTATGGGTTGATAATGTATAACTCCAGACAAGTTTTCTTGCGTGCACCCGTTTTTTAACTCATCTTGACTGTTGTACAGTCTGACATTAATGACAACTGAGATCCAATAGTGTGACATGATCATCATGTTCGTACAGTCTGACAAGTACAATCCTAAAAGACTTAAAAAAAAAAAAAAAAAAATTGCACAGTGTGAGCCCGGCTTTAGGCATATATATTTATATGTATATGTATATGTATATGTATGTATGTATGTATGTATGTATATATATATATATATATATATATATATGTGTGTGTGTGTGTGTGTGTGTGTGTGTGTGTGTGTAACATGGTAGTCTTCACTGTCACTTTTGATCAAATTAATGTGTCCTTGCCAAATAAAAAAAAATCTTTCAATCAATCAATCAACTTACTGATCCTGAACTTTTGAACAGTAGTGTACATTCATAAAGGAACAAAAAAATCTTCTGCATGCTCTTGTGACACGTGAACATCCTCAATATTTTCCTCTGTACAGTGCAGGTAATGCTGATCATGACACAAACCGAATCACTGGATGACACAAATGTCCTACACACACAGATACACTCACACACACACACAGATTTCCGTGCACATGCTGGGCCTGATGGTTAACAGGCTGCTCAGCTGACCTTTGTGCTTGCCCTTTTTCTCCTTCTTGGCGCTGCCAGTCTGAGGAGTGGAGGTAGGCGGCTTGGTTTTTTTAGCCGAGCGAGGGGCCTGAACCTCTGCTACAGCTTTAACTTCTTCCTGTTCCGCTTCTTGTACTAAACAAGGATGTGCAGGATGAGCCAGCAGGAGCAGAGAAGATAGTGTAAGAGAATACAAAAAAACAAGAGGAAAATAAAGAAAGGGGTTAACGTGAATGAGAAGAAAAAGAGTTAGCAAAGACACAAAGCAGAAATAAATATTATGTTTTCAGCATACACACAGAAGACGGCTACAAGCACAAAAAAACAAAATATCCCACTGCTCACATACACCCCTGAATGCAATTTTAATTGAAGAGGATTTGGTGGCTGTCAAAACAACTGTGAAATCAAAAAAATTCATTCCTTCTCACAGTCTGTTTCTTTGAACTGTCCTTCAAGGCCGTGAACTGCTGTGCTTTCCTAAACAACAGATCTGGGAGGATTCATCTCATTCACTCATGAAAGTGCATATCTCTGTCGGCTTGATGCTTGTCGATAGCTACAGTACATCACTAACACTGAAAGGCATTAAGAGACGAGCCTGTCAGAATGAGAAAAAGGTGATTAATGGTTTAGTTATGGAAAGAAACCACAGAGACACTGACTTGCTATTTTTGAAAAGAGAGAGTGACGCAGAGTTAAACAATGGAGTTACTTTTTGTTACTCATGCTTTTGAGAGACTGAAGGCATCAATTTACAGGTGAGTAAAGGCTGCTCTGTTTAGGCTCTGTGCAATGAAAACCCTCAAATGTTGACATTGTCATTTAAATTATAGGGCCTAATTATTATCAAAGCTTAACAAGTGAGACAGAATTCGCAATTAAAATACTGCAAATACTTATGGAAGGCATTTTTTCCCAAGACTATAGCCATAAAATGTGAGAAAGTTGATCAAAAATACTAAATGATTATTATATCATTAAATGAAAACTAGTGTTTGCATTTTCCATGCATTGCGTCTAATCCATACAAATGAGCAAACCTGATAATTACATAAAGGTCAATTATTTAGCTTTCCTGGAACTGGATATGACAAAATTATGACATTTTAATCAATTTCAAAAATCAATTTCATCTCATTCAATTATCATTTTATGCAATAACATTGCTTTTGTGTGTGTAAATGCATTTAGTGCATTTATGTGCCTTTGTGCAGAAAAATATTCTGAGCAATGCTCCTTGAGGTACAGTATATATGCCACTTCATATCATCCAATAGGCCTGACAAACACAAATGTACAAAGAAGGAAATAATATGCACGGCATAATAACTGCAGTTACAATTCACTGCAGCTCACGCTGGATGAGTGCCAAATGTTCTGTCTCTTTGATGAGACAGCACAACACTGAGGGAAACAAGGTAAATTATTCATAATACTGTATACCGCTAGTATCAACAGACATTCCTCTCTTTCATAACACGACAAGCCTGTGAGGAAAATAACAGTCCCACAGCACCAGTGTCAAATAATCAACATCAACTGAATGATGATTTATGGGAATGTTCTGGTTTCAGAACCAGTTAAACTCTATTGACAGAATGTGTGGCATAGTGAAAACTGAAAAAATGGAAGATGTCCCTCAGCAGTAAAAAACTCCTACTGATTCTTCACTAGATGTAGCATCAGGAATGTGACTCTAAACTTCTGACACAGTCAGAAGGCATCGGTATGCCATAATAAACATTCAAAGACCGCTTAGAGCACAGCTGTGCTGTTACTGCTAACTAAAACTAAAACTACTAAAAATAGTTTTCAGAAATTAAAATAAAGCTGAAATAAAAAGCCTTGACAACTAACTGACATAAAACAAAAGTTTAAGTTGTAACCCATCAAGTATAAAAATGACTAAAATAGAAAAAATTCAAGCAAAACAAAAATATTTAAAAAATAATAAAAATGACAAAACTGATCATATAAAATATTAGAATTAGAAGCAAATTCAAAATATTAATAAACACTGCAATAGTATTATATAAACAATACTAAAATAAGACTAGTGCAAAGGGCTTTAAACTAACAAGGTACATAAGAAGTCATTAAACACTATAATGCAAATCTATAACACTCACTCAAAAAATGTGATTGCCTGTGTTATTCTGCAATTTTATTGTCTACAGCTTAGCCATAATGCCAAACAGAAACATGGCATGACAATGCAGCACGAACGGCTAAAAATAATGTTAGCTCACAAGTTGGCTAAAATGAAGAAAAGGCTTCTCATAGCTCAGAGGAAAGACCCCTGACATTTAGAAATGTTGAGGTCTGCATTGCCATTGTAGGAAGGGTTTATCTAACACTGAGCAGTCTGGGGCAGAGATCAATAGAGTAACTCAAGCCAGATCCGCTGGCAGTGCGAAGAATGACAGCATTGTTTGCCGAACAATCAGCAAACAAGCATTTCCATTTTCAATCACCGGCCTTTGTAAGCCTCTCTGTTTGAGCAGCTTGGGTCGATATTGGCATGTCAGCATAATGACAGCTTGGAATAACGTCTCATGCCCTTGAGAGTGAACGTGACCCTCCAGTCTCTGTGGCATTATGGTTATTTGAAATATAAGGAAAGAGTTTTTTTGCTATGTGGCTTTGAACTGTATTTTGTACCGTGGTAGATGGTGCTGCTGTTGCCGCTGAGGTAGCTCTCCACAAGGGGAGCCTGTTCCTCCGACTGCCGGGTCCTGCGCACTCGAGACCGCCCGTCCAGATTAGACTGCACCATCAGGGGCTCCTGACGCTTCTTTTTCTGCTTCTGTTCCAATAAAGCTCGCTACAAACACACATTAACAGACACAGGCATGTGATCTTTAGTGTGCAGTCAGTGTACATAACAATACAGTATTTCAAAGCAGATTTGAGATTTACAGTACTTGTACAGTCTGTTTTCATCTTCTGAAGAGTTTTTATGCAAAAAGACATCGCTAGAGATGAGGACAAGATGCACTGCATGTTTTAACCTCGGGGATGAATATTTCCTTTGTAATGTTTCTATATAAAATAATGCAAATCTTTCAATATCAAAAACTTAACCACAGAAGGATACTGCTATGCATGGACATGAAAAGCATCTGCAGCGTTTTCTGAAAACCTAAACAACTGCTAAGCTAAAGAAACCTTAATAATAATCATACTTAATGCTTGTGTAATTAGGGCCCAAGCCAGTAAGGCGCAGGGCCCTATTGTTCCCCTAAGGATTATTAGGGCCCAAGCCAGTAAGGCGCAGGGCCCTATTGTTCCCCTAAGGATTATTATTAGGGCCCAAGCCAGTAAGGCGCAGGGCCCTATTGTTCTTCTAAGGATTATTAGGGCCCAAGCCAGTAAGGCGCAGGGCCCTATTGTTCTTCTAAGGATTATTATTTTTTTTTTTTATTTTTTTTTTTTTATTTTTTTTTTTTATTTCAATCATCCGGGCACTTTTGGGGGCCTTAACGTGCCCGAAAACTCTCGAAAATTGGCACGCACATTGGAACCTGCGGCCATTAGGACGCCGCTGAGGCTGGGACCCGGGCGTGGCACAGGGGCTCTACGGCGCCCCCTGGAAAATTGTCAGAAAACTTGATGTATAGCTCACACATACTTGCACGTATTCATATGAAACTCGGTACACATATAGAACTCATTGAGCTGAACAACTTTCACGCAGCATGTCTTAGGCTCCGCCCAACAGGAAGTCGGCTATTCAGGGCTGTTTAAAAAGCGCATGCTCTGGAATTTGATATACTCCTCTGAGGATTTCCATACGATTGCCACCAAACTCGGTGAACATGATCTCAGGACATTGGGGACGCTAAATTGCGAAGATATTTTTGATATGTCAAACGGTTTGCCCGTGGCGAGGCGATGAAGTTATGGCGAAAAATGAGACCCAGGAAATGCCTAATAACGTCCACATACATTGTATGATGTAGATCAAACTTCAGTGATTTGTTCTTTGTATGATGCCGATCGGATAGATGTGACTATTATGACTGAAAGTTATAGCGCCACCAACTGGCTGCAGGAAGTGTGTCGTTTTCAAAATGCTTTGAATTCAGCATCTTATTTTTACTCGATTTGCTTCAAACTTCACCAGAATAATGTCAAAACACGGCCGATGTAAAACTGTGAAGGGAAGATTGATATCTAAAATTATGTTGCCATGGCAACGTGTCAAAGTTGAAAATTCGTTTCTGGTGATTTTGAGGCAGATAACATGTTTAGAATGTCATGAAACTCAACACACATATGAGTATTAATGATAGTTAGACACTGGAAAAAGCTCATATACGGGCGTGGAAGAGGCACTCTATAGCGCCACCTTTTGTCAAAAATGAGGGGGTTAGTTTTAGCTACAGACCCCAAACTCGGTACATAAATTGTTCTAATTAATCCGGACAACTTTCTAATTTACAGTCATTAGCTACGACCAACAGGAAGTCGGCTATATTTATTTTAATGTGGGTTTTTTTTAAAAACGGGCTGTAAACAAATTAATACTCCTCCAAGCAGAAACACGGAAATCACACCAAACATTTTTTATCATGATGCCAAAATACTGAAGATGCTAAATTGCGGACGGATTTAGGATATCTTGAACGATGATTTAATGGCAATTTATTAAAGTTACAGTAAAAAAGATCATTTCTTTTTTTTTTTTATCTTTTAAGAGCAGCTTCCAAACACTTCATAAAAAATTACATACACAGAACAATACAGTCTGAGGATATGTGATTAATTTTATGAATTTACAATACACTATGCAGAGGAGAAAATTTGAAAACTATCAGAGAGTTAGACTTAGACTGCTTCTGAGTGAGAGATCCCTGTCAGCCTGCAGCTGAGTGAGGGGTGGGGGTGGGGTGGGGTGTGAGTGACTGTGTGAGTGACTGTGTGGATTGAGCCAGTGGGTGAGAGAGAGAAAGAGAGAGAGAGGGTCTGTTTTTTTAAATCTTTAAAAAATGCTTATAAATCATTAAAGATTTTGATAACACTTTATAATAAGGTCTCAATTCTTAACATTAGGAAATGCATTAATTAACGTGAACTAACAATGAAAAATATATTTTTACAGCATGTTAATTCTTCCATGATAGTATGAACTAACAAAGAACAATTTTTTTAAAGCATTTATTAATCTTTTTAATGTTAGAAAATTAGTCATGTTCAAAAGATAAACTTTAAAATGTAATAATATATAAACACATTTTGGAATTAATATTGATCAACATTAAATGGTATATAATTATTAATGATTATATATATATATATATATATATATAATGATAGCTACAGACACCAAACTCGGTACATAAATTGTTCTTATTAATCCGGACAACTTTCTAATTTACAGTCATTAGCTACGACCAACAGGAAATCGGCTATTTTTTTTTTTTTATGTGTTTTTTTTTTTTTTAAACGGGCTGTAAACAAATTCATACTCCTTCAAGCAGAAACCAAAAATTCACACCAAACATTTTTTCACATGCTTCCAAGATACTGAAGATGCTACATTGCGGACTGATTTAGGATATCTTGAACGGTGATTTAATGGCAATTTATTAAAGTTACAGTAAAAAAGAACACTTTTTTTTTTTATCTTTAAAGAGCAGCTTCCAAACACTTCATAAAAAATTACATACACAGAACAAGACAGTCTGAGATATGTGATTAATTTCATGAATTTACAATACACTATGGAGAGCAGAAAATTAAAACTATCAGAGTTCTCCTGTCTCTGTGCTTCTAATGTGTGCGGTGGGTGACTGGGTGGGTGACTGACTGTGTGAGTTCAGTGAGTGTGGAGGGGGAGAGAGAGAGAGAGAGAGAGAGAGGGTCTGTTTAAACTTCTCAATAAAATCCTTAAAAAATGCTTATAAAGCATTAAAGGTTTTGATAACACTTTATAATTAAGTCTCTTTTGTTAACAGTAGGGAATGCATTAATTAACATGAACTAACAATGAAAAATATATTTTTTACAGCATGTTAATTCTTCATTGATAGTATGAACTTACAATGAACAAAATATTTTTAATATTAGAAAAATAGTCATGTTCAAAAGATAAAACTTTAAAATGTAATAATATATTAACACATTTTGGAATTGATTTTGATCAACATTAAATGGTATATATTTATTAATGATGTAAATTAACAACAGTTAAATAATGTTGTTTTTAACATTGGTTAATTCACAAATAACATTAAATATTAACAATATATGTTTTACTTTATTCATTTGTGTTAGAATAAATTATTCATGTTAGTTAATGGAAAAATAAATCATTAAAAAATGCTTATAAATCATTAAAACCTTTGGTAACTATAATAATTTCTCATTTGTTAGCATTAGTAAATGCATTAACTAACATCAACTACCAATGAAAAATATATTTTCACAGAATTTAAAGTTTTATATGTTGTTCTGTGTGTGTGTGTTTCACAGAGTTGATGGTTTGGAATAACCCTTTAATTGCCGTATCCCTTAAAACCAAACTGCCAGAGGGTTACTGTAATGTGTGTGCTCGCTGGGCACCGTTTTATCGATGCCACCGGGATGGCGTATGCTGACGGCTTGGGCCCGTCATCGCTGCTCGCAGCTATATTTATTTATTTTTTTTTTTTTTTATTTTTTTTTCAATCATCCGGGCACTTTTGGGGGCCTTAACGTGCCCGAAAACTCTCGAAAATTGGCACGCACGTTGGAACCTGCGGCCATTAGGACGCCGCTGAGGCTGGGACCCGGGCGTGGCACAGGGGCTCTACGGCGCCCCCTGGAAAATTGTCAGAAAGCTTGATGTATAGCTCACACATACTTGCACGTATTCATATGAAACTCGGTACACATATAGAACTCATTGAGCCGAACAACTTCCGCGCAGCATGTCATAGGCTCCGCCCAACAGGAAGTCGGCTATTCAGGGCTGTTTAAAAAGCGCATGCTCTGGAATTTGATATACTCCTCTGAGGATTTCCATACGATTGCCACCAAACTCGGTGAACATGATCTCAGGACATTGGGGATGCTAAATTGCGAAGATATTTTTGATATGTCGAACGGTTTGCCCGTGGCGAGGCGATGAAGTTATGGCGAAAAATGAGACCCAGGAAATGCCTAATAACGTCCACATACATTGTATGATGTAGATCAAACTTCAGTGATTTGTTCTTTGTATGATGCCGATCGGATAGATGTGACTATTATGACTGAAAGTTATAGCGCCACCAACTGGCTGCAGGAAGTGTGTCGTTTTCAAAATGCTTTGAATTCAGCATCTTATTTTTACTCGATTTGCTTCAAACTTCACCAGAATAATGTCAAAACACGGCCGATGTAAAACTGTGAAGGGAAGATTGATATCTAAAATTATGTTGCCATGGCAACGTGTCAAAGTTGAAAATTCGTTTCTGGTGATTTTGAGGCAGATAACATGTTTAGAATGTCATGAAACTCAACACACATATGAGTATTAATGATAGTTAGACACTGGAAAAAGCTCATATACGGGCGTGGAAGAGGCACTCTATAGCGCCACCTTTTGTCAAAAATGAGGGGGTTAGTTTTAGCTACAGACCCCAAACTCGGTACATAAATTGTTCTAATTAATCCGGACAACTTTCTAATTTACAGTCATTAGCTACGACCAACAGGAAGTCGGCTATATTTATTTTAATGTGGGTTTTTTTTAAAAACGGGCTGTAAACAAATTAATACTCCTCCAAGCAGAAACACGGAAATCACACCAAACATTTTTTATCATGATGCCAAAATACTGAAGATGCTAAATTGCGGACGGATTTAGGATATCTTGAACGATGATTTAATGGCAATTTATTAAAGTTACAGTAAAAAAGATCATTTCTTTTTTTTTTTTATCTTTTAAGAGCAGCTTCCAAACACTTCATAAAAAATTACATACACAGAACAATACAGTCTGAGGATATGTGATTAATTTTATGAATTTACAATACACTATGCAGAGGAGAAAATTTGAAAACTATCAGAGAGTTAGACTTAGACTGCTTCTGAGTGAGAGATCCCTGTCAGCCTGCAGCTGAGTGAGGGGTGGGGGTGGGGTGGGGTGTGAGTGACTGTGTGAGTGACTGTGTGGATTGAGGCAGTGGGTGAGAGAGAGAAAGAGAGAGAGAGGGTCTGTTTTTTTAAATCTTTAAAAAATGCTTATAAATCATTAAAGATTTTGATAACACTTTATAATAAGGTCTCAATTCTTAACATTAGGAAATGCATTAATTAACGTGAACTAACAATGAAAAATATATTTTTACAGCATGTTAATTCTTCCATGATAGTATGAACTAACAAAGAACAATTTTTTTAAAGCATTTATTAATCTTTTTAATGTTAGAAAATTAGTCATGTTCAAAAGATAAACTTTAAAATGTAATAATATATAAACACATTTTGGAATTAATATTGATCAACATTAAATGGTATATAATTATTAATGATTATATATATATAATGATAGCTACAGACACCAAACTCGGTACATAAATTGTTCTTATTAATCCGGACAACTTTCTAATTTACAGTCATTAGCTACGACCAACAGGAAATCGGCTATTTTTTTTTTTTATGTGTTTTTTTTTTTTTTAAACGGGCTGTAAACAAATTCATACTCCTCCCAAGCAGAAACCAACAATTCACACCAAACATTTTTTCACATGCTTCCAAGATACTGAAGATACTACATTGCGGACGGATTTAGGATATCTTGAACGGTGATTTAATGGCAATTTATTAAAGTCACAGTAAAAAATAACACTTTTCTTTTTTTTTATCTTTTAAGAGCAGCTTCAAAACACTTCATAAAAAATTACATACACAGAACAATACAGTCTGAGGATATGTTATTAATTCCATGAATTTACAATACACTATACAGAGGAGAACATTTTCAAACTTATCAGAGTTCTCCTGTCTCTGTGCTTCTAATGTGTGCGGTAGGTGACTGGGTGGGTGACTGACTGTGTGAGTTCAGTGAGTGTGGAGGGAGAGAGAGAGAGAGAGAGGGTCTGTTTAAACTTCTCAATAAAATCCTTAAAAAATGCTTATAAAGCATTAAAGGTTTTGATAACACTTTATAATTAAGTCTCATTTGTTAACAGTAGGGAATGCATTAATTAACATGAACTAACAATGAAAAATGTATTTTTTACAACATGTTAATTCTTCATTGATAGTATGAACTTACAATGAACTAACAATGAACAAAATATTTTTAATATTAGAAAAATAGTCATGTTCAAAAAATAAAACTTTAAAATGTAATAATATATTAACACATTTTGGAATTGATTTTGATAAACATTAAATGGTATATATTTATTAATGATGTAAATTAACAACAGTTAAATAATGTTGTTTTTTAACATTGGTTAATTCACAAATAACATTAAATATTAACAATATATTTTTTACTTTATTAATTTGTGTTAGAAAAAATTATTCATGTTAGTTAATGGAAAAATAAATCATTAAAAAAAGCTTATAAATCATTAAAACCTTTGGTAACTATAATAATTTCTCATTTGTTAGCATTAGTAAATGCATTAACTAACATCAACTACCAATGAAAAATATATTTTCACAGAATTTAAAGTTTTATATGTTGTTCTGTGTGTGTGTGTGTTTCACTGAGTTGATGGTTTGGATTAACCCTTTAATTGCCGTATCCCTTAAAACCAAACTGCCAGAGGGTTACTGTGATGCTTGTGCTCGCTGGGCACCGTTTTATCGATGCCACCGGGGTGGCGTATGCTGACGGCTTGGGCCCGTCATCGCTGCTCGCAGCTATATTTAGGGCCCAAGCCAGTAAGGCGCAGGGCCCTATTGTTTTTCTAAGGATTATTATTTTTATTTTTTTTATTTTTTATTTCGACTATCCGGGCACTTTTGGGGGCCTTAACGTGCCCGAAAACTCTTGAAAATTGGCACGCACATTGGAACCTGCGGCCATTAGGACGCCGCTGAGGCTGGGACCCGGGCGTGGCACAGGGGCTCTACGGCGCCCCCTGGAAAATTGTCAGAAAACGTGATGTATAGCTCACACATACTTGCACGTATTCATATGAAACTCGGTACACATATAGAACTCATTGAGCTGAACAACTTCCGTGCAGCATGTCTTAGGCTCCGCCCAACAGGAAGTCGGCTATTCAGGGCTGTTTAAAAAGCGCATGCTCTGGAATTTGATATACTCCTCTGAGGATTTCCATACGATTGCCACCAAACTCGGTGAACATGATCTCAAGACATTGGGGACGCTAAATTGCGAAGATATTTTTGATATGTCGAACGGTTTGCCCGTGGCGAGGCGATGAATTTATGGCGAAAAATGAGACCCAGGAAATGCCTAATAACGTCCACATTCATTGTATGATGTAGATCAAACTTCAGTGATTTGTTCGATGTATGATGTCGATCGGATAGATGTGACTATTATGACTGAAAGTTATAGCGCCACCAACTGGCTGCAGGAAGTGTGTCGTTTTCAAAATGCTTTGAATTCAGCATCTTATTTTTACTCGATTTGCTTCAAACTTCACCAGAATAATGTCAAAACACGGCCGATGTAAAACTGTGAAGGGAATATTGATATCTAAAATTATGTTACCATGGCAACGTGTCAAAGTTGAAAATTCGTTTCTGGTGATTTTGAGGCAGATAACATGTTTAGAATGTCATGAAACTCAACACACATATGAGTATTAATGATAGTTAGACACTGGAAAAAGCTCATAAACGGGCGTGGAAGAGGCACTCTATAGCGCCACCTTTTGTCAAAAATGAGGGGGTTAGTTTTAGCTACAGACCCCAAACTCGGTACATAAATTGTTCTAATTAATCCGGACAACTTTCTAATTTACAGTCATTAGCTACGACCAACAGGAAGTCGGCTATATTTATTTTAATGTGGGTTTTTTTTAAAAACGGGCTGTAAACAAATTAATACTCCTCCAAGCAGAAACACGGAAATCACACCAAACATTTTTTATCATGATGCCAAAATACTGAAGATGCTAAATTGCGGACGGATTTAGGATATCTTGAACGATGATTTAATGGCAATTTATTAAAGTTACAGTAAAAAAAGATAATTTTTTTTTTTTTTTATCTTTTAAGAGCAGATTCCAAACACTTCATAAAAAATTACATACACAGAACAATACAGTCTGAGGATATGTGATTAATTTCATGAATTTACAATACACTATGCAGAGGAGAAAATTAAAAAACTATCAGAGCTGCTTTTGAGTTAGAGCTCCCTGCCAGCCTGCCTCTGAGTGAGAGGTCCTGTCAGCCTGCAGCTGAGTGAGGGGTGGGGGTGGGGTGTGAGTGACTGTGTGAGTGACTGTGTGGATTGAGGCAGTGGGTGAGAGAGAGAAAGAGAGAGAGGGTCTGTTTTTTAAAATCTTTAAAAAATGCTTATAAATCATTAAAGATTTTGATAACACTTTATAATAAGGTCTCAATTCTTAACATTAGGAAATGCATTAATTAACGTGAACTAACAATGAAAAATATATTTTTACAGCATGTTAATTCTTCCATGATAGTATGAACTAACAAAGAACAATTTTTTTAAAGCATTTATTAATCTTTTTAATGTTAGAAAAATAGTCATGTTCAAAAGATAAACTTTAAAATTTAATAATATATAAACACATTTTGGATTAATATTGATCAACATTAAATGGTATATAATTATTAATGATTATATATATATATATATATATAATGATAGCTACAGACACCAAACTCGGTACATAAATTGTTCTTATTAATCCGGACAACTTTCTAATTTACAGTCATTAGCTACGACCAACAGGAAATCGGCTATTTTTTTTTTAATGCGGTTTTTTTTTTTTTAAACGGGCTGTAAACAAATTCATACTCCTTCAAGCAGAAACCAAAAATTCACACCAAACATTTTTTCACATGCTTCCAAGATACTGAAGATGCTTCATTGCGGACCGATTTAGGATATCTTGAACGGTGATTTAATGGCAATTTATTAAAGTTACAGTAAAAAAAGAACACTTTTTTTTTTTTTTATCTTTAAAGAGCAGCTTCCAAACACTTCATAAAAAATTACATACACAGAACAAGACCGTCTGAGGATATGTGATTAATTTCATGAATTTACAATACACTATGGAGAGCAGAAAATTAAAACTATCAGAGATCTGCTGTCACTGCGCTCCTAATGTGTGCGGTGGGTGACTGACTGTGTGAGTGTGGAGGGGGAGAGAGAGAGAGAGAGAGAGAGAAAGAGAGAGAGAGAGAGAGAGAGAGGGTCTGTTTAAACTTCTCAATAAAATCCTTAAAAAATGCTTATAAAGCATTAAAGGTTTTGATAACACTTTATAATTAAGTCTCATTTGTTAACAGTAGGGAATGCATTAATTAACATGAACTAACAATGAAAAATATATTTTTTACAGCATGTTAATTCTTCATTGATAGTATGAACTTACAATGAACTAACAATGAACAAAATATTTGTAATATTAGAAAAATAGTCATGTTCAAAAGATAAAACATTAAAATGTAATAATATATTAACACATTTTGGAATTGATTTTGATCAACATTAAATGGTATATATTTATTAATGATGTTAACTAACAACAGTTAAATAATGTTGTTTTTTAACATTGGTGAATGCACAAATAACATTAAATATTAACAATATATTTTTTACTTTATTCATTTGTGTTAGAAAAAATTATTCATGTTAGTTAATGGAAAAATAAATCATTAAAAAATGCTTATAAATCATTAAAACCTTTGGTAACTATAATAATTTCTCATTTGTTAGCATTAGTAAATGCATTAACTAACATGAACTACCAATGAAAAATATATTTTCACAGAATTTAAAGTTTTATATGTTGTTCTGTGTGTGTGTGTGTTTCACAGAGTTGATGGTTTGGATTAACCCTTTAATTGCCGTATCCCTTAAAACCAAACTGCCAGAGGGTTACTGTGATGCGTGTGCTCGCTGGGCACCGTTTTATCGATGCCACCGGGGTGGCGTATGCTGACGGCTTGGGCCCGTCATCGCTGCTTGCAGCTATATATTTATTTTTTTATTTTTTTTTTTTTTTTTTTTTTTTTTTTTTTATTATTTTTTATTTCGACTATCCGGGTACTTTTGGGGGCCTTAACGTGCCCGAAAACTCTTGAAAATTGGCACACACATTGGAACCTGCGGCCATTAGGACGCCGCTGAGGCTGGGACCCGGGCGTGGCACAGGGGCTCTACGGCGCCCCCTGCAAAATTGTCAGAAAGCTTGATGTATAGCTCACACATACTTGCACGTATTCATATGAAACTCGGTACACATATAGAACTCATTGAGCCGAACAACTTCCGTGCAGCATGTCTTAGGCTCCGCCCAACAGGAAGTCGGCTATTCAGGGCTGTTTAAAAAGCGCATGCTCTGGAATTTGATATACTCCTCTGAGGATTTCCATACGATTGCCACCAAACTCGGTGAACATGATCTCAAGACATTGGGGACGCTAAATTGCGAAGATATTTTTGATATGTCGAACGGTTTGCCCGTGGCGAGGCGATGAAGTTATGGCGAAAAATGAGACCCAGGAAATGCCTAATAACGTCCACATACATTGTATGATGTAGATCAAACTTCAGAGATTTGTTCGTTGTATGATGCCGATCGGATAGATGTGACTATTATGACTGAAAGTTATAGCGCCACCAACTGGCTGCAGGAAGTGTGTCGTTTTCAAAATGCTTTGAATTCAGCATCTTATTTTTACTCGATTTGCTTCAAACTTCACCAGAATAATGTCAAAACACGGCCGATGTAAAACTGTGAAGGGAATATTGATATCTAAAATTGTGTTGCCATGGCAACGTGTCAAAGTTGAAAATTCGTTTCTGGTGATTTTGAGGCAGATAACATGTTTAGAATGTCATGAAACTCAACACACATATCCATTTTAATGATAGTTAGAAACTGGAAAAAGCTCATAAACGGGCGTGGAAGAGGCACTCTATAGCGCCACCTTTTGTCAAAAATGGGGGGGTTAGTTTTAGCTACAGACACCAAACTCGGTACATAAATTGTTCTTATTAATCCGGACAACTTTCTAATTTACAGTCATTAGCTACGACCAACAGGAAGTCGGCTATATTTATTTTAATGTGGGTTTTTTTTTTAAACGGGCTGTAAACAAATTCATACTCCTCCAAACAGAAACACGGAAATCACACCAAACATTTTTTCTCATGATGCCAAAATACTGATGATGCTAAATTGCGGACGGATTTAGGATATCTTGAACGATGATTTAATGGAAATTTATTAAAGTTACAGTAAACAAGAAAAAACATTTTTTTTTTTATCTTTTAAGAGCAGCTTCCAAACACTTCATAAAAAATTACATACACAGAACAATACAGTCTGAGGTTATGGGATTAATTTCATGAATTTACAATACACTATGCGGAGGAGAAAATTTAAAAACTATCAGAGCTGCTTTTGAGTGAGAGCTCCCTGCCAGCCTGCCTCTGAGTGAGAGCTCCCTGTCACTGCTGCTGAGTGAGGGGTGGGGGTGGGCTGTGAGTGACTGTGTGAGTGACTGTGTGGATTGAGTGTGGATTGAGCCAGTGGGTGAGAGAGAGAAAGAGAGAGAGGGTCTGTTTTTTAAAATCTTAAAAAAATGCTTATAAATCATTAAAGATTTTGATAACACTTTATAATAAGGTCTCATTTCTTAACATTAGGAAATGCATTAATTAACGTGAACTAACAATGAAAAATATATTTTTACAGCATGTTAATTCTTCCATGATAGTATGAAATAACAAAGAGCAATTTTTTTTAAAGCATTTATTAATCTTTTTAATGTTAGAAAAATAGTCATGTTCAAAAGATAAACTTTAAAATTTAATAATATATTAACACATTTTGGAATTAATATTGATCAACATTAAATGGTATATAATTATTAATTTGTATATATATATATATATATATATATATATATATATATATGATAGCTACAGACACCAAACTCGGTATATAAATTGTTCTTATTAATCCGGACAACTTTCTAATTTACAGTCATTAGCTACGACCAACAGGAAGTCGGCTATATTTATTTTAATGTGTGTTTTTTTTTTTTAAACGGGCTGTAAACAAATTCATACTCCTCCAATCAGAAACACGGAAATCACACCAAACATTTTTTGTCATGATGCCAAAATACTGATGATGCTAAATTGCGGACGGATTTAGGATATCTTGAACGATGATTTAATGGAAATTTATTAAAGTTACAGTAAAAAAGAACACTTTTTTTTTTTTATCTTTTAAGAGCAGCTTCCAAACACTTCATAAAAAATTACATACACAGAACAAGACAGTCTGAGGATATGTGATTATTTCATGAATTTACAATACACTATGGCGAAAAGAAAATTTTCAAACTTATCAGAGTTCTCCTGTCTCTGTGCTTCTAATGTGTGCGGTAGGTGACTGGGTGGGTGACTGACTGTGTGAGTTTAGTGAGTGTGGAGGGGGAGGGGGAGAGAAAGAGAGAGAGAGAGAGGGTCTGTTTAAACTTCTCAATAAAATCCTTAAAAAATGCTTATAAAGCATTAAAGGTTTTGATAACACTTTATAATAAGGTCTCATTTCTTAACATTAGGAAATGCATTAATTAACGTGAACTAACAATGAAAAATATATTTTTACAGCATGTTAATTCTTCCAGGATAGTATGAACTAACAAAGAACAATTTTTTTTTAAAGCATTTATTAATCTTTTTAATGTTAGAAAAATAGTCATGTTCAAAAGATAAACTTTAAAATTTAATAATATATTAACACATTTTGGAATTAATATTGAACAACATTAAATGGTATATAATTATTAATGTTTATATATATATATATATATAATGATAGCTACAGACACCAAACTCGGTACATAAATTGTTCTTATTAATCCGGACAACTTTCTAATTTACAGTCATTAGCTACGACCAACAGGAAGTCGGCTATATTTATTTTAATGTGGGTTTTTTTAAAAAACGGGCTGTAAACAAATTCATACTCCTTCAAGCAGAAACACGGAAATCACACCAAACATTTTTTATCATGATGCCAAAATACTGAAGATGCTAAATTGCGGACGGATTTAGGATATCTTGAACGATGATTTAATGGCAATTTATTAAAGTTACAGTAAAAAATATATATATATTTTTTTTTAATCTTTTAAGAGCAGCTTCCAAACACTTCATAAAAAATTACATACACAGAACAATACAGTCTGAGGATATGTGATTAATTTCATGAATTTACAATACACTATGCAGAGGAGAAAATTTAAAAACTATCAGAGAGTTGTTAGACTGCTTCTGAGTGAGAGCTCTTGCCAGCCTGCATCTGAGTGAGAGCTCCTGTCACTGCAGCTGAGTGAGGGGTGGGGGTGGGGTGGGCTGTGAGTGACTGTGTGAGTGACTGTGTGGATTGAGCCAGTGGGTGAGAGAGAGAAAGAGAGAGAGAGGATCTGTTTTTTAAAATCTTTAAAAAATGCTTATAAATCATTAAAGATTTTGATAACACTTTATAATCAGGTCTCAATTCTTAACATTAGGAAATGCATTAATTAACGTGAACTAACAATGAAAAATATATTTTTACAGCATGTTAATTCTTCCATGATAGTATGAACTAACAAAGAACAATTTTTTTAAAGCATTTATTAATCTTTTTAATGTTAGAAAAATAGTCATGTTCAAAAGATAAACTTTAAAATGTAATAATATATAAACACATTTTGGAATTAATATTGATCAACATTAAATGGTATATAATTATTAATGATTATATATATAATGATAGCTACAGACACCAAACTCGGTACATAAATTGTTCATATTAAGCCGGACAACTTTCTAATTTACAGTCATTAGCTACGACCAACAGGAAATCGGCTATTTTTTTTTTGTGTTTTTTTTTTTTTAAACGGGCTGTAAACAAATTCATACTCCTCAAAGCAGAAACACGTAAATCACACCAAACATTTTTTCTCATGATGCCAAAATACTGAAGATGCTAAATTGCAGACGGATTTAGGATATCTTGAACGATGATTTAATGGCAATTTATTAAAGTTACAGTAAAAAAGAGAAAACGTTTTTTTTTTTTTTTCTTTTAAGAGCAGCTTCCAAACACTTCATAAAAAATTACATACACAGAACAATACAGTCTGAGGATATGTGATTAATTTCATGAATTTACAATACACTATGCAGAGGAGAAAATTTAAAAACTATCAGAGAGTTGATATAATGCTTCTGAGTGAGAGCTCCCTGCCAGCCTGCATCTGAGTGAGGGGTGGGGGTGGGGTGGGCTGTGAGTGACTGTGTGAGTGACCGTGTGGATTGAGGCAGTGGGTGAGAGAGAGAAAGAGAGAGAGGGTCTGTTTTTTAAAATCTTTAAAAAATGCTTATAAATCATTAAAGATTTTGATAACACTTTATAATAAGGTCTCATTTCTTAACATTAGGAAATGCATTAATTAACGTGAACTAACAATGAAAAATATATTTTTACAGCATGTTAATTCTTCCATGATAGTATGAACTAACAAAGAACTAGCAATGAACAAAATATTTTTAATATTAGAAAAATAGTCATGTTCAAAAAATAAAACTTTAAAATTTAAAAATATATTAACACATTTTGGAACTGATTTTGATCAACATTAAATGGTATATATTTATTAATGATGTTAACTAACAACAGTTAAATAATGTTTTTTAACATTGGTTAATTCACAAATAACATTAAATATTAACAATATATTTTTTACTTTATTCATTTGTGTTAGAAAAAATTATTCATGTTAGTTAATGGAAAAATAAATCATTAAAAAATGCTTATAAATCATTAAAACCTTTTGGTAACTATAATAATTTCTCATTTGTTAGCATTAGTAAATGCATTAACTAACATGAACTACCAATGAAAAATATATTTTCACAGAATTTAAAGTTTTATATGTTGTTCTGTGTGTGTGTGTGTGTTTCACAGAGTTGATGGTTTGGATTAAGTCTTTAATTGCCGTATCCCTTAAAACCAAACTGCCAGAGGGTTACTGTGATGCTTGTGCTCGCTGGGCACCGTTTTATCGATGCCACCGGGGTGGCGTATGCTGACGGCTTGGGCCCGTCATCGCTGCTTGCAGCTATATTTAGGGCCCAAGCCAGTAAGGCGCAGGGCCCTATTGTTCTTCTAAGGATTATTATTTTTTTTTTTTTTATTATTTTTTATTTCGACTATCCGGGTACTTTTGGGGGCCTTAACGTGCCCGAAAACTCTTGAAAATTGGCACGCACATTGGAACCTGCGGCCATTAGGACGCCGCTGAGGCTGGGACCCGGGCGTGGCACAGGGGCTCTACGGCGCCCCCTGGAAAATTGTCAGAAAGCTTGATGTATAGCTCACACATACTTGCACGTATTCATATGAAACTCGGTACACATATAGAACTCATTGAGCAGAACAACTTCCGCGCAGCATGTCTTAGGCTCCGCCCAACAGGAAGTCGGCTATTCAGGGCTGTTTAAAAAGCCCATGCTCTGGAATTTGATATACTCCTCTGAGGATTTCCATACGATTGCCACCAAACTAGGTGAACATGATCTCAAGACATTGGGGACGCTAAATTGCGAAGATATTTTTGATATGTCGAACGGTTTGCCCGTGGCGAGGCGATGAAGTTATGGCGAAAAATGAGACACAGGAAATGCCTAATAACGTCCACATACATTGTATGATGTTGATCAAACTCCAGTGGTTTGTTCGTTGTATGAAGCCGATCGGATAGATGTGACTATTATGACTGAAAGTTATAGCGCCACCAACTGGCTGCAGGAAGTGTGTCGTTTTCAAAATGCTTTGAATTCAGCATCTTATTTTTACTCGATTTGCTTCAAACTTCACCAGAATAATGTCAAAACACGGCCGATGTAAAACTGTGAAGGAAATATTGATATCTAAAATTATGTTACCATGGCAACGTGTCAAAGTTGAAAATTCGTTTCTGGTGATTTTGAGGCAGATAACATGTTTAGAATGTCATGAAACTCAACACACATATCCATTTTAATGATAGTTAGACACTGGAAAAAGCTCATAAACGGGCGTGGAAGAGGCACTCTATAGCGCCACCTTTTGTCAAAAATGGGGGGGTTAGTTTTAGCTACAGACACCAAACTCGGTACATAAATTGTTCTTATTAATCCGGACAACTTTCTAATTTACAGTCATTAGCTACGACCAACAGGAAGTCGGCTATATTTATTTTAATGTGGGTTTTTTTTAAAAACGGGCTGTAAACAAATTAATACTCCTCCAAGCAAAAACACGGAAATCACACCAAACATTTTTTATCATGATGCCAAAATACTGAAGATGCTAAATTGCGGACGGATTTAGGGTATCTTGAACGATGATTTAATGGCAATTTATTAAAGTTACAGTAAAAAAGATATATATTTTTTTTTTTTATCTTTTAAGAGCAGCTTCCAAACACTTCATAAAAAATTACATACACAGAACAATACAGTCTGAGGATATGTGATTAATTTCATGAATTTACAATACACTATGCTTAGGAGAAAATTTAAAAACTATCAGAGAGTTGATATAATGCTTCTGAGTGAGAGGTCCTGTCAGCCTGCAGCTGAGTGAGGGGTGGGGGTGGGCTGTCAGTGACTGTGTGAGTGACTGTGTGAGTGACTGTGTGGATTGAGGCAGTGGGTGAGAGAGAGAAAGAGAGAGAGAGGGTCTGTTTTTTAAAATCTTTAAAAAATGCTTATAAATCATTAAAGATTTTGATAACACTTTATAATAAGGTCTCAATTCATTAGGAAATGCATTAATTAACGTGAACTAACAATGAAAAATATATTTTTACAGCATGTTAATTCTTCCATGATAGTATGAACTAACAAAGAACAATTTTTTTTAAAGCATTTATTAATCTTTTTAATGTTAGAAAAATAATCATGTTCAAAAGATTAACTTTAAAATGTAATAATATATAAACACATTTTGGAATTAATATTGATCAACATTAAATGGTATATAATTATTAATGATTATATATATAATGATAGCTACAGACACCAAACTCGGTACATAAATTGTTCTTATTAATCCGGACAACTTTCTAATTTATAGTCATTAGCTACGACCAACAGGAAATCGGCTATTTTTTTTTTAATGTGTTTTTTTTTTTTAAACGGGCTGTAAACAAATTTATACTCCTCCCAAGCAGAAACCAAAAATTCACACCAAACATTTTTTCACATGATTCCAAGATACTGAAGATGCTACATTGCGGACCGATTTAGGATATCTTGAACGGTGATTTAATGGCAATTTATTAAAGTTACAGTAAAAAAGAACACTTTTTTTTTTTTTTTTTTTTTTTAAGAGCAGCTTCCAAACACTTCATAAAAAATTACATACACAGAACAAGACAGTCTGAGGATATGTGATTAATTCATGAATTTACAATACACTATGGCGAAAGGAACATTTTAAAACTTATCAGAGTTCTCCTGTCACTGCTTCTAATGTATGCGGTAGGTGACTGGGTGAGTGACTGACTGTGTGAGTTCAGTGAGTGTGGAGGGGGAGAGAGAGAGAGAGAGAGAGAGAGAGAGAGAGAGTCTGTTTAAACTTCTCAATAAAATCCTTAAAAAATGCTTATAAAGCATTAAAGGTTTTGATAACACTTTATAATTAAGTCTCATTTGTTAACATTAGGGAATGCATTAATTAACATGAACTAACAATGAAAAATATATTTTTTACAGCATGTTAATTCTTCATTGATAGTATGAACTTACAATGAACTAACAATGAACAAAATATTTTTAATATTAGAAAAATAGTCATGTTCAAAAGATAAAACTTTAAAATTTAATATATTAACACATTTTGGAATTAATTTTAAACATTAAAACATTGATTTCAACATTAACTGGTATATATTTATTAATGATGTAAATTAACAACAGTGAAATAATGTTGTTTTTTAACATTGGTTAATTCACAAATAACATTAAATATTAACAATATATTTTTTACTTTATTCATTTGTGTTAGAAAAAAATATTCATTTTAGTTAATGGAAAAATAAATCATTAAAAAATGCTTATAAATCATTAAAACCTTTGGTTACTATAATAATTTCTCATTTGTTAGCATTAGTAAATGCATTGACTAACATCAACTACCAATGAAAAATATATTTTCACAGAATTTAAAGTTTTATATGTTGTTCTGTGTGTGTGTGTTTCACAGAGTTGATGGTTTGGATTAACCCTTTAATTGCCGTATCCCTTAAAACCAAACTGCCAGAGGGTTACTGTGATGCTTGTGCTCGCTGGGCACCGTTTTATCGATGCCACCGGGGTGGCGTATGCTGACGGCTTGGGCCCGTCATCGCTGCTCGCAGCTATATTTTTTTTTATTTTTTTTATTATTTTTTATTTCGACTATCCGGGTACTTTTGGGGGCCTTAACGTGCCCGAAAACTCTTGAAAATTGGCACACACATTGGAACCTGCGGCCATTAGGACGCCGCTGAGGCTGGGACCCGGGCGTGGCACAGGGGCTCTACGGCGCCCCCTGCAAAATTGTCAGAAAGCTTGATGTATAGCTCACACATACTTGCACGTATTCATATGAAACTCGGTACACATATAGAACTCATTGAGCCGAACAACTTCCGTGCAGCATGTCTTAGGCTCCGCCCAACAGGAAGTCGGCTATTCAGGGCTGTTTAAAAAGCGCATGCTCTGGAATTTGATATACTCCTCTGAGGATTTCCATACGATTGCCACCAAACTCGGTGAACATGATCTCAAGACATTGGGGACGCTAAATTGCGAAGATATTTTTGATATGTCGAACGGTTTGCCCGTGGCGAGGCGATGAAGTTATGGCGAAAAATGAGACCCAGGAAATGCCTAATAACGTCCACATACATTGTATGATGTAGATCAAACTTCAGAGATTTGTTCGTTGTATGATGCCGATCGGATAGATGTGACTATTATGACTGAAAGTTATAGCGCCACCAACTGGCTGCAGGAAGTGTGTCGTTTTCAAAATGCTTTGAATTCAGCATCTTATTTTTACTCGATTTGCTTCAAACTTCACCAGAATAATGTCAAAACACGGCCGATGTAAAACTGTGAAGGGAATATTGATATCTAAAATTGTGTTGCCATGGCAACGTGTCAAAGTTGAAAATTCGTTTCTGGTGATTTTGAGGCAGATAACATGTTTAGAATGTCATGAAACTCAACACACATATCCATTTTAATGATAGTTAGAAACTGGAAAAAGCTCATAAACGGGCGTGGAAGAGGCACTCTATAGCGCCACCTTTTGTCAAAAATGGGGGGGTTAGTTTTAGCTACAGACACCAAACTCGGTACATAAATTGTTCTTATTAATCCGGACAACTTTCTAATTTACAGTCATTAGCTACGACCAACAGGAAGTCGGCTATATTTATTTTAATGTGGGTTTTTTTTTTTAAACGGGCTGTAAACAAATTCATACTCCTCCAAACAGAAACACGGAAATCACACCAAACATTTTTTCTCATGATGCCAAAATACTGATGATGCTAAATTGCGGACGGATTTAGGATATCTTGAACGATGATTTAATGGAAATTTATTAAAGTTACAGTAAACAAGAAAAAACATTTTTTTTTTATCTTTTAAGAGCAGCTTCCAAACACTTCATAAAAAATTACATACACAGAACAATACAGTCTGAGGTTATGGGATTAATTTCATGAATTTACAATACACTATGCGGAGGAGAAAATTTAAAAACTATCAGAGCTGCTTTTGAGTGAGAGCTCCCTGCCAGCCTGCCTCTGAGTGAGAGCTCCCTGTCACTGCTGCTGAGTGAGGGGTGGGGTGGGCTGTGAGTGACTGTGTGAGTGACTGTGTGGATTGAGTGTGGATTGAGCCAGTGGGTGAGAGAGAGAAAGAGAGAGAGGGTCTGTTTTTTAAAATCTTAAAAAAATGCTTATAAATCATTAAAGATTTTGATAACACTTTATAATAAGGTCTCATTTCTTAACATTAGGAAATGCATTAATTAACGTGAACTAACAATGAAAAATATATTTTTACAGCATGTTAATTCTTCCATGATAGTATGAAATAACAAAGAGCAATTTTTTTTAAAGCATTTATTAATCTTTTTAATGTTAGAAAAATAGTCATGTTCAAAAGATAAACTTTAAAATTTAATAATATATTAACACATTTTGGAATTAATATTGATCAACATTAAATGGTATATAATTATTAATTTGTATATATATATATATATATATATATATATATATATATATATATATATATATATATATATATATATATATATATATATATATATATATATATATATATATATGATAGCTACAGACACCAAACTCGGTATATAAAATGTTCTTATTAATCCGGACAACTTTCTAATTTACAGTCATTAGCTACGACCAACAGGAAGTCGGCTATATTTATTTTAATGTGTGTTTTTTTTTTTTAAACGGGCTGTAAACAAATTCATACTCCTCCAATCAGAAACACGGAAATCACACCAAACATTTTTTGTCATGATGCCAAAATACTGATGATGCTAAATTGCGGACGGATTTAGGATATCTTGAACGATGATTTAATGGAAATTTATTAAAGTTACAGTAAAAAAGAACACTTTTTTTTTTTTTATCTTTTAAGAGCAGCTTCCAAACACTTCATAAAAAATTACATACACAGAACAAGACAGTCTGAGGATATGTGATTATTTCATGAATTTACAATACACTATGGCGAAAAGAAAATTTTCAAACTTATCAGAGTTCTCCTGTCTCTGTGCTTCTAATGTGTGCGGTAAGTGACTGGGTGGGTGACTGACTGTGTGAGTTTAGTGAGTGTGGAGGGGGAGAGAAAGAGAGAGAGAGAGAGGGTCTGTTTAAACTTCTCAATAAAATCCTTAAAAAATGCTTATAAAGCATTAAAGGTTTTGATAACACTTTATAATAAGGTCTCATTTCTTAACATTAGGAAATGCATTAATTAACGTGAACTAACAATGAAAAATATATTTTTACAGCATGTTAATTCTTCCAGGATAGTATGAACTAACAAAGAACAATTTTTTTTTAAAGCATTTATTAATCTTTTTAATGTTAGAAAAATAGTCATGTTCAAAAGATAAACTTTAAAATTTAATAATATATTAACACATTTTGGAATTAATATTGAACAACATTAAATGGTATATAATTATTAATGTTTATATATATATATATATATAATGATAGCTACAGACACCAAACTCGGTACATAAATTGTTCTTATTAATCCGGACAACTTTCTAATTTACAGTCATTAGCTACGACCAACAGGAAGTCGGCTATATTTATTTTAATGTGGGTTTTTTTTAAACAGGCTGTAAACAAATTCATACTCCTTCAAGCAGAAACACAGAAATCACACCAAACATTTTTTCTCATGATGCCAAAATACTGAAGATGCTAAATTGTGGACGGATTTAGGATATCTTGAACGATGATTTAATGGCAATTTATTAAAGTTACAGAAAAAAGAGAACTTTTTTTTTTTTATCTTTTAAGAGCAGCTTCCAAACACTTCATAAAAAATTACATACACAGAACAATACAGTCTGAGGATATGTGATTAATTTCATGAATTTACAATACACTATGGAGAGGAGAAAATTTAAAAACTATCAGAGATCTCCTGTCACTGCGCTCCTAATGTGTGCGGTGGGTGACTGGGTGGGTGACTGGGTGGGTGACTGACTGTGTGAGTTCAGTGAGTGTGGAGGGGGAGAGAGAGAGAGAGGGTCTGTTTAAACTTCTCAATAAAATCCTTAAAAAATGCTTATAAAGCATTAAAGGTTTTGATAACACTTTATAATTAAGTCTCATTTGTTAACAGTAGGGAATGCATTAATTAACATGAACTAACAATGAAAAATATATATTTTACAGCATGTTAATTCTTCATTGATAGTATGAACTTACAACGAACTAACAATGAACAAAATATTTTTAATATTAGAAAAATAGTCATGTTCAAAAGATAAAACTTTAAAATGTAATAATATATTAACACATTTTGGAATTGATTTTGATCAACATTAAATGGTATATATTTATTAATGATGTAAATTAACAACAGTTAAATAATGTTGTTTTTTAACATTGGTTAATTCACAAATAACATTAAATATTAACAATATATTTTTTACTTTATTCATTTGTGTTAGAAAAAAATATTCATGTTAGTTAATGGAAAAATAAATCATTAAAACCTTTGGTAACTATAATAATTTCTCATTTGTTAGCATTAGTAAATGCATTAACTAACATCAACTACCAATGAAAAATATATTTTCACAGAATTTAAAGTTTTATATGTTGTTCTGTGTGTGTGTGTGTTTCACAGAGTTGATGGTTTGGATTAACCCTTTAATTGCCGTATCCCTTAAAACCAAACTGCCAGAGGGTTACTGTGATGCTTGTGCTCGCTGGGCACCGTTTTATCGATGCCACCGGGGTGGCGTATGCTGACGGCTTGGGCCCGTCATCGCTGCTCGCAGCTATATTTAGGGCCCAAGCCAGTAAGGCGCAGGGCCCTATTGTTCTTCTAAGGATTATTAGGGCCCAAGCCAGTAAGGCGCAGGGCCCTATTGTTCTTCTAAGGATTATTATTTTTTTTTTTTTTTTTTTTTTTTTTTTTTTTTTTTTTTTATTTCAATCATCCGGGCACTTTTGGGGGCCTTAACGTGCCCGAAAACTCTCGAAAATTGGCACGCACATTGGAACCTGCGGCCATTAGGACGCCGCTGAGGCTGGGACCCGGGCGTGGCACAGGGGCTCTACGGCGCCCCCTGGAAAATTGTCAGAAAACTTGATGTATAGCTCACACATACTTGCACGTATTCATATGAAACTCGGTACACATATAGAACTCATTGAGCTGAACAACTTCCGCACAGCATGTCTTAGGCTCCGCCCAACAGGAAGTCGGCTATTCAGGGCTGTTTAAAAAGCGCATGCTCTGGAATTTGATATACTCCTCTGAGGATTTCCATACGATTGCCACCAAACTAGGTGAACATGATCTCAAGACATTGGGGACGCTAAATTGCGAAGATATTTTTGATATGTCGAACGGTTTGCCCGTGGCGAGGCGATGAAGTTATGGCGAAAAATGAGACCCAGGAAATGCCTAATAACGTCCACATACATTGTATGATGTAGATCAAACTTCAGTGATTTGTTCGTTGTATGATGCCGATCGGATAGATGTGACTATTATGACTGAAAGTTATAGCGCCACCAACTGGCTGCAGGAAGTGTGTCGTTTTCAAAATGCTTTGAATTCAGCATCTTCTTTTACCTCGATTTGCTTCAAACTTCACCAGAATAATGTCAAAACACGGCCGATGTAAAACTGTGAAGGGAATATTGATATCTAAAATTATGTTGCCATGGCAACGTGTCAAAGTTGAAAATTCGTTTCTGGTGATTTTGAGGCAGATAACATGTTTAGAATGTCATGAAACTCAACACACATATCAGTATTAATGATAGTTAGACACTGGAAAAAGCTCATAAACGGGCGTGGAAGAGACACTCTATAGCGCCACCTTTTGTCAAAAATGAGGGGGTTAGTTTTAGCTACAGACACCAAACTCGGTACATAAATTGTTCTAATTAATCCGGACAACTTTCTAATTTACAGTCATTAGCTACGACCAACAGGAAGTCGGCTATATTTATTTTAATGTGGGTTTTTTTAAAAAACGGGCTGTAAACAAATTAATACTCCTCCAAGCAGAAACACGGAAATCACACCAAACATTTTTTATCATGATGCCAAAATACTGAAGATGCTAAATTGCGGACGGATTTAGGATATCTTGAACGATGATTTAATGGCAATTTATTAAAGTTACAGTAAAAAATATATATATATTTTTTTTTTATCTTTTAAGAGCAGCTTCCAAACACTTCATAAAAAATTACATACACAGAACAATACAGTCTGAGGATATGTGATTAATTTCATGAATTTACAATACACTATGCTTAGGAGAAAATTTAAAAACTATCAGAGAGCTCTTAGACTGCTGAGTGAGAGCTCCCTGCCAGCCTGCATCTGAGTGAGGGGTGGGGGTGGGGTGGGGTGTGAGTGACTGTGTGAGTGACTGTGTGGATTGAGGAGCTGGGTGAGAGAGAGAAAGAGAGAGAGGGTCTGTTTTTTAAAATCTTTAAAAAATGCTTATAAATCATTAAATAAGGTCTCAATTCTTAACATTAGGAAATGCATTAATTAACGTGAACTAACAATGAAAAATATATTTTTACAGCATGTTAATTCTTCCATGATAGTATGAACTAACAAAGAACAATTTTTTTAAAGCATTTATTAATCTTTTTAATGTTAGAAAAATAGTCATGTTCAAAAGATAAACTTTAAAATGTAATAATATATTAACACATTTTGGAATTAATATTGATCAACATTAAATGGTATATAATTATTAATGTTTATATATATATAATGATAGCTACAGACACCAAACTCGGTACATAAATTGTTCTTATTAATTCGGACAACTTTCTAATTTACAGTCATTAGCTACGACCAACAGGAAGTCGGCTATATTTATTTTAATGTGGGTTTTGTTTTTAAACAGGCTGTAAACAAATTCATACTCCTCCAAACAGAAACACGTAAATCACACCAAACATTTTTTCTTATGATGCCAAAATACTGAAGATGCTAAATTGCGGACGGATTTAGGATATCTTGAACGATGATTTAATGGCAATTTATTAAAGTTACAGTAAAAAAGAGAAAACTTTTCTTTTCTTTTTTTCTTTTAAGAGCAGCTTCCAAACACTTCATAAAAAATTACATACACAGAACAATACAGTCTGAGGATATGTGATTAATTTCATGAATTTACAATACACTATGCGGAGGAGAAAATTTAAAAACTATCAGAGTTCTCCTGTCTCTGTGCTTCTAATGTTTGCGGTAGGTGACTGGGTGGGTGACTGACTGTGTGAGTTCAGTGAGTGTGGAGGGGGAGAGAGAGAGGGAGAGAGAGAGAGAGAGGGTCTGTTTAAACATCTCAATAAAATCCTTAAAAAATGCTTATAAAGCATTAAAGGTTTTGATAACACTTTATAATTAAGTCTCATTTGTTAACAGTAGGGAATGCATTAATTAACATGAACTAACAATGAAATATATTTTTTACAGCATGTTAATTCTTCATTGTAAGTATGAACTTACAATGAACTAACAATGAACAAAATATTTTTTATATTAGAAAAATAGTCATGTTCAAAAGATAAAACTTTAAAATTTAATAATATATTAACACATTTTGGAATTGATTTTGATCAACATTAAATGGTATATATTTATTAATGATGTAAATTAACAACAGTTAAATAATGTTGTTTTTTAACATTGGTTAATTCACAAATAACATTAAATATTAACAATATATTTTTTACTTTATTAATTTGTGTTAGAAAAAATTATTCATGTTAGTTAATGGAAAAATAAATCATTAAAAAATGCTTATAAATCATTAAAAGCTTTGGTAACTATAATAATTTCTCATTTGTTAGCATTAGTAAATGCATTAACTAACATCAACTACCAATGAAAAATACATTTTCACAGAATTTAAAGTTTTATATGTTCTGTGTGTGTGTGTGTTTCACAGAGTTGATGGTTTGGATTAACCCTTTAATTGCCGTATCCCTTAAAACCAAACTGCCAGAAGGTTACTGTAATGTGTGTGCTCGCTGGGCACCGTTTTATCGATGCCACCGGGGTGGCGTATGCTGACGGCTTGGGCCCGTCATCGCTGCTCGCAGCTATATTTATTTATTTTTTTTTTTTTATTATTTTTTATTTCGACTATCCGGGTACTTTTGGGGGCCTTAACGTGCCCGAAAACTCTTGAAAATTGGCACGCACATTGGAACCTGCGGCCATTAGGACGCCACAGACGCTGGGACCCGGGCGTGGCACAGGGGCTCTACGGCGCCCCCTGGAAGATTGTCAGAAAGCTTGATGTATAGCTCACACATACTTGCACGTATTCATATGAAACTCGGTACACATATAGAACTCATTGAGCCGAACAACTTTCACGCTGCATGTCTTAGGCTCCGCCCAACAGGAAGTCGGCTATTCAGGGCTGTTTAAAAAGCGCATGCTCTGGAATTTGATATACTCCTCTGAGGATTTCCATACGATTGCCACCAAACTCGGTGAACATGATCTCAAGACATTGGGGACGCTAAATTGCGAAGATATTTTTGATATGTCGAACGGTTTGCCCGTGGCGAGGCGATGAAGTTATGGCGAAAAATGAGACCCAGGAAATGCCTAATAACGTCCACATACATTGTATGATGTAGATCAAACTTCAGTGGTTTGTTCGTTGTATGATGCCGATCGGATAGATGTGACTATTATGACTGAAAGTTATAGCGCCACCAACTGGCTGCAGGAAGTGTGTCATTTTCAAAATGCTTTGAATTCAGCATCTTATTTTTACTCGATTTGCTTCAAACTTCACCAGAATAATGTCAAAACACGGCCGATGTAAAACTGTGAAGGGAATATTGATATCTAAAATTATGTTGCCATGGCAACGTGTCAAAGTTGAAAATTCGTTTCTGGTGATTTTGAGGCAGATAACATGTTTAGAATGTCATGAAACTCAACACACATATCAGTATTAATGATAGTTAGACACTGGAAAAAGCTCATAAACGGGCGTGGAAGAGGCACTCTATAGCGCCACCTTTTGTCAAAAATGGGGGGGTTAGTTTTAGCTACAGACACCAAACTCGGTACATAAATTGTTCTTATTAATCCGGACAACTTTCTAATTTACAGTCATTAGCTACGACCAACAGGAAGTCGGCTATATTTATTTTAAAGTGGGTTTTTTTTTAAAACAGGCTGTAAACAAATTCATACTCCTCCAAACAGAAACACGTAAATCACACCAAACATTTTTTCTCATGATGCCAAAATACTGAAGATGCTAAATTGCGGACGGATTTAGGATATCTTGAACGATGATTTAATGGCAATTTATTAAAGTTACTGTAAAAAATAGATTTTTTTTTTTTTTTTTATCTTTTAAGAGCAGCTTCCAAACACTTCATAAAAAATTACATGCACATAACAATACAGTCTGAGGATATGTGATTAATTTCATGAATTTACAATACACTATGGAGAGCAGAAAATTAAAAAACTATCAGAGAGTTATTAAACTGCTGAGTGAGAGCTCCTGCCAGTCTGCCTCTGATTGAGGGGTGGGGGTGGGGTGGGCTGTCAGTGACTGTGTGGATTGAGGCAGTGGGTGAGAGAGAGAAAGAGAGAGAGAGGGTCTGTTTTTTAAAATCTTAAAAAAATGCTTATAAATCATTAAAGATTTTTATAACACTTTATAATAAGGTCTCATTTCTTAACATTAGGAAATGCATTAATTAACTGAACTAACAATGAAAAATATATTTTTACAGCATGTTAATTCTTGCAGGATAGTATGAACTAACAAAGAACAATTTTTTTTAAAGCATTTATTAATCTTTTTAATGTTAGAAAAATAGTCATGTTCAAAAGATAAACTTTAAAATTTAATAATATATTAACACATTTTGGAATTAATATTGATCAATATTAAATGGTATATAATTATTAATGATTTTATATATATATATATATATATATAATGATAGCTACAGACACCAAACTCGGTACATAAATTGTTCTTATTAATCCGGACAACTTTCTAATTTACAGTCATTAGCTACGACCAACAGGAAGTCGGCTATATTTATTTTAATGTGGGTTTTTTTTTTTTTTAAACGCGCTGTAAACAAATTCATACTCCTCCAATCAGAAACACGGAAATCACACCAAATATTTTTTCTCACGATGCCAAAATACTGAAGATGCTAATTGCAGACAGATTTAGGATATCTTGAACTGCGTTTTAATGGCAATTTATTAAAGTTACAGTAAAAAAGAGAAAACTTTTTTTTTTTTTTTCTTTTAAGAGCAGCTTCCAAACACTTCATAAAAAATTACATACACAGAACAAGACAGTCTGAGGATATGTGATTAATTCATGAATTTACAATACACTATGCGGAGGAGAACATTTTAAAACTATCAGAGATCTCCTGTCTCTGTGCTTCTAATGTTTGCGGTAGGTGACTGGGTGAGTGACTGACTGTGTGAGTTCAGTGAGTGTGGAGGGGGAGAGAGAGAGAGAGAGGGTCTGTTTAAACATCTCAATAAAATCCTTAAAAAATGCTTATAAAGCATTAAAGGTTTTGATAACACTTTATAATTAAGTCTCATTTGTTAACGGTAGGGAAGGCATTAATTAACATGAACTAACAATGAAAAATATATTTTTTACAGCATGTTAATTCTTCATTGATAGTATGAACTTACAATGAACTAACAATGAACAAAATATTTGTAATATTAGAAAAATAGTCATGTTCAAAAGATAAAACATTAAAATGTAATAATATATTAACACATTTTGGAATTGATTTTGATCAACATTAAATGGTATATATTTATTAATGATGTAAATTAACAACAGTTAAATAATGTTGTTTTTTAACATTGGTTAATTCACAAATAACATTAAATATTAACAATATATTTTTTACTTTATTCATTTGTGTTAGAAAAAATTATTAATGTTAGTTAATGGAAAAATAAATCATTAAAAAATGCTTATAAATCATTAAAACCTTTGGTAACTATAATAATTTCTCATTTGTTAGCATTTGTAAATGCATTAACTAACATGAACTACCAATGAAAAATATATTTCACAGAATTTAAAGTTTTATATGTTGTTCTGTGTGTGTGTGTGTTTCACAGAGTTGATGGTTTGGATTAACCCTTTAATTGCCGTATCCCTTAAAACCAAACTGCCAGAGGGTTACTGTGATGCGTGTGCTCGCTGGGCACCGTTTTATCGATGCCACCGGGGTGGCGTATGCTGACGGCTTGGGCCCGTCATCGCTGCTTGCAGCTATATTTATTTTTATTTATTTTTTTTTTTTTTTTATTATTTTTTATTTCGACTATCCGGGTACTTTTGGGGGCCTTAACGTGCCCGAAAACTCTTGAAAATTGGCACGCACGTTGGAACCTGCGGCCATTAGGACGCCGCTGAGGCTGGGACCCGGGCGGGGCACAGGGCCTCTACGGCGCCCCCTGCAAAATTGTCAGAAAGCTGGATGTATAGCTCACACATACTTGCACGTATTCATATGAAACTTGGTACACATATAGAACTCATTGAGCTGAACAACTTTCACGCTGCATGTTTTAGGCTCCGCCCAACAGGAAGTCGGCTATTCAGGGCTGTTTAAAAAGCGCATGCTCTGGAATTTGATATACTCCTCTGAGGATTTCCATACGATTGCCACCAAACTCGGTGAACATGATCTCAAGACATTGGGGACGCTAAATTGCGAAGATATTTTTGATATGTCGAACGGTTTGCCCGTGGCGAGGCGATGAAGTTATGGCGAAAAATGAGACCCAGGAAATGCCTAATAACGTCCACATACATTGTATGATGTAGATCAAACTTCAGTGATTTGTTCGTTGTATGATGCCGATCGGATAGATGTGACTATTATGACTGAAAGTTATAGCGCCACCAACTGGCTGCAGGAAGTGTGTCGTTTTCAAATTGCTTTGAATTCAGCATCTTCTTTTTACTCGATTTGCTTCAAACTTCACCAGAATAATGTCAAAACACGGCCGATGTAAAACTGTGAAGGGAATATTGATATCTAAAATTATGTTACCATGGCAACGTGTCAAAGTTGAAAATTCGTTTCTGGTGATTTTGAGGCAGATAACATGTTTAGAATGTCATGAAACTCAACACACATATCAGTATTAATGATAGTTAGACACTGGAAAAAGCTCATAAACGGGCGTGGAAGAGGCACTCTATAGCGCCACCTTTTGTCAAAAATGGGGGGGTTAGTTTTAGCTACAGACACCAAACTCGGTACATAAATTGTTCTTATTAATCTGGACAACTTTCTAATTTACAGTCATTAGCTACGACCAACAGGAAGTCGGCTATATTTATTTTAATGTGGGTTTTTTTTTAAAACGGGCTGTAAACAAATTAATACTCCTCCAAGCAAAAACACGGAAATCACACCAAACATTTTTTATCATGATGCCAAAATACTGAAGATGCTAAATTGCGGACGGATTTAGGATATCTTGAACGATGATTTAATGGCAATTTATTAAAGTTACAGTAAAAAAGAGATTTTTTTTTTTTTTTTTTTTTTCTTTTAAGAGCAGCTTCCAAACACTTCATAAAAAATTACATACACAGAACAATACAGTCTGAGGATATGTGATTAATTTCATGAATTTACAATACACTATGCTTAGGAGAAAATTTTAAAACTATCAGAGAGTTGATATACTGCTTCTGAGTGAGAGCTCCCTGCCAGCCTGCATCTGAGTGAGAGCTCCTGTCACTGCATCTGAGTGAGGGGTGGGGTGGGGTGGGGTGTGAGTGACTGTGTGAGTGACTGTGTGGATTGAGCCAGTGGGTGAGAGAGAGAAAGAGAGAGAGAGGGTCTGTTTTTTAAAATCTTTAAAAAATGCTTATAAATCATTAAAGATTTTGATAACACTTTATAATAAGGTCTCAATTCTTAACATTAGGAAATGCATTAATTAACGTGAACTAACAATGAAAAATATATTTTTACAGCATGTTAATTCTTCCATGATAGTATGAACTAACAAAGAACAATTTTTTTAAAGCATTTATTAATCTTTTTAATGTTAGAAAAATAGTAATGTTCAAAAGATAAACTTTAAAATGTAATAATATATTAACACATTTTTGAATTAATATTGATCAACATTAAATGGTATATAATTATTAATGATTATATATATAATGATAGCTACAGACACCAAACTCTGTACATAAATTGTTCATATTAAGCCGGACAACTTTCTAATTTACAGTCATTAGCTACGACCAACAGGAAGTCGGCTATATTTTTTTTAATGTGGGTTTTTTTTTTTAAACGGGCTGTAAACAAATTCATACTCCTCCAAACAGAAACACGTAAATCACACCAAACATTTTTTCTCATGATGCCAATATACTGAAGATCCTAAATTGCAGACGGATTTAGGATATCTTGAACAGTGTTTTAATGGCAATTTATTAAAGTTACAGTAAAAAAGAGAAGACAATTTGTTTTTTTATCTTTTAAGAGCAGCTTCCAAACACTTCATAAAAAATTACATACACAGAACAAGACCGTCTGAGGATATGTGATTAATTTCATGAATTTACAATACACTATGCGGAGCAGAAAATTAAAAAACTATCAGAGAGCTGTTAGACTGCCTCTGAGTGAGGGGTGGGGTGGGGTGGGGTGTGAGTGACTGTGTGAGTTGAGGGGCTGGGTGAGAGAGAGAAAGAGAGAGAGAGAGTGTCTGTTTTTAAAAAATGCTTATAAATCATTAAAGATTTTGATAACACTTTATAATAAGGTCTCATTTCTTAACATTAGGAAATGCATTAATTAACGTGAACTAACAATGAAAAATATATTTTCACAGAATTTATTAATGTTTGTTGATGTTAGTTAATCAAAATGTTTATGTTAATTCACAGTGCATTAACTAATGTTAACAGATAAAACTTTAAATCTTAATAATGTTTCAGTTTTGAATATTAACTAACACTAATAAATACGGTAACATTTTCTATGAAGCCCGTATTTATAATACATTATAAGGGTATTCTTAAGGCATTATAGTGAATGTATAATGGATTATAAAAAACCTTATAATGTGTTATAAAATCTCATGAATAATCATAACAACAATTATAATACATTATAGGGTAACACTTTATAATAACTGCATGCTATGAATCATTAGGTAAACATTAGTCAATAGTTAGTTCATCCTTTATAAAGCATTGTGGCAACATTAATAGTCATTAGTAAGCAGTTTTTAAATACAGCTATAAATGGCTTGTTCTTTATTTATTAGGCATATCTATGACAAAGGAGATTTAAAGGCTCAGTCATCTTCCTAACAGAAAAAATAAACAAACACAACACAGAGGGAAACAGAACAGAAATATTTTTTCAAGATGCAAAAAATGAAACTGTACAACTGTACACTTTAATTTTTATTTATTTACTTTTTTCAATGAAATTGCAGAGGTTTAGTTTTCTTTTTTTTATCAAGTGTAAAGTTTTCATTTTTTGCATCGTGAAAAAATATTTCTGTGTTCTGTATCTGTCATGAATCTGGTCCATGCATTTTCGGTTAATCACCACCAGAGGTCACCCACTCACTGCATGGACTCTTGCACTTCACTAATTCACTGTTCACACTAATCACTCAGGCTTTATAAACCATGGACTTCCTTTTGCTAGATGCCGAGTATTGTTCTCGTATATCCTAGCAATAGCTACTCTACAGAGCCCTCTCAGTGATTATAGCCTTGCCTTGCCTTGCCTTTTCTAGTGTTTTGATATCTGCCCGTGTTTCCTGGATTCACCCTTTGCCTTGCCGTTTGGACTCTGTTTGCATCTCGTTTGGATTATTGCTTGTGTACCTGGATTATCTCTCTGCCTTGCCCTATTGGATATTGTTCGCCGATCGTCGACCCACGCTTGCCCGGATCTCTCTTGTGTCTTGCCCATGCCATATCTATTTGGCTGTGTCTTGACTATGTTTATAAATAAAAGTTAGCACATGGATCCGCATGTCTCACGTCTTGTTCGCCCCATTACAGTATCCCTCTGTGTTGTGTTTAACTTTTCTGTTTGGAAGATAAATGAGCCTTTAAATCTGCTTTGTAAATGCTTTATAAGGTATAAATAGTCCTCACTTTAGATGAGCTCACACAAATAGATGGCTGGCAACTGCTAAATGTTTTATAACTACCTGACTTAATCATGAATTACAACAGGAATATATGTTAATAAAGAATTTTTTAAATGTTTGAAATGTTAAATTGATCATTAATAAAGTATGAAAAATACAATTATTAAACATTATATATATGCTCGAGAACAAATCATTTGTAACTGCCTATAAATACCTTACAACATTTCTTGAGTGCATGGATGTTTATATAAAACTATTTGTATTAGTAGACTTAGGTAGGGTAGGTAGAATATTCACATACTTGCAAAGTATCCTATACTCAGTTTGTCTGTTGAGGAACCATCAAAATAAAGTGTTAGCATACAGTATATTCATCAGACGCACTACTAATACTCTCATGACTGCTAGTTGATATGTAATTGCAGAGTTACTTATGTTATTTATAATGCATTATGCATTCATTATAATGCCTTAAGAATACCTTTAATACGTGTTATAAATACGGGCTTCATAGAAAGTGGTACCATAAATACTAGATACTTATTGTTCATGTTAATTAATATAGTTAATGTTAAAAACTGAAACCTTATTGTAAAGTGTTACAAAGTTATAAAGTTTTATATGTTGTTCTGTGTGTGTGTGTTTCACAGAGTTGATGGTTTGGATTAACCCTTTAATTGCCGTATCCCTTAAAACCAAACTAACAGAGGGTTACTGTGATGCTTGTGCTCGCTGGGCACCGTTTTATTGATGCCACCGGGGTGGCGTATGCTGACGGCTTGGGCCCGTCATCGCTGCTTGCAGCTATATTTTTTTTTATTTTATTTTTTTTTATTTTTTATTTCAATCATCCGGGCACTTTTGGGGGCCTTAACGTGCCCGAAAACTCTCGAAAATTGGCACGCACATTGGAACCTGCGGCCATTAGGACGCCGCTGAGGCTGGGACCCGGGCGTGGCACAGGGGCTCTACGGCGCCCCCTGGAAAATTGTCAGAAAACTTGATGTATAGCTCACACATACTTGCACGTATTCATATGAAACTCGGTACACATATAGAACTCATTGAGCTGAACAACTTCCGCGCAGCATGTCATAGGCTCCGCCCAACAGGAAGTCGGCTATTCAGGGCTGTTTAAAAAGCGCATGCTCTGGAATTTGATATACTCCTCTGAGGATTTCCATACGATTGCCACCAAACTCGGTGAACATGATCTCAAGACATTGGGGACGCTAAATTGCGAAGATATTTTTGATATGTCGAACGGTTTGCCCGTGGCGAGGCGATGAAGTTATGGCGAAAAATGAGACCCAGGAAATGCCTAATAACGTCCACATACATTGTATGATGTTGATCAAACTTCAGTGATTTGTTCGTTGTATGATGCCGATCGGATAGATGTGACTATAATGACTGAAAGTTATAGCGCCACCAACTGGCTGCAGGAAGTGTGTCGTTTTCAAAATGCTTTGAATTCAGCATCTTATTTTTACTCGATTTGCTTCAAACTTCACCAGAATAATGTCAAAACACGGCCGATGTAAAACTGTGAAGGGAATATTGATATCTAAACTTATGTTGCCATGGCAACGTGTCAAAGTTGAAAATTCGTTTCTGGTGATTTTGAGGCAGATAACATGTTTAGAATGTCATGAAACTCAACACACATATGAGTATTAATGATAGTTAGACACTGGAAAAAGCTCATAAACGGGCGTGGAAGAGGCACTCTATAGCGCCACCTTTTGTCAAAAATGGGGGGGTTAGTTTTAGCTACAGACACCAAACTTGGTACATAAATTGTTCTTATTAATCCGGACAACTTTCTAATTTACAGTCATTAGCTACGACCAACAGGAAGTCGGCTATATTTATTTTAATGTGGGTTTTTTTTAAAAACGGGCTGTAAACAAATTAATACTCCTCCAAGCAGAAACACGGAAATCACACGAAACATTTTTTATCATGATGCCAAAATACTGAAGATGCTAAATTGCGGACGGATTTAGGATATCTTGAACGATGATTTAATGGCAATTTATTAAAGTTACAGTAAAAAAGATAATTTTTATTTTTTTTTATCTTTTAAGAGCAGCTTCCAAACACTTCATAAAAAATTACATACACAGAACAATACAGTCTGAGAATATGTGATTAATTTCATGAATTTACAATACACTATGCTTAGGAGAAAATTTAAAAACTATCAGAGAGTTGATATAATGCTTCTGAGTGAGAGGTCCTGTCAGCCTGCAGCTGAGTGAGGGGTGGGGGTGGGGTGGGCTGTGAGTGACTGTGTGAGTGACTGTGTGGATTGAGGCAGTGGGTGAGAGAGAGAAAGAGAGAGAGAGGGTCTGTTTTTTTAAAATCTTTAAAAAATGCTTATAAATCATTAAAGATTTTGATAACACTTTATAATAAGGTCTCAATTCTTAACATTAGGAAATGCAATAATTAACGTGAACTAACAATGAAAAATATATTTTTACAGCATGTTAATTCTTCCATGATAGTATGAACTAACAAAGAACTTTTTTTTTAAAGCATTTATTAATCTTTTTAATGTTAGAAAAATAATCATGTTCAAAAGATTAACTTTAAAATGTAATAATATATAAACACATTTTGGAATTAATATTCATCAACATTAAATGGTATATAATTATTAATGATTATATATATATAATGATAGCTACAGACACCAAACTCGGTACATAAATTGTTCTTATTAATCCGGACAACTTTCTAATTTACAGTCATTAGCTACGACCAACAGGAAATCGGCTATTTTTTTTTTTAATGTGTTTTTTTTTTTTTTAAACGGGCCGTAAACAAATTCATACTCCTTCAAGCAGAAACCAAAAATTCACACCAAACATTTTTTCACATGCTTCCAAGATACTGAAGATGCTTCATTGCGGACCGATTTAGGATATCTTGAACGGTGATTTAATGGCAATTTATTAAAGTCACAGTAAAAAATAACACTTTTCTTTTTTTTTATCTTTTAAGAGCAGCTTCAAAACACTTCATAAAAAATTAAATACACAGAACAATACAGTCTGAGGATATGTTATTAATTCCATGAATTTACAATACACTATACAGAGGAGAACATTTTCAAACTTATCAGAGTTCTCCTGTCTCTGTGCTTCTAATGTGTGCGGTAGGTGACTGGGTGGGTGACTGACTGTGTGAGTTCAGTGAGTGTGGAGGGAGAGAGAGAGAGAGAGAGAGAGAGAGAGAGAGAGAGAGAGAGAGAGAGAGAGAGAGAGAGAGAGAGAGAGAGAGAGAGAGGTCTGTTTAAACTTCTCAATAAAATCCTTAAAAAATGCTTATAAAGCATTAAAGGTTTTGATAACACTTTATAATTAAGTCTCATTTGTTAACAGTAGGGAATGCATTAATTAACATGAACTAACAATGAAAAATATATTTTTTACAGCATGTTAATTCTTCATTGATAGTATGAACTTACAATGAACAAAATATTTTTAATATTAGAAAAATAGTCATGTTCAAAAAATAAAACTTTAAAATGTAATAATATATTAACACATTTTGGAATTGATTTTGATAAACATTAAATGGTATATATTTATTAATGATGTAAATTAACAACAGTTAAATAATGTTGTTTTTTAACATTGGTTAATTCACAAATAACATTAAATATTAACAATATATTTTTTACTTTATTAATTTGTGTTAGAAAAAATTATTCATGTTAGTTAATGGAAAAATAAATCATTAAAAAAAGCTTATAAATCATTAAAACCTTTGGTAACTATAATAATTTCTCATTTGTTAGCATTAGTAAATGCATTAACTAACATGAACTACCAATGAAAAATATATTTTCACAGAATTTAAAGTTTTATATGTTGTTCTGTGTGTGTGTGTTTCACTGAGTTGATGGTTTGGATTAACCCTTTAATTGCCGTATCCCTTAAAACCAAACTGCCAGAGGGTTACTGTGATGCTTGTGCTCGCTGGGCACCGTTTTATCGATGCCACCGGGGTGGCGTATGCTGACGGCTTGGGCCCGTCATCGCTGCTCGCAGCTATATTTAATTTTGTTATTTAGTGTCAATCCTTATGTAAATCATAATATTTTGCATTATCGTAGTTCATTTGAATGTCCATTATATACAAAATAAAAGATAAGGATTAGTTCCATACATATGTCACACACGTCAATAAATTGATCAAATGTGACAGCAAAGACAGTTGTAACGCGACAAAAGATTTCAAATAAATGTTGTTTTGAACTTTCTACTCAACACTGAATATTATGCAGCACAACTGGTTTTCAACACTGATAATAAAAAGAAAAATGTCTTAAGGAATCAAATAAGCATATTCAAATTTCTGAAGGATCATGTGACACTTGACCTATTGGAGTAATGACTGTTGAAAATGTAGCTTTGCCATCATAGGAATAAATTACATTTTAAAATGTATTCAAATATAAATGTTACTTCAAATTGTAAGAATATTTCTCAATATTATAAATGCAGCCTCGGTGAGCATAAGAGACTTCGTTCAAAAACATTAACATATATCTAAATAGGGCAACTATAGGTGATCTTTCTCAACCACTCAGCTCCATGACTCATAGCACACTCACAGCATTTCCATTCTATAATTTTCTCTTGAGAAATCTCTGATGAGGTCTAACTGACCCCAAGTAGTCTGACAAGTCACTCTAAGACATTTGCTCTAATGAAGATATTCAATACTTCACAAAGTAAAAACTAACTTTAAGCACTGGTTCTCCTCTCCATCAATGAATGAGGTTTATCCATGACAAGAATAAGTAACAAAGTCAGAAGAAGATGAGCACTGAAATAAACCTTGGAAACTTTTGCGCTTAAACAACAATGGAACGAAGCCACATAAAGAACCACTTGGAGCGCACAGACTGTGTCTCTTCTTCATATGGGGTGGTGATGGCGCAGTGGATAAGACACATGCCTTTGGTGTGAGAGACCCGGGTTCGAGTCCACTGTGAGACACCAATGTGTCCCTGAGCAAGACACTTAACCCCTAGTTGCTCCAGAGGCGTGCGACCTCTGACATATATAGCAATTGTAAGTCGCTTTGGATAAAAGCGTCAGCTAAATGAATAAATGTAAATGTAATGTTCATAAAACTTTCAGCGTCAAAAAGCTAAAACCAGCCACTACAACATGCCTTCCCTTCACACACGACTGCATGTTCATCCCAGCATGGGTTTCCCCACACAACATTCTTCTCTTTCGCAGCAACCTGACGTTATGAACAGCTATAGCCAAGAGTTCTGGGGAGATCCCTGTGCTGGAGTCTATTAAACATTAAAGGAATCCTTGAGCGTGTAGTGGGCTTGAGACCAGGTCTGTCCAGTCAGGCAGAAAAACACCCTCCCCTGTGCTAGCTGGTGGGTGTGCAAATGGAAAATCCTTAAGTGAGAAAGAAACCCATTATCACGGATTATGCAAGCAGAAACACATCATTAGCTGCTATAAAAATCCAAATATTAAGCCTTTTCTTAATTTTCATTAGGGCTGGTATATTGATGAATCGATTTTTTTTCAATCTTCATTTTGATTCCAAAAAATATATATTTTTGTCTGTGCTGTTGTCTGTGGATGCATGAAAAAAATGTGTCTACCATCCAATAATCAAAATAAAATGTGCTTTGCTACTTTTGAAAGGAAACAAAGTCTCAGCTTTCGCATTATGTAAATTTTATCACAAAATACAATGAAATATCACAAAACAATAAATGGTTCTTACTTCAGGAAAGCTATTCAATGTTTAATGCTCTTTTTTTTCCGGATGGACAGAACAGCAGAGGCCGATAAATCCAGGGGTGGAGGAGTGTGTTTCATGATTAACAAGAAATGGTGTGATCCCAGGAATATCTCCATTCTGTCGCATTCCTGCTCACCTCATCTGGAACATCTTTCCATTACTTGCCGCCCATTTTATCTGCCCCGGGAGTTTTCATCGATCATTGTTACTGCTGTGTACATTCCACCACAGGCGGACACCGGCTTGGCTTTGTCTTCACGATGTGCTCAGCGGCTACATTAACAAACATCCTGACGCTGCCTTTATCATCGCGGGAGACTTTAACAAAGCCAATCTCAAGCAGGTCATGCCGAACTTTTATCAACATGTATCCTGTCCAACTAGAGGACCAAACACACTGGATCATTGCTACACTCAGTTCAAGAATGCCTACAAAGCCCGCTCACTACCGGTTTTTGGCAAATCAGACCATGCCGCCATTTTCCTAACACCGGAATACAAACAAAGGCTCATTCAGGATCCTCCGGTGCAGAGAGTAGTGACGCGCTGGTCCTCCCACGCAGAGGCAATGCTGCAGGCGGCTCTTGATGAGGTCGACTGGGACATGTTCCGGGCGAGTTCTTCTGATGTCAGCGAGTTCACGGATGTAGCATTGAGCTTTGTAAACACGCTAACCGAGCAAGCTACAGAAACAATAACTGTAAGGACATTCTCCACTCAGAAACCGTGGGTGGACAGAACAATCCGTGCTGCGGTTAACACACGCACTGCCGCTTACAATGAGGCTCTTCTGACCGGGAATATGAGCGAGTACAAAACATCGTGCTATGCTCTCCATCGCGCAGTAAGAGCCGCCAAACACCGATACAAAGAGAGAATTGAGTCTCATTTCCAGCTCAATGACTCTCGACGGATGTGGCAGGGACTGAGGACCATCTGTGACTTCGGAAACAAATCCTCCGCGGAGGTGAGAGCAGATCCGTTGCTGGCCGACGAGTTAAACATCTTTTTCGGCTGCTTCGATTGCAACGGCGGCGGCGCGTCTCTGCTGACCAGCGCGTCAGGAAGCAGCAGGCACAGCAGCGATGATCCTGTAATCACCGTGTAGGAGGATGAGGTTCGGAGGGCGCTAAAGAAAGTGAACGTCAGGAAAGCAGCCGGACCTGATGGGATAACCGGCCGTTTGTTCATGTCTATCTTTAATGAGTCCCTTGCTACCTCCGTGGTTCCCACCTCATTCAAAAAATATGTCATTATCCCTGTGCCAAAGAACAATAAACCCTCTTGCCTGAATGACTATCGCCCTGTTGCCCTCACATCTATAGTCATGAAGGTTTTTGAGAGACTTGTTAAGAGCCACATTTGCTCCTCCATAACTGATACTTTGGACCCTCTTCAGTTTGCCTATCGCCCAAACAGATCTACGGACGATGCCATCTCTCACGTCCTCCACTCTTCCCTCACACACATGGACAGCAACAATGGGAATTATGTAAGGCTGCTATTCATTGACTATAGCTCAGCTTTCAACACTATAGTCCCCATCAAGCTGGCTTCTAAACTCACAGACCTCGGCCTGAACTCCTCACTCTGTGACTGGATTCAAGACTTCCTCACCGGCAGACCTCAAGTGGTGAAAGTTGGCCAGTTCACCTCAAACTCCATCACTCTGAACATAGGAGCCCCACAGGGCTGTGTCCTGAGTCCCCTGCTCTACTCTCTCTACACGCATGACTGCGTATCCTCTCACAGCTCCACATCTACTGTCAAATTCGCTGATGATACTGTGGTTCTGGGCCTCATCTCCAACAACGATGAGACCGCATACTTGGATGAGGTAGAGAGACTCGCATCATGGTGCCAGGATAACTGTCTCTCTCTGAATGTGAGCAAAACTAAAGAGCTGATCATGGACTTTAGGAAGAGACAGCAGCAGCCCTACACTCCTCTTATGATCAGTGGGACCCCTGTGGAGAGGGTGAGTAACTTCAAGTACCTCGGAGTAAACATCTCCGAGAACCTGACTTGGACTACACACATCCAAACACAGGTTAAGAAAGCCAGGCAAAGACTGTACCATCTGCGACAGCTGAGGAAATTCAGGGTCTCACCAGCAATCCTGAAAACTTTCTATTCAGGGACCATAGAAAGTGTATTGACTCAGTGCATCTCAGTGTGGTATGGAAACAGCTCCAATCAGGACTCCAAAGCTCTACAGAGAGTTGTGCGCTTAGCTGAGCGCATCTCAGGGTCTGCTTTCCCCTCTCTGCAGGACATCTACCTCAAATGCTGCAAAAGTAGAGCTGTCAAAATCATCAAGGACTCAAATCACCCTGGTAACCGTTTATTCAATCTACTACCATCTGGCAAGCGCTTCCGTAGCCTGATGGCAAAAACTGAGAGACTTAGGAGGAGCTTCTTCCCCCAGGCCATCAGGCTCCTAAACTCTAACTCTGTGTCATAACATCACCCTGTACAACTTTTTGCACATTCCTCTTATTATTATTTAAGTCAACAACATACTGACCTGCACATTTATATTTATATTTTTTATCTTTTTATTTTATTATTTTAGTTTTTTCTTATATTATTTGTATACTTTATAATTGCACTGTCCTTGGAGCGGACCTGACCTACATTTCACTGCTGGTTATACTCTGTATAATTGTGTATGTGACAAATAAAAATCTTGAATCTCTTGAATCTTGAAACTAGAGAGAGGAGAAGGTTGATAAATAAAAACACTACATTAAAAATTCTTTCGATTTTTACTTGTTGGTGATGTCTGATTTACATTTCACTCAGAAATTCATAGTAAATTTCACAAAGAAATGTGAATTAAACATGAAATTTTGAAGTAATAAGACTGAAATAGTATTTTCTAGTAAAATGTACTCAAATAATTGTTTTATTTGCTACTTTGAAAAATACTTTACAGCAGGGGTCACCAACCTATTTGTGAGTGAGGGCTCCCTAAAAGGATAAAATGGTCTCAAGGTTTGATATACTCCAAATAAATAAATAAAATAATAAATATCATTTTATTTGTCATTATCACATATACATATATACATACATACATGACATTAATGTTTTCTCACAAGCATTTTCAATATTTTTATCAATCCAGGAAAATATTTCCGAAATATTATATATTTTTATAAATTTATCACAATATTTATTTTCCCATGTCATACAATATTGGTATTTATTATGATATTAATTTACCATTAATGGTGAAGGAAATACTTTCCATACGTTTATTAGACCTTGAGAATGAAGGTAAACATAAATTCCACAGAGGACCTACCTTTTAATTTAGGGCCCCAAAAAATAAATTTTATTTTTCCCTAAATTATGTGTTTTCCTTTTGATTTTTTTTTTAATGGATTCTGTGTTTTATGATTCAGTACAAAAAAAAGTTGCATTTTAATTGTATTATATAAGATGCTGTACAATGGAACTGTAAATTAATAATAATAAAAAAAATTACTTGGTTGTATGATGTTCCTTAAAATTATATGATTAATATTATTATTATTACTATGGGAATTGCATTTTAGTATACAGTAGTAATATAATCGGTCAAAATATATTACAAAAGTCAAATATATAATCTATACAAAAGTTAAACTGGGCTTTTATTTGGCAGTTTGTCGTGAAGGTCTTTCAGTTTTGGTTTAGTTTCAGCGTGTATTTGCCATTTGGAATTAGTGGAATTACTTGGAATTTCACTGTTATAATATTTTTTTGTTTTGTTTTAGCAGTTTTCATAATGTACTAGACAGAGAGATTGCATAAGTCTTTGGTATTCATTTATATAATAAAAAAGCCTATAATAAATCAGTACACTAGATAAGGTAAAATACATCATGTATGATTCTGTTGATTTGTGCTTACTGGTGAAAGTGCAATACCTGAAATGCAAAAGCTAATTTCTCAAATGACAACAATCATGATTATAATTTTGAGCAAAAAAAAATTTGATCAGTTTAACCATTATACAGCATGACAAACATTTGACAAAAACCTGAATAAAATTTAACTTAAACTTGGCAAAACAAAAACAGGACAAGGTTGACTAAATATGATATCTAAAATGTACATTTGAGGAAGACTAAAACTAAATGAAAAATGGCTGCCGAAATTATTACTGCTGTACAGTTAATTAATAATAATCTTATTGCTAAAATATCAAGTTTTCATCGACTAAAACTAGACTAAAATGTTGAGACTTTTAGTCGACTAAAATTTGACCAAAACTAAATAGGATAAGGTTGACTAAATATGATAAAAACTAACAAGGACATTTAACACGGGATTGAGACTCAGACTAAAAATAGACTGAAAATTACTGACAAAATTAACACAAGAATGTTAAACATTGATATCATTTAAAACGTTTATATAAAACTGGATTATATGCAATTTAAATGATTAAACAACTCCTGTTTTATTGGATTGTTTTAACTAAAAATAAATAACATCTTAAATTTTAACCTTTCATATTATAGTAATGCACAGCAATGAGAGATTGTTTTCATTAAGAAAAACTGACATGCACTGTACCTAATTGCATTGTAACAAATCAAAACCACATCAAAATCAGAAGCAGATCAAGAGGTTGTGAATTGTAATCAAATAGATTTGTGCAATCTGTTTCAATACACAGTCCTTCTTTTCAGAATATCACAGAGATATCATTAAAACAAAAGATTTCAAATCCTTTGATTTGACACACCCTGGATTTGGTTTGGCTCTAAAATTAGTCATCCTTACACAGAGACAATGAATTTGTGTGTTTTTAATAATGCTTCATGTTCCTACAAGATTGCATGTTCCTCAAGGGTTTCTATACAAAGCTTGTTCTATTGGCGGTACCTTGTTGCTTGGGGAAACATTCCTTTTTGCAGCACGCACAGATTTCCATATTGATGTTCTAATAAAAAGTTGTTTATCTGCGAACACATTGCCTAAACACGTTCACCGTCTGTGCTCTCCTCTGTTCTCAGAGCTGATGCTAAACAGCTCTGCCAAATAAGCCATAACATTTCAGTATCATCAAAACAGATCGCTCAGAATACATGCTCATGCAGCACCTTAAAATTCATTGAAATGCAGTGGTCAAAGACTCCTGAGGCCATAGAGAGCACAAAGAGGCTGGCTAAGGTGATGCTCAACAATTTCAGACTCTGCTCCTTCAAGGTTATTATGCAAAGCAGACAGGCAATAAACATGGTAATTTAATCTGATGGTCTTGTGAAGAGTGTGGGAGGCTCATTAAAGAGCAGCCGAGCACTATGGGCTAAACCTATTGGCTTGAGTCAAGATTTGGAGCAAATTATGCTCGTCTCCCTGTCCAGCTCTAGGAACCACTGGTGTTTACAGCACAACAGCAGATAAACAGATGCAAAGCACCCTCAAGGAGATATCCTCCATACTCCCTCACTGCAGAGGAGAGGAACATGGAGGCTTGCGTTCCTAACGTTTTCAGCTCATTAAAATGCTATCTCCCATCTACAACCCACCTCTAGACAGTTTGGAGAGGTGAAGAGAAGAAGATCTTTGATAGACTAAATTTCTGAGCTGTAAGTTTTCTCTGAAAAAAGGCTTCAATGGTGAGGCAGATGCTCTTTCTGTCTCCTCTAACACCCTAAATCTGTCCCAGCTCACTGAATCTTTTTATATCTGTCTGATATTTGAGAATAAACCAACCAAATCTGTATGAATAACCCTGACACCCTGATCTTGATACTTCTAATTGCAAGTATTTCACTGGATGTTGAATCATGTTGAATTATGAACTACACCTCATGTTAAATTATGAAATTCAATTTCTGGGGGGAAAAAAATGGCTAGCTACTGACTGTAATAAAAATGACTCTGAAGGACATACGTAATACTATCAATATATGTACACATTACCATTCAGAATTTGGACTCAGCAAGATTTTTTATAAATTAATCCTTTTAGTAAGAATTACGGTGGCCGAGAAGTGCAAAACAAATCACGATTCTGAAAACAAAATAACAAATTACAAACGCAAATGCAAATCTAAAAAACAAAATAACAATTCAGAAAACACAACAACAATTCCAAAAACATTATAACAATAAGAAAACACAATGACAAATCCGAAAACAAAATAACAAATCAGAAAACAAATTAACAAGTCAGAAATCAACGACAAATCAGACAAACCGGAAGGCAATAATAACATATTGAGTGTAAATTATAATTTTATAATTTACATGAACCCGGGTCGATCGCGTCCAAAAACACAATGGCACATGCTCTACCATCTGCGCCACTGGAGCAGACGCTGTAAATGGTTGACTCTGCTGTTCTTCTTGTCGTTCTTCCCGTACACCTTGATTGACAGATGTCTCGTCCAATCAGCGATGAGTAATCTATTCCCAAACCAATGGCGCTCTCTCAAACTATACCTACCTCTTCCGGTTTGTCTGATTTGTCGTTGTGTTTTCTGACTTGTTAATTTGTTTTCGGATTTGTCGTTGTGTTTTCTGATTTGTTAATTTGTTTTCTGATTTGTTAATTTGTTTTCGGATTTGTCGTTGTGTTTTCTGATTTGTTCATTTGTTTTCTGATTTGTTCATTTGTTTTCTGATTTGTCATTGTGTTTTCTTATTGTTATAATGTTTTCAGAATTGTTGTTGTGTTTTCTGAATTGTTATTTTGTTTTTTAGATTTGCATTTGCATTTGTAATTTGTTATTTTGTTTTCAGAATCGTGATTTGTTTTGCACTTCCCGGCCACCGTAAAGAATGCATTAAACTTCTCAAAAGTGACAGTAAAGACATTCAAACTGTTAAAAGAAATCACAGTATATATTTCAAACAAGTGCTGTTCTTTTGAACTTTCTACTCATCAAAAAATCCTTATTTTTGGCATTTTTGCCTTTATTATGATGGGACAGAATAGAACTGACAGGAAGCGAATTGGGAGAGAGATAGGGGGTGGGATCGGGAAAGGTCCTCGAGTCGGGATTCGAACTCGGGATGCCTGTGGCACAACGGGGGTGTTTGTCTTGTTGCTAGGCTTTCTACTGTAGGTATTAATGGACTATTTTTCTTAGTGTAAAATTCTAACTAATCTATATATTTAAAAAACTTTCAACTTTAATGAAAATTTTATGTCCAAGTATTTATTTATTTATTTTTGCTAAATAGCTGTATAGATGTATAATAATGAGCAGGATAATGTACAAACAGCCAGACATGCAAACTACAAGACTAATGAAGACCACAGAGGAACGAGTCTGGCTAACTGAAAGAATCAATCTTGGCATACGTTTTCAAAGCTATATGGGGCAAGTCTATTGAAGTAACAGCTCATAATGTAAAGCAAAGGGACTGCTGGCATATGGAATCTTATCAAAGGCATTTTCTTTAAACTGTCTTGAGAATATGTTTCCGTGATGTGATTCCTCAATGAATGGTTTATCTCTCATTGTTCTGTTTCTGCCTGTTTTTTCTTTTGTTCATTCTATTTGATTTATCCGATTTCCTTTGAGCAGAACTTTCTGCACACAGTGCTGAAAAGAAACCAAAGGAAGACTCACCTGTCTGTCCAGCTTCTGTTGTCGTAGGTTCGTGCCCTCATCATCCAAGGTGCTGCAGGAGGACAAAACAAGATTAATGGGGAAACCTCACAAAAAAGATGTGCCACAGCGAGAGAAGCGCCAACAGAGATACGATTCAAACTTACTAGAGGTCCTTTTGTGTATACAAAGATAGTCCAGTGTCAAGAGAAGCATTCAGTAAAAGAAAAATATAACCTATCAATGATTTAACCAAAGGCGATCTTTACAGATGTAATTCCTTACTGCTCATGTCCTTCAGTAAAAATTCTGCTGCGCAGGATATGACGTACCGTAAATCTTCAGTATGAAACATATCTTAGCTCATGCATTATTGAAAAAGCAACTCTAGTATTATCATATAAATAAAATCACAGCCATCGCTCTCTATTTACTAGTCACTAAACCTAAAATATGGGCAAAACAGTATATAAGTGCATACACACATCAGACAGTGCTGCTGTGTTGATCATGCATATGACTCATTGTGCTCTTTCAGGTCCTGTGAGGAGGGAGGTCTTTGGTGAGGCCTTTGTGCTCTGCCTGTCCCTCCTCTCGTTCTCTTTAATCAGCTATGACACATTCACTCCAGACCTCCTTATGCATTTCTGCCGCCTGTTATTGCGGAGCCGAAAGCGGTGTTAATTAAATGGCAATAGAGGGCTTCCTCTGTGGCTGTGGTGGGTCATGCGGAGAGAAGAAGTGTGACAGATCAAGGGTAGTGTGGAAAATTATTTGTGCGCTGTAATCTGTAAAGCACAACCAGGGTGCTGGATTTAACATTTGATAGGAACGTATTTTACAATCGATCAGAATATTGAGATGCACAGTTACAAACACTGTAAAGAAATGAAGAATTCTGCTATCTTTGCTGTCCATGTTGATTTGCCTCCTCTCTGGATGTCATTAGACAATAAAGAAATCATTAAAAAAGATTTACAGCAGTTTAGGTTCAGAACACCACAGGTGTTTATTTATAATTAGAAATGTATTTACTAATTTCTTTGATGACATTATAAAACACAAACAAACATGCTAATCAGACGCTCTCATTTTCATAAATATTTAGACAAATAGATGAAATGACAGACTGATAGATAGACAGACAATAGATAGGCTGATTGATAGAATGATAAAAAGAACAAAGATTGTACTCATTTGTAAGTCGTTTTTGGATAAAAGCATTTACATTATATTTACATTTTGTTAATTAGCAAATGTAAATAACAAAACTAAATTGAAATTTTAAAACAAACCCCAAATCAAATAAATAAGTAACACAAATAAAAGAAATCTCTTCATATAAACAAAAATAAGGCTTTCCATTTAAATTTAGAGGCAACCACTGCATTTTAATCATGATCCAAACAAAGATGCTGCATACATTTTTAATCTAAATTAGATTGTAAAATTTCGAAATCTGATGCAAAAACAGAATGGTCTGACTTTTGTGAAACTATACATAAGAAATATCTGCATAAAACAGAACCAGCAGACGAGCTGAATGAGACACAGATTCACTTTCTGCCAGCAGGTGGCGCTTAAAGCGTTTCCTTGGTTTCTGCTGTAAACAAAGCAGCGCTGCACTTACGAACTTCAATATGCATTATACAGAGGCAAGATGAAAAGAAAAAAAAATACCATCTAAACTTTTCTAAAGACAGCAAGTTCCCCTCAGACATACATTCATATAAACTCCTATCCCTAATTGAAACTCGATTTGTTTAGCATCTCAACCGATTTGAATCGTCACATATTTGAATCGATTTTCAAGTGGCTCGCGGTTAATCATTACATCCCTACCACTGACAAAGAAATTATCAGTCTTTAATTTTAATGGTAGGTTTATTTGAACAGTGAGAGACAGAATAACAACAAAAAAATCCCGAAAAATGCATTTAAAAAAAAGTTATAAATTGATTTGCATTTTAATGAGTGAAATAAGTAATGTACTCCTTTGCAAAACATGACTTAGTTCTCGGTGGCAAAACCCTTGTTGGCAATCACAGACGTCAGATGTTTCTTGTAGTTGGCCACCAGGTTTGCACACATCTCAGGAGGGATTTTGTCCCACTCCTCTTTGCAGATCCTCTCCAAGTTATTAAGGTTTTGAGGCTGATGTTTGGCAACTCAAACCTTCAGCTCTCTCCACAGATTGTCTATGGGATTAATGTCTGGAGACTGGCTAGGCCACTGCAGGACCTTAATGTGCTTCTTCATGAGTCAATCCTTTGTTGCCTTGGCCGTGTGTTTTGGGTCATTGTCATGCTGGAATACCCATCCATGACCCTCAGTGCCCTGGCCCTGACGGTACATGGCCCCGTCCATCGTCCTGGTGCAGTTGTCCTGTCCCATTAGCAGAAAAACACACCCAAAGCATAATGTTTCCACCTCCATGTTTGACGGTGGGGATGGTGTTCTTGGGGTCATAGGCAGCATTCCTCCTCCTCCAAACATGGCGAGTTGAGTTGATGCCAAAGAGCTGGATTTTAGTTTCATCTGACCACAACACTTTCAACCAGTTCTCCTCATTCAGACGTTCATTGGCAAACTTTAGACAGGCTTGTACATGTGCTTTCTTGAGCAGGGGGACCTTGTGGGCCCTGCAGGGTTTATGTCCTTCACGGCATAGTGTGTTACCAAATATTTTCTTGATGACTATGGTCCCAGCTGCCTTGAGATCATTGACAAGATCCTCCAGTGTAGTTCTGGGCTGATTCCTCACCGTTCTCATGATCATTGAAACTCCACGAGGTGAGATCTTGCATGGACCCCCAGTCCGAGGGAGATTGACAGTTATTTTGTGTTTCTTCCATTTGCGAATAATTACACCAACTGTTGTCACCTTCTCACCAAGCTGCTTAGTGATGGTCTTGTAGCCCATTCCAGCTTTGTGTAGGTCTACAATCTTGTCCCGGACATCCTTGGACAGCTCTTTGGTCTTGGCCATGGCGATGAGTTTGGAATCTGATTGATTGATTGCTTCTGTGGACAGGTGTCTTTTATGCAGGTAACAAACTGCGATTTAGGAGCTCTCCCTTTAAGAAAGTGCTTCTAATCTCAGCTCCTTACCTGTTACTTTTTTGAAATGCGTTTTTCTGGATTTTTTTGTTGTTATTCTGTCTCTCACTGTTCAAATAAACCTACCATTAAAATTATAGACTGATCATTTCTTTGTCAGTGGGTAAACATACAAAATCAGCAGTGGATCAAATAATTTTTTCCCTACATATATATATATACACACATACATACACATACAAGGCACCGAACCCCCAACTGCAAAATACGTGCTACTCACACTATGCTGTAATAGACATAGCTGAATTATTGTCATTTAGGAATAAGTAAGACGACAGACGAACGGACAGAAAGACAGACACACAGTTACAAAATATTTCTAACCAAACCAGTACTAAACAGCCTGGACCAACACAGAAATTCATGTTGATCTAAGCTTGTCTTTTCAGGAGGATTATACTCGTGACTTTTTCTCCCTCTCTCGCTCGGATGGATATTCCAGTGTCTAGCTGCAAAGAACTCAGAATCTCTACTTTCCTATTTAAACCTGAGAAATCTCACTCTCTATTGACTGCCGACACTGACACCATTTTTATCACACATGCACATGGGCACGAAGATACATGCCCACGAACACATACTCATTCAGAAATACAGACACCTATTCAGTAACTCACACACTTACTCAAACCTCAGGATACAGAAAAAGCAATGCTTTTTGACACACATTTGTGAACTCCTTTCTAAAGCTAAAATACATAAATGCACACATGCACAAAGCGAAGTGCATAATGTTAGCAGTCAAGGGTGTCTGTTCCCATCAGATTGGCAGATAATGACATAAACAGAGCGGTTATAATGAGGGTCAACAAGAAATGAGAGATAAATTGATATGTTCTGACAGCTGCCTGCAATGTGCGGTAGAATTTCTCTCCCTCACCATCAAGCTTCACTGATGACAGTGACAATTCACTTTGTGTGTCATTAATCTGTGTATATGCATGTGGGCGTTTAACTGTATGTGTGTAATGGAATCTGAAAATAACATTTGCTGATTTGCATGCTGTACTTTTAACTGCAAATTTTCATTCATCAAAACAAAATACAAAGCAAAAATGTCTAAAAAAATCTGACATCAGACAAGGCCCGTTTTTAGAGAATATCTTAAATTAAGTTCACCTTTCTTCTGCTTTTTTATATTGCATAGAAAAAAAAGATTTTGAGAGTGAGTGATAACCAGGGCTGGAAATGGGGGGGGATGCGGGGGGACGGAGTCCGGGGAGTGAATTTCGAGGGGAGACGGCGTTTCATTTCCAACTGGTCAGATTTATTTGAAAATTAAAGTTTTTTCTATATTTTATCCATTCAAAAGACTACAAAAGTGAACCCAGTTCTGCATAAACCGTAGTGCAGTGCAGACTAAACAAAATGTAGCGGGATATTTGTGTCTATGGTTTGCTGGGAAATGTCATCTTTGATTGGCCATCAAGAGCAGACTGCAGCCAATGGCAATGCTTCTCTATTGCTGCGCATGCTGCTGCTCACAGCACAGATCGTGAAAGCAGACTGCAGTTTGTCATTCATTGTAACAAACAAAGTGTAGAGACGATGTAAATAATAGATTCAGTGTGCAGTGTAGAGAGCTTCGTTCACTAAAATAGAAGTTTGTGAGATGAACAATGATTATATAGAGTTTGCAAATGTGAAATTGAATTTATACAACAGATTTATACATTATTGATTTGAAAGTGACGTGACATATGGCCAAGTATGGTGACCCATACTCAGAATTCATGCTCTGCATTTAACCCATCCAAAGTGCACACACACAGCAGTGAACACACACACACCGTGAACACACACCCAGAGCAGTGGGCAGCCATTTATGCTGCAGCGTCCAGCAGTTGGGGGTTCGGTGCCTTGCTCAAGGGCACCTCAGTCGTGGTATTGAGGGTGGAGAGAGCGCTGGACATTCATTCCCCCCACCTACAATCCCTGCCGGCCCGAGACTCAAACCCACAACCTTTGGATTACGAGTCCAACTCTCTAACCATTAGGCCACGACTTCCCCAGAAGTCCAAAATGTTCAAAGTTTATTCAAAAGTTAATATAAAGCGACTTACATTTTAGGAACACTTGTCTGATCTGTTCAGAACTATTTTGTTGATGAAATAAAGTCACAGCTGAGCCACTGCGCATCTCCAAGCAAACAGCGCTGTTTCAATTATGAATGAATCTTTGTTTTTGAACAAATCTAGTGAGTCAATGATTCAATGACCCATTCATAAAGAAAGTCACTTGCTTCATTCCTTAATGAATCAGCCGTTTGAATGAATCGATTAGATGAATGATTCAGTGACGGACAGTGACTTGCTGCCACCTACTGGGAGTTTCATTTTTAAAGTATAAATTTTAATTGTTTAATGTTTCTATATTCAATCTCATAACATTGTTTTTATTAAATGTATTAATGCCACCTCTGAGTCTTGTTAAATGTCTGTAAATATTCCACATTTGTGCTCTTCTGTTCCGTGCAAAGATTAATTGTTGATGTTGATTTCAGGTCTTCCTGGTTGTATCTTATTATTTTAAAATGAATTTATTGTTTAATTAATGTTTGTTTTTACAAAAAGTTAATAAATCTATTTTTGGCACAACATATGACATACATTTAATAAAGTTAAAAATGAATACAAAGGTTAAAAAAATACTTCATTATAAGGAGTCAAAAATCACCTTATAATAGTAAGGTTAATTTCTGTCATTGATCAGAAGGTGTTCCTAATTTATTTATTTATGTTTCTTTAAGTAGAAGCACTAGTGCTCCTGAAAAGAAACGTAAGTGTAGAGTCCTTAAGAATGTAATGTTACCTTTTAAAACTAATTGAAAACGTTTTTGCAAAGTGTAAACTATTAAATATAATCTACAAATCCTGCAATACTGTACCGCTAAATAAGACGTGTTTTGAGGACTTAGCTAATCAGGCCAATGAGAGACAATCATTCAAATTTTTTTCTTTAGGCGGTAGGAATGATTACATATTTCTTTACACTACTCTACTGCACAGATCAAGAATGAAGGTCAGTCACACTTTCGAGATAGCTTTAAAGAATTTCTATAGTTATGTAAGTCTTTTCTTCTTCACGTCACATCTTTCCGCATCTTTCTTTCTTGGTTCTTTCCGCCTGCAATGAGACTCTTATTTTGATCCAGTCTTTTCACAACTATCTGCTGCAATTCACTGAGTGTGTCACAGGACAACAACAGAAAAGCAGAAACTCTACATGGAAAAATTGCCTCCAACAGGTTTTTTTTTTTTTTTTTTTACATTTCCAAGGACATTTTTGACAGTGGAAAAAAATCTAACTTGAAACTATCCATCAATTATGAAATCCAGTTTCCACCATAGACTAAAAAAATACCAAAAAAGTCAGAAATGCGAGATATAAACTCTGAATTCTAACTTTCTTCCAAGCTTAACATTGGAATTTACTACTTTTTTAGAGGACATTTGACTGATCAGGGTAAAATTCTGACAGACCATGGCAGTATTAAAAAAAACAGCATTTGTTTATGTACGTGCACACTAGCATGACAGTGTTCAAATGGAAAACAGGCAATGGTACTTATATATCCCTGTTTGTGAATAACAAGGTCCTTAACTGCCAGTGAGCTGTGTGTCTCTGTGTGTGTGTGTGTGTGTGTGTGTGTCCATGTAGGGTCTGTGACCAACCAGAGCAGACTGCCTCTCTAATAAACTGGCCAGGGCTGTGAGATTAGTGTTTGTGATGCAGAAGGTCCAGCTGAGGCAACTTCAGTTACACCAGCGTGATCTCTAAGCGCAATTCATTTTTCATAGCAAGCCCGTTCTGCAGGGAGGAGATGCTCATTACACAAGGAAAAAAAAGCCATGAAGGGCCCAACGGCGCTGCTGACTGAGGGATACATGGGGGAAGGCCACATTCACTTCCTGTGCTCACTGCCATTTGTTTCCCTAGTCTTTTAGTACTGTAGGGGGTGTCAAACATAAGAATATTGCCTACCATCACGAAGGCATTATCAGTCTGCCTGAAAGCAAGACACTTAATAGCAAATCGCCCTACTGCTGCTTCTCTAATTATTGACCTACTTTCTTTTTTGGATGGAAATCATTGCCTGAATTTCACATATGAGTAATTCAACTGTTCAACCATAGCTCTAAGGTACAATATGCAAGAGTGCAATGTGTTATCAATTAGATCAGCCTTTTTCAATTATAGCCAAATTTAAAATGCATATTGTAACAATGAATTGATAAGTGTTATAATATATTAACTGTGGTTACAATTATTCATGAGATTGCACAATGCATCATAAGGTGCATTACAATGCATAATTAATTAAAACTACTTTTATAATGCATTATCCATAAAGGCTTTAAGTAAAGTGTTACTGCCGTGTTACTTTTGAAAGGTTCAAATCACTCTCCTTTTAATGCCACTACTGACTACAACAAACAAGTGAGAGATATAATTTATTATTTCTTTTCTACAAGTTTAGTTAAAACAAATGACTCATGTATGCCTCTCTTTCCATTACGGTTCCCTTGAGCTCCTCTAGTGCCAAAGCTCGTTAGATTTCTCAAATCCATTCAGGTCACAAATCACAGACCTCACACACAGGAAACTGGGGTGTGGTAGAGGGCAGATCTTCACAATCAAAACACACTCCCATAGAGACAGTCTTAGACCCTCCAGGGTAGGTTGAGCATAAGAAACAAACATAGACAAGGTATAGTGACAATGCAGCAGTGACCGTTACGTCAACTAGCTCCGGTAGGGCCATCTTCATTGCTTAGCCCAGTAATAAATTTTAATGTCAGACAATCTGATATAAACAAAACTTCAGCAGCAACTACACAACCGGACAATCACAAACTAGCTCTGAGCACTCAACTAGCAGCATGAGAAACACGAGAGTACAGACAAGGACAAGAGAATCACCTTTGTCACCTTTTGCAGCCCGGTCCGCGATCCTCTCATTATCCATTCATCATCCTCTTTCCCCCATCAAAGACACCTATCCTCTCAAAACCAAACACACAAGCTCACTCTCTCACCAACAAACAGATGTACCTGTAAGGGATCCAGTCAGACGAGTGTTTGGAGCTCATATCTGTGTGTGTTGAAGTGGTTCAGAGCGCAGGGGGAAGGGTAGCGGCAGTAGAGTAGGACAGCAGCAGCGATGCCAACAACAGAGCCCATGCACCCCAACCATCCCCTGCACTTCTGTCTCCGCTATCTACAGATCTACAGTCTCTTCCATTCACACAGCTCCTGCTTGCAGTCCGCAGCGGATCCTTTTCATCATGAGCCGGACTCAGCAGCTTCGCTGTGACTCCAGTTCCCTCGGCATGTGCTGTTTTCTTTCTGTTTGTTCACAATCCCTTGTGCTTTATTCTTCCGTTCACCTTCACTGTGTGTCTCTCATCATCATCATCATCTTATACGCTGCTCTGTGTACTGTGGCTCTCGCTCACTGCACCTCGTACCGACTGCCTCTTTCCCTCCCTTTTCTCTCTCTCTCTCTCTCTCTCCTCTCGCTTGTTCTCTCTCTTTCAGACCACTGTCATTATAACCTTACAAACAGCCCTAAGAAGGGGAGAACATATAAGAGTGAATCCCTTTTGTCTAGCTGCTTTGATGTTTGTCGCGATGCTCTGCTGGTCCATCAACACACACAGATACACACGAGGCTCTGAAAAGCGGGAGCCTCAAATGCGTTTTCTGAGCCATGATTTATTCATCCTTTCATTCAGCGCTGGGCTCATTAACATGGGACAGAGCAGCGCAGTTGTAATTGTCTTTGATTTAACATGCTGAATCCAAACTCAGCACACCATTTTGTCTTTGTTTATTGGCTTTCCGCTTTTTTTCTTTGGTCCCCCTGGTACTTCACTCAGCTAAATCAGGATCCGACTTCATATACATATTTTAATATCAGCATTATCACACCACCTTCATTAGCCACCGCCGAAAACAAAGGTAAATGAACTCATCAAAATTGTGGACGTTGTATTTTAATGCTAAAATCATATTCGGAGTTCAAAAACGATGCATGACTTCTTCTGCAGTTTGTAAGCAATGTTTTGCTCATTTTAAACAAACATGATGCAGTGGCGTCTTTAATCTAAATGAAAAACAATGTTCTTCAGCTTCCTGTATGGCTTTAAATAATTTGTCCTTCCATATTTGTCTCAAGCGCACTCCTGTAAGCTGTCGTGTTTCTCTGTAATATCCTCATGCAGCCTGAAGCATATTCTGTTTTACTGTATATCAGCTTCTTCATCTCTCCTCTGGACTCCCTCATCTTTCTTAGTGCCACACTTAGTCATGTTGATTTAGTGCACGGCTCAGGCACACTCTCTTCCCTGACCAGTAAAACGATCTTGGCGCTTTGTGTGTGTGCTGTTTTTGCCAGTTAAAAGTATCTGAATATAAGTAAAATCAGCAAGAAATCAAGTAAAACTACAGCACATTACTTTAGGAAATAACCATGCATTAAAGGGGTCATATGATGCGATTTCAAGTTTTCCTTTCTCTTAGGAGTGTTACAAGCTGTTCATGCATAGATATAGAATAGAACTGAAGGCAAAGATCAGACAGACGTCTGACCTGCTTTCATCTGGTGTTCAAAAAAAAGAAACTGATACTATTCGGTGGCCAATAACGTTCATCAGAGATCTGCAAACTGTCCCTGCAGGAGGGCCGAGGTCAACATTCATCCTAGCAGCGGTCAAAAACAGCTAACATGGTGGGATGCTGCTGGATCATACGCACTCCGCTACGCTCCAGCAGAGGGAGAGCAGGTGGAAAAGCAGCATGGCTGCTGGTAAATATTTGATGGTGCTGCAAGCCGTTTGAAGTCACAATATACTGAGCTCATTGCAGATCCATTAGTGAAATCTACGGCCACCGTTCCTAAAATTATGTAGCCCACCATCAAGTTGTGCTAACAGCACGCGCACTCTGCTAACTTGATTGGCCGAGTCCCAAAAAGAGTCAATAAAGTGTAACACTGGCACAAATGCTAAGTAGATATTGGATGTTTTGATGCACTGTAGCGCTTCAGTGTTGAGAGGGGCTATGACAGGGGGTCTCTGTGTAGTATGGGGCTAGCTAGCATTGCCAAGGCCAGCATGCAGGCAGCTGCACAGCCAGAGTATGAAGAGCTTTGTTAATAATGCAAAGAGTCCATCAGCCATGCAGGACACGAGGTGCCAACGGTCGCTGATGAATGAACATAAATCCACACTGCTTGTGTGTGTGAGTGAGTGTGTGTGTGCGTGTAAGATCTTTCTTTCTTATTCTGATCAAATGACACTGTCATTGACAGTGTATCTTGACTGTATCAAATGGCAGTAAATAAATAAATAAAGTCACAATTCACCAGTTCTGCCCTATGTGAAAAACAAATATACTCAAATGTATTTGAAATACATTTGTTTAATGCTCAGTATACAGCAAATACATTTGCATATTAGGCTACTTAATGAAAATACCCTGCAATTGTACTTTTAGTATACTAAACTGGAATACTTAAAGTCCAAGGGTGCTTTCACACCTGCTTCGTTTAGTTCGGTTGAATTGCACTAGAGTTCGTTGTCCCTCTTGGTGCAGTTCGTGTGGGCAGTTGTGAATGCAGTAATTGCACTCGAGTGCGCACCAAAAGCGGACCAAACAAACGTACCGATTGGCTCGATTGTTCGCTCGTGGTGAGAAAGCAATCCGACCCAATGGACCAACGAACCAAGCGGTATCATAATTCATAACGGGAAATATGTTAGATAAAAAGCAGCAGTCAGTGTCTTTGGTGAGTGAGAATTTGTGAGAAACTGTGATTTTGTGAGTGAGAATATGTGTTATTGCAGTTAAAAACCAAAGAGCACCTCTTCATATTAAAACGTTGTGTAATTAATTTATCTTCTCCGCGCATTACAAGAATGCTGTCCTGACGAAGCCTTGATTCTCGCTGGCTGTAACTGCATTTTGAAATCTATATAAAAATGAATCATTGAGCGAATCGTTTGGGAGTCATGAGCAAAATGCATATTATAAGACAATGAAAGTGTTTTTTGACCTTGCATGCATGTCAACGTATTGTTTGGGACTCCCAAAAACTAAATATGAACCTTTCATTACCCATAATAGGGGCACTTTAATTGCAGAATTAGTGCTGAAGTCCAACTAAAGATATACTGAAGTATATTTGAACTATAGCAAGCATACTTTTTCCATTTAAAGACCGATATTATTCAAAGATCATACAATCCTCATCAATAATGACATTAAAACGCTTAAGGCGTAATATTAAGAAATGTACACTGTGCATAGGTAGTACTCCAAATAAAGTTTAATTATAATTTTTATATCAGTAAGTCCTGAGAACTATACTTAGTATAAAATAAATGTATGAAATAGCATGAATTAAATGTATTTTCAATATATTATTTTTTACTTTTTTGTATTCAGCATTGGCTATCAGTTGCGTTTAGAACTGATTTTAAGATTGTGATTTTTACGGCCCAGTTTGTTTAAAATTAAACTGCTGTAGAAGTCATAAAATCTTTATTATTATTTTAAAATTTGACCTGTTTTACTTTCATATTTGTATTTGTTTTTTTCTCAGAGTTTGTTTTTTTAGGAAGGGTCAACATTTAAAAGTAATAGAATTGCTTTAAATGTGCTATGTAAACATAGACTTATAATTTGATGTGGTTGTATATTATAAATGATGGTATAGAAGTTTTATTAAAAACATCACATAGGCTACTACTTTTAAAAGCAACAGAAAATTAACAGTAAAATCTGTAAAATTGAATAAAAATAATCAATTGGATCACGCAGGGCCTTAAAAAGATTTGACTTGTAAAATCAAATGAGAGGTCTGTGATTTTTCCCAAATGTGGTTCTACTAGCAAAATAAGTTTTTGGACTTCTGGACCAACTATTTAAAATAAGATGGTGATTGTGCATATGGAAGACATATGGGAGACATAGGGAGGTGAAGAGTCTCTCATGCTCATCTTGAGTGCTCTGCAGGCAGCACATCTGAAGACACAACCTGACGTCCTCTTTGATTACATTATATATTCCTGCTTCTGCCCGCTATTCTAAACCAATCGCAAGGTTTTACTGTTTTAATGAGCTCAGAGACGTATAGGTTAGGTTCACAAAATTACATTAAAATCACAAGAAACCACCACAAAAAATTTAACTCCATAATACTCTTCAAGGCTTTCTGTCTCTTCTTTTTATGTCAATAGCTCAGAGATTCAGGCAAAAACTAGATCACAGAAGCACAAGTGATTTCAAGCCCATCAGTTCTAATTTAAAACAATCTGATGACCTCTTCATTAAAAACCAGTGAGACGGCAGCGGTTCTCAATGAGATACAGACCTTTTGTGATTACGGCCACAATTGTGAAGATAAATATTTACTGACATCTAATTGAGATTGCATTAGCAGTGGCTGGAAATCCCAGATGGGCAGCTGGGCAGTTTGTAGAGGAGGGTCTATACAAACAGAGGAGTCTTTATTCCAAACCGAGGAGTAAATCTTCATGTGGTGAAGAGGAGAAAGAGAGAGGGAATGGCAAAGAGGAAGTACGAGAAATGTTGGCTGATGGTCTGCATCGATTCCCAATGACTGAAATAACAGCTCATGCCTGAACAGACCCATCTATAGGGTGACATTTAGATCTCATTCACAGATTACTCAACATAAAAGAGACAGACACTGGAGGTGTAAGCGAAGAAAAATACATGACACTTAAAAAGAATAGACAGTCCTTAACTCCAATTGTTCTGCACCCTATCTAGTCTAGATGACTAATTCATGGCCACAGGATCAAGGTTTGGTTAGCATGGCTGCATTAGCTTCTGCTGGTAGAAAGCGTAACTACACCATCTAGCAGCAAAAAACCTATTTCTGTGTTGATGACTGTTCAAAAGTATCAGTGTCTTCTGCTTTATTTGCAAGGAACATTTAAATGTTTAATTATATTATAGCCTAGTAGATATTTTGATAAGTCCAAGACAAATCTCAAATTCCTTTTGTCAACAATTCTCTATGCTATAGTTGAGTATTACAAAATCTTCTGTAGGGCAGTTCATTTAATTAAAAATGTATTATTTAAAGGAATTTGATCACTCAAGTATACAAAAGAAAATGAGGTTTGAATCAAAAACTTTAATATCTTATATTTTATAACATTTATTATTAAAATTAATAACAGCCAATGAGAATGCAAACAGACACTTCAAATAGAATGAAATATATTAACTTAAGACAGAAATATCTTAAAAAGAAACATCACTACATCTTCCTGACAGTAAGAAAAGATTAATTTTACTTCTGTTATTACGCTTCTCAGCTTTGTACTTACTTTCTTTACAACACACGATCAGATATTTATGGAGCAGTTTAATACCGAAATCAATTTAATGTCAAAAACAGCCTTCACCCTTAAGGTCCACACTGGATCATTACACAAATGCTCAGGTGAGATTTGTATATTTATTGAACTGCGCTACTGCATTAAACATGTGTGATGTGCTATGCATAATGTAGTTATTTTGTCAACACTGTATTATTTTCTGTCAGACTGGTGATAATTCAACAAGAGGTCTACATTAGATCTCTTAATGATGTCAAGGCTTTATCCCAAATCACCTGCACCCTCATTCAATTCATTTAGTGGAGCAGAGCTTCAGGTTAATATGCCCAGATTAGAAACACACTTCAGCTCTAGAGAGAGCTACGACATGGCTAATAAGCCAGAGATGTTCCTTGGGGAACCGAGTATGAACAGACTATTCACTACTGCATTTAAAAGATTCATGTAAATTCTGTAATCATTCACTCACAGTCATGAGGTTCCAAACATGTATGACCAATAAACTTCCCTTCCACTGTGGCTCACACATCTCATTCGCTTTGACATGCAAAAGCAAAACTGACCTCAATATGGAACAAACATGAAAAAGCTAAATTTTCAGCAGCCATTAGGCCACCATCATCAGTGTCACATGATTCTTCAGAAATCATTCTAATATGCATAAGAGACTTGAGGTTGATAGTTTTCATTTGTGGTTGAACAAACGTTAAGTAACGTCTAACATCTGCCAACACATGCTTGCTCTATCTTTGATCTCTATAGCAACAGTGCACAATTGCCTAGAGGCACGACGCTCAATGTTGGAAAGGGTTATTGCTACCATTTGTTCTGAGCTAACTGAGCTTCAAAAAGGTCAATGAGATTTCAGGTGAAGACCGAATTAAATGGATTTATGCCAAGCTAAAGCAGTGCCAGGATCCTCCGTGGCAAGCAACGAAAATTCACAAACACAAATAATTCAGTGCAGTAGTTCAGACAAGGGGAAGAGAGGCACACGGATGGCTGGAACCTCAGGGTTAATGACTGCACACAAGCACTCGCACCAGTTCTGCAACAGAACTTACATAACATGTATGAATGAGTGTTTACACTTGAAGGCAATATGATGCCATGAACTCTCATGGCCAGATATCCCTTCATGCTAATGAGGGGTGATGCAGTAATGGGGCGTCTCACGTCTGTGTGCCGTGTACTGCAGAATATTCTCACACTGGTGACTATATGCAGATCAGCTGCATAGATAATTACAGATCTCCACCTATAAGCACACACAAAAGAAAAAAGTTTTTCCTTCTAGATAAAATAAGATTAAATTGAAAGGAATTGGAGACTTTGCCTTCACAATTGTCTTGTTTCTTAGCTGTTTGATTCTACAGACCCCCAAATGTTCTCTGGAATCTTTTGTAACATAAATTATTTTGCCATAATTTCTTATCAATTGTTGAATAAAATAATTAATTTACTTCAAAAGACATTTTATTGACCCCAAACGGTAGTGTATTCCTATGTACAGAGACCCATTTATATTTTTTAAAAAATCAATTAAGAAAATAATAATTCAAATTATTAAATAAAAAATTATTAAATATTGTAAATGTAAATATTTTCTGAAAAATAACAAGACAATGTGATGTTTTTTTTGTTTGTTGTTGTTGTTTTTACCCAGTATTACTGTTAGATCTACAAACCGGAAACTCTGGAAACGTTGAAAACTCCTGCTCTAGAGTTTCACAAGAATGTCACAAACTGTGCTCAGATTTTCAGTTACACCAAAGGTTGCAATCTTACATGAAGTCTCATTCTCATTCAGTGAATAACATTTCTCATCAAAATCTTCTAACAATATGTTCTATACAATCCACATTAATACGGTTTCTCATCTCATTATCTCATTTGTGTCTATTTTTGTTTCTCCTAGGATCTTCATTAGAAACATGAGACAAAGCTGACACTTACATTAAAAGAAACAACCAAGAACTTAATTAAGTCTCCTGAGGCATGAATGAGCAATTTCTGAGCAATAAAATGTTGCTCTGGGTACAACAGAGTAGTAGTCTGATTCAATTTATTTTAGTCAGAGCTACCATACTATTTCTAGTAGCTAAAAAAGTTAACCAAAAGGGTAACAGTACTTGGCTTTCTTCTCTTCTACCAGTGTCCAGAACGCTCAGCATTTTAAATGAAAGTTAATTTCCATTTCATCAAAGGAGCAACGTAACACCAGCTGCGGTGGTCATGTAAAGCACAGGTGCGCAAACCAGAAGGCACAAGGTGATTCTTGTCTCCCATTGCAACACTACTCTCTGTACTCTTGAGCAATACAGCATCACTGCAGCCCACAATTCCCCAGCACCAGAGTGAAATATGCGCATGCATTGAAAATGATGTGAGGTTGAAAATGTCAGCACGGTCAAGCCACTGGTGCAGTAGACCTGCACAGATCCCATCTGTTTTTCTGATAACAGTAGCTGCAGATGACTAAAGAATGTGGATCCAAATTTGTCCTATAAACAATATGTTTCCTTAAAGGTATAGTTCACCCAAAAATTAAACTCAGCAAAAAATTTACTCACACTTGGGTAATCCAAGATGAGTTTGTTTCTTCATTGGAACAGAGTTCCCCGTCGGTCCGTTTGCAATTGTGTTTGATAACGTGTTTTATGGGATGTCGCCAATAATTTAACCACCAACAACGCATCTAATATTCTCTCATGAGTTTCCATGTTCCCTTAAAAAAAATAACCATGGCTTTACTACAAATAAAGCCAAAAATCATGGTTCTTGTAGCCATGGTAACCACAAATTAACCATGGTTTTGTTACTTCAAATAATAGTTTACAATTAGGATAATATTGTTTGTTGTTATAAAAACAGACCTAAGCCAACAACAGCCTTTAAAATTACTTAAAAAATGCATTATATAAAAACAATGAGGCAATAATGATTGATTAATTAATAATTGTATATGGTTTCATTGAATAACACTGTTCAAATACATAATGGAATACAAAATAAACAATTTATTTACATTACATATTATTACAAATGCCTGTAAAGGGCGCCAAAGGCCTGGTAACTTCTGCTGTTACACACAGTACAATCAAATCCTTGTTTAATATTGACCAAACATTGACTAATTCAAATATCCACATAATCTTTCATTTTTGGTAGCCTTTTTGCGATAGAAATGCTACAGCCTCTGTAATTTCTTCAACAAAAACATGTTGACATCACAACCCTTACAAATATTAACCATGGTTTTATCGTAGTAAAACTGCTTAAATTTTCTTTTGCGTGATTTCTGAATGCTTGAGAATATAAAATCAAACAACTGTATTAATAAAATCCTAGTCAGCCATAGGTAACTGTCTAGAGCTACAATTGTATTTGTAATTTGTAAATAATATAATTTAATTACAATGTATTTATTTATTTATTTATTAACTTTTATATTTTATTAAAGTTCTATTTTAACCACTATATGCGTTTTTATTATTATTATTATTTTTACTTCCATAATATTTGACGGAGGGGGCACAACCATACAGTTTTGCTTAGGGCACCCATTTGGCCAGCAGCGGCCCTGGCCTCAGTTAACAAATATATACAACAGTTATTGAAAAAAAATAAAAAATAATAATAATAAAAATAATAATAATAATATTATATATATATATATATATATATATATATATAATAATATTATATATATATATATATATATATATATATATATATATATATATATAATAATATTATATATATATATATATATATATATATATATATATATATATATATATATATGACAATATTCACAATTGTTTTATAAATCCTTTACTTCAGAAATGTATATTAAAAAATACAGTGGGGAAAAAAATATTTTATCCCCTGCTGATTTTGTATGTTTGCCCACTGACAAAGAAATGATCAGTCTATAATTTTAATGGTAGGTTTATTTGAACAGTGAGTGACAGAATAACAACAAAAAAATCCGGAAAAATACATTTCAAAAAAGTTATTCATTGATTTGCATTTTAATGAGTCAAATAAGTATTTGATCCCCTTCAATCAGCAAGTTTTCTGGCTCCCAGGTGTCTTTTATACAGGTAAGGAGCTGAGATTAGGAGCACTTTCTTAAAGGGAGTGCTCCTAATCGCAGTTTGTTACCTGCATAAAAGACACCTGTCCACAGAAGCAATCAATCAATCAGATTCCAAACTCATCGCCATGGCCAAGACCAAAGAGCTGTCCAAGGATGTCAGGGACAAGATTGTAGACCTACACAAAGCTGGAATGGGCTACAAGACCATCACTAAGCAGCTTGGTGAGACGGTGACAACAGTTGGTGCAATTACTCACAAATGGAAGAAACACAAAATAACTCAATCTCCCTCGGACTGGGACGCCATGCAAGATCTGACCTCGTGGAGTTTCAATGATCATGAGAATGGTGAGGAACCAGCCCAGAACTACATGAGAGGATCTTGTCAATGATCTCAAGGCAGCTGGGACCATAGTCACAAAGAAAACAATTGGTAACACACTACCCCGTGAAGGACTGAAATCCTGCAGCACCCGCAAGGTCCCCCTGCTCAAGAAAGCACATGTACAGGCCCGTCTGAAGTTTGCCAATGATTCAGAGAAGAACTGGGTGAAAGTGTTGTGGTCAGATGAGATCAAAATCCAGCTCTTTGTCATCAACTCAATTTGCCGTGTTTGGAGGAGGAGGAATGCTGCCTATGACCCCAAGAACACCATCACCACCATCAAACATGGAGGTGGAAACATTATGATTTGGGTGTGTTTTTCTGCTAATGGGACAGAACAGCTGCACCGGGACAATGGATGGGGCCATGTACCACCACGGCATCGAAGCTAGCCAGGGCATTGGAAATGAGTCATGGATGGGTATTCCAGCGTGACAATGACCCAAAACAGAAGGCCAAGGCAACAAAGGAGTGGCTCAAGAAGAAGCACATTAAGGTCCTGCAGTGGCCTAGCCAGTCTCCAGACCTTAATCCCTTAGACAATCTGTGGAGAGAGCTGAAGGTTTGAGTTGCCAAACATCAGCCTCGAAACCTTAATGACTTGGAGAGGATCTGCAAAGAGGAGTGGGACAAAATCCCTCCTGAGATGTGTGCAAACCTGGTGGCCAACTACAAGAAACATCTGACGTCTGTGATTGCCAACAAGGGTTTTGCCACCGAGAACTAAGTCATGTTTTGCAAAGTCAATTTATAACATTTCTGAAATGCGTTTTTCTGGATTTTTCTGTTGTTATTCTGTCTCTCACTGTTCAAATAAACCTACCATTAAAATTATAGACTGATCATTTCTTCGTCAGTGGGCAAACGTACAAAATCAGCAGGGGATCAAATAACTTTTTTCCCACTTTTTTACAGAATACAGAAATTAAATTTCCAAGAGTCACAAGATAAGTCCCCATGTGGCTTCAAATCTTTTCTGTGGTTCTGCGCATCTCTGTGTGAATGAATAGTGCATACGCTTGCTTCATTTACTACTCATAGCCTACTGAAGAGCCTGTGATGCTCACAACTTATTTGCCAGAAAAACGTAAATACACACAGTATTTCTGATAATAAAATATATAATAAATAATTTTTTAAAATAAATTATTTAGAGATGTTTTTGATCATTAAAATGTAATGAAACCATTAAAATGGAATCCAGAAAATGAATCCAGAATTTGGTAAAAATAAAACTAAATTTAAGAAGAAAAAATAAATAAATAAAAATATTAAACTTTGAATAAATTGCTGTTAAATTGGGTAAGTTTCATGATTTTAGTTAATTAGACATGCTTTTTGATTAATATAATTTCATTTGACCATTAAAACAGAGTCTAGAAAAATTAAAACGGAAAAAATGGAATTTGGACAAAAATTAAAACAGAATTTGGGAAAAAATAAAATGGATTTCATAAGACCCTACAGTTGAATGACTGGGACCACGTGGATTACTTGATGTTTTTTAAGCTGCTCTTTGGACTCTATATATTTTTATATACTCTTATTCTCATTGCACCCTTTCACTGTAGAGGATCCATTGGTGAACAAGTGATGAAGTGCTAAATCCTGAATGGCCTGAGGGTGAGTCAATTAAAACAATTTTAAAACTTTTTCTTTTTGGGTTCTTTAGGGATCTGTGGTGGCTCAGTGTCACATTGTTAGTTAAAAAAGCAAAACATGTTCAGAATAACAATATTCCCTTGTTCTAGATACACAGCTAGAGATTGTGTTTGCAGGGTGAGTGATGAGCAATGTGCCATGCATCACTCCTGGTACTCTCTTTAGTGTCGGAAAACTCTCAGAAAATGCTTTGAATCTGAATCTACCTCAGTAATTTCATCTAACAGTTCCAATGCAACCGCAGGGCTCTGCCAAATGGCACAGCTAAAATCACCTTCATTTTTCATTGTCAATTCAATCCTCACAGACTGTGCACTGCAGTGGGATTTCATTTTAGGTCTCTTTAGATTATTTAAGACCTTAAACCTCATGAAGAATCTCATTAATGAGCAATACAGCGAGGTGATGACTACTGACCTAAATAACTTTCAAAATTTTCAAATCAAAATCCAAAAGAGGAAAAGGGATTTTAGAGCATTTGTTGTCATTGTTGCTCAATGCAAAGGACAGATATCAAGCTCAGTTCATCAATATGAGAACGTGATGACTGAAATATTCTTATAATCAATAACTCATTGTGACGCTATCAATTTACCATAGACGATGCATTTAATTCTGGAAAATGTATAAATGTGTAAATTGTATAAATGGATATGTACGCCATGTATTGCCCTTGCTTCTGTACCTTGATGAACCTAATCTTTTTTTGACTTGGCAAGTACAAAGAAGAGCCACTCCAAGGTGCAGCTAATTTTAGTTACCATGGTAACATCTATGGGTGCATGGTTGTCAAGGTAATGCCATTACATCAAACAAAGTATGTGATGAAGACCAAAAAGAACAAGAAAAGTATGAAAATAAACAAATGGCTATATTAAATTATCACAATATTGTGAAAGTAAAAAATATTCAGCGAAGCAGATTATTTTACTGAACTATTAAATGTGAAGTTCATGATAAAGTGAAGTTCACTATGATCACACTATCATTATTAGTAGGTAAAACTAAAGTCAGCTTTTTAAAGTTAAGTTTGTCATTTTCACTAACACTACATCATATTATCTTGTGTCTTTCCTTAAGTGAACTTATATGTGAAAATATTTCTAGCACCCCATGGTGGACAGTAAAATCTGTTACAGCTCAGCTTTACTAGTTTTAAAAAAAAAATACAAATACTGATGTCACTGTTATTTTAGTATTATTTATATACTATTAAAGTATGTAATAATGTTCCATGTAAATAATATTACTATATACTAAAACTTAAATGGAAAATTAATTAAACTTGAATAAATTATAATAAATAAATGATGAAACAAAAATGTAAAAAACACTTAAAACAAACACTTACAAAATTAAAATGAAAACTAAAAATATAAAAAATTAGTTTTTTTTTTATTTCATTTTAATTTTTGTTAAATAATAATTGATAATTTTAGTACTTCATCTTAAACTTATTTTATTTCAGTTAGTTAATTAGGCAAACGTTTTAATCATTTAAATGAGCAGGACACCCTTTATTTGCGAGATAATTAATACCAATGTCCAAATTCATAGTTTTCAAAACATGCCATTTCTGTGTTTCTGTTGAAACGTCATAGTCCTTAATTACAGGACCAATATACCACATCTAATCCTCCTTAAATATCACTGAATCAGAGCTTTAACCTAAAGAATCCCAATTATTACACCGCAGCATTATTACAGGTTACTTTTTGACATTTCTTAGCAATGATTACGCACTCTTGTCTGTGAGTGTGTCTGCATTTCACACTGCTACAGTACTAATGAGATGACGTCTTTGCCACGTCTCACTGCCTCATCTAACACAAGCACCTCAACTCTGTAGCCCACAACCATAGCAACAAGCCACTAATTAACCCCCCCCCCCCCCCAAAAAAAAGCCAGAACAAAATGGAACACAGTGTAAGCCTATAGAGCACATCATGTGCGGCCATCAGCTCTGCTATTGTAGATGTACTCACATACGCCGATGAGCTATGAAAGGAGATGCCTTATCACTACACTGCAGAGAGGCAACATGAGAACAGAGAGAAGAGCAATGCAGAGCAACATGAATTTGCTAACTAAACATACTGATATACATGTGTGTATTTACCATCTACACATTACATTTCCGAATAAAAATATATAATCAGATATAAAAAAAACAGATCTATTTTGAAAAGCATCCAGTTGGTGTTCCTTAGTTAAACAAGCCACAGCATGTGGAGTTCAATGAAAGGATCTGCACTGACATCTAGTGGGAAATAACAAATTGGCCTCATGCATGATCAGTTCGGGTTTTGGCTAAAATGTCCATTTTACATGGTTTTACATTAGACATTTCAGGCAATTTAGAAATCCCAACCAGGATATGTCCAGGAAAAGAGGACGTATGGTCACCCTTGGTATTATACCCTTTTATACCCTGACATATTGAATCCAAGACACTGAAATATAAGTGAACATTTTCATATACTATTATTTCAGTGTCTTGGATTCAACATGTCATAAAAAAAATTATGAGTAAGTGATTTTATATATATATATATATATATATATATATATATATATATATATATATATATATATATATATATATATATATATATATATATATACACACACACACACATATTATGTAGATTCATTACACATAGAGTGAAATATTTCAAGCCTTTATTTCTTGAAATTTTGATGATTATGGCTTACAGATAATGAAAACCCAAAATTCAGTGTCTCAGAAAATTAGAATATTACATAAGATCAATAAAACAAAAAGGACATTTTAAGCAGAAATGTCAAGCTTCTGAAAAGTATGTTCATTTCCATGCACTTAATACTTGGTTGGGCCTACTTTTGCATGAATTACTGCATCAATGGTAGCATGGAGGCAATCAGCCTGTGGCACTGCTCAGGTGTAATGGAAGCCCAGGTTGCTTTCATAGCGGCCTTCAGGTCATCTGCATTGTTGGGTCAGGTGTCTCTCATCTTCCTCTTGACAATACCACATAGATTCTCTATGGGGTTCAGGTCAGGTGAGTTTGCTGGTCAATCAAGCACAGTAACACCATGGTCATTGAACCAGCTTTTGGTACCTTTGGCAGTGTGAGCAGGTGCCAAGTCCTGCTGGAAAATGAAATCAGCATCTCCATAAAGCTTGTCAGCAGAAGGAAGCATGAAGTGCTCTAAAATTTCCTGGTAGATGGCTGCATTGACTGTGGACTTCAGAAAACACAGTGGACCAACACCAGCAGATGACATGGCAGCCCAAATCCTCACTGACTGTGGAAACGTCACACTGGACTTCAAGCAACATGGATTCTGTGCTTCTCTACTATTCCTCCATACTCTGGGACCTTGATTTCCAAATGAAATGCAAAATTTACTTTCATCTGAAAAGAGGACTTTGGACCACTGAGCAACAGTCCAGTTCTTTTTCTCCACATCCCAGGTAACTGACATTGTCTCTGGTTCAGAAGTGGCTTGGTAGCCCTTTTCCTGAAGACGTCTGAGCGTGGTGACTCTTGATGCACTGACTCCAGCTTCAGTCCACTCCTTGTGAAGCTCTCCCAAGTGTTTGAATCAGCTTTGCTTGACAGTATTCTCAAGCTTGCGGTCATCCCTGTTGCTTGTGCACCTTTTCCTACCCAAATTCTTCCTTCCAGTCAACTTTGCATTTAATATGCTTTGATACAGCACTCTGTAAACAGCTACACCTTTCAGTGATGACCCTCTGTGACTTACCCTCTTTGTGGATGGGGTCAATGTTCGTCTTCTGGATCATTGCCAAGTCAGCAGTCTTCCCCATTATTGTGGTTTCAAAGAACAAGAGATACCCAGAATTTATATTGTAGGGATGGTCATTTATTGAAACTCAAATGTAAATATTCTAATATTTTGAGATACTGATTTTTGACTTTCATGAGCTATAAGCTAAGCTCTAATCATCAAAATTAAAACAAAAAAAACTTATTGAAATGTTTTACTTTACATGTAATCTAAAATATATGAAAGTTTAACTTTTTGAAATAAGTTACAAGAAAAAAAAAGAACTTTTTCACGATATTCAAATTTTTTGAGATGTACCTGTATATAATATATACAGTATGTGTGTGTGTGTGTGTGTGTGTGTGTGTGTGTGTATGGGTCAATGACGTGACGCCTAAATTTTCTGTCCGATTGCATCTTTTCAGTTAAAATTGGTTTAAATGCATAAAAAAGATGCTATTGTAACGGGGCCGACGAGACGAGAGACATGCGGATCCCTTTGCAAGCTTCTATTAACAAACATAGTCAAATAACAGGCAGGGTCAAAACACCAGCAAACGAGTGTGGCACGGACAAGACACAAGAGTATTCCTAGGGCATGCATGGGTCCTCAATCAGCGATACAAGAACAATATCCAGAGGGCTTGAGAAGAGGGGTAGTCCGATAGCCTGAGCAATAATCCAAACGAGGTACACACAGAGTCCGAAACGGTGAGATAAGGGTAAATCCACGATACAAGGGCGGGAAACAGGAAACGAGACTATAAACAAAACAAACTAAACTTAGACTTAGAAAACACAGAATGGCTCGGTAAGGCAGCTAACACTAGGAGAGTGTTATACGCAGAACCAGACTCCGAGCTAAACATGAACACAGAAGGCTCGGTAAGGCAGCTAACACTAGGAGAGTGTTATATGCAGAACAATACTCAGCAGAGAGGAAGAGGAAGTCCATGGTTTAAGTAGGGTGTGTGATTGTGTGATAATTCTCAGGTGTGAGTGTGATTAGTGCAATCAGCTGTATATGTGTCGTCGGTGCAATGGATGATGGGAATTGTAGTTTGTGGGTGAAGTGCAACAGTAGTCTGGTGCAAGAGTCAATGTGATGGAGGAGTGACCTCTGGTGGTGACTAAACGGAAGTCCACAGACCAGATTCGTGACAGAGCCCCCCCAAGGAGCAGCTTCCAGACGCTCCAAACTCAGAACAATACAGGAGGGCGGTGGAGCGGAGGCTGAACAGGGGGAGGGACGGAGGGACAGGTTCATGAGGAAGTGAAGAGACCCGGAAATGAGGCAAAGCCGGCAGAGCAGGGCACCAAGACGGAGCAGACAGGACTAGAGCCCACCAGGGCAGAGCAGATGACCTCCACGGCGGAGCAGACGGAGCAAGAGCCCACAAGGGTGGAGCAGACGGAACAGAAGGCCTCCGTGGCGGAGTAGACGGAGCAGGAGCCCACCAGGGCGGAGCAGACGGAGCAGAAGGCCTCCAAGGCGGAGCAGGGGCCCACCAGGACGGCGCAGACTGAGCAGAAGACCACCAGAGCCAAACTGAAAACCATCACAGCGGAGCAGACGGAGCAAAAGACCACCACGGCGGAGCAGAGACCCAGGGCAGCGACTGGGACCTAGGGGAAACTGAGACACAAGAGACAAGCAGAGCATATATGGCCTCAAGGACAGAGGCAGGGAACACAAGAAGTTCATTGATATTTTATTTGGTAACAATGGAGCAGGCAGACAATTCATAAGTAAGTTCACAGACCTGACTCATTAACTAGGACTGGCAAGACAGACGCATTCGGAGAAACAGAGCAGGAAGACGAGTAATGAATGGTGTCTATGGCAGTGACAGGGTTAACAGGATAAACATGTAGTGCATCTACGGTTTCTGGGCTCACAACTGGACTAATGGGGCAGATAACAGGTCTCTTATTTGGAACTGGACAAACAGGTGGTTCAACATTAGACTTATGAGGGGAATTGGGACAGACAGACAATTCAACAACTGATTCATAGGTTGATCCTGGGAAGACTGACAGTTCATGATCGAACAGATTGACAGAAACGGGCAGGACAGAGAGTTCAAAATCAGCATCCAGACAGACAGACAGATCACAATCAGCCTTCAAGGCTGATTCAAAACAGGACGAGAGTTCGGAGATGGGCCCATCGCAAAGAAAGAGTTCGCAGGCGGCCTCCTTAGCCGTGACAGGGCAGGACGAGGATTCATAGGCGGCCTCCATATCCGTGACAGGGCAGGATGAGGATTCGCAGACGGCCTCCTTAGCCGTGACAGGACAGGACGAGGATTCATAGACAGCCTTCATATCTGTGACAGGGCAAGATGAGGATTCGCAGACGGCCTCCTTAGCCGTGACAGGACAGGACGAGGATTCATAGACAGCCTTCATAGCCGTGACAGGGCAGGACAAGGATTCATAGATGTCCTCCATAGCCGTGACAGGGCAGGACAAGAGTTCAGGGACAGCCCTTTTGGCTGCGACAGGACAGACAAAGAGTTGGTGAGTGGATACCACTGACACCTCCGAAGGTTCTGCAGCGGTTGCCGCCACCTCTGGAGGTTCTACAGTGATAACAGTCTCTTTGACCGCGACATGACAGGCTGAGAGTACATTGCTGGGCGCCACCACCATAAAAGAAGCTGAAGCTAGCACCACTGCTTCGGGAGGTTCTGCAGCATGTGCCGTCACCTCTGGAGAAGCTGCAGCGGGTGCCATCACCTGGGGCAGTTCTGATGTGGTGTACTCAGCCCAAACGCAACAAAGCGATCCCCATCATGGGAAGCGCTTCGGACAGTGGAATTAGTGTAGGAACAGGAGGGGTAAAGTGAGCTGGTTTGGGGATACCAGCTGCACGTGCAGACACCAGTGGTACATCCCTCACACTGGATATCAGACTAGGATACTGAAGGACTGACCTTGAATATCTGGGTGAGGCAGACAGGATGTGACAAGACTCTGGCTGATCAGCTGTGACGTGACGTGGTTCTGGATGGTTAGCGGTGACGTGAAGAGACTCTGGAAGATCCGCTGTGACGTGAAGAGACTCTGGCAGATCAGCGGAGACGTGAGGAGACTCTGGCAGATCAGCGGAGACGTGAGGAGACTCTGGCAGATCAGCGGAGACGTGAGGAGACTCTGGCAGATCAGCGGAGACGTGAGGAGACTCTGGCCGATCAGCGGAGACGTGAGGAGACTCTGGCCGATCAGCGGAGACGTGAGGAGACTCTGGCCGATCAGCGGAGACGTGAGGAGACTCTGGCCGATCAGCGGAGACGTGAGGAGACTCTGGCCGATCAGCGGAGACGTGAGGAGACTCTGGCCGATCAGCGGAGACGTGAGGAGACTCTGGCCGATCAGCGGAGACGTGAGGAGACTCTGGCCGATCAGCGGAGACGTGAGGAGACTCTGGCCGATCAGCGGAGACGTGAGGAGACTCTGGCCGATCAGCGGAGACGTGAGGAGACTCTGGCAGATCAGCGGAGACGTGAGGAGACTCTGGCAGATCAGCGGAGACGTGAGGAGACTCTGGCAGATCAGCGGAGATGTGAGGAGACTCTGGCAGATCAGCGGAGATGTGAGGAGACTGACGATCAATGGTGACTTGACTAGACTCATGAAGATTATCCATAATTTGACTTGGCCCTTTAAGATCGACTGTGAATTGACTTGGCTCATGACTGGCAGCAATGGCTTGACGGGGTGTTGTTGTGTCCGCCATCTTGCGATCAGGTTCCGCTCATCGCCGCCATTTTGTGAGAGCACTCTGATGCAGCCACCATTTCAGTCAAAGATGCGGTGTCGCATTCCTCCTCCGCGACACCCACAGTGAATGGAGAGCCAACACACAACAGAGCATAGTCCGAAAACTGACTTAGTGAAGAATGTGGACCCTCACAGATAAGCTTTGGCTTTAGTGGATAATTAATGCTGTCACCAAAAAAAATAAAAAATAAAAATAAATAATCGATCAAGACATCATCCAGGAAATCAGAATAATTAGCAACGTCTAGATATTCTTGAATGAAGTCCTCAAGTGATCGCGTAGGGCTAATCATAGTCTTGCAGTGTACATACCTGGCCAGTATTGTTCATGAAAGCCGCTGGATCCTTGGGTGGCCAAGTATTCTGTAACGGGGCCGACGAGACAAGAGACATGCAGATCCATTTGCAAGCTTTTATTAATAAACAGTCAAATAACAGGCAGGGTCATTTGGAGCGACCACTCGTCATGTGGTACAACCAATAATAGCAATAAATTTATTAAATTAAAAATAAATGATCTAATTTCTGTGTCTTAAATATGAATCACTGCTATAGTATGCTTAAGTGAATGGGATTTTAAAAATATTTTTCAATTTGCAATTTACAGAAAAAAGTCTGCTAACTAAAATTAAGGTGGCAACTGATATTATAGAACAAAAATATGAGATCATTATGTACAAAAACTCAAAGAAATGCACATAATTTCTAAACACTTCAATTACTGAGAACATCTAAAAAAATGTTAAGCATCTTAAGGAAATTAATTAATTTTCATATAAATCATGGTTGCACCACATGACATTTTTTAAGGCTACGGCTGATTCATCTAGATGAAAAAACACTCAAATCACTTAATTTAAAATTTTTATATGAATTTATGTGTACACAACCTTCTTAACCTTCATTGGCTGCCCACTGCTCCGGGTGTATGTTCACTACTGTGTGTACACTTGGATGGGTTAAATGCAGAGCACAAATTCCAAGTATGGGTCACCATACTTGGCCACACACCACTTTCCCTTAATGTTTGAACAACTACAAAAGATATTATTATTTTTTGTATTTTAAAATTTGCCTGTCGAAAATTCTTATACGTCAATGACCCACTATATACAGTGGGTACGGAAAGTATTCAGACCCCCTTAAATTTTTCACTCTTTGTTATATTGCAGCCATTTGCTAAAATCATTTAAGTTCATTTTTTCCCCTCATTAATGTACACACAGCACCCCATATTGACAGAAAAACACAGAATTGTTGACATTTTTGCAGATTTATTAAAAAAGAAAAACTGAAATATCACATGGTCCTAAGTATTTAGACCCTTTGCTCAGTATTTAGTAGAAGCACCCTTTTGATCTAATACAGCCATGAGTCTTTTTGGGAAAGATGCAACAAGTTTTTCACACCTGGATTTGGGGATCCTCTGCCATTCCTCCTTGCAGATCCTCTCCAGTTCTGTCAGGTTGGATGGTAAACGTTGGTGGACAGCCATTTTTAGGTCTCTCCAGAGATGCTCAATTGGGTTTAAGTCAGGGCTCTGGCTGGGCCATTCAAGAACAGTCACGGAGTTGTTGTGAAGCCACTCCTTCGTTATTTTAGCTGTGTGCTTAGGGTCATTGTCTTGTTGGAAGGTAAACCTTCGGCCCAGTTTGAGGTCCTGAGCACTCTGGAGAAGGTTTTCGTCCAGGATATCCCTGTACTTGGCCGCATTCATCTTTCCCTCGATTGCAACCAGTCGTCCTGTCCCTGCAGCTGAAAAACACCCCAACAGCATGATGCTGCCACCACCATGCTTCACTGTTGGGACTGTATTGGACAGGTGATGAGCAGTGCCTGGTTTTCTCCACACATACCGCTTAGAATTCAGGCCAAAAAGTTCTATCTTGGTCTCATCAGACCAGAGAATCTTCAGGTGTTTTTTAGCAAACTCCATGTGGGTTTTCACGTGTCTTGCACTGAGGAGAGGCTTCCGTCGGGCCACTCTGCCATAAAGCCCCGACTGGTGGAGGGCTGCACTGATGGTTGACTTTCTACAACTTTCTCCCATCTCCCGACTGCATCTCTTGAGCTCAGCCACAGTGATCTTTGGGTTCTTCTTTACCTCTCTCACCAAGGCTCTTCTCCCCCGATAGCTCAGTTTGGCCGGACGGCCAGCTCTAGGAAGGGTTCTGGTCATCCCAAACGTCTTCCATTTAAGGATTATGGATGCCACTGTGCTCTTAGGAACCTTAAGTGCAGCAGAATATTTTTTGTAACCTTGGCCAGATCTGTGCCTTGCCACAATTCTGTCTCGGAGCTCTTCAGGCAGTTCCTTTGACCTCATGATTCTCATTTGCTCTGACATGCACTGTGAGCTGTAAGGTCTTATATAGACAGGTGTGTGGCTTTCCTAATCAAGTCCAGTCAGTATAATCAAACACAGCTGGACTCAAATGAAGGTGTAGAACCATCTCAAGGATGATCCGAAGAAATGGACAGCACCTGAGTTAAATATATGAGTGTCACAGCAAAGGGTCTGAATACTTAGGACCATGTGATATTTCAGTTTTTCTTCAAATCTGCAAAAATGTCAACAATTCTGTGTTTTTATGTCAATATGGGGTGCTGTGTGTACATTAATGAGGAAAAAAATGAACTTAAATGATTTTAGCAAATGGCTGCAATATAACAGAGTGAAAAATTTAAGGGGGTCTGAATACTTTCCGTACCCACTGTATGTATATATAGAAATAGATATATTTACATACAGTATATATATATATATATATATATATTATATATATATTACTTGCATACATACATACATACATACACACATTATATATATATATATATATATATATATATATATATATATATATATATATATATATATATATATATATATATATATATATATATATATATATATATATAAATATAAGATTCGCTGATTTCCCAATGCGACGATGTCTTGTTTAACAAGAGTCACTCACTGGAGGAAAAAAAAAAAAAAAAAACTGGACATTTTAATATTGCTTTAAAAAAGCAAACATGCTAACCATGGCCTATTGATTTAAGCTACTATACGTAGCCACAAGATGGAGCACTAATCTTAAATAAAGGTCTCAGGAGTTTCACCACAATGTGGCACCATGAAAACATCTGACATTCTTGTTTTCATCTTCTCATTCTGATATACAGATAAATAGACTATACTACAACAACAACAACAACAACATAAACAATATTTATTTTAGTACAATTTTCTGAGTAATAATAAGTAATCATAATCTCTTCCACACAGCCACAAGCTCAACTAGGCACTATTTACATACCTTATGCTACAACATCCTGACAGGCAGAAAAGATTATAGTTAAATATTGTGTCAGTTTTTATTTTTATTTACTTATTTTTTACTCGGCAAGCCTACTGACCCACTTAGAGCCTACAGTTTTACTCCATCAACATCCACTGATCGCTCACTCCTCCATGCCTTCACACATATGCATGCAGGAAGCCGTCCCCCATACTGCACCTGTGAGTTGCTTCATTTATATTCATGGGGATGTGTGCCGGCCTATAAGCTGCACTGCACTTAGTACAGAATGTACAAGTAAGCTACAGGAAACTGCCCTCAACTCTCTCCATTTCCTGTGAACATACACATGGCAGGCTTCTTTGTTGTAAAATCTTAAATCTTCTAAATGTGCATGTAATATCATAATCAAAGCATGTTCTCTAAACTCAGTATGGATCTCTGAATAAGGCCGAGGTCTCTGTGAGGTGCAGTGCTTTAAACTGTAGTGTCTGTTCAAAAGCAAGCAAATTCTCTGGGCATCTATAACTTACATAGCTGAGTGGATAGGAATATAAGTATTCCTAATATAATAATTCTATTTAATCTGTTAATGATACACATTTTGAACTCAGAATAAAAAGACAGTACAAAAAACTACTGTTTACCAGGTTTGCACTACAGTGTTTCCCAAAATGTTTTGCCTTCTTGCCTTCTTCAAAATCCAACTTGTGGTATGTGGGGTTTTGTGTATAAAAGTGACATAATTAATACTTTATATTAACAAACATTAATGTAACCCCCCAGTATTTATCCTCCCTAAATGAGAAGAGAGTAGTTAAAAACCACTTTGTTTTAATGTTTGGGCACCGATTAAATTTTTCTTTGGTATAAAATTATATGGTTATCTGTTCCTTTAAAGGTGGGGTAAGCAATTTCTGGAAGCCAATGTTTATATTTGAAATCACCAAAACAAACAAGCATCTACCCCAAATGGGTCTCGCCCCTATTTTGATAGATCTGCCCCACATAAAGCCTACCCTACGCAACCCAGGCAACGATTAGTTCTGTGAAACATAAGCCACTTTTCCATCAAAATTACTTTGTCCCAGGAACTTTTTTTCCCCCAGACCTGTTGCTGTCTGCATTTCCATCGCGGTCTAAGGCTACGTCCACACGAAGACGGGTTTCTCCGTATCCAATCTTTTTTTTTGCCTCAAATTCTGTAAACACGGAGTCGTCTCAGGAAATATCTGCGTCCACACGGAATCACTGAAACCGACTGAAAACGATGTAGTACACATGCCAGACCAATATGTGGCGCTGTAATTCTGCCACAGAGATACACAAAAAAACTGAGAAGAAGACTTGGACCATGTGCGTAAACCTTGTGCGCTGAATATAAACTAACACACAAAGCAGAAGATTTTGCTTTAATAAAACTAATGAGCTCAGTAGGTTCTGCAGCACGAACACAGGCACGTAGTCTGACATTGTTGTTGTTGTCGTCGCTGTTATGTGACGTAACGGTGTCTGATTAGGGGCGAGACGTGGGCTGATGACGTCATCGTTTCAGAAAATATACGGATTCGCCGTCCACACGAAAACATGAAACCGGCGTTTTCAAATTTATCCACCCTGGGACCCGGTTTCAAAAATGAACGGTTTCACTCTTCGAAAACGCCGGTTTCGTGTGGACGAAACGCCTATACGGTAAAAAATGTATGCGTATACAGAGAAACCCGTCTTCGTGTGGACGGGACCTAAAATACAGAGATTAGGCAAATAGTCTGGTGACGTAACGTTAGATCTGCGTGCATTTCTTAATACCGAGTACTAGGGCTGGGCAAAAAAAATAGACTTTGATTAATCGTTTTTTTTAATGACGTTCGTTCAATATCGATTCTCAAAAGCTGCGAATCGATCTTTTCCGGTATTTATTTCAGCCCACATTTAAAACAAGATCTGATTAATGTGATTCTTATCATTAGTCTTCTCCACTAGATGTCACCCTTATTTATGTTGCGCGATGTTACAACAGAGAGCCTGTCATTCATTCAGTGATTTTCATGGTGGAGAAACTGTTGATGAGAACCAAGAACAAAGCCATACGCTTGATTCGTAATGCTCAGGTGAAATGCTATAGTAATACTATAAATCTGTGGAAGCATCTGATGTTACGCATAAGGCGCCATGATTTCCGCAAATCAATGAATAAATGGCGAGATGCACTGTTTTGATTATTACACAACGTTACTAAAGCGCGGACGACGCTCGCGGCGTTTTCATCTTCTGCTGTCTCACTATATGATAATATTAACAAATATCATCTCCAGCTGCTCTGAGAGTCATTTCATTAGCATTTTACCGTTTAATTTGAGAAAACTACCGTCACATCACATGATACACAGGCGAAGCACATTTTCAAATAGGCGCTGTTTTTAATAAATAAACTGCAGTTTGAGTTTTAAACAACTACATTCTCGGTTGAAATACACGCGTCCAGTGTAGGCATAATTTAGCTGTTGCGGCGCACCGCGTGAGATACGGTGTTAGGGGCCGTTCACATATGGCGTCTTTTGCGCGCTCATAATGGAAGCGACGCGCTCGTTGCATCGAGATAAAAACATCTCAACTTTTCAGAATGCCGCAAGCACACCGCAGGTCATGTGACAAGAAACAACCAATCAGCACTGGAAAGCTGATCCGATATTTACACGGGTCCTACTTCTTGCCTTATCGTTCCGCAGACCTTTTCCTCTTGTTTTTTTTATCCGGCATCTCTATCTTTCTGTTGCTCGGCTCGGCTGTTCACTGAACGCTCTCTCCTCCATATCACGAGTAGACACACCCCTTACTGCTGATTGGCTACAAGTTTGTTTTGGTACTCGGCCCCAACTCAGTTTTCTAAAACATTTTTGAAAAATTACATACCCTGCCTTTAATATGCTTTTAAGATACTGAAAAAAAACACAAATATCAGGGCATGTTAAACCTTCTTCAGGGCCCCAAAACCCCCTCAGACACTAGGGGGTTAATAAATAATTTGTCATGCTTCTATTTAGGTAAATTCTAAATGGTGAAAAATTGGTGCTTTTAGTTAAGTCCATTAAAAGTATCCATTTGTCATGTTTTCAGTGGTTTTATTATTAATGTAGCACCCTCTTCCAGGGTGGCTTACCTGAGCACTTAGGACGGGCACACGGGTTTGAATATGAATGTCTCTCGACTAAATAAACCTAGGAACCTCTCCTTTACTGCTGATTTGAAAATAACGAGGTCAATGGCTAAAGTCTGATTGCACTGTATTCAGCACAATCTGTGCTACAATAATATAATATAATATGATATAATATGATATATATATATATATATATATATATGCACAGTGCCCTCCATAAGTATTGGAACAGTAAAGACAGAATTGCTCTGTTGGCTGTGGAGTCAAGACATTTGCAAATATGATTAAAAGATGAATATGAGACAAAAGTACAGAATGTCACATTTTATTATTAGCCGTTTCAACACATATATATTTTTCCAAATAAAAAGAACAGCACTTTTGAGTTCATCCCATATTGCATATTGATGTGAGCATAAGTATTGGGACAGTTGAACATAAGGCAGATATAAAAGATTAAAAGCTATTATTTAGTTGCAGATCCCTTGCGCACAATCACAGCAGTGAGTCTGTGACCCATAGACATCACCAGACTCTTGGTCTCATCCTTTGAAATGCTTTTCCCAGCCTTTAATGCAGCCAATTCCAATTGTTGCTTGTTTTGGGGAGTTTCTGCCTTTACTCTCCTCTCCAGCTGGTGAAATTCACGTTCATTTGGATTTAAATCTGCAGATTGACTTGGGCATTCTAAGACTTTCCATTTCTTTGCCCTTATAAATTCCTTGACTGAACTGGCAGGGTGTTTTGGGTCATTGTCCTGATGCAATATGAAGCACTTCCCAATGAATCTGGTGGCATTTTCTTGAATATTGGTAGGCAAGATGGTTTTGTACCTCTTCAAATTCATTCTGCTCCTGTCATAATACATTAAGTCATCAGTAAAGATGAGAGGGCCTGTTCCAGAGGCAGCCATGCATGTCCATGCCACAACACCACCTCCACCATGCTTTACAGATGAGGCTGTATGCTTGGGATCATTGCAGTTCCCTTTTTTTCCTCCACATTTTTCCTTTCCCATCACTTAGATAAAGGTTCATCTTTGTCTGATCGGTCCATAAACACAGTTCCAAAACTCTTCTGGCTCACCTTTGTGCTTTTTTGCAAACTCTAATCTTGCCTTTGTAATTTTGGTGCTGGTCAGAGGTTTGAATCTTGCTGTGTAGCATCTGTAATTCTGTGTCAAAGTCTCCTGAGGACAGTAGATTGTCAGAGCATCACCCCAGCTTTCTGGAAGTTGTTGGTGATTTAACAGACACGTCTTTTAGGATTAATTTTCACAGCTTTTATGATTTGTCTGTCATCAACTACTGTTGTTTTCTCAGCTCTGGATTTCTCCATGCCCTTTGTTTTTGCTACAGCTCTAACTGACGTCCTCTTTTCTTTTAGCATCCAAATTGCTTGCTTTTCTCTCAAAGTCAGCTCCCTCATCTTCATCCTGGTTTGTGTGTGTCATCGAATGCAAGATTCAGAATGCAGAAGTAAAGGATATAACTGATACGACACATTCCCTGCTTTTAATAGCTGAAGAATTAATGCAACAGGACACAGCTGACCACTTAGACAGACCTGTGAGTCAACTGTTCCAATACTTATGCTCACATCAGATAGAGGGATGGAACTCTAAAAGTGCTGAATTTAGCTGGTAAAACATCTGTGTGTTGAATCATCCAATAATAAAATGTGACATTCTGTAGTTTTGTCTCATATTCATCTTTTAAACATATTTGTAAATGTCTTGACTCCACAGCCAACAGAGTAATGGTTCAGGCAAGCGAACCAAGTATGAAAGCACCCTAAGTGTGCCATTTTCATTTAAAAACCGATGTTCTGAACCCACATCATGTGGTCAAAGGAGCTCTCCGTGCAGGTGAAAAAGACAATTTTTAGGCTTCAAAATCAAATCCATCAGAGGAATAGCAGGAACATTAGGAGTGGCCAAATGAACAGTTTGGTACATTCTGAGAAAAAAAAAAAAAAGAACGCACTGGTGAGCTCAGCAACATAAAAAGGCCTGGACATCCACAGAGGACAACGGTGGATGATTGGAGAATCCTCTCCATGGTAAAGAAAAACCCTTTCACAACATCCAGCCTAGAGAAGAACACTCTCCAGGAGGTAGGCCTGTCACTTTCAAAGTCTACAATCAAGAGAAGACTTCACAAGAACAAATACAGAGGGTTCACCAAAAGGTGCAGACTAGGCCAGATTAGACTATGCCAAAAAAACATCTAAAAAAGCCAAACCACTTCTGGAAAAGCATTCTTTGGACAGCTGAAATTAAGATCAACCTCTACCAGAATGATGAGGGGGGGGGGGGGGGGGGGGGGGGGGGAGTATGGAGAAGGCTTGGTACAGCTCATGATCCAAAGCGTGTGATGGCATGAGCGTGCATGGCTTCCAGTGGCACTGGGTTACTGGCGTTTATAGGTAACGTGACAGAAGACAGAAGCAGAAGTGTATAGGGATATTATACACAGGGTATTCTGAAGTGTATAGGGATATTATAGGGATATACCGTCTGCTCAAAATCAGGCAAATGCAGAAAAGTTGATTGGACAGCGCTTCATAGTACAAGTGGACAACACAGGAGTTTTTGAAGGTAAAAATTTTGAATATTCTGCAATGGCCAAGTCAATCTCCTGATTTCAACCCGACTGAGCATGAACTTCTCTTGCTGAAGACAAAACTAAAGGCCCACAAACAAACAACAACTAAAGTGAGCTGCAGCAAAGGCTTGACAAAGCATCACAAAGGAGGAAACCCAGTCTTTGGTGATGTTCCGGCAGTCATTGCCTGCAAAGGATTCTAAACAAAATATTTAAAACAAACATTATATTGATGATTACATTTATTTGTCCAATTACATTTGAGCCCCTGAAAATGTGTATAAAAATGGATGTAATTATACGCATTTTGTGTTATATGTTTGTTCAGCCCCTTGAATTTCAAGTTCAAGTTCAAGTTCAAGTTGAGCTTTATTGTCATTCCGCTACATGTGGGGACATACAGTGGAACGAAATGTCGTGTCTCGCAGGACCACGGTGCTACATAAATACAGACATACAACAATGAAGTAAAAAACACTATAAACCTATACACTACTAACCTACTGACAGATTTAACTATAAGTATACTAATATATATATATATATATATATATATATATATATATATATATATATATATATATATATATATATATATATATATATATATATAAGTATTGTATATACCTGTATATAAGTATTTACCCTATACAAACTAAAAGAATAAAGGATAAAAAATACAACTATACGAATGTTTCACATAAATATTACCCTATACAAACTAAAAATAGAAGATAAAAAATACAAACTATACAAATGCTTCACAAATACTGTACATGTGCAAAGAGAGACATTTGAGTCAGCAGCTGGTTGGGGAACAGTGCAGGATGATTTGTAGTGCATGAGCATGTAAACATACATATATTGCTGAGTCTTTTGTGACATTGTGCACACGCAGCAGTGTGTGTAAGTGTCCATAGTGCACATAGTGTAAAGTGTAAGTGTCCATAGTGTAAAGTGTCCATAGTGCACATAGAGGAGAATGACCATAGTGTAAAGAAATGTAAGAATAAAATAAATAATTTTTTTTTTTTTTTTTAAGTTCCATACAGTTTTTCTTTGGTGTGGTAAGGTTTGGAGTGGGGGGGGGGGGGTGGTCCATGTTCAGGAGGTAGGGGTTTGCATGGGGTTTCAGAGGGGGGCGGGGTGGTTTGAGTTCAGGGCTCTCACAGCCTGGGGGAAAAAAGCTGTTGAGCAGTCTGGCGGAGCGGGCTCTGATGCTCCGGTACGGTCTTCCTGATGGTAGGAGCTGGAAGAGACTGTGGGAGGGATGGGTGGAGTCCTTCACGATGCTGTTGGTTTTGCTGGAGCATCGTGTAAGGAAGATGTCCAGGATGGAGGGGAGAGGGGCACCGATGATCTTTGCAGCGGTGTTCACTGTCCGCTGGAGGGTCTTGCAGTCAGCAGCACTGCAGTTCCCGTACCAGACAGTGATGCAGCTGGTCAGCACACTCTCAATGGTGCCTCTGTAGAATGTGGTGAGGATGGGTGGAGGGAGACTTGCTCTTTTCAGCCGGCGGAGAAAGTGTAGACGCTGTTGTGCCTTTTTGGAGAGTGACATGGTGTTGGTGGTCCAGGTGAGATCCTCTGTGATGTGCACCCCCAGGAATTTAGTGCTGCTGACTCTCTCCACAGTCGAGCTGTCGATGGTCAGTGGGGGGTGGTAAACGGAGTTTCTTCTGAAGTCCACCACAACCTCCTTTGTCTTCTCCACATTGAGGGACAGATTGTTTGTGCCACACCATTCAGCCAGCTGTGCCACTTCCTCTCTGTAGTGCGTTTCATCGTTGTTGCTGATGAGACCTACCACTGTTGTGTCATCAGCAAACTTGATGATGTGGTTGGAGCTGAACTTGGCAGTGCAGTCGTGGGTCAGCAGTGTGAAGAGCAGCGGGCTAAGCACACAGCCTTGTGGGGCACCTGTGCTCAGTGTTGTAGTGCTCGAGGTGTTGTTGCCGACACGGACTGACTGAGGTCTTCCAGTTAGAAAGTCCAGGATCCAGTTACAAAGGGAATTGTTAAGGCCCAGCAGGTTTAGCTTATTTATGAGCTGTTGTGGGATTATTGTGTTGAATGCCGAGCTGAAGTCAATGAACAGCATTCTAACATAGGAGTCTTTATTTTCTAGGTGGGTAAGAGCCAGGTGGAGGGTGGAGGAAATTGCATCGTCCGTAGAGCGGTTTGGACGGTATGCAAACTGGAGCGGGTCGAGTGTGTTGGGGAGGCTGGTTTTGATGTTATGCATGACTAGCCTCTCAAAGCACTTCATCATGATTGGAGTCAGTGCTATGGGACGGTAGTCATTGAGACAGGACACAGGTGATTTCTTTGGTACCGGTATGATTGTTGTGGATTTGAAACACGTGGGGACGACTGCCTGGCTCAGCGAGGTGTTGAAGATATCTGTTAGGACATCTGTCAGCTGTGCAGCACAGTCTCCCAGAACACGGCCAGGTATGTTGTCAGGACCCGCAGCCTTGCGTGGGTTAATCCTAAATAGGGTCTTCCTTACGTCGGCTGGAGACAGACAGAGCGCCCGGTCGTTGGGAGGTGTGGGCAGTTTTTGTGCAGGTGTGTCATTCTGCATTTCAAACCGTGAATTAAAGTGGTTGAGTGCATCGGGGAGGGATGTGTCCTCATCACAGGCCTGTGGCGGGGGCTTGTAGTCAGTGATGGTCTGAATGGCTTGCCACAGGCTCCGTGTGTCTCTGCTGTCTGTGAAGTGGTTGTTGATTTTTTGGGCATATGACCGTTTTGCTTTTTTGATGCCACAGGACAGATTGGCTCTTGCTGTTTTGAGGGCTGCTTTATCTCCTGATCTGAATGCTTCATCTCTGGTCTTTAGCAGCCCACGAACCTCTGCTGTCATCCATGGCTTCTGGTTTGCACGTGTGGTGATGGTCTTGGTGACTGTCACATCATCAGTGCACTTTTTGATGTAAGCAGTCACAGTTTCAGTGTACTCATTCAGGTCTGTGTGGTTGTTGTAGGTGGCTGCCTCTTTAAACATGTTCCAGTCTGTGTCCTGGAAGCAGTCCTGCAGTGCTGAGGTGGCATTGTCTGGCCATACTGTGATCTGCTTTTCAACCGGTTTGGTGAGTTTGAGAAGTGGTCTATATGCTGGGATTAGCATAACAGTGATGTGGTCGGAGTACCCGAGGTGGGGGCGGGGTTCAGCCTTGTAAGAGTTCTTAACTGTTGTGTAAACAAAGTCCAGTGTGTTGTTTCCCCTTGTTGCAAAGTTCACATGTTGGTAGAACTTTGGCACAACTGTCTTTAAGTTTGCGTGGTTGAAGTCACCGGCTATGATGAAAAAGCCGTCGGGGTTTTTTGTTTGTTGTTCACTGATGGCGCTATACAGTTCACGAAGCGCGTCCTTTAGCGTTTGCACACGGGGGGGATGTAAACCGCAACGATAACAATGGCCATGAACTCCCGCGGCAGATAGAACGGTCGACACTTCACAAACATAAACTCCACCAGCGATGAACAGTGTTTTGATAATACCGCAGCATTGTTACACCAGTCTTTGTTGATATACACACACAAGCCACCTCCGCGTGTCTTACCAGACAGTGATGAATCTCTGTCCGCTCGGAAGTTGGATAGCCCGTGCAATTGAATGGCGGAGTCCGGGATGTTGTCGTTTAGCCATGTTTCGGTGAAAACAAACACGCAACAGTCCCTTGCCTCATGCTGTGTAGATCGACTGAGTTGAATTAAGTCCAGTTTGTTTTCCAGAGAGCGAACGTTTGAGAGCATGAGTGTTGGAAGAGCCGGTCTTGAGGGGTTAGCTCTTAGCCTAGCTCGTATACCTCCGCGCTTACCGCGCTTCCGTCCTCTCTCACACCGCTTGCGACGCTGCCTTGTGCGGGTAGCGTCAGTAGGCGAGGCCGCGGTCTCGAGGTCCGGCTCCAGCAGTAAACAAAGGCCTCGTAGCTTCTCAGTAGCCGCCGGCGAGAGTTGGTGTTCGTAAGCGTTGCTGATATCCGAAAGACTTTGGCGATCATAGATGAATTCTGGGGTGATTTCCTTAAGAGTTAGCGGTAAACTGACACTATTTGGAGACGAACAGACGACATTAAACGACATAAAAGCACCGTCTTTGGGACCCGGAGCAGCCGCAGCGATCGATCGCGCCGCCATCTTCCTTCCTTTTCATCTTGATTGTTTCATTTTAATTCTATTCTGGTGGCATACAGAGCCAAAATTATGAAAATTGTGTCAGTGTCCAAATATATATGGACCTATGGAATAAGGCTGAGAACGTCTTCATGAGCGCTGAATGGCCGTTGACACCCTGGAGCTCACATCGCCAAAAACCTCAAAGGAAACTTTCAAATAGGCGATACCTTTATTAATAAACTGCATATTTGAAGTTTAAACAACTACATTCCGTAGTAATGTAATCAAAAATTAAGTTTTGATATATTTAAGGTAGGAAATTTACAAAATATCTTCATGGAACATGATCTTTACTTAATATCCAAATTATTTTTGGGATAAAAGATAAATCGATAATTTTGATGGTTACAGTGTATTTTTTGGCTACTTCAGATATATAGAAACAGAATAATCTTAATGATTGAGTTATGGATACTTGCTCGGCTCTTGGCATAATTGGCTCTTTACGACAGCATTCATGACTCCATATTTCCTTTGGAATATCTGTTTCTCTAGTGTAACATGCATGCATACAGCCTATCATTAAATGGCCTATTTACACAGTATTGCAGTGTCAAGCTCACATATAAAGCGGTCAACACCTCAGTGTTGAGAGTGGATTCCAATTACCGAGGCAGTCTCATTGCCCACAGCCGTGCTTCCTCCTGTCAACTCCTATCTCCACTATGATTGTTCACCATAGCAACAAGCCACATGGGTTCCTGATGTGGGTCAGAGCTGGTGAGACCCAAGAATGCAGTTCTTCTGTTAACCATTACAATTGGCAACCGCTTCTCAGACCTTTCTGATTCATCATCAGAGCAGTGATGAAATGGCGGCAGTACCTACACCACTCATTTCAGGAGTCCTGTCAAGACGTGGAGAGGAGTGAAAAGGGGGTGTTACTGCGGAGGTTTTGCAAACAAAAGACATCTAATCAGTGCCCAGGGAAGCAGATCGGCCAGGAAAATTGACCTTTGAAACAAGAGCTTCGGCCTTTAATTAGACCGACCCTTCATGTACTGTCAAGCTACGTGGTGGTGCAATGTGCTTACTAAAATCCCAAATGTCAGAAAGGCTCTGTGCTTTGGGAAACAAACGGTGGGGAGCATGTGTTTTTTTGGGGGGAGTATTTTTAGAGTTGAGCCAAATTGGTCTGTGCAATTTATCTATTCTAAAAATGCATTATCATGCTTTGCAGAGAAGCTCAGAAGGAAAGAGCACCTTAAAAATGTTCTGACATGAAATGTGAGATATCCCTATAGGAAGTTAGCCTGGTAATACCAAACTCTGCTACTTTGCTTTGCTTCGTAGACAGAGTCCGGAAGGGCGTAATTAACAAGCGTTTACTTTCTCGTGGGGGGGGGGGGGGGGTTGCACTTGTCTGAAGTTTAAAATCATTGGTGTAACCCGTAAGCCAATCACATAACGTTTGGTTATGAAGTATGTTATGCACCGGCTCAGCCGCCTCGAACATCCGCTGTAAACACAGGTATGCAGCCATCGAGTGAAATACCGGAGTGAAGATGGCTGTGAATGCCTTTTGCAGATTATGTGAAGTAAATCTACGCATCCACGGTACAATTAGTGCATCTAAACTAATATTTGACATTAAAATATTTGCAGCCAACTGTCAAAGTTAGGATTAGTTCTGTTAAACACAGCTCTTCGTTCATTTCGAGTCTGTCTATTAATTGCAAGATTACAGCATGACATGGCAATATTCAAGGACTGGAAAAGAAAGGAGACACTGACCTGTCAAAAGGGTGCCAGTTCGAGCTTCAAAACCTGTCGGGCGTAGGGCCATAACATCACCTCCATTCAAAATGTGAACCAAACACTCTTCTTGTTCGGGCTTCAGTTGGCAAATGCCGGGAATATTCTCCACAACAGAGCGAATAAAGAGTTTAAGAAGTATATGTAAAAAGATGGCTCAGATAAATTGGTATACCACCCCCTCTTGACATAAATAATGGTGAAATATGAATAAATCAACACAGAAGCATTTAAAGCTATTACCAAACTGCCAAACAAAGGCTTTCTGAAGAATAACAAATACATCTCGTCCAGTCTCATAGCATTTCCATGTCAGAGAAAGCAATGTAACACTGTAACAGCAGGCTCACCACCCACCCTTCACTGACTGCTGCTGCTGAGGCTAAAATATATGGTTAAGCTGAATCACACATTTGTCATTGTGTTATGCACTTTTATGGGATGACTGTACGTTCAAGGCCTGTGAAAATACATTCATATAGCTGCATAAATGACTTTACAAAGCTCTCAAATTAAAAAATAAAAAAATAAAATACAATTAAATTAAATAAAGAGAGAGGAAGTGAGCCAGAATACAAATATCGACTTTCAGTCCTCCACAGCCCTTGAGACTTCTGGCAGTCAATTGCTTCAGTCAGCTGACACCTGATTGAGAGCTAAAAATCAACCTTTTAAAATGGTGAATACACTTGATTTTTCAAACAACAAATCATTTCAGGACGCAAGAACAAAAAAAAGGTAATAATGCTTGGGGCAATGGCTCTTGTACCAGAAATTATATCTTAATTTATACTGCAAGCCATTTCCACTGGGTTTTTTTCCCCTCCTTTTTCTGCTTAGGAATTCATAGACTTGGATTATATTTAGATTCAGTCTTATACATGCAATTTTTTGCTTAGAAATGTACTGAACAATTGATTGTAATCTGCTTTTATCTGCTGACAGTGATTCACCAAATTATCGCAGTGTCTTTCAGAAAGGTTGGTACGTTGCAAGTGATTTCTTAAACCCATGATTAAAATCAGGAAAAGCGAGTTCATGAATTTCAATAAGACAGATTTAGTGAGAAGCTAACCTCATGAAGATCTGTCAAATACCCATCCTTCACTGTTTTTTTTCAAAGGGACTGTCCGTCAAAGTGACACCATGTGTTTGTACATATTACAAACACATGGTAACAAACACATACAAACAAGATGGTGCCACGCATGGCAGCCATTGTGCTTGGCTCTCCAGTTGTTTTAGTGTTTTTGTTATTTTTTTTCCTGTTTTTTGTTTGTCTAACACGATCAGTTTCACCAACGAAGAACTGCTGAACATTCGGCACAACACACCACAAAATCTCCAACCGGTTTTCGATTATTCGGATGTTTTGCTGAACATTGTAGTCGGCGGAGCTGCAGCGCTGTTTAGACACTTTAGGACACGCAGATGGGAGAAGAGAGCCGCACATGAGCACAGCTTTACAGAAACTCGCTGATATGATCACAGAGAGTGAAAAACACCACCCGGACTCTGTTTTAATCATTCTCGGGGGCTTTAATAAAGCAAATTTCTCCCGCGAACTGCCAAAATACAGACAGCATGTTACATGTCCCACCAGAGACAGTAATATATTGGATCACTGTTACACAGCAATAAAGGACGCATATCACTCTGTTCCACGAGCAACTTTAGGACCCTCTGATCACTGTTTGGTTAATCTTATTCCAACCTACAGACAGAAACTTGAAAGACATCACCAATTACAAGACACCATCCCCCAGCACTGTGGAGAATCAACAACTGGCAGACGATCTGAATGAGTTCTATTGTAGGTTTGAAAAACACCATTCACATCTCGTACAACCCCCCTCTCCCCCACACCTGAACTGCAGATAAGTGAAGATGACGTGCGCCAGGTCTTCAAAAAGAACAAGAGAAGGAAGGCCCCAGGCCCAGACGGTGTAACACCAGCCTGTCTGAAATCCTGTGCTGACCAGCTGGCCCCCATCTTCACACAGATCTTCAACAGATCACTGGAGCTGTGTGAAGTCCCCTCATGCTTCAAACACACCACCATCATCCCCATCCCAAATAAACCCAAGATAACAGGACTTAACGACTACAGACCTGTGGCTCTAACATCTGTGGTCATGAAGTCATTTGAAAAACTGGTTTTGGCTTATCTGAAGGATATCATTGGACCCCCTGCAGTTTGCCTACAGAGCAAACAGGTCTGTGGATGATGCAGTCAACACGGGACTGCATTACACACTGCATCACCTGGACAGACTAGGGACTTATGTGAAGATACTGTTTGTGCACTTCAGCTCGGCCTTTAACACTATCATTCCAGGCCTCCTCCTGCCCAAACTAACTCAGCTTTCCTTGCCCACCTCCGTCTGTCAGTGGATGAACAGCTTCCTGACAGACAGGCAGCAGCTAGTGAGGCTGGGAAAATACACATCCAGCACCCGCACCATCAGCACTGGAGCTCCTCAGGGCTGCGTTCTCTCCCCACTGCTCTTCTCCCTCTACACGAACGACTGCATCTCTAAAGACCCCTCTGTCAAGCTCCTAAAAAACTGTGGAGATTATTGTGGACTTCAGGAGAAACTCCTCTGCACTCCCCCACTCACCATCATGAACAGCACTGTGACTGCAGTGGAGTCATTCAGGTTCCTGGGCACCACTATTTCTCAGGACCTGAAGTGGGACATTCACACTGACTGAGCCCAGCAGAGGTTGTACTTCCTTTGCCAGCTGAGGAAGTTCAACCTGCTACAGGACTTGCTGAAAAAATTCTACTCTGCCATCACTGAATCCATCCTCTGCACTTCAATAACTGTCTGGTTCAGCTCAGCTACCAAATCTTACCTCAGAAGACTACAGAGGGTAGTCCGGACTGCTGAGCGAATCATTGGTACAACCCTTCCCACTCTCCAAGAACTACATAACCAAATATATCCAACTACTGTGTGTCTTCAGATACAAAAAAAAAATGTTCATGCATCTATGTGGTGCCATGCCAGTCTTGATATTTTTGTTGTATACTGCAACATTTCTCAACAAGTAAAGCTACAAGTTATTTATTTGTGGGGAAAAAAAGCAACAACCATGTTGTCTGTGAATATTCCAACACTTGGCACAGACCTTTAACCCCTAAATGTAACCCCTCTGCACATAATTTTCAAACATATTTAGCCCATGAAATGGCTGCCGGTCCCCCACCGTGTTTAACAGCTGCTGACATTGTGTGTTGAAGCCATCCTTTGTCTTTCTGCTAACATAAACCGGTCTGGATGTAGAAAATGACGTGTAATAGATGACTCATCAGAACATATTAAATTTTTCCATTGCCCAGGGGTCCAGGGTTTGTTCTTCTCACACCAGGTCATGCATCTGGTCTAATGCGAGCAGTTTCTAAATAACAAATTCTAGCTTTGTGAAGCTCACAATGTTTTTGTTGGCCCTCAGATTATTTTAGAAGCCATATTTTTGGTGCCATTTCTCAGCTGTCTGTATCTCATGTCATGAATGCTGTTCATCTTTACCAGTTTGTTTGAGCTTGTTATGTAATAATCATTATTTCGGAGGCTGATAATTGTGTAACTACAGCACACACACAACCCCGCCACATTATATGCTCTTGCTGCTAACTGTGATTCAGCTGATTTTCTATTCAAATCATAGTGCATGTGGTATTTCCATTATTTCTCCTACCGATTAAACAATAGATATGACAACAGATACTTGACCAAACCTAGACAGAATGAATTTGTTACTTTTTGACTCCTTTTGCAGTTTAAACATTAGGCTATATGAACTGACTGCCTTTATGAGTGCATCATGAATTATCCATTCAAATGTTTTGTTTAAAAACACTGATTCATTCAAGAGTTAAACAAGTAACTGTTTTTATGAATTAGTCATTGAATCACTCAACCGATTCACTCAACCGCTTTTCTATGCACTCAAAGCACTTTACATTGTGGGGGGGGGGGTCGGGGTCTCCTCATCCATCACCAGTGTGCAGCATCCACCTGGATGATGCGATGGCAGCCATAAGGCCTATTCGCACGGGATTAGTATTATCTGGGGACCATGTGTGATTTTGAAATTACCCCCCCACATCTGAATTTCGTGTGGTGAATTCACACGGGATAAGCGAAGCCTCTGATTTTACTCAATTACCGACTTATCGCCCGGATACCCGGATGTCAAGGCTTTAAAGTCCCATTCTATGGTCCAATTAGATGCATTTAAAAAAAAGAGAAAAGAAACTAATATAGTTTTGTGCCCCATGTCATTTACATTTCACCAGGTTAAAATAATATCTCAAGCTTTATGCTTGATTTATTTGTAACACATTAAACCTTTTCAGCTTTCTCTTTCTGAAAATTGTATGGTGTAGCGATATGACAGCACCCAAAATACTATCAAACACTCCAACGCAGCTCCATTCTTTGCGAAAGATGGATAAAAAGGTGCACAGGAAACAAAAACCTTGAAAAATGATATACGACCTGCCAAATGCTGGCCAAATCACAGAGATGCCGATTCGCACGGGATTAAGATCACAGACATCCTCTGCAATTATTACAAATGACTGGAGGTCACCAGGTAATACTAATCCTGTGCGAATAGGGCTATAGTGTGCCAGTAAGCCAGTAACTAAATAAGTAAATAAATAAACCAACAGTTAACTCGAACAATACAAAATAATTCTATTGTCATTTATGTGATCTACAGCTAACTGTGCATTAAAATTATTTATAGGGGTGGCTGACTGATTTTTTTTCTAGGCTTGATTGCGTTTATGGGGTGCAGTCTAACATGTGTGTCAATGCTTCATTTAAAAAAAATGCTCTGTCCCCTTTCCGATGAACACTCTGATGATTTCCTTTTTTTATGAAGCCCCTCCCTCAGAAATACGCAATGGGCTTAGATTGGCTAGCTGGCCCAGTGTGTTGTGACTAAACCGTCAGTGCGCATCTGACAGTGCCCCCCCCCCCAATTTTGTCCCTAGTGTCCTTAAGAGAGCTCTTTGGTCTTGCCCATAGTGGAGAGGTTGGAGTCTGATTGAGTGTGTGAACAGGTGTCTTTTATACAGGTAACGAGTTCAAACATGTGCAATTAATACAGGTAATGAGTGGAGGATAGGAGGGCTTCTTAGGCTACGTCCACACGAAGACGGGTTTCTCCGTATCCAATCTTTTTTTTTGCCTCAAATTCTGTAAACACGGAGTCGTCTCAGGAAATATCTGCGTCCACACGGAATCACTGAAACCGACTGAAAACGATGTAGTACACATGCCAGACCAATATGTGGCGCTGTAATTCTGCCACAGACATACACAAAAAAACAGAAGAAGACTTGGACCATGTGCGTAAACCTCGCGCGCTGAATATAAACTAACACACAAAGCAGAAGATTTTGCTTTAATAAAACTAATGAGCTCAGTAGGTTCTGCAGCACGAACACAGGCACGTAGTCTGACATTGTTGTTGTTGTTGTTGTCGCTGTTATGTGATGTAACGGTGTCTGATTAGGGGCGAGACGTGGGCTGATGACGTCATCGTTTCAGAAAATATACGGATTCGCCGTCCACACGAAAACGGCGTTTTCAAATTTATCCACCCTGGGACCCGGTTTCAAAAATGATCGGTTTCACTCTTCGAAAACGCTGGTTTCGTTTTACCGTTTCGCCTATACGGTAAAAAATGTATGCGTATACAGAGAAACCCATCTTCGTGTGGACGGGGCCTTAAAGGCAAACTAAAAGGTCTGGGAGAGCAAGAATTCTTGCCGGTTGATAGGTGATCACATACTTATTTCATGCAATAAAATGGAAGTTAATTATTTAAAAATCATATAATGTGATTTTCTGGATTTTTTTTTTTGATTCTGTCTCTCACAGTTGAGCTGTACCTACGATGAAAATTACAGATTTTCTCTCCATTCTTTGTAAGTGGGAAAATGGGTGTGTGAGAGAGGAGGGGCGCTGAAATAGCCAGGGCTGGTGGCGTGTGATGAGGCGCACCTGATTCGAATAGAGCCTCATCACCGCCGCTGTTTAAATGCCGAGCACGCCTCTCCTCGAGAGACCGGTCTCTTTCCCGTGCATGCACGCTGGTGTCCTCGTGGGTCCAGGAAGGGAGCGTAGAGAGACTCCCGCACCGGCAGAGACATGAGCTGCCGGACCCGCAGTCCGGGATGAAACCGCACCCGTGATACGGCCGTCGGGCCAGAATGCCAAGCCAACTAGTCCCGTCGAGCGCCGTGAACCTAGAGGTAGACGAAGCCGCTGGAGAAGCCACCATCCCTCGTGCCCCGGACCTCAGAGGGGAGCGAGTGCGGCCGCCGGACTCCGCCCCTTACCTGGACCCTTCCTTTCAGAACACTGCCCTCCTTCACAAACCCCGCAGCACAATGAGGACACCAGATTCCCTGTTTATTTTGGACACTTCATTTTATTATTTCTGTTTAATAAAAGCCTCTCCGAGGCCTGACGCCACACCCACTGTGTCTGTCGTTTGCTCTGCTAAATTCAAATCTGTGTTCGCTGGCTGGCACACTCTGGATAAGCACACCAATGATGTACTTATCCAGAGTGAGCAAAAGGGCTGTTAAAATCACTCTGGACCCCTCACACCCAGCACGCTCCCTCTTTGAACTGTTACCGTCTGGTCGACGCTACAGAGCTCTGTGCACCAGAACGACCAGACATAGGAACAGTTTCTTCCCTCAGGCAATCCATCTCATGAACACTCAACAATAAATGTGGAACACACAACTATAATACACTATCCATTCACCACACTCACTAATTTTATCTTTATTTTCTCATTTCTAATTTGCACATACTTGACCTGTACATACATAGTTGTCTATATTATATATTGTGTTTCTGCTGCTTTGTACATTGCCTTTTGGTTATTCTTTTATTATCTGTGTCCTGTCCTATTGCTGTCTTTCTGTTGCACTGTGGAGCTTCTGTCACTATAACAAATTCCTTGTATGTGTAAACATACTTGGCCAATAAAGCTCATTCTGATTCCGATTCTGATTAAATCATACATGGTATAAGTCTTATCTTCACTTTTTAAAAGACCACCTACATATGAAAAAAAAAAAAAATCACCTAATAAAAGCTTTTAAAATGTACCTCATTTTACTCAAGGTTGATCTGAAGGAGTGTCTAATGGAGTCTAAAGGAAATTAAATCCTCAAATTAAATGGAGTGCTAGAGAAAGTATGAGAAAGCATTTTCACCAATTGTTCTGAATAACTCAGAGATGGCTATTTTGGTAAATTGACAGGGCCATGTTACATCTCAACTGCTCAACACAATCTTTTAAGTCTGACCATACTGCACTCACAGCTACAGTTAATGAAATGTAGTCATGCGGTATGAAAGATCAGCTAAACAATAATACACAAAAAAGCAATAAGACACATGAAGTGATTTTATCATCACGTTTTGGAGGTTGTAAACCAAAATCCAAAGCCAAAACATGGCAAAATGACTGTAAAACAATTTCAACTGTGCATTTCTCATTAACAAAAAAAAAAATCAAACAATTCTACTGCCAAGTATAGAGTTTATTATGTAACTATATGAGTTTTACAGTAATCACGAAACATTGTAACTTGTACCATTACTATAGAATTTAACTGATGTGAGGTCACAGATATTGGCTTTGTTCTTAGAGTGAGCTGTCTTGCTGCTATGAAGTTATTAAGATGCCAACTCTGTGATAGTCTAACAAGCACAAAATGCACACACAAATATTAAGTAAAAATGTACATTATCCTGCTTACTGTTCTTTTTTAAACAGCGTTTATGTTAGGAATGTGACTTAAAATGCTGTATATATAGGCAGCTCACAAGATGATTTCAGATCCAATGTCTATTGACTACGGAATTGATTTTGGCTCTTTTAAAAAAAAAAAAAAAAACTAACGCTAATGCTTATAATGTCAACCGAATGCCTTTTTATTTTTAAAAGCACCTGGTTTTAATAATTTACGCCCACACGACTGACTACCCTTCATCATAAAATTAATTAGGGCCCTCAGATTTCATGGGCAGAAAGGCTCGGAGGTGAACTGAAAGAATAAAAAATAAACAATTAACACTACTCAGCATGTCTATGCTGAGTAGTATGTTAATGTGTGAATGAGTAACTGGCTGTAAATAAATCAAAACCAGAGTATTTGTAATTAAGTGGCATTTCAGAAGCATTCAGACAATTAGAACTGATTTTGAAGAGTCAGAGAAGTAGACTAGGTACAGGAGAAACGTGCCTCGTGTTTTATGTGTTATGGACGTTGGGGAGATCTTCTATCTCTCCCTCTCTGCTGCTTTAACCAATTCTGTTTTAACATATTCCAGCCTGCGATTGCATTTCCCTGGTGAACTCCACATTTCTGACTCTGAGACAGTAATTAGAGCAGTTTCTGTTCTGTGCCCCTCATCTGTCCTTTAAGGAGAAAGGGCTTATGCACAACATATGTTGCTTTAATGTGTTTTCCACAAGATACACTTTATTTATTTCAGTAAAATGGATTGAATAGATAAGGTATAATTAGATTTAACACAATACATTTTGTCTCTTGCTAATTTACACAATTTGATAAGTATACTTATAAGCTACTTAATTTGTAGCAAGGAAATATGGAAATATTAAAGTACCGTTTAGAAGTTTGGGGTTGGTAATGTGTGTCTGAAATAAGTCTCTTATTGCTCACCAAAGCAAAATACAGTAAAATCAGTAATATTATGAAATATTACAATTTAAAATATTCTTTGCTTTTAATAAATCGCATCCAAAGTAAAAGTTTTATCTACATAATATCTCTGTGTACTATGTATATTTATTATGTATCTATAAATACACACACATACAGTATATATTTGGAATATTTACCTGTATTTACATATATTTATATTATTTATTAATATATTTCATATATAAATGTAACATTTTTCTTAAATGAATACATGCATGGGTGTGTATTTATATATAAACATTATAAATATACATAGTACACACACATTTACTATGTAAACAAAAACTTTTATTTTCTATGGCATTGTGAAGTACCTTTATTTTTAAGAGTGTACCATCATAAGATCATCAGCAAAGGCTTGAACTGGCTCCATGAGAAAAATAACTAGAGCATCTTCAAGGTGCAGTGGAGGAAAGGTTTAATGTAGATTCAGTCACGGGTGAATGGTTGCCACAGAAACAGGTCCCAAATGATTCATAAGGTTGAGTTTATGTCAGGGGTCACAGCTCCAGGAGCTAGACCTGATGGACAGCACTTATGTATTGTATGAGATAAGACAACAGATTTGCTCCCAGACATACATATGCAGCCATGTGCTCTTCTTGCAGTAAATCAGTGGTGCATTGTGAGCCAAATCAACAGAAAGCCTTTTAAATATGTTCCCCTGTGCCACACTAAGGTCTCTAAGCTCCAAAACGTCGATAGGAGGCGAGTCCGCTTATTTACTTAGACTCACATAAATTGCTGTGTTTATAGACGTCTGTCTGCAGAGGTTGACCGGCGTGGACATCCTCTAATTAACCTGATGAACGATGAAGCCCAAATTAAAAAAGGTACTATTGTGTTGTCCAGGGATTTCAACCACTGGTAACATTTTCTATCATATTTTCAACAGATGTGCGTCAATCAGCAACAATCAGAAATAACTTTTTTTGGGGGATTGTGATGGTAACCTCAGCAGGTACCAATAACAAATCTCTATCAATATGATTGCAGTGCCATCAGTGCAACCCATTTAATGATTAAGTGGGCCATGGGCTACTAAACCTCCAACCAGGTGGTCAGAAAAAGGCTAGTTAGCATTACTTTCTCAGCCCTTGCTGGTGGATGCCAATACTACACTGTGATGAAAAAAAGCATGTTTGCCTATTGTCAGGTATACAAAGGTATAAAATATATATGCCTAAAATCTATATTTTATACAAAGGTAGAAGACATATTTTTCCCAGAATTAGTTCCTAGAGCCAAACACATACTCCTTAGGGTTCATACACAAGCCGCCCAACTGCCACTGAGATGAATGAAAATGCTAACGGATAGCTCTCTCTGCAGGTAATACAGACCTTCTCTGTGGTGAGAAAATTGAGATGTCATCCAATGGAGATCTCTTTCCCCCAAGCAATCTCAACAATATTTCTGAGTCTGAAATACAAAATTAATCCCACAAATCAAGCATCTGCCTTAGAGAGAGTGCGTCTTTATAAACAACTGTTGCCATCTGAAATTATCTCAAACAAGCTTCTTTTAATGTAACTAAGTCCATGGAGGAACTGTGTGTTTGGGTAGTATTAATCAATTCTATGGAAATTATGGTAAAATAGTGTGCCTATGTCACTTATAATAGTGACACATAAATTGCTCCTTCCCAAATGACCAAAAACAAAATTATGCTTTACAATTCAGTAATTAATATTAAAAAAAAAGTAATGTATTGATTCACAACCAATACTAACTGAAATGTTTAAAGTGCTATAAAAAAAATTCAGTCCTCTTACACTAATATTATCACTAGAAATTAAATTACATTTATCCTTTCAATTGACTGTGATGCATTTAGCGTTTGCCTCCATTTTAATTTGCAGTCTGCGGTTTTTAACCACATTTCATTTTAATTTAACAATTTTTATTAAAAAATACAGATAAATATGCAATGCAATCTCACAATTAATTTCAGTCCAATTAAGAATAATATCCAGTCAATCTTTACCCCTATATGAGCATTGAAAAGTAGGAATATAGTAGGAATTAGTGTATGAATGAACTACATTTGTCATGTGACTCAGTTGCGTTGCCTCACTCAACATATAAATACATTATCATAATTAAAACAATAAAATATGCATTAAAATATATCATGCATGTGTATACAATTTACTCCTTTTTATATAGAAAAAGCATGGTGTAGTTATGATTTCTTTTAACATTTTTAGAAAAATAGTATAGAACTTTCAATATTGACTATATATATTTGTATGTGTGTGTGTGTGTGTGTGTATATATATATCTTATATATATGGCTTATCAGTATTAGCCATGGCCAGAATTCATGTCCTTTAGTTCCACACTTTTTTTGTTTTTTTACTAAACTGATGACTCCAGTCCAATGGCCTTGGGATAGCAAAATGTTTTTCTGCACACTCTGGCTACTGTTTTCCTTTTGATTCATAATAAATATGTTTAGTCCCTCTCATTTAACAAACCACTTTTTTGTTTTAGTTAAGTGTGCATATTCAGACATGGTATGATGAGAAGATCGGCTTCATACATGTCTTATTTCTGCCTGATTGTAGCATGCCTACAAGGCCTTAAGACTACAGGATCTTTCTGTATTTCCTCTGGGGAGCAGTGAGAGTGCAGTCACAGCATACCAATCACATCCTGGTTTTGACTGAAATTTCAAATGTGTCACCTACTGCAGACATGATGAACTCCAGCATCTTCTGGTTCATAGGCAGAAGCGCTGAGGCAGATATGATGCCTGTAGAGAATTGGGATGCTGACAGTGCAGCTGAAAGGATGCTGAAGCCGGGCTAATAAACACAGCAGAGATGCGCTGGAAAGAGCACGTGTTGAAATAGCTCTGCAAAAGCTGTTGATACGCAGCAACCGTTATCTCAAAACAAAAATAACCCGTTATGTGCTGTTTGATTGAGCCTGACCACTGTTCAATTCTCCATTCACAACACAGAAAAAAATGGCTCTAACGTTAATTGCTTTGTCCTTTGCGAACACGAAAACAGCATCGGGTTTGCGAAATGCCCTTCGTTTTTACCAAAAGATGCCACCATTTGTTCTTTCTCAAAGGAATCACGAACTTTGTACACAACTTCGGTCGTTAAAATCAGCGTGTTGTGTCACCGTCAGGAGCCGTTGGGTTGGCTTGTTCGTTACCGTTTCTCGTCGCGATTTACTTGACCACATGAGTTATTTAACACATACAGATAAAAACAGATTTTACAGCGTGTTTACAGAATAACGCGTGTTTACCTGTCATAACTCCATCGACTGTATGACATGCTCTTATTGTTGCTCAGTCCGTCCATGGCCATCTGTGGACACAAATGCTCGATTATTCAGCGACGCCTGTGATATTGGCGTCTTGTGTTAAATCCTCCGTCTTCACCACAGTGCACGTCTTCAGATGTTTCTAGTGGAGAGCTGGGAAAAGCGTTTGGTTGAGGGGTTTAATATGTGGACTGAACCACTGGCTGTGAGAGGGGAAATGTAACTTAGTTGTTAAATTCACCATGCGCGCACACGTTTAGATTAAGATTTCCTTCAAGAAAATAACGTAGCCGTCAGTTTTGTTGTTGCAGAAGTTACAGTGGGAACCTTTTGCGTGTGTGTAATATTAAAAAGCAGCCAATTTGTTCCCGTCTATTGTAGGATAGAAGGTACATGGTAGGCAAAATTTTGTTTCGAGCATCGATATTTATATATATATATCCATACACATACAGTAAAGATTACAATTAAGCTTATAGTTTCTTCAGGATGGTTGCCCCCTTAAGAAAACTGAGCATTAGTGACAATGCTGCATTATGATGATGCATCATCCAAGATATTATTTAGAGAAGTATTTAGGGAAATAAATATAGGCTAATAAAACGCTCAACCTCTGGCACAAAGGCCCCTGAGGTAAACTAATGCCAGTCGTCATCTAATTTTTTACAGAATAGATATAGGCCTATAAAATACAATTGATAGTTTTCATTTTTTTGTGACCCTGTCAAAAGTGTACATTTTTCAAAATTGATATTTATACATCATCTGAAAGCTGAATAAATAAGCTTTGTTAGGATAGGACAATATTTGGATAGGATACAACTATTAGAAAATCTGGAATCTCAGGCTGCAAAAAAAATATCTAAATATTTAGAAAATCGCCTTTAAAGTTGTCCAAATTATGTTCTTAGCCATGCATATTACTAATCAAAAATTAAGTTTTGATATAATTACAGTAGGAAATTTACAAAATATCTTCATGGAACATGATCTTTACTTAATGTCCTAATGATTTTTGGCATAAAAGAAAAATCAATCATCTTGACCCATACGGTGTATTTTTGGATATTGCTACAAATATACCCCAGCGACAAGTTTTGTGGTCCAGGGTCATATTTTTAAAAGCTATCAATGTTGAATAGTAAATGAAATGTCATGTAAAATCATGCGATTTGACAATAGTTGAATAATAATTAAATAATGTTATTGAAAAACGAAGTAACAGAACCCCAGTCAAAAGTATAAACACTTGCAGCAATTATGAGGGGATTATCTTTACCTCATTATTTCAAAATACAAAAGAAAAAAAAAATCCACACAAATCTAATCCATATATATAATCCAGTGACCAAAATAAAAAATAAAATAATTAATTTCCAATAGAATATATCCCAAAAATATTAAATATTATTTTCCAGTTTCTTGCATTAGCTCTGCCTCTTTTCTGGAGTACCAACATGTGTTAAAAGGCAAGTGGACATCTATTAATAGAGTGAAAGAGAGAGTAATGAGGATCAGTTAGTGGGTTGCCTATGTAAGTTTTGCACTCCTTGACCGGATCACAGCATGAATGGACTGAGGGACAAAAGAGGCAGGAAATCTGGAGAGTCCAACTGTCATTCAGTTAACAAAGAGACTGATTACATGGCCAAAATCACTAATCAAAAAGTACTGAAGAGAAGAAAAATAGCACAAAATATTGACTAAAACCATGGCATATTCAAATATGTGAAGTCTTGATAATGTAGGATAAGATCAAAATTCAATATGCAAGGAAATACAAGAGCAAAGACCAATTACAATTCAGTTTTTAAACAATGATTTCACCACTGTTGATTAAATAGTTAAAAACCCAATTAAAAAACAGTGATGACTGATAGTTATCTATATGGTAATGTACTCATTAAAGAGGACAAAATTAACTTTTAGCAGATATATGCAGTTAAATATAGTCTTCTTCTTAACCGATAATATGTTTCATTTTGCACTCGCAGGCTTGTCTGTCCAATAAACTGCTCTCTAGAATGAGAATCTTTTCCCCCAATAGCATTTCATGGCCCTGAAAAAGCCCTGAACATTGTCAGAGTACATCAGTGTAAGATTTATTAAAATTCAAAATCTCTTAAAATCATCCATGAAATGTTTGAATAGAAATTACAGAGATTTTATAAAACTGATTAAAAGTAATCAGATCGTTGTTCAAAGTGTTGATCAAAACAGACTTTTGGAAGGAAAGTATCCTTACCAAATTTACAATTTCTAGATGGTGTATCAGTTTTACAGTGACAATGCTGTAACAATGCTGATCTAAACAATGCTGTTCACTCGCGTCTCTCTGCTGGTTGCCATGTTGGACATGTGCTGCCAAGAAAACCGAACTTCAAACGACGAGAATACTTGTTGTACGCAAAGAAAATAAAAATAACGACTTTTTTAACAATTCGTCTCCTCTCTGTCTCTCCGCGTCACCGTTTTGACGAGACGAATTGTTGAAAAAAAGTCATTATTTTTTATTTTCTTTGCGTACAAAAAATTGAACCACTGATGGCAGATGGACTATCCTGACGATGCTTTTCATACTTTTCTGGGGCTTGACAGTCAATGGGACAGTCACAAACCTCCCGGTTTTCAACCAAAATATCTTAAATTGTGTTCCGAAGACGAAATGACACTTACCCCCATGTCGTTTTATACGGGTTTGGAAAAAAAATCATTTTGGGGTGGAGTAACCCTTTAAACTGTCAATCCACCCATTCGTGACCCAGATGTGATCAAAGGACACAAAGCTGTCTCCCAAACAATGGCTCAAGTACAGCCAATCTAAGGCACATTCTGACCTCATAAGAACATATCACGCTTTTGCCACATGCTCATCGGGGGTGGTAGGAAAGCGTTTTAAGCTACCATAGATCAGACAAATTGACAGACCAGTGTCAATGTGCTCATTTTCTTCTTCCCTTTAATGATCTTGTGTGAAAGTGCGCCACCCCCTCCCCCCCCCCCAAATGATTTTGTATGGTTCCCTGACAGAACATTTAAGATAAACTTTTAGTTATCAGTATGCTGAATGTATATTCAGTGCTGCATGACAAACCTAAAAGCTCCACTTTTCCACACAATGTGTAACCAGGTGTTATTAAAATGTGACCCTGGATCACAAAACCAGTCTTAAGTGTCAATTTTTCGAAATTGAGATTTATTCATCATCTGAAAGCTGAATAAATAAGCTTTCCATTGATGTATGGTATGAAGTTTTGATATATTTACAGTAAGAAATTTACAAAATATCTTCATGGAACATGATCTTTACTTACTATCCTAATGATTTTTGGCATAAAAGAAAAATAGAAAATTTTGACCCATACAATGTATTTTTGGCTATTGCTGCAAATATACCCCAGCGACATAAGACTGTTTTTGTGGTCCAGGGTCACAAATGGTTTTATATCCCAATATAATTGAACATTAACACTATCAAGTCACCGTTTTTCTCAACTTTGTCAAAAACACATTAAATAATAGTTAAAATGTTTTACTCTCCCCATCAAGTCCCATGCAAAGCATGCTGGGAACTACAGTTTTAGCATTACGTCACCTGCCCACCAATGGATTCTCTGCAGTGAATGGGTGCCATCAGAATGATTTTAAATATTCCTTTAAGTAGATTGTAGGCCATTGGCGCCAATGGTCACTTAGTCATATGATGCTTTTGGGAAACTCAGCCCTGATCATTCAAGGCCTGTCTCAGAATAATCTTTAAAAATAAAGGTCATTGCACACTGAGTCCGAAATTTTCGCACATTAAAAAAATAATACGACCTCACGTTGTGTCAATCACGTTTGCACACTGCCTTTGAAACTTTCTGCCATCAAAACAAATTCGGATCAGGTTCGATTTTCTGCGTTTTCGCATCCGTAGCATGCATTTTAATAGGAGAGGATGGGGAATATGGAAAACCGCATGCGAAAATTTCAGACTCAGTGTGCAATGACCTTAACTGTGCATTCAGATTTACAATCACTATAAAACTGACACATCCAGCAACAACTCTATATTATAGCGGTCACTGCATTGATTTAATTCCGTTAATTGACACATTAACTGTAGAAGTGTCACAACATGAACAAACAGCTTTTCTGAAGCCGGTCCTCTTAATTCGGAGTATTCTCCAAAATGATATGACACCCTCCTCCTTCACAATGTTACCTAACACTTTTAAATCTCATGGAAGAATACACAGCAGACTCACTAACAATAAAACCAAGCTTTTGACATAAGTTGTCACACAGCTCATTACCGTATCAGCTGGAACACTGTCCAAGAAAAGAATGGACGTTTTGCAAATCACAGGGGATATACTTAAGGACAGCAAAATAACAATCTACTTGTCACTTGGTGACACTTGTTATTCAATGCCGACTTAAAGAACGAGAGCTATAATTTTGTGCAACATGTTGTACCCTGTTTCCTCAGTAAGGAAAAGCAAATATATCAGATAAATCATAGATTTTATTATAGCACCAGAGGCTATACAGGGGGAGGGAAAGATGTGACAAATAAAACACAGTATGTATTAGATGTACACAGAACCTGGGGAAAAGAAGAGCCATGCACTTCTGTTCTTACTAGCTTTCAATTTGATCAATGTTGCTATTAACTGGTGTAACGGACAAGGTTTAGTTAGGAAATGAACCTGAGTCATCACAAAAGGGCATCGGCTCGAAGCATTGGCCCAGTGATCACTGATAAAGTTGTTATAGGCTATGAGGTGGACAACTGTTAGGATGGGTTATCGGCTTCAGTCCACCGAAAGGACCACAGTTCAACATACATTGGCCTTTTTCAGTTCAAAACAAACCGAGATAATTAAATACTCCTCTTTACATATACACATAGTTATGCCGCGAGAGCGTTTTCACTTACAAACATATAAAAATACTCATTAACTAGTCTGATAAGAAAATAATGTATAAAAGTATATAGTAAAAACATTTAATCATGTCCACTCAAAAGATCACTTCCATCTTTTTTCTTATATTACATGATGATAAAACACAAAAACTAAAATTGTTTATTTGTATCCCTCAAACAGAAATGCACGCTGGAAAAAAAGATGAAAATAAAACGTGACATGATGTGATAAGTGATATGAACCCTTGGTGTACAAAGCCAGGAAGCAAATTATCACCTGTCAGATGAGAAATACCAGATTGAAGTGTGAATGTCACAGCGACATCAAACCATATTAAAAAAAATTAAAAATAAATAACAGTCTTGAGGGAATGTGGATGTCTGGTGTCTTTTGTATAATCTAAAAAAACTTGATTTTATCTGATTATATACATGAAAAGATGCCTGTGATGTCAGCAGTTCAACGGAGTCCTCGCGCTGTTTCAGTCACTTAAAAATGTTTCCAAACCGATAAAAAAAAACAAAATCAGTGTAAAAGTGAATTGAAATACAAGGCCAGAAAAAGAAACAATTATTTGAGAGACTAACTGTGTCATCGATCTCGGTGGGGTACCTAGTAGAGAACAGACAGCCTATTATGCACTACTGAATGAGCACACATCGTCAGAACATTGTGAAAACACTTTAAATGGAGAAACCTGAGTCTGAAGATAGTCTGTAGAAATCTGAGCTGAGAGTCAAGAAGGCTTGAACAGCTACATGTAGAATACATTTCACAATCACAGAACGGAAAGGGTAAGTTCAACCAAAGATGAACATTCTGTCATCCTTCCCAACCTGCACCACATACTTTCTTCTGTGAAACACAAAAGGAGATATTTTGAAATATGTTTTGGTCAAATAATGAAAAGAAATGGGGCCTAAAACAACAACAGACCAGAGTGACTTTCATTCTGGCATCTGATCAAAAAAAAAAAATCCCCTATTCGATATGACTATATTAATAATAAGAAGAAGAAGAATAAAACATTTGTTTTGTTGACAAACGCAGCTATTTTTTTCTCGCATACACATAATTCAAGTGGGTCATAAGATATGAAATCAGTATAAATATGAAAAAAAAAATTTTTAAATCCCTGTTCATTGTATGGACAAAAATTAAAATTCAGTTTGGAACAAATGAGGCTAAGTGAATGATTTTTCATTTTTAGGAGAACTATCCCTTTAAAAGAATCAAACCCCATACATGCCCAGAAGCCTTACAATGCAAACAAAAAAGACATCTTGACCAAAAAAAAAACAAAAAAAACTGACTTCACTGCTGACAAAATTAGAGGCTAAAAGGTTAGAGGCTATCTCTGTACATATCTGCGAGTACATTATTGTTTTAATGCATGTCAAAACAAGCTCGTCAACCTCACACAAGGTACTCTGCGACTGAGTTTTGTCATTATAAAGGTGGTCTCAACTCACACGAATCTTCACTTATGTACAATCGCTGCTTAGCATATGGAAGTAAAAACAGATATGGCACGACACACACAAAGCTTTAGAACATCATCTCACTCTAGATCTCGTGACTAAACGTCGTCTGCAATCTCAACGGTGTTTCGTTTAGTCTTTCCATCTCAGCAAACGTACAAATGTCACAAGGCAAGAGAAAAAAAATCCCTCGAAATACAAAAAAAAGGAATTGTGTGTGTGTTTTATAGCAAATTTGTAAGAAGCGATGTTTAGTGTTGGGACACGATTACCATATTCTAGGTCACACTGATGTCAGTACTCTAGTTGAAGGTAGAACGGTGAGTTCGATCAAGATTTTGTCAGTTTGGTTCTTCTAGTAGTGAAGTCCTAGGGGCGCAAATGCCCCTGATAAGGCTATGAGAGAGACTGCTGTTTTGAAGACATGCACATGTAGAAAGGCAGCGAATTCATCTGCACAGGACGTGATGTCAGAAGGCAGGGTGGGGGGCAGGGACCGGTGACAGCAGCTGGGTGAGTGGTGGCAGTGAAAGGCCAATTAGACAATCGCACAATGGCAGCCACTCTTATCCTTCTCTTTGCGCGTGGGCTCCGGCGAGGGTGGGCACTCTTGCTCTTGGAACTTCCTGTGAGAGGATGTGACAATCAGTTAAAACATGTCGCACATTTAGTGTACAAATCTCTGAGCTCAAATTAAGATTATATGTCATACGAGACATTTGGCTTCCAACTGAATTTATATCAATTTATTTAGTTATTTTTAACTGAAACTATTAAAAAATGTTTTCGATATTTGAAATAAGGCTGAAATAATAGAAATGTTAAAAATTACAAAGGCTACCTTTAGCAATACAATAAATCAATTTAAGATGAAATTCTAACATTACTAAAACACAAATATGTATTAATAAAAATTTAAGCTAAATAGAAATTGAGAAAAGCACACAATAAAATTACTAAACCTTAAATGAAAATTAAACTAAAATTTTAAAAATATAAAAATAAAGCCAATTTAACACTATAATAGTATATAAATAACACTGAATTGAAATCTGTTCAGCACAGCTGCATTTTTTGTTTCAGTTTTTTTTTTTTAAATGGAAAATCCAGATGCTGTGCATAAAAGTTAAGGATATTATATCCCACAATGCACTGTAGCATACTACTGTTTGAAATGTTTATCATTTCTTAATGTGCACAGATTTACATATTTCAAAAACAGTATGCAGTATGCAAGTATGCAAGTGCTCCATTCCAATCACAGTCTGCTGCCACCATCTCGTGGTACAACAGCAATGTATGGCACACGCACACACACCTTATGACTCGGACAAGCTCATGGAAAGCCTGGTCTACATTCATACGGATCTTAGCTGAGGCCTCCATGTATGTGACTTTGAGTTGTCGGGCAAGCTGCTGCCCCTCCTCCTGGGTCACCTGGAAAAGAAATCCCTCCTTAATTAAAATCCAGCTATGCACTTTATTTTTTCTCCTATCACAATTTTTGCTATCCGTTCGATATTGATTAAAACAATGTGTCTCATAAGATGCCTTTCATAAAGACAATTGATGCAGTTAATTTACAACAGGTTGACATTCTCTGTTCTGACACTAGGTGGCAGTGTAACACAATCCGAGTGTCTTTCTATGCACTCAATAACCCCATATCTTTTATTACAATCTCTCTCCCTCACAGACACACACACTCTCTGATATTTTTCAGCCTTTCAGCTCATTAATTTTCAGGATTGAATTTCATCCACATGTAATTACCGTGACGTTGTGTTCTTGAGTTCTGTATGCGGAATGTGTGCGGTATGTACATGTGTCATTTTACAACAGAAACTAAATAGACAGAATCCTCTGCAATGGATACAATAGACTGCCAAGTCATGCTGAGATTGCAATGCAAACAAAGAATATTAAAATGTTAATATCAATATTGATTCAGTGTAGCTCTCTGAAATTACAGTACTTGAAGTGATTCATGCCACTCACTTGTCTCTGTTGCTCAAGATCAGCTTTGTTACCCACTAGAATCATGGGAAATTCGTCCCGGTCCTTCACTCTCAAGATCTGTCGCTGGAACTTGTAGATCTCTTCAAAGCTGAGAAAAACAAGATGATGCATAGCCATTAAAAAGGTCCAAACAGCTTGAAACTAGCAACACATTTTCTCTCAGACACACACACACACAAATACAAACATGAAAACTTTATTTTTTACAACCACATGTAGCTCTAAATGTCATAAAATTCTAAATTATGATAGAATTTTCATTTCGGGGTAAACCCTATAAATAAAGAAATAAAAATAAAAACAATTTATAAATATAAAATTAAAATAAAAAATGTAAAGATAAATGATAAATCCATCAATTCATTAACCAATCAATCAAATCAATAATTTGAGGTCAGTAAGATTTTATAAACTCTCTTATGCATTTTTGATCAAAAATACAGTAAACAGTAATTATAATATACTGATCTGTTGCTCAAAAAACATTTGTTATTATTATTATTATTAATAATGTTGAAACCAGTTATGCTGATAAATATATTTCTGTAGAAACCTTAATGCATTTTCTTCAGGGTCCGTTGATGAATAATAAAAAAAAAATCAGAACAGCATTTACTGAAATTATTTTTTGTAACAATGTAAAAGTTTTTACTATCATTTCTGATAAATATAATGCATTCTTACTGAATAGAAGTATTATTTTCATTTTTAAAAAATCGCTAATATCTGCACCTTAATATTGTAGTAAATTATAAAACAGTATGCAATGATAACGTAATGAGTGTAAATTGTCATTTTAACTCATTTAACAGATGCTACTTTATTGGGACTATAAAGCCCTCGATACACCTACCCCAACCATACCCAATATGTATTTTCAACTTTCCGATTATTTCCTTCATTTTTATTGAAAATAAATGCCTTTCTGATGAGATATGAGATTTGCAAAGGGAGAAAAAAAAGTTTGGCAAAAGGCGGATTCAAACTCGGGTCGATCACATAAAAAATAACTACGGCACGCACTTTACTATCTACTCCACTGGAGCTGTTGTTAGGTGATCATCTTTTGTAGTGTTGAGTAGCCCAATCACACATTGGTGGGCGGAGTTAGTGTAAATAGCCTATGTCAACAAGGTGGCCTATTTGCACTTAGTGTAAATAGACACTCGGATTAAATGTGACCCTAGACAACAAAACCTCAATTTTTCAAATTTGAGATTTATACATCATCTGAAAGATGAATAAATAAGCTTTCCATTGATGTATGATTTGTTAGGATAGGACAATATTTGGACGAAATACAACTATTTGAAAATATGGAATCTGAGGGTGCAAAAAAATCTAAATATTGAGAAAATCGCCTTTAAAGTTGTCTAAATTAAGTTCTTAGCAATGCATATTACTGATCAAAAATTAAGTTTTGATATATTTACAGTAGGAAATTTACAAAATATCTTCATGGAACATGATCTTTACTTAATATCCTAATGATTTTTGGCATAAAATAAAAATCTATAATTTTGACCCATCCAATTTATTTTTCGCTATTGCTACAAATATACCCCAGCGACTTGAGACTGGTTTTGTGATCCAGGGTAACAAATATACTTTTCAAAGTTAAGACAAAACTCTGTGGAAAATACTATAAATAACTACACTAGTGGTTTTTCTGCTAAGACACCTGGTGTGTCAACTTGAGGGGAACTAATAACAAAAAAAAACAAAAAAAAATTATAATTGGCCGTTAACCCATATGGTCCCAATATATCAGGCATGCCTAGTGAGGACGTTTTCAGAAATGATGAAATGAAAGGACACACATACACCCACAAAGCAGATCTCCACCTCTCTACAAAACCTAAAAGGAATGCAAGCCCACCCTTCCAGCTGATGAACAGCTATCTCTGTTTTGGGCCGCAGAACTGCATTACAGTATACAGGATGACACAAGGTCACTCGGTTCTCATGCCGTTGCTATAAACTTTCCAGTAATGCTGTAAGATGGCTAGAAGCTGTATCACGGTGAACAGTGTGTGTAAGCTGGAGAGGGAAGGACACTGATATGAGGTCTCTGTTGATTCTAACAGTACGAGTCGTCTAAATGTCATGCTGGAGGAGGAAATGCTTGTCATGGACTCTGGAGAGATTGCGAGAGAGTGTGTTCAGAGAGGCCTGTGTCATCGGCTCCGAGTGGGGTAATGTAAATGCAGGAAGGAAAGACTGTTTGCTGCATAAACACAAAGTGGGAAAGACTCAAAGAGGGCACAAACTGGCTGATCACACTCCTCATTCCTCGAGGACACACACTGCAACGTGTGTGAGATCTGCTTATTTGCATGTGCTGGGTTTCACCAAGACAAAACCTGGGGCGTAAATTAGCACGCTTCTAAATTTACAGTTACAGAAAATGTAAATGAGTGCAGGGGGGAGGGACATTATTACAACCGGAATGACAAAAATGGAATGAAAGTGAAACTGAGACAGACAATGTAGGGGAAAGGGGAAGAAAGAGAGAAAGTTGAGCGAAAACGTGAGTGGAACGTTGCTCACCTTCCCCGGTCAGTGACAGAGAAGACGAGAAGGAAGCCCTCCCCTGTCCTCATGTATTGTTCTCTCATGGCTCCGAACTCTTCCTGTCCTGCTGTATCCAGGACTAACAAACACAGAACAGCCATGTTAGTCACCCACAGACAGCACATGAGCACTATGGGTTTGATTAGAATCTAAATTAAATGATTATTTTGTATTATATTCAGATTTCTTCATTTATAGGCCTAACAGGAGTTATGTCGTGTATCAATGGCAACGGTTAGGATTAATAAGTGTATTTACTAACGGGTGTGACTCAAACGGCAGATTGAATAATGTCAGTTTGAACACGTGACAGAATTTGGCTCCCTTCTTGAGTAATGCTTGTAATCACAGGCTCCATTTGTGTTTTTGGTTGAACCACTGATGTCACATGGACAATTTTAATGATGTCGTTACTACATTTCTGGGCCTTGAACGTGGTACTTGCATTGCTGTCTATGCAAGGTCAGAAAGCTCTTGGATTACATCATAAATATCTTAATTTATGTTCTGAATGAGGGTGAGTAATTAGTAATCAATGACAGAATTTTCATTTTGGGGTGAACTATCCCTTTATGTCATGCAATTTTTCGCCTAGAAAAAATGTTTAAATTTAAAGTATTTCAATAGTTTTTTTTACCAGCCATGTATATGTATGCTGGAGTAAGTAGGCTAGTCATTTAGTAGATGCTTTTGTCCAAAGTGATATTACAGTGCATTTATTATAACCCCACCTGCACAAGTATGCATAGAATAATAACAAAATGCACCAGTTCCTCTGTAATTTATCTGATCTCTATGATGTATTATCAAATCATAAAGTGCTTCATCTTTGCTGCCGGTTAGCAGTATGTTGTTTCCCTACATCCTGTGTGATTTGTTTGACAATCAGACTCCTTCATCCATCAGCGGCATACTTACTGTCCAGCCGCGCAGGCCTCTCGTCAATCACACACTGCTTTGTGTAGGAGTCTTCAATCGTAGGGTCATAGTCAGTGACGAAGTATGACTAAACAAAAAAGAGATAGAATATGAACATAAGAACGGTCAATATTGCATCAGATTTAAAAAAAATGCTGTATAAGGAGTTGAGAAAGGCATCGAGACATATTTATTTTCAACATATGAGACATCCTGTCTACTAAAATGCTTTAATCTCTTTGGATTTTGATTCAATCGATGTCTCCTTAACAGTTTATAAAATCCCAGAATCCTGTGCATGTGGTTTGACGGATGGTGGAGATGAATAAACATGGCATTTGATGAAGCAGCTAAAAGACTTTTATTTAGAAATGTCAATTCTTAGACTCAATTTTTACCAAGAAATTAGCATTCTAGTCTATAAAATATTTGCTTGTTTGTATCTAAAGCTCACTTGAATTCATTTTAGATCATTAGATGTGATGTTAACCAGCCTGTCTCACACCAGTTTCCTTTTTAAGGAACACAAACATCATAAAAAACATAATTTACTTCAGCTTTGAGGGATCTACATGCATAAAGAGCATTTGTTTTGAAAGCGGAAAAGAGGGCTTAGACTCATAACACAACAGAAAAAAATGTTCCATCTCTCTTCTGAAAAAAAAAAAAAAGAAGAGGTCTACACTTGTGTTTATGGTCAAAACATGCACTGACTTCATGTCAACATTGTCTGAGTGGCCCTCCGTTTGGGGTTGATAATTACTGTTAATTAATCGCAAACTTTTCCGTTTTCACAGGCTATGTTTCTATGCTAATCTGAACACGGTATCAGTTTGTAGGAGAAGGGGGAGTTCTAAGGAGACATTTTTCCCATGTTTTGTGTGCCTCTCCTCCCAGGAGGCTGTTTAAGTAACGACAGCTGAACGTTATGTTCAGGCATGTCTCTGTGTCAACTGAACACATGCTCATGCGCACACACAAACACACAATACCTAAGCAGTAGCTTCCTATTGTGAGTTTGACTTATTGATGTTCCTGTAACCACTGGTTGAGTAAACCGTTTTTAGCAACGAAACGAGAAGCACTCCAAAAATGAGAGTAGGGTTAAACTTTGTTCTCTTTTCTGCATCAACCATTCACTAAGGATGGAATAAAAGCCTTCAATAGCCTACAATGGAAAACCAGTACCAGTTAAATATTTCTTATGCTCTATAAAAGCTCACAAGCTGTTTACAGTAAATGTTTAAAATATTTGTTAATATGACTTTTTTTGAAAAATTTTTTTTTTGCATAATTATAATTCAGAATTCACATGTAATTCACATTTTAAAGTTTTAATGACTTTAATGTTATTCTAAAAAGTATAAAACAGTAAAAGTTAAGAATGATAAAGTGTGCCCAAGCTTTTGTCTGGTGTTACTTACACACTACCACTTTTTTGGGGCCAGTAAGTTTTTTTTTTTTTTTGAAAGCTTTTGGTACTCACCATGGCTGCATTTATTTGATTAAAAATACCATGAAAAGAGTAATATTGTGAAACATTATTACAATTTTTATACATTGTTATTTCTGTGATGGCAAAACTGAATTTTCAGTAGCATTACTGCAGCCTTCAGTGTCACAAGATCCTTCCAAAATTATTTTAACTGATTTGGTGCACAAGAAACATTTATGATCAATTTTGTTCAATCTAATACCTAATACTAAAAGTGATACATTTATTTATTTATTCGGATTTTTCAGGATACTTTGTTAAACAGACAGTTCAAAATTAATTCAATTTAATGCATCCTTGCTGAATAAAAGTATTCACTTCTTTAAAAAAATTAACTGACCACTTAAAACAAGCAGAAAAAAATATATAATTTTTTACACATAGTAGTTAAGGCCACCTATAAAGTGTGACCAAAGCTTTAAACAGAATCGGATTATTTGCAACATACTGCTATTTTTAAAGCGCAGGCAAAGTACATTTGCAAACATTTCTGAAAGTGAGCAAATGAAGCATGCATGTTAGCGTTTGTGCGTTGACAAAGTAGTCTGTAAACCCTCGCTCTTTTTTTCTTGACATCAGTCATCCTTTCTCACAGTGGCTCCTCTGTATGCACTGTGTGCAAGACTCCATCACGTCCACTTTCCACTGTTCAATAATTCATCAGCAGTGCTGCATATGCAGTAGACGCTCACTCGTCGCAGTAGGGATAGAGGCAGAATGAGGTGAGAGAGAGCAAGACAGATGGACAGGCAGAGAGAATATACCTGCTGCTAATTCCAACGAACACAACAAATATTTTAAGCTCTGAATATAAAGCTTCAGAAATAATTATAATAAACTGATCTGGTGCTCAAGAAGCATTTCATATTATTATCAATGTTGAAAACAGGTGTGCTGCTTAAATATTATGAATCTGATACTTTTTTATGTTGTGATATTTTGCAGATTTTTTTTCTTTAATTTTAATGCATCCTTGCTGAATAAATTAATTTCTTTTTAAAAAATAATGCCATCAAAATTTGAACGGTAGTATAGTTAAATTAGGACATAACATAAACTTACATATGCATATAAAAATAAATATTTTCTTTTAATGTTTTCTATTATATTTTTATAAACATTTTCCAGAATTTTAATATCAGTACATTCCTAATTTATTACATTTGTAATCTGCAACATTAGCTCAAAATACCCAAATATACAAGAAGTATCGTGTATCTTGTCAGTGTGTGCACTTGCTTGGCCATTTGTAGTTGATAAACAGGAAAGTGGGTTCAAGCGCCAGCAGAAGGCAGTGTAATGAAGTGGTCTTTAAGAGAAGCAGTCTATCAGCGGAAGTTTAAAATCAGCTCGTAAGTGTATTTACTTGTCTCAGTGTTTAGCGCATTTGCCGTTGCTAGGAAACGCTTATTTTGTTTACTAGGATGAGAGTTGCTGAAATCGCGTTTGGTCTCGTACTGTATCGTGTATCTTGTCAGTGTGTGCACTTGCTTGGCCATTTGTAGTTGATAAACAGGAAAGTGGGTCCAGCTGAATTGAAATGATCATTTGTTGGATTGGTATAAAAAAGGTTATTATACCGCGGCAGCGGTCGCGGCAGTCGTCGTGTGAAGCCCTCTTAGTGTGAAGACCAAAGAGTGTAAAGACCATCGACTCTACCGTGCGACTCCACCGGGCAGGGACACCGGCAAGGGATAGTAGTAGCTTTTTATTTAATTTTTTCATTGATATGTTTATTATTGAAATGTTGTTGTTATATGCATGTGTTAATTTTATTTAATTTCTTTATTTTCTTAAATATGTGGGTAGATAGTATTTATAGAGTTGTAACTTTTTAGTTTTAGTTACTTTTTCTTATTTGTAAGTCGCTTTGGACAAAAGCGTCTGCTAAATGACAAAAGTAAAAGTAAAGTAAAGAAAATACATACCATTACAAGAAAAACTTTTAGAGTAAAATTGCATAGGCCTATTATTTTCAGAATAAAATGCACAGTATATAAAAAACACATTTACTTTACTATTTTTTTTTTTGTATGTCCCTTGATCGCCACCAAAAGAAGGCTGTCTTATTTAATTAACATCTATGGACAATATTGTAGCCAAAGAATAGCTAAGTAAACCAAAACACATAGTCTGCTTTGGTTGTAGGGCAGGTGTAGAGGGTCTGTGGTTGAACAAAGCCTGCATTTAAAAGTCAAACAATAGCTGTGGGTAGCTGTTTAGTAATGCCCAAGTGTACACATCGCCGACCCGATGCCCACCTGTCCTACCTTCGTTCTGTGTGACAGCACGTCCCAGTTGACCTTCATCAGACGTATGAATGACCAGAACTAATGGCTAACTCTAACAGTGGGGGGTCCATCTGCTTTGGCCCTCACACAAACTCTCCCACAGAGAGTGTTTGTTCTTAGAAACAACCATCCTAAATGCAAATCACAGCTCTTCTCTTCAACAAATCTACACTCTTAAAAATAAAGGTTCTTTATTTGCATCTATGGTTTCATGAAGAACATTTACGATACATGGAACCTTTCCATTGTGCAGAAGTTTCTTTAAAGTGGAAAAAGAGTTTTTCAAAGAAGAAACTGTTCCTTTAAGAACCAATCACTGAAATGTTCTTTGGGTAAACCAAAAGGGTTCTTCAATGACATCACTGAAATATGCAAAAAAAAGCTTTTATTTTTAAGAGTGTAGCCCAATCCATTCAGCCGAGATGTTGTTGTCGTGTGAAAAAGAGTCACTCTGTACCAGTGCAGGAGATCCCTGATATAAACATTTCAGTCATCAGTCGTTTTTAGGGGGCCTCCAAACTCCCTGAATGCTCTATAAATGCTCTCCACGCCAAGGTATACCAATTAAAGACTGCTAGCCAGAGTTTCCAACCATGTCATACAACTCTAGGCTGCCATAAAGGGTGATCTGAGCCACCTGACGTAAAGCATTCTGGGAGAGGAGAGGAAAAGGCCCAACCCAGTGAGTCGAAACCAACAGGACACCTCCAACGTTTGACCTAAAGGAAGGAAACTCCACCTACAGGGCCAGCAGCCAGCAAAGTACAGTCCTCTGGGTGGTGATGATTTCACAAAAGAGATATTCCCGTTCCGCCCACCCTCCCACCGCACACAAGGACACTCCTTTCCAGTTCAGTCACTACTCTTTCTTTCTGCTTTTCAACACCCACCTATCCCTCCATTCATTCATTAGATACACTTACATACTCATTCTCTATCCACCCAGTGAATTCATACCTTTAAACAGTAAGCGCTTGTTTTCCCAGAAAAAAAAGGTCAGAGCCAATGCAAAGAACAGCAGTTAGACTGGGGTGTTTGTAGTCTTAGAGCAATACAGCAATAGAAGAAACTGTAACTGTAAGTGTCTGTAACTGTCTTTGACAATAAAAATGCAAACATAAAAAAAAATGTGTGGGTGCACACCAAGCTACACTCCCACTTCACTATTCACCCACTTCCTAACCAAAGACGCCTCCACACATTGATCCATCTGACACATTTGAGATATGAATCACATTCCGTACATTCACATGATGTAAACTGGCAGAACTCCATACAAACCATACAAGTGTATCTAATGAGCAACATTAGTGGATATGATTGAAAATAATGAAACAATTCATCTTCAATTGTAATTATATATTACTGTTTTTAATTTTGATCAAATAAATGTAACCTTGGTGGGCAAAAACATATACCAATCTAGGTTTCCCACTGCATGTGTGTGTGTGTGTGTGTGTGTACAGCTATGTATGCGAGTATGTGGAGTAACGGAGTGTGTATTTAGATGAAAAGTGTATGGCTCAGAGTCAGAATCAAGGAGACCCTGCTCCGAGCGCTGCTTCTTTAATTAAAGCCAGGCTTCCGTTATGCAGCCAGAATTACATCCAGCTCGAGGGCATCATGCCAGGCCTTAACAGAACCACTTTCCTTTACATTCATCCATCCAAAGTGCCCCTATATGCTAGGAGTAGAAAATATTAAGTCAATATAAGGTCTTTTCACAATTGAAATACTTAACCCTGGGTTATCTAGCTTCACGTTTTACCCGAGGTTAACAATTAACCCTGGGTATTCATATGCTGACGTTTCACGCTGTACATTCCTAAACCCTGGGTATAATGGTGCTAAACCTGCTCTGAAGCGTGAAACGTTCCTTAAACCCAGAGTTAAAAGAACAATAACCTGGGGTTAAGTGCAGTGTGAAAAGCCCTATACTGTGTGTGGTGACACAAAACTTGAAATATAGTGTAGGGTTAAATGGACATTTTAGATTTTTTTCGCTCAGCTGTTTACAATCACAAACTGATAAGGAGGCAAATATCCCATCGAAATTACTTTGTTTAAAAAAAGTTAGTTATAACAAATGTTACTTCTTAGTTAGAATATAGAGACTATAAAATGATATAATATAGAATATTAAAATAAAATTAAGATTAAGAAAAAATTACAGTAAAAGGAGATTACATGGTTTTATTCCTCCACTGCATTGACTGTTCAACTTAAGACTCCTGTATTACACACCAATGCAGGATTTCCATCTAGTTTTCCATTCAATACAGCTCAATTCAACAGTACATTTGAGAAACACACTCCCATGAGATGGAGCTACTTCTGGGAAGTAGGGCTGGGCGATATGTCAAAAATATATTATCGATAATCGCCGTAAAAAATATCGCGATATCCGATAATATCGTCTACCCAAGCTCCACCTCCACCTCCACCACGCCCCGCCCCAGCCGAGACAACATTGCCGACATGCACCATAAACACAGTTCAGTTCAGTTTGGTCTTAATTATTGCCACATTAAAGTTTCGTTTTTACTTTTTCATAGTTTGTGTTTAAACTAACAGAAAACATTGCTTTACTGTTATATTGGTGTTGCTAATAATTTCCATTTTGTTCTTATCAAGTTTGAAAAGAATTTTGTTTTTTGAGGAGAACTGTTGAGGAAAAATAATAGAACCCAATTTTAAGTTCATCATGGTGAAGTTGGACATGATAAATGCATGTTGATGTCATTAATAAATGCCTCCATTCATTCATTAATTTAATATCTTGAATAAAATATGCCTATTTTCCGATGTCTCTCTTTCTTTTTGGCACTGTGTAGACATTTCATGATGGTAAGTATAATGTCCTTGAATACAACAATTGTTGCGTTGTTTTAAAACTTGTAGTCAAGCTATAACGTATGCTGTTTGATATTTATCATATATGACTAAAATCATGCAGGGATTAAAAACGAATTCTGAGCAAAAACGTTGAGGGTTTTTTTTCTTTTCCGGTAGCCTACACTCAAAAAAATTATTTTCCAACACTGTTCAGTTTATTTAAAAAAATAATTTTCATTTAACACAATTATGTTAGGTTTCCCATTTATACAATTGCATTGTGCTAAACTGACTTGAAACAGTTGCGTTTTGACTCAACTCAATATTTTCAATTTGAAGGAACATAAATTATTTTACTTTTGTAACTAGGAAGTGGATTTCCCCTTCCCATCATGCTTTGCACGGCTGGATAAGGAGAGTAAATCTTGAAATAAAATGTTATTTCAGGCATTTTTATTAAGATGATAACATTGTGAGACTTGTTAATGTTTACTGCTCTTTTATGTTTGTATTTAAAAGAGTTTCTGGTATGTTAGTGTTTTTGGGGGGTTACCATTGTGGTAAAGTGTAGAGCATGTGCTTGGGTTGAGGACCTGCTAATGCGTACATGAAGTAAAGTTGTGTAAATGATTGGAAAATGAGTATGGGCATACCACAGATGCACCAATACCATGTTTAGTAATGCCTAGCAAGTTGGATAATGCCGAAAATTCAATAAATTCAGCAATAATTTAATGGTGTAGAAGGATTTCTGCCTGATTATAGTTAAACTTAATCAATGTATCACTTTCATTTAAACTATATGTGATCATATTGAGTTGGCCTAACTCAATAACATTTCATGGCATGAATTAGTTTTTTATGAGTTGGGGCTACACATATTTATTGGATGGAAATCCTGCCCTTAATTAAATTGAGTTCATTCAATGAATTATTTTTTAGTAGGAATGACAAAAAATTTTTTTTGTAGTCTTCACTGAAGGAATTTAAGTTTATACGAGATTACAGCAAATAATTTCAAACTAATTAGATTTTGTTGGAAAAATGTAATTAAATTTCGTGGAAAAGTTTACCATAGTTTTTTTAAGTTCATTCAACAACTTTTTTTTTTGAGTGTAGTTCAGAGGTCTCTTTTGGCCCGTTTTTAACGAAATAAAAATAACTACTTTTTATTTAGAAGCGGGGTAATTTTTTAATTTCATTTTTGTATTTTAAATTTTATAATTTTTGTTTTATTATTCAAAATACAATGCCCACAATATAATTTTCAGTGTTGGGCTGCCGAAACTCCGAGCGCGTGCATGCTGAGATAGGCCTAGGCTAGAACTATAATGCCTTAATCTGTTTGCAACAAAACTTTATAGTTTTGTTGCAAATGAATTAAGAATTTAAAGTGCTATATCTCAGCTTAATTATACTGTATACACCGTTTAAAAAAATCTGTAAAAATGTGCGTTGTGAAGGAATTTGCGTATTTTAATTATAACCGTCATGTTTGTGGTTTTTCATCGTTATACATCGTTTAAATAAATATTCAGAAACACATGCAGTGCTACTATTTTTCTTTTTTCTGTTTAACTTTTATTAAACTGCAGATCAAAATAGAATAGGTCTATACCCTAAATGAGGATAAATAGGATTGGAACGCATCTCCAAAATCGCATACACAGATGCACGCTGCCATTATGGTAGTCAGCGCTGAAAAACGACAAATAAAATATAAACCGAGGTTACAAAAGTGATTCAGTCAAGATCAGTGAGGGATTTTCTTTTCTTTTGTTCTTTGATTAACATTAATGACTGGCGGCTGCGGCTGCTGTCAATGCATGGATCCAATGCACCCTTGTATTCTTTCTCAACTCTTTAAGTTCACTTAAGACATAACCGATTGTATTTATGAGATATTTTGATATCATTCTGTGTGTATTTGTCCATTCAAATGTGTAAGAATGCGCGAAAGAGAGCTGAGTCCAGTGTTCGTGTATATAAGAGGCGGCGTGTGTGTGTGTGTGTGTGTGTGTGTGTATGTGTGTGCGCGTGCGTGCGTGCAGCACGAAAAACAGCGCCCGAGTGCAGAAGCGAGTTCTATTTCTTTGTCTTCTTGTAGTTGAATCTTTTGAAATCACAATAAATGCGCATACAGAAATCGAGAAGCAGAATCGAAATTTAATTTTATAACAGGTAATTCGGTTCCTGACCTTCCATCTGATCTGATTTCATAAATTGGAATAGCTTTTCGATTCCCAACCCTCCTACTAAATGATTTAATTCTTGCATGCAAAAAGACCTGTATGGTGACTATGGGGCTGTGTAAAATATTTTTTGCAACCTACAAGTTTATCACTTGTCATTTTTTTTCCTGATAATGTCGATAATCGTCTGTTACCTGACTGTTGACATCGACATCGCGATACTTACGAGACATCGTCGATATACCATAATATCGTCATATCGCCCAGCCCTACTGGGAAGGTTACAATTAAATAAAAATGCCAATAAATGCCCTAAGGTCGCAAAACTCTGGACTTTTGGTAGTACCTAGGATAGCAAAGTCCACTAAAGGAGGTAGAGCTTTTTCACATTTGGCTCCCAAACTCTGGAATAGCCTTCCTGATAATGTTCGGGGTTCAGATACACTTTCTCTGTTTAAATCTAGATTAAATACACATCTCTTTAGCAAAGCATTCACATAATGCATCTTATAATCTTGTACTGCAGTTATATCTGATCAAATGTACATTATTATTATTCTTTAGCTTAGGTTGAACAAATATTTTTTTCTTAGATGGAACAGCAGCTACGCTAATTATGTCTCTATTTGTTTCTCAATAACATCATGATTAACATCCCGTGGTAACTAAGAATTACAACCCTTAAATGATCTGAGATGACCGAACACCTGAGAAAAGATGATGCCAACCCCTCAGAGGACCTCAGAGGATGCCAAAGCTCAGACAACATACAGAATTACCAAATTTTGCCATAAGTTAAATATATTAAGGTTCTGCAATATATAAATATATTGTGGAAACTTAATTTCCTGTAGAGCTGCTTTGCAACAATTTGTATTGTAAAATAAATGCTATACAAATAAACTTGAAACTCAATGCCAACTGGTTTTCATTTTTATGGGCTCTAGGACTCAATGAGAGAAGAAGGGACAGATTCATCCTGGAATTAATTTATCACAGTGCAGCTGACTGCTGCAGACAGTGCCAGCTTACAGTCTGAGACCATTTGCTACAGGAAGAACTCTTGTCTTGTAGATAATCATGATGAAAAATAGGATGGTAGAGACATGAAGGTCAGGGACATGTGACAAATTGCAGTTATGCTAAGTTTTTAACGATTCCCTGAAGCCACTGACCATGTTTGTATCGCTCTCCTGTACACCAGTCAAGCATATCAATCACGCTGAGCAACATGTAACCAACAATCTACTTATTCAACATTTTACCATGACGACCTCTCGACTTTCAGAGGTCTTCACACGGCTGACCTCTACACAAGCTAGTAGACGAGCTTGGCCTTTGCCAGCTGTCAGTAATCACAGGCCAATAGCTGTGATGGGAAGGTTAAGATGAAGCAGATGAACTGCGTAGTGCTGGTGTCCACACCGTGAGATCAGGGCCTCCATTTCCCTCTTGTTCAGTACAGACAGACTAGCACACAAAAGAACCTCCATTTCCTGGGGAAACGCCTATTTTTCCCATGAGCTCATGCAACAACCAAAAATTTCATTCAATAATAACAATATGAATAAGAACAAGGCGCGTATAGGGCAGGGGTGCCCAAACTCGGTCCTGGAGGGCCGGTGTCCTGCTTGCCTCAACACACCTGCTAGGAAGGTTCTAGTATGCCTAGTAAGAGCTTGATTAGCTGCTTCAGGTGTGTTTAATTGGGGTTGGAGCTAAAATCTGCAGGACACCGGCCCTCCAGGACAGAGTTTGGGCACCCCTGGTATAGGGAGTAATTGTTGAAAGAACGCAGGGGATTGCAATGTTTCTAGCCAGTGCTTTAAATAATGATGTAGTGCATCACATCAAGGATGTGCAAGATTCAGAACTGAAAAAATGGCTCATTCGATTTTTTTTAAGCTGGAATTTGAATTGAAGTGGTTTCACCTCACAGGAAGTTGAAGTGAAATTTGAAATGAGATGAATTTACTCAACTGCATATGCAAAAACAGTACACCAAAGGAGGAGTATGTCTAAATCAGGGGTGTCAAACCCAGTTCCTGGAGGGCTGGAGCCCTGCAGCGTTTAGATGCAACCCAAATTAAACACACCTGATCCAGTTAATCAAGTCCTTCAGGCTTATTTGAAAACTACATGGTTTGTGTGTTGAAGCAGGGTTGGAACTAAACTCTGCAGGGGTGCAGCCCTCCAGGAACTGAGTTTGACACACCTGGTCTAAATAGAAATATCTGAAACACACAGGTAAAAAGAAACTTAACTACTTCCTCCAAGATTCTAAAGTGAACATCTGATGGAAACTTTACAATCCCATGGAGCCACAGGAGAGGGGTCTGCAATTCTGCATCCAAAATTTAATTCAAATTCAGGAATTAAATTCTTACTGCTTACATCTTTTGTAAATGGGCTGACACTCATCTGAAACTTGTGGGACACACTAAATTTCCTGTTGACATAATTTTCTTTAGATAAGCAAATGTATTTCCATCCATGTTCTCATCTCATGAACTGCAGCTGGAGGCTAAAAGCTGCAGAATCAAGAAGACGACACACAACTCTTTATTTCCATATGTAATCAAGGATTCTAGCACGGTCATGGATCATTCCCAGCAGTGGTCTGAGCAAATCATCTGAAACCCCTGGAGTCCTCAGAGCAGCTGGTGAGGCATGAAAACCTCCATCTGTGGGTGAAGGAATCTACAGGTGTCTCGTTAAAAAGTATGAACTCACATTAAAATCACACAAAACCACATAGACCATGGGGAAGTCCAAACCATCAGAGATGTGTGTGTAGTGAGGACACCTGTGAATAGTTTTTGAAGCGGAGCTTCATAAACCTGAAATAGTTCAATGGAGCCTGTTGATGGCCTTGCCAACAAGAGGAGCATCCCTGCAGAGTTTAAAAGAACCGAGAGACTGAGAGAGCTGACCAACAGTTTAGGCCTTCAAACATGTTGCAAAAGATCAGCATGATCTAAACGCTCTGTTTAAACTTTCCAGGAGGTCCTATAAAGACACACGACCAGCAACCGCCCCACTCAACACACTCAAAGAGCTAATTTCACGCAACTGGCTTTTAATCAGCGGCTGACCACTCTGCATCATGGCCTATATTTTACCGCAATTTGGGGAACTGGTTTCCAGTTGTGTAACACACTTCCTTGTCACCTGCATGGTTGGCTTTGTTCTAAATCACACCAAAACAAGCAGAAGCACAGCATCACATATCAAAAAGAAACACTCTTAGCCTCCCTGTGAGCTCCAGATCCAGAGTTGAGCCTCTAATTTTGCTAGGCTGCCACTAGGGCTGAGCGATTAATTGCATTTGCGATAATATCGTGATAAGAAAAAAATAGATTTTTCAACCGCAGAGGCGGCGATTACACTCTGTCACGTGACACGCGAGAGTAAAGAGGTGTGTTCGACTTGAATATCGATCGGTGTATGACATCAAAGTACGGCAAGAAAAAGCATAAGGAGACGTCCGCTCTCTTATAGCTCTCGCAGTATTTGATGACACACAGCGATCGGTCTAGCTGCGCTGCTTCAAGTCGAACACATCTAAGCAGTCTTCAGAGGACGCATCAACTTGGCACGCTATGTTGCCAAGTCCGCAGTTTGCGGTCTTACATATCTTGCATCAGTTCCTCTGGAATTCTTCAGCTTTTAAGAACTGCCGGGTTTTCCGGTAGTGGGTGGGACTAATGCGCAAACGGCAATCTCATTGGCTGGCGCTCACCTATTATCCTCCCTGTTTTGATTTCAGCGAATCAGTTCGAACGAAAGCAGACAAGCTGATTAATATTCATGAACCCAGCAGCTCAATAATCCTTAGTGCATTTTATATTGTTCTTATTAGTTGTAGAATTCGTAATAGTTTTATCTTATCAGTATTAGTTGTAGTTTTTTCCCCCCTTTTTTTATAGAAACACTAAATGACAAACAATATCTTAAGCACCACCACCAGACCTAAGTTCAGTCAGCATGACAAATATGCATTCATACATGGTTATTCTAATTACTAAAGTTCTATCATCATTTAATGCTAAATTATCATAATATCGTATAACGTTTGACTGACTGATGCTAAGTGAGATATTTAAAAAAAACTGTGCCATTTTCCAAACATAAGCTTATATATAAATTAGTATATCAGATCATTAATATTAGTCTGGTAAGTAAACTAAAAAAAATTACAAGCCAGTGGAGATTCTATTACCAAGTAGAGGGTTGATATTATTTACAATAATCAATTGAATTTGATAGGTGTCTCTCACATTGTCCCACAGAAACATTAAAATAGTGTAGATTACTGTACAATGTTTTATAATAATAATTTATTCTATTTAGTGACCATTTCTTTTAACATATTTAAAATTGGGGCATCCAAGTTATTTGACATATTTGAACATTTAAAAAAAAGTAACAATAGTTACTTTCCCTGGTAATTAGTTTCTTTTATAATGATGTAACTCAGTTACTGTTTGTGAGAAGTAACTAGTAATATAATTATTTACTTTTTTAAAGTAATGTGCCCAACACTGCATACTATACAATGATTTATTACTTGTCTTTGTTGAATAATACAGAATATAAAAAGCTTTAAAAAAAAATATATTGCATATTAAATCGCAATCGCAATATTGGTAAAAAAAAAAAATTTGCAATTAGATTATTTTCCAAAATCGTTCAGCCCTAGCTGCCACTGTGGCCTCTGATTTTGTAGTAGCGAAGGGGGAAAAAAAAGATTTTTTTGTTTCGGCTGGCATCAGACCCTGAATGCTAGGACTACAGTATTCTCATTTCAGTAGTGTATCAGACTGAAGGGGAGTACCATTCAGTTGGCTGGCCGAGAAAACCAATCAGTAATGGACCACAGTTAAAATACAGGTACATCTAAAAAAAATTGAATATCGTGAAAAAGGTCAATATTTTTTGTCACTCATTTCAGAAAGTGAAACTCATATTATATAGATTCAGTACACATAGAGTGAAATAATTCAAGCCTTTATTTCTTGATATTTTGATGATTATGGCTTACAGCTAATGAAAACCCCAAATTCAATGTCTCAGAAAATTTGAATATTAGATCAATAAAAAAAAGGATATTTTAAACAGAAATTTCAGGCTTCTGAAAAGTATGTTCATTTCTATGCACTCAATACTTGGTTGGGCCTACTTTTGCATGAATTATTGTATCAATGTAGCGTGGCATGGAGGCAATCAGCCTGTGGCACTGCTCAGGTGTAATGGAAGCCCAGGTTGCTTTGATAGCAGCCTTCAGGTCATCTGCATTGTTGGGTCTGGTGTCTCTCATCTTCCTCTTGACAATAGCACATAGATTCTCTATGGGGTTCAGGTCAGGAGAGTTTGCTGGCCAATCAAGCACAGTAACACCATGGTCATTGAACCAGCTTTTGGTACCTTTGGCAGTGTGGGCAGGTGCCAAGTCCTGCTGGAAAATGAAATCAGCATCTCCATAAAGCTTGTCAGCAGAAGGAAGCATGAAGTGCTCTAAAATTTCCTGGTAGATGGCTGCATTGACTGTGGACTTCAGAAAACACAGTGGACCAACACCAGCAGATGACATGGCAGCCCAAATCCTCACTGACTGTGGAAACTTCACACTGGACTTCAAGCAACATGGATTCTGTGCCTCTACAGTCTTCCTCCAGACTCTGGGACCTTGATTTCCAAATTAAATGCTAAATGTACTTTCATCTGAAAAGAGGACTTTGGGCCACTGAGCAATAGTCCAGTTCTTTTTCTCTACAGCCCAGGTAAGATGCTTCTGACGTTGTCTCTGGTTCAGAAGTGGCTTGGTAACCCTTTTCCAGAAGACGTCTGAGCGTGGTGACTCTTGATGCAAAGCTTCAGTCCACTCCTTGTGAAGCTCTCCCAAGTGTTTGAATCAGCTTTGCTTGACAGTATTCTCAAGCTTGCGGTTATCCCTGTTGCTTGTGCACCTTTTCCTATCCAAATTCTTCCTCCAGTCAACTTTGTATTTATTATGCTTTGATACAGCACTCTGTAGGGATGGTCATTTATTGAAACTCAAATGTAAATATTCTAATATTTTGAGATACTGATTTTTGACATTCATGAGCTGTAAGCTCTAATCATCAAAATTAAAACAAAAAAACTTTTTAAATGTTTTACTTTACATGTAATCAATCTAAAATATATGAAAGTTTCACTTTTTGAAATAAGTTACAAGAAAAAAAAATAACTTTTTCACAATATTCAAATTTTTTGAGATGTACCTGTATCTGACCTCATTCATCACAAGTTAACTTGGTGACTCCACTAATGTAGTAAAACTATCCTATGCATGAGCTCATACATCCATTCATTTCCATCTGATGTCTTTAGAGCAGCAGCAAAGCCATATAGGATTTCATATGGTGGTCTTTTGCTCAAGTTACTCCTCGCAGGTGAACCATACTGAGAAACATTTACTAACAGAAACTAGATTTTAAATTGTGAGCAGTGCTTGATTCGAAAAGACAGTGCTAAGGTGTTGTGGGTAGTGGCCAGGGAAAGTCTTTAATGTGTTGCTATGTGGTTTCCTACTGGCCCAAGTCTCATCCCTAAATCTCTATTGCTGTCTGAATTTGCCCCTATACCTTTATATAGTGCCCTATTTGTGGGGATAGCAATTTGTAGCAGTTTCCGAAACCATTCTCTGTGGGAGTTGTGCTGAATGAATTACCACATCTTGGCAAAAAATGGTGTCCACAACCCTTCCTGAACTCAGTGTTCAAAATTGCTCACTTGTTTTTATTCACTCCATTTAAGTGGACTAAACTAATGACAGAATAGTGTATCAGGGTGTATGAAGCAATTTTGGATACAGCCCATGATATTCTGGCCCCTGTATTAAAGGTAAAGTTCACCTAAAAATGAAAATTACGCACTTACACAGTAAAAAAAAAAAGATTTTTCAAAATTGAAATAAAGCAAAAATGATTGGAGCGGGCTTTACGAGAAAATACTATTTCTGTCTTTTTACAATTTCATGTTTAATTCAATGTTTTACTTGTGATTTTTTTGTAATTATTTGAGAAATTTACTATCAATTTCTAATTGGACATTGTTTCCAAGTAAATTGTGCACCAATTTTTTTCCATGTATTTTGCTGACACTCTTGGGTGCTCTGCAAAATTCATCCAACCAGATAAGTGGAACAACCGTAATGTTATGAAGCAACGAGAATACTTTGTGCGCAAAAGAAAACAAAAATAACTTCCAAGAATTTCTTCTCTTCTGTGTCAGTCTTCGCCACATGTTCACAAGAGTACCACAATGCATGCGTGTGATGCTGCTGACACAGGAGCCGGTGTTCTGACGTAGAACACGGATGAGCTGTGTCTTGTTTACAAGCAGAGGAATGCACACGCATGCGTCATGATACTCTTGTGAATGCAACACGGAAAAGAAGAAATTGTTGAATAAAGTTGTTATTTTTGTTTTCTTTGTGCACAAATAGTATTCTCATAGCTTGATAACATTACAATTGAACCACTGATGTCACATGGACTATTATAATGATGTCCTAAGTAGCTTTCTGGGGCTTGAACGTTTCAGTTGCATTGCTGTCTATGGAGGGTCAGAAAGCTCTCGGATTTCATCAAAAATATCTTAATTTGTGTTCCAAAGATGAACAAAGGTCTTATGGGTTTGGAATGACATGAGGGTGAGTAAATAATGACAGAATTTTCATTTTTGGGTGAACTAACCCTTTAAAGTGAGGATGTATTGTCATTTTATTCATCAAATCCATCATTTTTGGGGTAAACTATTATGGGTAAACTATTATTTTAACTCTTCAATGCAATTCATTAAATCTTTTGACACATTTTATGGTCTTCGGTGAAAGTCGCAATTCATATTCATTAACATCCATAGAACAAACAGTGTGGGATGAGTACCACGCCAAAATCTAATACTCAGGGTGAGGAGCAACACTAATATTGATGCTTGCCTTAGCAAGCAGCACTAATTACCAGACCACTTCAGATTCCAGGAAGTACATGACACAAGCATACTACAGTCATTCAATGCTTGGAATGTGGAACGAGTCAGCCGTGTCAAAAACGACTATCAGCCAGGAGCGTGAGCGGGTTGAGAGCAGTCACCCTCTCGACCCCCATCTAATCAAACAGCCTTCTTTTATGGTTACTTCAGCTCGACGTTAACCACCCACACGGTCAGAATTCCACTGCCACTATGGCTTTCCAAGGACAAAAGAGGAATTTTCTGATTGAAAAAACCTTCACACAGCTTTCTGGCTACGTAATATTACAATATTTTGGAAGTTAAAAAGAGGCTTGTGAGTTGTTCTAGAAAGACTACCAGAATGAGATCTTTGCTTGGCAGCCTGACAGAAATACAGCACCATTACCGTTTTAGGCCAGCGGTCTCCCAACGCACAGAGAACAGAAATGCTATTAAAGCACCAGACTGCTGCTAATAAATAAGAGCTAATGGCACTACGCACCGACTGTCCTCAAGAGCCCTCCTGTTTGAGAAAGCGAGAAGAGAGCTGTACAATTCATCTCCAGACACCGTTTTAACACCCGGGGAGGCTGATACAGATCACATTAAATCAAAACGCTCCTCATTCTCAACAAACATTACTCTATTCTGACAGAGGAATTAGATCTTAATCCTGAAAGAATGTTTTGGTTGCTGAAGCTTAGAGGTTACCGCAACCGGAGCTATACGTGTGCAATCTGGGGACAGGTCCTGCAAAACAAAAAATATTAAATGTTTTGGTTGCTTATGCCAACATTTATCAGACCCACTTGACATGTGTCCTCTTAGGCCAAGTGGTTCTAGTAGGCCACATGCTCTCGGGTCGTGAAGCAGGCTGTGAGACACACGTCCTTCACCTGTTGAGGAGCTCTCCGGCCCCCTGCTTTCTATGCAACAGCTGCGCCGCTAATGAACTCAACTCGGCCGTCTAAACTGAACCTGTCTTGCTCACTGACAACTGGCCTGCCCCCGTGGACTGGACCCCAGGCACCAGCAGACTGAGAACATCTCCTGCAGTACAACGATACAGATTGGTTGGACTGGATCATGTGTGCTTGAATAAGTCTATTTTACAAAAAAAAAATATGAAAGGTTCTCCTTTATTGCTCTACAAAGGCCTTTAGCTGTTCATAGGAAATGGGATTATTAGAATCACTGAGCCTGGAAACCGTGGCATTGGATTACCGTCACAGTTTGAACTCTTAACAGTAAACAGCTAACAGAAAAACTCTACACCACAAAATAGGTTTCCATCCGCATATTTGGCATACTGCATAAATTTGATGGGTGGAAACACCAAAGTGCAATTCAAATTTCTGCAATGTGAATAAAAAGCATCTGCTCACTTGAGGTACAACGTGTTGGTCTAGCAAAATGGTATTCGCATTAACTACAGTGAAAACACATTTACTGAATAAATTCTTAACTGTGCATCAAAAAAGTTCAACATATCATGTCCCTGAGGAATTCACCAACAATTCGCTTAAGAGATCTGCCATTGATCATTCATTTGAAGAGTTTTGTCTACATGTTCTAAATTAAAATATGACTTAATTTCATCATCTTAAAGGAAGTAAAAATCTACAACTTATTTAAGACTATTATGATTTAATTATTTAAATTATTATGATCACTGAACTGCAATTAAAATTTCTAAATTGTGTATTTTCATAATAATTTTGTAGATAAAAGCTTGTTCGGTAAGAAGACATGCACATAAAGTGTGATGGAAACACATTTAGTGAATACATTTCTAGATGAGCATCAAGAAATTTGCAACTTTTTTCAACACGTCTAAATGAATAATTCATGAGATCTGCAATAAATTAATAGCAAATATGTACTTTGTCAAATATAATATAATATAATATTCATTTAAAATAAAATCTTGCTTCATTTATTAACATTAAAAGCAATATAAATGAATAATTTGTTACTTAATTTGATAAAAGAGGCCAGTGGTTACAACATCCATGCATCAATGTATTCGTATTCAAAGAGAAGAACTCTTCTGCCTTCTTACCAAAGGAAGACAATACTTCTAGCTTTAACTAAAAAAGCATTTAACAAAAAGCAACAAATATCTCAGATACAGTAATCATTTAATTGATAACCACCAACTTAAATATTTTTTTTATCAATTTAAGGTCTAATTTTAAAATGCAATGTAATGGAACTTCTTTTCAATACTTCTTTATTTGTAATTCACATCATAATGAAATGGATTATAAAGAATGAAAAATATGTCGGGTGGAGACTTGGTTCGATCCACTGGCAGATCTGAATGCAAGCTTGCAGTTGATTGTAATTAAGGGGCAGAGTTTATGTGGAAGAAATGTGTTTAGTGAAGTCTGGCATGTGTCACCAGAGAGAAGTCTGTAGTTTCTCTGTAATATATTAAAAAAAAAATGTATACATGAAAAATATAGATCAATAACATGGATTTACATAATAGGATGGATTTTCATTTCATGCTGACTTTAAATAGGATAGAAAAGTCTTCTTTGTAAGTTCGGATGGTGGTCTGCATGCTGTTCTACAGCTGGAGGTGATAATGGTGCATGCTAGGCTAGGGCTGAGGGGAGTGGGTGGCTTATACTGGGCTAGACCAGGAGCACAGGGTGAGGTATGCATGCATACTGAGGGCACATGAGGAATGCAGGGAAGGGGGGGCTGATTCGCTGGCCAGACTTCCGGGGGAAGGCGCCATGAGTTCAGTGACTCACAGAGCAGCTGAACTGTAACTTCATCAAAGCCCACTATAAAGCCACTGACCCCGTGGCACGTGCCTGTATGGAAAATCATCAAGGCAGGCAATGCCAAAAGGCTCAAATATTGCTCCGCAGCACAGAAATAAAGACCGAAAGAGAATGGGGGGGTTGAGCAACTGCAATTGTTTGGGAGTGTGATATCAGGTCAGCACTTTCATAATGTCCCTCCTGCGTGTGACTGTTCCACACTTGCTGCCACAATAAAGACTTGCATTGTTACCCACCCAGCTTCAGAGAGCAAATAACTTTTCGTCCAGCTTGCAAAAATAGACAACATTATTTACGCAGAACATTTTTTAAATGTTTCTGAAATTCTCACCAAGGCTGCAATTGAAAAAAATACAGTAAAAACAGTAATATTGTAAAATATAAAACAACTATTAAAATGTATTAAAATATATAATATTTTGTAATATTATTACAATTAAAAATAATAATTAATACATTTTAAAGCTGTGGTGATAAAGCTTTTCAGCAACCAATACTCCAGTTTCCAGTGTCACATGATCCTTCACAATCTTATGCTCAAGAAATCAATCCTCATTATTAATGTTGAAAACCGTAGCTCTGCTTAATATTTTTGTCCACATATTGTGATTCTTTGATTAATTGAAAGTTCAAAACCATTTATTTGAAACAGAAATATTTAGTAATATTATAAATGTCTTTGTCTCTTTTGATCAATTTAATTCCTTCTTGAATAAAAGAATAGGCTAGGGATGGGCATTTTGGGCAATTTCTTATTTCGATCATCGATAGGTTTAAAAAACGATTAATCGAGTAATCGGGGGCGGGCCGTGTGCGGGGGGCGGGGCATGACCGTAATGGAGATAATGAAAATATCTGAAGGCTGTTACGAAAATGAATGTTAAAAACAAAAATATGACATGAAAACAAGTCTATTAAAACACGTACATATGCAGCAATGTTATTAAAAAAGAAGCATCTAAAAAAGAATAGCTGCCTTAGGCGAAGCTGACTTTATGCCAATAAACTGAAACCCGTTCTGACGCTTCCTATGATATTAATCAGATAACTTAGATAAATAACATAAACGTAACATTACAACTTGTATCTACACAAAAGGATGCATATGCCAGTGAACTTTAAGTTACGCGCTATAGCGCGAGAGAGAGAGAGAGCGCTCCCGCCTTGATGCACTTTAAACAGCGCGCTGAAAAACGGGCAAGGACAGGATTTACTGTAGATTTCACATTCTATAAAGTTCTCATTATAATACTTATGTCATTAATGTTTATGGCAGATTTGTACAATATTTTCATCTACGTTATCAAGTGATTCCTAAAATTGCCTGCATGTTTTCAAAGCCATACGAAGTAAAAACATCACTGTTGCATTATTATAGGATCGGTATTTTTTAAAAAGAAACATCTAAAAGCAATATGACCATCTCAAATAACTCAGTCAATATTGGGCATTGCATTTGAGCATGAAACTAAATATTGGTAATATGCAGCGCATTCAGCTGCATGTAAATACATGTTAACATCCCAACGCAATCCTATTAGATTAATCAGATGTGTATAGCTAACCCAGACATCACTTGACTTCGAAGCCAAGCTTCTCTCTCTTCTCACGTCTATACTTAGAACCCCATGCTGTTGCAAGCTAAACAATCAGAGCTCAGGGTGCCGCCCAAAGTGCTGCTATAACCAATCAGAACCCCACCCCCCACCCCACAATCATCGTTTTCATAATCGATCATCGCTGTCACGGCCGAGTAATCGAGTACTCGATCACTGATGCACATCCCTGGTATAGGCCTACTTTTTCTTTTAAATAAAAAAAGTTGGACTACTAGACACAGCATCTAAAAACAGTGATCCTTATGCTGAAAAAAAGTTACACATAATGCAATTACCAATGATTGTGAGTCTGACTCATGCACACAGATCATTTCAATTGAAAAAATCGTGTAGACCGGACATCCTATGTGAACCCATAAGTGTACCGGAGACATACAGATATCCTTTCATGCAAAACTGACTGTCCTAATTTGAAGCAAAAATAACATGTTTACTGTTGAACAGACAGAACTCTGATTTAAAAAAACAAAACAAAAAACAGACTTGGTTCTAATTGAATTGCAGATATATCAGGGTTCCTCAAATCTTTCGCTGGAGGACCAATCTGCTGCAGAGTTTAGCTCAACCCTGATCAAACTCACCTACCTGTGATTTTCTAATGATCTTGAAGACTCTGCTAATGCATGCTCAGGTGTGTTTGATTAGGGTTAGAGCTAAACTCTGCAGGAATGATCCAGATTTGAGGATCCCTGAGATATATCAATAAGCAGATATTAAAGCAGATGTGAATATGTTTTGCAGATGCTCATCGGACTGCTTGACATGACCGATCTCCTATTATTCTCCTCGTTTATACCTAAAAAATTATTAGGCATATTAGAAATACAAACTTTTAATAGTCTCGTTGGAAGAAAACAAACATACATAGTATGTGTTAATTAACACAATTCCAAGAAAAGCAAGAGTATAGCATGCAAACTCAACAGACTGTATGTTTTTTACGCAATGGAAATGTTGTTTTTTTGTTTCTATAGAGTAGAAAAGGTGTGGTATAATTTTCAGAGCACAGCGTAAAGCAGACAAGGTGTGAGCCACGATTCAATCAATAGATGTTCATCCAGCAGTTAGCACAAGTAAACAGGATACCTCAGAAGAACACGAGCCACATAAAAGCCACAGACGTTAACGAAAGAGGCAGTATGCGAGCGAGAGATGTGTGTGGGCGCCACACAACAAACATCAGGCAAACACAGACGCACAGCCTACATACCCTCCCCCTCTCATGAAGAGTCACACTCCTCTACTTCAAACACAAACACGCTCAAAACACATGTAGCCAAAACTTACCATTTCTGCAAACTGCTACTCTAACCAGTGCAGAGCTGTGTTTTCAGTAGCGACGCAAATCGGAAAAGAGTGACTTAATTTAAATGAGGGCTGAAAAACATCCGAGAGGTATATTATTAGATGAGCCGGGCGTGGGTAACCTACAATAGACGGGCAAGTAAATGAGGTATGCCGTGTGCTCCATTTCTGATGATGAGGTGTAGTCTCCTGAGACACCGCAATGAATTGGCCTGTCGCTGTGCTTTATTAAAGAACCGGCTAAGTCAGCACAGCGGTGGATAAGCTACAGCTGGGAAGAAACGTAACCCCTCTAAGAAGTTTAAGCTTACAGCATCTGCCTAATGTGCTAGTTGGAATCAATGGATTTCTGCAAGGAGGTTCGCGTAGAGGCGTGTGGGCCTCCTTCTCGATTTATACAAATCAAAGGCCAGAGGTCAACTCATATATTCTTATGATTTATTTTTTTCCACTGAGGTCCACTTATTTAAAGGGGCCATCGAATGCCCATTTTCCACATGTTAGTGTAAAAAACACATTTTTTACCCTGTCAAAATCCTGTTTTTTAGTCCATGTTGCATTAAATGCTAATGAGCTCTGCTAACCCCGCCCCTCTCTTCCGTGGGGTGACGAGCAGATTGTAAACTTCAGCCGTGAAACTGGCTAACTAGCACATATTGATCCTTGAGAAATCATTTTGATGTGTTGACTGGCTGCTCAAGAAACATTTCTTAGTATTAGGGATGCACCGAATGTTCGGCAACCCTCTCCAACTAGCATAAACATTACATAGATAGGCCCACTTAGTTATTCACTAGAGAGCAGTGCATCTCCGGATAGCTTTCAATCTACTAAAATAAGTAATGGAACATAATAACTAAGAAATATAGTGAAATTGCCAATTAAATGCAAAAATCAGACATGCTATATATAAGCATGTTTTAAAAGAAGTGACTAGAGCACCATTTATAGCTTTGTTTTAGCTAACAACACGGAAACAAAATGGATTATCATACGCTGTTAACAATAAACAAAAAGCAGGAATTAATAATAAACAAAAGAGCAGCAAACTATGTTTGCTTAATCGAGAAGATCCTGCATAAAATCCTGGCCATAAGGGGTATCTTGCAACAAAAACCTAAATGTGAGCAATTAATAGGCCAACCAACAACCCGCAAAATGTCCTATCATTAGTGTGACACACTGACTAAGAAATGACATGGGGAAAAGAGAAAGAACATGTCACCGAATCGACCAATTTCCATAATGAGCTAATCAAAACTGTACTCACAAGACAAACAAAAACAGGCCCTTGCAAACTGACAATCTCAACTGTTAAACTGTTCTGTGATAAATGACAGTGTCTGCTTAAAACTGACATTATTTAGCTCGAACTGATTATTTGGCTTGAACTGACAGCTACTCTTGAGAGTATTAGATCAGACGAGAGGAAATTAACTGTGACTCAGCTCATAGATGCACGGAGTTTGTGGGATGCCAGTGATCAGAGCCAAAACTGTGTATCACTATATGAATAAATTAAATTAAATTCATGATTTATTATTACTGTGTGTTGCATGGTTAAGTCATGACTAAACTAATGATTACTTAGTGATTATGTGAGTGATAGGAGTTTGAGTACAGCTTGCAACACAATCCTATTTCCTCTGTCCTCTTTCCTATTGCTCTCTACTCTAGCTGTCTAGTAAAGAAGCAAAAAACAAAACATTAAATCATAAAACAAAACATGTTGCTGGACAAGTTTCTTTAGGGATTAAGAAAAAAGTTTGGGGATGGTACAATTTGTTAAGGTTTTTAAAGAAGCCTCTTACGCTCACCAAAATACAGAAAAAAAAAACAATTTAAAATAATACTTTTCTTTTTTTTAATATATTTTAAAATGTAATTTATTCCTGTAATATTGAAAACTGTTGTGCTGATTAATATTTGTGTGTAAACCCTAATAATTTTGTTCAGGTTTATTTAATGAATAGAAAGTTTAAAAGAACAGCATTTATCTACATTTGAAATCTTTTAGAACATTATGAATTATTGTTGAATAACAATATTAATTTCTTTAAAAAATAAAAAATAAATTGACCCCAAACCTTTTAATGGTAGTAGTTACAGGAAAGTACTTATAAAATGTGGAGGTCCTTCCTCTTCCTCCTACAATAGTACCATGTTTATCAGTACAGCAGCGTGAGAAATCAACAGGTGAGTCTGCAGGAAGAAAACAACATCTCTACTCTCACGTTACCTGCTTCAGACATCCTCCCACACAGTCTTTCACACATACAACTGTCAACCTCATTGTGAATATGTAATGATTTCTTTAAAGGTAAAGTTTACGTTTAAAAAAAATTCTATTAACTTTTTCCCCTCCACTAAAGATCTGTGGTTTGAGGTAAAATACACGTGCAAAAAAAGACCTTTACGTTCTCTGAATGCTCCATACAATCGGCTATTGCATGATCAGAACCAGCTGCAATACAAACTGTCTACCAGATTGTCAGAATACTGGAGTCTCTGCTTTCCCTCAGCACAGCATATATGTCTTGTTTGAAGCTAAAACACTCACATTCGCAAGCACCAATGTCTGACCATGCTGCAGTCGTAAGGAAACAGTGCTGCAGGGAGTCCGTTCTCCCAGAAATGAGAGCCAGCGATAAGAGCTAATATTAGCTAACAGGTGATCATGCCTTCAACAGCACCATGCTAGTGTACTCTGAGACCGCCTGAAGCGATAAAAAAGTCAGTGAGGCCTGCAATGATTTCATTTTCACACTTCTGCTAATGAGGAACAGCCGTTACTCACAAGAAGCTCGGCTGACAACTAACAATCTAGGAAAACCAAAGGCAAAAACAATGATTTTCTTGCAGCTTTAAATCACAGCACAAACTACATCAACTACACCTTTACCTAAAAGTTATAAATAAAAAACAAAAACTAAGCCTAGATATAATATTTAGTATTATTATTAATAATTAAATTATAATTCATTCATTTAATTAATATCTGACACAAAGTTAAAATAGTCAAAAATAATAACATAAATCATCTTTTACATTATATTATTAACATTCATTCTAACGCATAAAAGGTAATCTGCTACTATACATAATATCTGCACGAAACTCTATGAAAGGCCATACTTATACTGCACAGCTTGGGTTGCATCACAATGACGTCAACTAATCCATTTTGGTCTGAGTCACATGCCTGACTGGCGCTGATCATGGCCCATGCCATGACGTTGGTTGAGATCAACCAGTTTGCTTTTGTAGTGAAGTCATCCTTGTGGCACCGTGTGAAGCAGTCAAGCAAAGTAATGCATCATCTTCAACCAAATTTTGACAGCAATCATTTCAAAGCAATTATGTTTTCCGACAGCGTAACTAACAAAGAATGTCATGCATGCACCTAACATTCTGTCGCAAAGCGGTGTGAGTTAGGAGGCTGCACATACTTTCCCATACACATCCAGGAGGTCCTTAGAGACCGAACAGGAGTGGAGGGACTTCCTCTTTCAGAGACCGGATTCCGGCTTCTCCTTGATCATTAACCCAACAGGGCTCAGATGAAACCTCCCTGAGTAACACACATCTGAATGGGAAAGCCTGGACTGCACTTTTGTCACTGGCAAAAACTTCTAGACACACTCCAACAGGAAGGGTCTTGCATGGTTTTCTTTGGACTACTCTCGTTTTCACACATTTAGTACCAGTGGAAATCAGCACTATCCTCCTACATCCCTACCAGTGTTGGGCACGTTCCTTTAAAAAAGTAATTAGTTATAGTTACTAGTTACTTCTAACAAATAGTAACCGAGTTAGTAACTGAGTTACATCATTATAAAAGTAACTAGGCCTAATTACCATGTAGGGCTGCAACGATTAGTCGACATTATCGACAACGTCGACAACAGAAAATTGTCGACAAATATTTTTGTTGTCGAGTAGTCGTATGATCTCATGTGACCTAATGTTAGAGCCTGCAATACTGTGGTTTGACCAGACTGTAGTTCAGCCCTCCTGGATGCATTCAAGAGAAGAAAACACACAGCGCTTCAGAGAAAATGCATCCGAACTTGAGTGAATATGTTAATATATACTGTGCGCTTTCCTCTCAGTAACGAAATAAACACAACAAAAACTGACAGCAGTGTGAAAGCAGCAGTTAAAAATGCATCTGATTACAACGATGTGGATGTTTGCATGAGCCCTGCACATCATGTTTATTTATATAGCACTTTATGCAATAGATAGCCATAATTCAAGCATCTTTACGGTATTAAACATGAAAAACCAGAACCAGTGTTGCTTTCAGTTAGAATTACAACTTGATTTTTGATATAAAGCAGCTCTCCAGTGTGGAGCTAGCTAATGATCAAATATTTTTATTAATGGGAAAAAAATAGTTTCATTAAAGTGACAGTTTGGTTTACAGAGACCAAAGCTTGATCTAGCTAAGGACTGTTTTGATTATCATAAGGTATTTTAAAATATTATGTTGTGAATAAAATAGTTTATCCAAAGCGTCGTATCACTTACCTTTATTATGTTTCTTATCTATATGACTTACAAAAGGAGAAGTTAGGCAGAATGTGCAAGATGTGTCATTCAGTTTCTTTTTCATGTAGCTAATTAAATAGTGAGAGAGTGTCTGTCTGTCATCTCATTTTGTGTGCCAAATACATCTATTTGTATAATGAACTGGTAACGCTTTACAATAAGGTATCATTTATTAACATTAGTTAATGTATTAATTAACATGAATGAACAATGATCAATGCATTTATTACATTTAACTATTAATCTTTGTTAATGATTTTAAAAAAAGCATTAGTAAATGCTGAAATTAACTTTTAGATTAACAAATGCTGTAGAAGTATTGTTCATTCTTAGTCCATGTTAACTAATCTTAACTAATGAACCTTATTGTAAAGTGTTACCAATTAATTGTTTAATAATTTTTATTACATAATATGTTTTTCTAAAGCTGAAGTGACCTTTATTTATGTTAGAATATGTATAACTTAATATTTTAACTAATTGCAAAAGCTGAATAATCAAAGTCTACCGATTAATCAGTGAAATAATCGATGGTTAGTCGATTAATCGTTCTAATAATTGTTAGATTAATCGATTATTAAAATAATCGTTTGTTGCAGCCCAACTACCATGAAAAGTAACTATTGTGTTACTTTTAAAAAATATATTTGAATATGTCAAATAGCTTGGATGCCCCAAATATTAAATATATTAAATGAATTAAATGGACACTAAATAGAATAAATTACTAAACATTGTACATTAATCTAAACTATTTATCTACTGACACTTAGCATCAGTCAGTCAAGCATTATATGATATTATGATAATTTTGCATTATATGATGATAGAACTTTAGTAATTAGAATAACCAAGTATGAATGCATACAAGCATTCAGATGAACTGAAAAATAAAATTATAATAATATTATAATAAATGAAAGTGAAAGTGACATACTGCCAAGTATGGTCACCCATACTCAGAATTCGTGCTCTGCATTTAACCCATCCAAAGTGCACACACACAGCAGTGAACACACACACACACCGTGAACACACACTCGGAGCAGTGGGCAGCCATTTATGCTGTGGCGCCTGGGGAGCAGTTGGGGGTTCGGTGCCTTGCTCAAGGGCACCTCAGTCGTGGTATTGAGGGTGGAGAGAGCTCTGGACATTCACTCCCCCCACCTACAATCCCTGCCGGCCCGAGACTCGCACTCGCAACCCTTCGATTACGAGTCTGACTCTCTAACCATTAGGCCACAACTTCCCTTGTGGTGAATGATAAATGATAGTAACGCCGCATTTAATTGTCAGTAACGGTAACGCCGTTGTAACGGGGGAAACAGTAATTCGTTTGATTACTCGTTACTGAAAAAAACATATATTTATAACGCCGTTATTCCCATCAATGATCCCTACTAAACCCCATTTCAGATTAGTACAGTACACACACTTAAAAACTTTCACCGCATGCTGAAGTGTGTTAGGTTAATGTATAATTGTAGTCTGATTTTCATTACATCTGAAGGTGTTTTATTTAGTCCATTTGCTAGTAACAGATCATGATGTCAACAAATGTTGATTATTAAGCTCAAATGTGGCACTGCCAGCAGCAGCTAAGCATTAGTAAAAATCACAAGGGCTTAAGGTGATCGAGCATATTAATCCACTTTAATTCCTCTCTTGCTAATGCTTGCAAAAATATAGGCAAAGAAAGCAATATTTCAGCAAGTCTATGATCAAACTGGTTTATGGGGAGGAGACTGTGACTTATCTGGAATGATTGAAACGAACATACAACACTACTACAATAAAGAAAGCAGTTAAAGAGAAAACACCTGTTCTGATATTGATCTGCTGCTTTAAGCAGATCAGACCGATTTTCAATGAAAACATCTATTGTATTTCGCTGCTTTTAAATCCAACAAATATATTTTTAATATATAAGTTCACACTATAAATTAATTAGTTACTGACAAGCTTGTTGCACACTCACCCAAACATTTATCATTGGGTTTCTTCACCAAGATAAAATAGTTGGGCTTGAACGTATACCTAAAGATAAGAAATTCTGATTTCCTATTAAATGTTCATCACAAAAACAAATCTGCTTCCTCAGGCATGTGACTACATTTTCTTGAATTACACCCAAAATAGCTCATCGACGTGTTGCCAGTCGAGCCAAGTTATTTAACACACTGTTGCTCAGTAATCTGCTGTAATGTAGCTGCCTTGCTAAAAGTTCATTGGGACAAACTATGAGAGATGAGGCAACTTTACGAGAGACAGGTTTAGACCGTGTCTCAAAATTCTAGTCAGTTGTCTACCTAGACACCATTTTGGGGCATCACAGGCACATAGGTCACCTAAAATGTGAGTACTGGAACAAACAGACTACAAAACTAAATAAAAACAGTTAATGCATCACAGAATTATTTTTACATTTATACTTCTTTTTGTTTTTTTCTTGTGTAACATTACAACAGTGTCAAATACAAAAATCCCATTGACAAATTTAGCATTCACTTCAATGAATGAATGAACTGAGACAACAGGGTGGCTTCAAACCGATTTTCGGCTCCAACTATTGAGCTGTCACCACAGCCAGACAGAAAACCTTACATTTTTGTTGACCGCTTATGATATTCACAAAACAATCATGTTTCACATATCACATGAAAAGCAGTAGCCATTTTGTTTATCTTATGTTGCTTACATGACTTACTTAAACTTTAAGAAAACATCTAAAAATCCTAAACAATTTCTTTATTATTTTAACAATGGCGCTTGTATATCATAATTGAACAAACAAAAAAAATAAGCATAATTAATTTTTGAAAATATTAAAAGCACAACCTGTTCCTTCTACCAAGACAGCAGTAATATTTTAAATATATTTATATACTTACTTTCTTAAAGTTTAATAGATTTCTATCAGTACATGAGGTACTGATTAATGTAATTAACTGTCTGAGAATAATGTAATGTCATAGATAAAATAAAGCGAAATGATACATTTCTGTTATGAACATTTTATTTACCCTTTATGGTTAATTGTGATGTGTTTATGTTGCCATTTTGATAACTAAGCAGGTAAAGTTGCAATACAAGTTTTGTCCCATGTCTCAAGAATGAGTGTAACAATAACTGAACCTGTAACTGCAGTTTTTACTATAATAACCTGGTATTAACCACCTATTTTCTCAACAACTACAATGACATAATGATTCTGAAAACAACTTGTTACACTATAAATATAATTTTCATTAGCACAGATTTGGCAGAAGAAACAATATCTATAGCAACTATGGTATCCTGGCAGAAACATTTCTAAGGGACTAGTCAACTATCCAAAAGAAAAGGGGGAAAACTTGTGTCAATATTGTTTTACATACTGTTCCATAACTTTGTTATGCAGTCTTTAAATATATTCCTAGTCACTATATAGCCTTTGAAACTCCAAACAAACAGCTCAAGTATTTCAATCGCCTGCTATGGTTATTAATTTGGTGTAACTCAGTCTAATATGCAACAGTTTACGAAAGTGCCTATGAACTACATACAGCACTTTCGCTACAGAGTTTTAACTCTTACTAGATGCATTAACGCCTACATTTCTCCTGATATCTTTGTTTTTACGTTTAAGCAGTAATTTTCTTAAATAAAGGCGGGGAGTTAAAGTGACGCAGGCCTCGATCGGATTCCTGAACCCCCTTTTCCGCTTATGGGGTCCCCATTACTGTGAGCAAAATCCACCCATATCTCCTAAACAGCCTCACATCTTTTTTTTTTTTTTTTTAAAGGGCCGAAAAGCACATAAGATTCCGCCATCTATCCGCTTACCTGGATAAACTGGATGGTTAATGCTGATTTCCCGACGCCTCCACCTCCGACGACCACCAGGCGATATTTCTCCTGCACTGAGCCGTCCTTCCAGCCAGCCATCGGGGACACACTGCTGCTCTCGGTCCGCTGTCTAAACACACGCACACCGAGCCACTTTACTCTGTGACAGGCCTTCAGATGGAGAAATGTAGCGGAAAAACGCGATACGGTGTTTAGGCGATATGTGAACTCAGTGGTAATCCGTACGAGAGGAGAAAAGTACGACCACAGTCTGTGGGAAATGCATTCACTGCTGCCTCAGGTCCACACGCCCTCGTCTAAATCGCAACCAAGCACGGACTGCCTGCGCTTGCTGCAAGATGAGGGGAAGATAGGGCTAATCAGTCCAGCCAGTACACGCGGCAGGCGCTAGGTGGCGCCGCAGCTATTCCCGCCGGTATGTGTTGGTTTCAAACTCATCATCATGTGAATGTATCATTGATCTCAGTTACTAAATATCCGGTATTACGTCGTAAACGTTTAAGTCTGCCACTGACAAACCCATATTGTCCCACTCAGTGTCTGTGGTGGTCCTGGGCTATCCTATGGTCATTCACTGTTGAATGTCAGTCTGAAAAATACCCAAAACCCCTCTAAAACGAGCCAAGGCTGGGAGACCATTTAAGACCAGTTAAGACCAGCAAACCATTAGGCTGGTTTGCTAAATGTACATTTGAATCCTCTATCAGTGGTTCTCAACCAGGGAACTGGAGCGCGCCAGGGGGCTCGAGCACAAGTCCGAGGGTCTGCAAGATGGCTTAAAATAGTTACTTCAAAAATGCTACAAGATCTAATACCTCAAAATACCTCAACAACTGCCATTTTGCCATTATTTAAGAACCAGGGTTCCCACAAGTTTAGAAAAACTGGATTATATATGCAGGGATTTTAAAAGTGTGTATTTTTTTTTTGTTGTTTTTTTTTTTGTAGACTTTGAAAAGTTATGGAAATTAATAAAATAATAAATAGTCATGGACATTTCTATAGGCTAATAAATATACATTTTGTAATTATGTCAGTTATGTAAAATGTAAAATTGCTATTTATGAGTAAATAATAATAACAATAAAAACAAACTTAAAAATCTTGTTTTCATTCAATTCAGTTCAATAAAAATATTATTATTTAAATAAAATGTAAAAAGAAAATACATTTTTACCAATCATAGTTTCTGTACAGGAAAAAAGTTTGAAAACAAACACCTCTGTAATTACATCCTAAGTAAAAGAAACATAGTGGGTATTTAGATATTGTTTTGGACAATGGGGGTCTTGGAATTAAAAAGGTTAGAACCACTGCTCTAAACTGTCATTATACATGCAGTGCTCAGCACAAATGAGTACACCCTCTGCAGCTTAACAAATGCAGCAATTGCTTTTTACTTAGAAGACATATTAGTGTCATATTAGACACATCCAGCAAGTCTGCTTGATCAATTACCAAAAAAAAAAAAAAAGCATTTTAAAATTATTCAGGAAAATAAGATTTTCTTATCAAAGTGATAAAATGTTGTGTTGCAGAAATGAGTACACAAATGATTTACAAAATAAAACTAAATAAAAAAGAAATTCTGGTGTAAGTTAAAGGCCTTTTTTGATCAACAGGTGGGTGTGTTAAACCAAAACCATTAAAGAGGAGTAATTCTTGACAATTAAACGTGTTACATAGCCCACTGAATCATTCTCAGACTTAATAGTGTCAACAGTGGAATCACTTGGGAGAGAATTGTCAGGAGACTTGTTTCAAGTGGAATACCAAATCATTGTTTTAAGTGTGAAAATATATCAAAAGTAGAAACACAAAAACGTTGAGCTTGTGGCAAAATCCCTGATATAATCAGGCCTTCACTGTCAGCTGTCATTTTGATATGAGTAAGAAAAAGAGCAGTATATCAAGCTGGTAAAAGCTATAAATGTGGCAGTTTGGCTATTGAACTGTTGCCAAAGCACAAAAAACTCATTTAGTGTTTTCCAAGGCTCACAGTGAAGTTCGGTGGTGGTATAGCTCTTATATGACATGAGTAATTGCTGAAAATGTGAAGGAGTAGTTCTTTATCAGTGCTGTCATGAATTCACACTAAACTGAGTGATGTAATTAAAAAAAATTTAAAAGGATGATGCCACCCTCTCCTCGTTCCCTATATTGACGTGCTTTTTTTCAACATGACAATGAATATATACATTCTCCCAAGATGAAAATCCTTCAGAGGACAAGTATTTCACCCAGTTTCAACACTCTTGAGCACCTGTGGAGGATTCTGAAGAGATGAGTTGAGCAACACTCCCCAAGGCATTTAAGGAGGTCATCCTCCAGAAGTTAAACAGGACAGATGTGACAATTTGTCATGAACTTGTTCACTCAATCCCAAGAAAGTACTTAAAGTTTTGGAGGACATATGTTGAATTTAATCAAGGGTGTACTCATTTCTCAATTTAAACAAAACTGGCTAATTTACGTATTTTACAGATATTATATTTCTATTTTTATTAAGTATATGTTTAATACATTTAGATTTTGCCATCTTTCCATACATTGTATTATTAGTGATTATTAAGAAGAAAAAAAAAACTTTTGTATTTGTTCAGAGGGGGTGTACTGGGGGTGTTCACTGAGTACTGAGGTAATATTATTCATTGTAATGTTGAAAATGAAATGTATGATCTCACTATGTTTAATCTCTTTTATTGTATGGGTTGTTTGTCTCCTCTCCTAAAGGAGCTGTCAAGTACAATTTTAGATTGTGGAAAACCTCTGTAAAGGATTTTATCTGTCTACTGAAATCTGAAAAAGACAACCAACAGCACAGCACCTGTTTGTGTGACAAATATAACAATTAAGGCCCTTTTCCACCCACTTGAATGTGCGGGGTTTATAATGGAGCTGTTTATTTCCACAGCTGCAGAACAGTGACCAGACACTTACTTACTGAGGCTCAGTCTATCTTAACACAATGACCCATCCTAATAAACCCCCAACAGCCCTCTACATGTCATGACTTGGTATTCTGACCTCTGGAGGTCTTCACAAAGAGGGCCTGTGAATCAACAGATCAAGAATTCTTACAACATGAGGAAGCATCAGCTGTGAAATGTAAATCCTGTAAATACTATGCCACTGAACTCCAGAAATGTCATTGATACTGTGGTTTGTATACTCATTTTTGTTCACACACAATGGTTTGCATACTCTTTTTAGCAGTAGCTCGTACACAAACGTTCGGAGAGATATTATTTTGAGTAGCAGAATTAATCAATTCCCTTTGACTCCTTCACTCGCCCCAGAGGAATTTAAGGAATTTCAATTAACTCGTAATCTAGAACTCCAAGATACACATGGTCCCACTGCAGTCGCCGAGAGGAAAGCAACAACAGGAGTTCTTTCCACCTCCCATAGTCCTGGAAACCAAAAAGATAGTGAGTGTACATGTTGCATAAAACATCTGATTAATATTATTTTTCCAGCTCCTCTCAAGAAATGTCAGTTTTATCTATAATGAACCCTCTGAACACCCTCTATCCAGTGTAGCAGAGATAATCATATATTCTGCTTTTATTAGGAGTCTGTAATATAACATCTCTGGGTGATATCTGTTCACCTCACCAGCTTTTGCCAGCTTTACTTCTCTTATTTGAAATGACTTGTCCCTATACAAAACTGTTCAAATATCTCAGTAGTTTAATAGTTTTTAATGAAGTCTCTTATGCTCACCAAAGCTGCATTTATATGATCAAAACTACAGTAAAAACAGCAATATTGTGAAATATTATTAAAATGTTTTCTATTTGAATATATTTGAAAATGCAGTTTATATGAATTTTCAGCAGCATTACTCATGTTTTCAAGTCACATGATCAGAAATCAATATGCTGATTTGATGATCAAGAAATATATATATATATATTTTTTTATTATTATCAACAGTTGAACTGCTTTAACATTTTTGTGGAAACCATAACTTCGATTCATAAAGAGCTCATTTATTTTCAAATAGAAATCTTTTGTCATATTTTAATTGTCTTTACTGTCTCCTTTGATCAATTTAACGCATTCTTGGTCAGTAAAATAATTTATTTCTTCCAATAAATAAATCTTACTGACCCCAAACTGTTGAACATAGTGTACATTAAAGCAGTATCATACAACTAAGAGTGTGTTATGAGCATTTATCAGTACAGAGTGTGATTGTGTGCTTTTAGAGTTAATGAAATATCATGCAAAATGAAAATGAATACAAAATAACACAAGTACTATACTGTAAATCAAAGGAACAAAAACCTTTTAATGCAAAAGTCAAAACTCTGAGACCATGACTCACATCATGGAACAATTCTGTTATTACTTTACATGTATGATTAATAGTCACCAATCTAAACAGAAACTGTAGCTAGCTTCGTCATTTTGTGATTCACCACTCATTTAGTCACTAATTACAAAATGAGGCTAAGCAATCACTGCAGCATTTTCAAAGGGCTGATCAGTTTCAATGTTCTGAAATCCCCATGCAGAGTCAAGGTTTTTTTCTTCTGTTTTACAATCAAATAATAGTCTACATTTTACTGATGTGATGAACATGTTCAAATGTGTCTCATGAGAACTAAAGGAGCTGACAAGTTACAATATAGATCAAAGTCTCATTCTGAAATTGCTTTCTTGGAAAAAACCTGACGTGTAAAGATATGTCAAAGAAACCAATCAAGCTCCAGCTTTGTGTCACTGTTAGATGGAGAGTCTTGAGTGCTTTAATGAGTTTTGAATAACAGTATAGAATATAATGGTAATGTCTTCAGTTGTTGCACAATATTTTAAGTGAGGCCTTCATGACATATAATGTGAAAAACTTTATGAAAAGCTGATCCCCTCCAATTAATAGTGTTTGCTTAAAGGGTCATGATGCAATTTCAAGTTTGGAAAATAATGTGTTTTTTGAACTTTAAACCACATAAACACATTGCATTACACCAAATACACAAAATATTGTTCTTTTTAGCAAAGTCATATGACCACTTTAACTTTATTACCTCATTTCCCTGGCTGTCATTTGATTATATGTGGAACATTTATAGCAGTAAGTTTGAGAAACTCATAAAACTCCATTAACGTAATTTTTATGTAAGTAATGTTCCTCGTTATAAAAGCCTAATGAAATTAAATGCAGGACTTACATAAAGTCACATCAGCACTTTTCACATCCATCTCCAACACCCTACATGAAACTGGAAGCTACTTAAATCTAATGTATCATTTACATCAAAAACTGCTTCCACTGCACTTTAACAGACAATGACTGCTGACCAGGTATAAGTCAAGTCAAGTCAATATTATTTAAAGGACTCATCTGGTTCCTGTGGTCTTGTCCCGATGGCCGTCTTGGAGACAGGGTCTTCACTGGGGATCAGTCTCTGGGGCTCATCTAGGTGTCCTGGCTGTAGAAGTCATCTCTAGGTGCTGATCCACCTTTTGATCTGGATGCAGTCTGGATCTGGGTGGCTACGGTGACCTCAGAATAAGAAAGAAACAGACTAATATTAGCGTAGATGCCATTCTTATAACATGTAACAAGTACATCAGGTGTTTTGGGAAGTGTTCCCGGTTCCGGTTGACCTAATTAATGCAGCCTATCAATCCTTTAACCCTTTAAGACCGGCTGTGTCGTCGCCGACACACTAAACCAAGCTGTATTCACGTTACCGTAACTCTTGAACCGTTTGCACCATCACAATAATTCAAATTGCTCCTGACAGTAAACTACATGCGCTTTTCGGCAATATATTGCTTATTACGGTAATTTCTTGCGCTCCGTCGACAAATGATGACTGATTTCCGGGAGAGCGGGGAGGGAGAATTTGAATGGAGCGATAGGGAGCGCGGAGTTTTGGATTGCATAAAATAATAAACGAAACAAACAAAAACATGGTGAAGGAGGAGTAAACAGCACAGGAGTCGATTGGGATGATTTTTGAGGAGACTTTGGGAGCAGTCTGAGTGAGACTTTTTCACATGTAGTGTGTGCATCGCTATAATGAGTCCGTGCGTGTAAATGAATGGGTGTATGCATGTGCACGCATTTACATGCATGTATAAATGTATGCGTGTATGAACAAAAAAGCCTCCTGAATGAAAACTGTGCAACCCAGTGTCCCAAAACTACTTGTATATATGTAATATAGTTGAATTTTGAAGTAAGAAGTGTTGGATTATTTCGATCACGATTTTTCTCTTTTTTATAAATAAAAAACAGAAAATGTTTTACTGTTGTTTTTTATTTTTGTCTATTTAAATTCTGTTTACAAACTCAACACACGACATTAATGGTCAAAAACTGTACTTTTTTGAAAGCCGTCTGTTTTCTGAAAAAAATGACACCTTGCACTTGAAAATAGCACATTCTGTTAGAATTTTACAGTCAAATAAACAAAATATGTAAAAATGACCTATTTTACCCTTAGGTTTTAAAGGGTTAACAGATTTGAATTATAGAAATGCGATAGTGTATTATGTGTAAACCAGGTTAAAGAGATGGGTCTTTAATCTAGATTTAAACTGACAGAGTGTGTCTGCTTCCCGAACAGTGTTAGGTAGATTTTCCAGAGTTTGGGCGCTAAATAGGAAAACGATCTCCCGCCCGCAGTTGATTTTGATATTCTAGGTATTATTAAATGGCCAGAGTTTTGAGATCACAGCAGACGTGAAGGACTATAATGCTATAAGAGCTCACTCAAATACTGAGGTGCCAAACCATTCAGGACGTTATAGGTAATTAGCAAGATCTTAAAATGTATACGATGTTTAATAGGGAGCCAGTGCAGTGACAGAACCGGGCTAATGTGGTCATACTTCCTGGTTCTAGTAAGAACTCTAGCTGCTGCATTTTAAACCAACTGGAGTTTGTTTATTAAACGTGCAGAGCAACCACCCAATAAAGCATTACAATAATTTAGCCTCGAGGTCATGAATGCATGAATTAATGTTTCTGCATTTGACATTAAGAGCATAGGTCGTAATTTAGATATATTTTTAAGATGGAAAAATGCAGTTTTACAAATGCTAGAAACATGTTTTTCAAAGGAAAGATTGCTATCAAAAAATACGCCTAGATTCCTAACTGATGACAAAGAATTTACAGAGCAGCCATCAAGTATTAGACAGTGATCTAGGTTATTACATGCAAAAGTTTTTGATCCAATAATTAACACCTCTGTTTTTTCAGAATTTAGCAGTAAGAAATTGCTAGTCATCCAGTTTTTGATATCAACTATACATTCTGTTAGTTTTGCAAATTGGTAAGTTTCATCAGATCACAAAGAAATATAGAGCTGGGTATCATCAGCATAACAGTGAAAGCTAACACCATGTTTCCTAATGATATCTCCCAAGGGTAACATGTAAAGCGTGAAAAGTAAGGGGCCAATTACTGAGCCTTGAGGTACTCCATACTGCACTTGTGATTGGTATGATAGCTCTTCATGTACTGCCACAAATTGATGGCGGTCAGATAAGTACGATTTGAACCATGCCAGTGCACTTCCTCTAATGTCAACATCATTTTCTAGTCTATTTAAAAGAATGTTGTGGTCGATAGTGTCAAACGCGGCGCTAAGATCCAGTAGCACTGATAGAGAGATTCAACCACAATCAGATGATAAAAGCAGGTCGTTTGTAACTCTAATGAGAGCAGTCTCAGTACTATGATATGGTCTAAAACCTGACTGGAAATCCTAACATATATAATTTTTCTCTAAGGAACATAGTTGTGATGATACTACCTTTTCTAATATCTTTGACGGGGCAGTTGTGGCCCAATGGATAGAGTTGGCTTGTAACCTGAAGGTCGTGGGTTCGAGTCTCAGGTCCGGCAGGGATTGTAGGTCGGGGGAGTGAATAACCAACACTCTCTCCACCCTCAATACCACGACTGAGGTGAGACCCTTGAGCAAGGCACCGAACCCCCAACTGCTCCCCGGGCGCCGCAGCATTGGCTGCCCACGGCTCTGGGTGTATGTTCACTACTGTGTGTACACTTGGATGGGTTAAACGCAGAGCACAAATTCCGAGTATGTGTCACCATACTTGGCCACACACCACTTCCCTTTCCCCTTTTCCCCTTCAGAAAAGGGAGATTCGAGATTGGTCTGTAATTAATTAATTATTTGTGGTCAAGTTGTGGTTTTTTAATGAGAGGCTTAATAACAGCCAGTTTGAAGGTTTTTGGGACATATCCTAATGACAGTGATGAGTTAATCATATTCAGAAGAGGATTTATTACTTCTGGAAGCACCTATTTTAGGAGCTTAGATGGAACAGGGTCTAAAATACAGGTTGTTGGTTTAGATGATTTTAAAAGTTTAAAATCTATATAGAGATCTATATTTCCAATAGAAGAGAATGAGTGGAATTGTTTCTCAGGGGATCTATAATGCACTATCTGATGTGATACTGTGGCTGACAGCTGCATGGTTACAATTTTATCTCTAATAAGTTTCGATCTTGGAAGTAAAGTAGTTCATAAAGTCATTACTACTGTGCTGCTGGGTAATGTCTTCACCTGCTGATGTTATATGTTTTCTTAATTTAGCCGCTGTATTAAATAAATACTTGGGGTTGTGTTTGTTTTCTTCTAAAAGAGACGTAAAGTAAGCAGATCTAGCAGTTTTTAATTATTTTCTGTCGGATAGGGTACTTTCCCGCCAAGCAATACAAAATACCTCTAATTTTGTTTTTCTCCAGCTGCGCCCCATTTTCCGGGGCTGCTCTCTTTAGGGCCCGAGTGTGCTCATTATACCTCGGTGCTGGACTCTTTTCCTTAATCTTCCTTAAGCATAAAGGAGCAACCGTATCTAAAGTGCTAGAAAAGTGAGAGTCAATAGTTTCTGTTATATCATCAAGTTGTTCTGAGCTATTGGATATGCTGAGGAATTGAGATAAATCAGGAAGATTATTTATAAAGTAGTCTTTTGTGATAGAATTGATGGAATAGAAATCTACCATATTTGTAACAAGGAGTTGGCTTTACAGCTTTAGCTATATGGAATATACACACAACTAGATAATGATCTGAGATATCATCGCTCTGCTGCAATATTTCAACGCCACTGACATCAATTCCATGTGACAGTATTAAATCTAGAGTATGATTTCGACAATGAGTAGGTTCTGAAACGTGTTGTTTTAACACCAATGGAGTTTAGAATGTCTATAAATGCTGATCCCAACAAATCGCTTTCATTATCAACATGGATATTAAAATCACCAGAAATTATGACTTTATCTGCAGCCAGCACTACCTCAGATAGAAAATCAGCTAATTCTTTAATAAAGTCTGTATGGTGCCCTGGTGGCCTGTATACAGTAGCCAGTACAAACATCGCAGGGGATTTATCATTAACACTTGTTCTTTGTATAACGTTATATGAAGCACCATTACTTCGAACAAATTATACTTGAAACCCGACCTCTGAGAAATACTGAAAATATTGCTATAAATTGTGGCAACACCTCCCCCTTTACCTTTTGGATGCGGTTCATGTTTGTAACTGTAATCTTGGGGGGTAGACTCGTTTAAAGTAATGTAGTCATCTGGTTTTAGCCAGTTTTCTGTCAAACAAAGCACATCTAGTTTATGGTCAGTTATTTTAAATGACAATAGTTCACAATGTTACTGTTTTTATTGCACTTTAAACTAGTGTATATTCACTTGAATGTACACCCTTATAAGGCCAAATCTACTCAGGGCAAGGCCACAGCCTTGACACCTTTGTCCTTAATATTATTATACATTATGCAAATATGAAAGTTATGACTGACCACAAGTCTTTTGAGCCTACGTCATCTAAGAGGCAGGAGACCATAACAAAATTCTCAAAATTCCAGAAGGTTTTCTTCAAGAGAACACATCCTTTGTTGTGTCAACTGGTTTGAGGGCAGGACTGTTCTTGACTACTTACAAGCCACCCAATTTATAAAAAAAAGGGTTGTTGTAACACTATTCATTAACAAGAGAATACAAACGCTTTCATGATATATGGTGTGCAATGTTTATTGAAACAGATTAAAGATTAACAGGGTCAATCCCTTTTAGAGCAGTAAGGAAGAATCGTGTTGGTAGAAAATGTCAAAATGATCCCGTTTAGACATAGTTTGAGGGATTGAAGAGCTTAGATCTTGGCCACAGAGCACTGCATGTGTACGGTAGTCTGGAGAGACACAAAAGCAGCGATAGAGAGAAAAAAAAAAAGACAAGACATAGGAGTAACCATATGACTTTGTCAAATCTCGCCCTTTCAGTCAATATCCTCAGTCTCTGAAATTTATGCGGCAGTCCTCTTCTGAGAGAGGTTGATTTTGTCACCCAGACTCAAAGCCATACCCTATAAAAAAAACAAAAAACAGTAATTATCAATCATGCAGTAAACTACACAGGCAAATTCAAGAACGGACTGTTGTAAAAAAATTAATTATGACTTTGTAACGGACCATTAAAATATACAAATGACTATACATAATCCAAATTCACCTGGCTTTTGGCTCGGATGCGAATATGACCATTGACTGGGGCATCAGGTCCCATGTGGATTTGCTTCTCAATGCTGACGTTTGCAAGGGCATCCTCCCCAAATATAGAGCGGGCATATAGATTTGCTGCCATAAAGCCACAGATGCCGGACAGGGCCTGAGTTACAAAAGCAAAATGTGAGATATGAACGAAATAACATTACAACGTCATAAAGGCATTTACTGTTCTCATCGAGTGGGTACTGTACCTTCTCTGGGGTCAAGCACTTCATGTTGGTAGATTTAAGAATGTGTAGGAGATACTCGTTCAGATCTATGATATTGGTGTTGACGGTAACCTGTGTGGAAACAAGAGCACAGAACAAATTCCAGACATTCCCGCTCACAAAATGGAGAACAACATAGCCACTATCTGCAAAAAGAAATCACCAGACACCAAGACTTGCCTTATTTTCCCACTCAAATTCAGCCCACATCTGTCTGAACTCGGCATCTGTGCAGGAGGCCGGCTGAATGTAGTCCATGATATCAATGTGAATGTCGCTGAGAACTACGCAGTTCCTGTCACTGGCTGCTCCTGATACATCATATACTGCAAAACATGCGGTTTTGTTTATTAAAGTGATTCCCTGTCCCTGCTCAACAACAAAAATTAGTACAGGTATGAATAGGGACAGCTACACATATGGCACTTTTCCACTGCATGGTGCGATTTTTTTCAGTACCACCTCGGCCGAGGTTCCAAGCGAGCCGTACCGTTACCAAAACGTGACGTGTAAACTCTGCTGATCACTGATTGGCCAGAGAAAATCGTCACTGCCTGCGTCATTGAACGTGCGGCACGAGACACAACAGACCCGCTATATTTAAATCAGCACAAATAGTGAAGGACCGAACACAACTGTTTTGAATGAGCGTACCTTTCTTTTAACAACCAAATAATGGCTGTTTCGTTGTCTGTTGAGGAAGTACAGACGTTGCTCTCGTTGATAGCCGAGGAGCGGATCCAGCGAGAGCTTAAATGGAGCGACGCGGAATTAAAACGTTTTTCAGGAGTCACGGCAGTAGAGGCGGCGCAACTATAACGACACGTGAATAATGCCGCCCACTCTAAAGCAGTACTAAACTGCAGTGGAAACACAACCCTAGCCGAACTGAGCCGTGTTGTGCTGTTCTGAGCCGTGCAGAGTCGTACCACGCAGTGGAAAAGCGCCAATAGTCCACAAACCTATGTTTCCAAATATGATGCCATTCTCTGTGGAGGCCACTTTCACATTGGCTTTGATGTTGGCAAAGTCGTGAGGAGCCAATGTAAGAGGAGATGGTTTCTCAACCAATTTAAGATCACCTGGAGATTGAAAAACATGTTCAGTAAAACATGCACCAAACACATACAATAGTTTTTTTAAGGATCAAAGGAACAACTTGTACCAAGTGTTGCCAGCTCCAGGGTGCAGTTCTGTAGGGTGTCGCTAGTCTGATTAACAACCAGGACATCCAGGACAATGTCATACTGATTGACATGGACATAAGCTTCTGCATACACTGGATCTGAGAAACCAGTTAATTGGGTGACCTGGAAGAAAACATGAGACGGCTCAATCTAGGACAATGGTTTTCAAACAGGGGGCTTTAAGATAACTTAAAATGACTTAAAATAAGAAATATCAAGCTAAAAAAAAAAAAAAAAAAAGAATAATATAAAATTAGCTAAAAAATTATTATTTTTTATTTTAACTATTTATTTATTACAGCTCTTAAGGTAGACTAAGTTTTAAATGGATATTTCTAGACCTGGAGAAGTCATATAAATGTATTTGTTAAATAGAATAAGATTCTTGAAGAACATTTAGCTCTTAAAACTTTCAAAATTTTATAAAAAAAAAGAAAAATAAATTTTCATTACATCTATAAGTCAAAAAGATTGAGAACCACTGGTCATGGTAATCTAACTGATAAACAAATGCACAAAAATGAAAGACCAGAAGCTCCGATATCAAATGAGGATGATGAGTTAATTTCTAGCATGTAAGATGCTAGAAATGGGTGGAAAATTCAGACTCCTGCCTGATGTGAGGCATTAACAATTTCCATCAGGTGAACCAACATGCCCTCTGGTGGTCAAAGATGACAAACTACAAGCAACCTTTCCAATTATGTTTAAGCTTTGCAACTAGTCGTCGTCCTCATCATAAAAATATGGCTTGTACAGATTCAAACAGATCCATATAAAATCTTCAAAAAACCTTATTAAGTTTGGAGGCCAGAGGGTCTGCGGCTTCTTTCCTCTGAGTATTGCCCATAGCAGCCAGCAGACTGAGCTGGAATTGATCCTCTTTGGATGCCATCTCGTTCTTAGCGGTCAGCTGCATGAAGGAGATCGGATCATCTGCCTGAACTGTTACACTGCGCTTCTCCGACTCTTTCTGAGGGGCAAACAAATAACACCATGATTAAATATAATGGTCACAAATAAATGAGCAATGGTCATCTTTTAATCTGTAAGACAAGATCTGACAATATGTTTGTCTATATCCTCACATAGATATAACAATGCTATAATCATATGATAAGGTTTCTGATTTCACTTACTATCAGGAAGCAATGAGGGGAAACGTGCTTACCTTCTGAGACAGTTTCTCCTCCTCCAGTCTGACAGCGAGCATATGGGACAGAGATCTGCGGCATTCCTTGTTAAAGATGTCATTCATGAGGGGCGAGCACTCAGACAGGACCTTGAGGCACAGTGAGATCCGGTCCACATCATCATCTGTGATGGGCTTCTTGGGTAGAGATGACTTGCCAAGATGGAGCACAGTGGCCATGATCAGCATGGCCTCAGCAACAAATGACTAAAGGCAGGAAAATAGCATTTATTCCACCACAAACATACACACGAATAATTAGAGTTTAGTCACTGTTTTAAAATGAACTTACATTTTGCCTTTTTTTGTCCTCGGCAAGGGCAACATAGCGCAAGGCCACTTTGGTGAGGGTGGTGGCCAATGAGGCAGCAACGTAGAAGTCTCCGTCCATCAGGAAACCCCTAAGAGGAGGCCTACAGAATAAAGAGATATTTTAGAGATGTAATACGGAGGATAATCTCCATAATGTATAAGTAAGGGGGGATAATCACCTATCCTCTTCTTTTTTGGATGGTCTGGAGGTGCTCAGGGCACTCTGAGTGACGTAAGTGCCCATTTCTGTCACCAGCTTAGGAGCTGGAGCTGCAGTCACCTCCTCCTCAGGTTTCACCTCTCCAGCCTCCTTTTTCAACTCATTTTCCACAATAGGGATCTGAATAAAAAGAAAGATCATAATTTAAAACAAATGTTTGAGAGCACTGTAAGGTGTAGTACAATTAATAGAGAATGCTTATCACAATTTTTGTATATTTTAGAGCACCTTAGTTGTTTCATATGCGTACTGTGAACTTTTCTGCAATCCTGCATATTTTAATATATAACTATTATATATATTATTAGTAGAAGAAATAATGTTATATTCAGGGCTCCCACACTTTGACAAATTAACTTGTCTATGACTTTAAGTCATTTTTATTTTTTTTAAATAATTTTACAGTGAGCACACTTAACATAATAGTTCCTAGCCAAATACATTTTTTCTCACTTTTATATTGACTACAGAACTGTCCATGATCTTAAGATATTACTTTTCAAGAATTTTCCAGCCCTTGAAATCACATTTGTGAAATTCCCAGATATTTCCAGAAACATGAGAACCATCATTTTTATTTTCCAATACAACACTAATTAACCCTAAGACCTCTGACTCGGTTTCATTCAACTTAATATGTTTACTGCTGTTAATGGTGTTAATTTGGTTCTTGTTCCAGACAAGTGTTAATGATGAGCCCTGAATGTAACAAAGCAATATGAACTGCTGCCCTACAGACCTCTCCCAAAGATCTGCGGACTTCTGTCATGACGCTCTGTATGTCTTCTTTAGTGCTGGAATATTCACCCAAAATCCACAGTGCTCCTCTGTAAATCCTGCAACAGAAAAGTCCTTGTTTAAAATCACTGCAATGCATCATAATCCCTTTTATAGCCCCAAACGACACAAAGTAGCATTAAGCAGTCCAGAATAATACACCAATTAATTTTTAATACAAATGTTTTATGCAATTGGATTTATCAAACTTCTAATGAAGCAGTTAAGCATAATTTCTTACTTGACCGTCTTGATAGCGTGAAAGACCTCTAGCATCTTCTCAATGATGAGAGGTCTAAGGTTGTCAAACCTCTGAATTGCCTCACGCACAAAGTCCAGCACGTCGGCTGCGGCCGCCTCGTTAGTGTCACTCAGAAACTCCATCAGCTGTGGCCACACACAAAACACAAATGTAAATTTAAGAGCAAAGATGAGAACAGTGAGTTTATTAATCATGAGAACATCTAAAAGGGCTAGCGATCTGGTGAAGTGTGTAACTTCAATTTTGTTGCTAGTAATGAATGTTTTTAAATAGCTGAAATGCATAAAAAGAGCTTAGAGTGTTCACTCAACAGCCATACCACAGGGATGACATTGGCTGCCATGTCAGGGAAGCGCACGCTACAGGAGTGGAGAGTGCGAACAAGCAGCTGCCTGTACTTGTCTGTGTCCTCATGCTCAGTCACATTGTTGGTTTTGATGACTTCTTTCTTTAGTACTATAACCAGCTGCAAAAAAAAAAAAAAAGAAAGAACAATTCAGGTCCTTTGCTTGAATCAGAAAGATTATTTGATATTAAATAGTAATCATTTACCATTGTATGAAAAACCTTAATTTTGTTTACTTTTTGTATACATATAATGCCAGTAAATAGGGATCCAGCATGTCAAGCTCCAAAATAATAATAAATAAAAAAACCCTCGAATATAGCACATAAATCAGTGATCACACTAGACTAGCGAAATTTCTTCAGACACTGAACGAGGTATGACATCATGCCTTTTTGGCCGTTTAAGGTTTCCGTAAATGTCCCCATGTTCCCTTCATTACATGGAAAAAAGAGGACAATACAATTTTCAAAATTTTTTCTTTTGTGCTTTTACCCCTTAAAAAAAGCATATCATAAAGGTTTGTAACAACATAAATGATGATAATGTTAATTTTTGGGTGAACAATCCTTTAAAATGGCAGGTATCGACACACACCTCTTCTACATTGCGGGATGACACCAGGTCCAGGGCCAGCTGTAGGGTCTTCTTGCGGACCTCAAGATCAGGAGTGGTCAAAACCCTCAGAATATCCATCACAAGATCCTAAGTTCAAAACACAGCAACAAGCTTACTGCTAGGTTTCATTTGTGGAATGAATGTCTCCAAACGAGGTGATATACTCATGTGTACCTGCAGCACACGCTCATGTGTAGGATGTTCCTTCAGCTCGATCAGTCGGTCCAGAACAATGAGCTTGACGTTGTTGTCACTCTCTTTAATGATCAGATCAATGTAGCACTGAGCAGCAGCCTGAAACACAAAAAGAACATGCAAACAATGCCATTCAACTTACATTTACCACCATGCAGAAAAAGTATGAGAACAACTGTGGAGTTAGATGCTGTACCTTGATGGCGGTGGGAGCGCTGGACAGAGTAACCAGAGTTCCAGCTGCTTCATATTTTACAGCAGGACTGGATGACTGCAGCAGGTTGTAGATACAACGGATGAAACGAGCTCTCTCTGAGGGGTTGGCATGGCAGACCTAAACACATTTAAGAATGTAAAATAGACATGGAGAATGCATTTAAGACCATCTGGCAGTATGCAGTGTGTGTAAAGCTGAAGAGCTTAGAATTTGATTGAACAAGAGGGATAAATGTGCTGTTGATGACAGCATTTCTGTAATGAAATAGGGCATCCAAAAAAGAAACTGATGATTTGACGTCGGCTGCAAGATAAACAATATAGCATAAAATAGCAAAAAACTTGTGGACTTGGACCACTTTCATGGTTCTTATGTCCTTTCACGGGGCTTGACAGCCCTAAACTAAAAACTTTAAAAAAAAATTTAATAATATTAATAATAATAAAATAAAACAAAAAGTTCCAACAAATAAGAAATACCCATCAACATGTTTTTTTAAGAAGCCATTATTTATAAAAAAAAAAAAAAAACTAAATTGTGAAATGGACATTTAGCGTTGTAAAATCTCACCCCTACAGTACAAAATGTAAGGATAAAATGGTGAAGGTTGTGTGTAAAGGAAGTTATCTGACTGTTTAAACACTGTAATAAATATTCACATCCAAGCATTTATTTATTTATATAATATATTAATTTATTTATATGCAAGCCCAAAGTATACTCTGGGCATGAGCCTTGTCAAAGCCTTTCCCTTCACTAGACATACTGTGGCAGTTAATGTACTGCAAATATTGTCCCAAAAAACTGTTGTTTAGATCAATTTCAGAGTGTCAACTACAGTTGCAGTTCTACTATGTTGGGTCTCTAAGGGTTAAACAAGAATGACTTGTGAAGATAGAAGATAGATAGTCCTGTGAATAGTATTGTGAATAAACAACTCACCTTATAAATCAGTTCCACAATAACAAGCTGTAGAATGTCTCCGAAAGTATGCACCTGATCAATACAGGTGCTAAGGTAGTCCAAAGCTCTATCCTGAAATAATTATTAGAAGAACAAGTACGTAGTTTCATGAGATTCACATTCTTGCACTTAAAAACACAATTTGCAAAACTATAATAAGACTATGTACCTGATCTGCATGAATCAGCATCATAAAAGCATTTCTCTTACAGCTTGCGTCTTTCTCATTTACGAGAAAATCATGAATCAACTCAGGGGCGTCTGGGATCAAATGCTCAAAGTTCCTAAACAAAAAAAATTATTATTAATAATAATATATTTATATATATACACACACACTGAACAAAATTATAAACAAAACACTTTTGTTTTTGCCCCCATTTTTCATGAGCTGAACTCAAAAAATCTAAGACCTTTTTTATGTATACAAAAGGCCTATTTCTCTCAAATATTGTTCACAAATCTGTCTACATCTGTGTTAGTGAGTCACTTCCAGAAAGCTGGGGTGATGCTCTGACAATCTACTGTCCTCAGGAGACTTTGACACAGAATTACAGATGCTACACAGCAAGATGCAAACCTCTGACCAGCACTAAAAATAGAAAGGCAAGATTAGAGTTTGCAAAAAAGCACAAAGGTGAGCCAGAAGAGTTTTGGAACTGTGTTTCTGGACCGATCAGACAAAGATGAACCTTTATCTAAGTGATAGGAAAGCAAAAATGTGGAGAAAAAAAGGGAACTGCAATGATCCCAAGCATACAGCCTCCTCTGTAAAGCATGGTGGAGGTGGTGTTGAGGCATGGGCATGCATGGCTTCCTCTGGAACAGGCCCTCTCAACTTTACTGATGACTTAATGTATGATGACAGTAGCAGAATGAATTTGGAATGGTACAAAACCATCTTGCCTACCAATATTCAAGAAAATGCCACCAGATTCATTGGGAAGTGCTTCATATTGCATCAGGACAATGACCCAAAACACCCTGCCAGTTCAGTCAAGGAATTTATAAGGGCAAAGAAATGGAAAGTCTTAGATTACCCAAGTCAATCTCCAGATTTAAATCCGATTGAACATGAATTTCACCAGCTGGAGAGGAGAGTAAAGGCAGAAACTCCTCAAAACAAGCAACAATTGGAATTGGCTGCATTAAAGGCTGGGAAAAGCATTTCAAAGGATGAGACCAAGAGTCTGGTGATGTCTATGGGTCACAGACTCACTGCTGTGATTGTGCGCAAGGGATCTGCAACTAAATAATAGCTTTTAATCTTTTATATCTGCCTTATGTTCAACCTTCCCAATACGTATGCTCACATCAATGAGTGGGATTAACTCAAAAGTGCTGTTCTTTTTATTTGGTAAAACATGTATGTGTTGAAACGGCTAATAATAAAATGTGACATTCTGTAGTTTTGTCTCATATTCATCTTTTAATCATATTTGCAAATGTCTTGACTCCACAGACAACAGAGCAATTTTGTCTTTACTGTTCCAATACTTATGGAGGGCACTGTATATAAAACATCTTTGATGTTTGTTTCTTGCTTGTGCGCACAAAGATCCATTAACACACCTGTAGATAGTGTAGATGGCCAGGACTGCATTGCGGCGTACATAGCTGTGACGATGCTCCAGACAGGCACGGATCGCTGGCATGAGGGGCTCCAGCAGCTCAGATTCCTTCAGCTTGCACAGGAAGCGCAGGGTGGAGCCACGGATGAACTCGTTGGGATGCTGGAGATCCTAAAGATGCATAACACAGATGGCATATTTGAACAAAGAAATGCACACAATATACATCTTTACAATAAACAATAAGCTGCATAGCTAATGCCTACCTTCCTGTAGGCATCACAGACCAAGATCATCTCCTGAAGAAGTTTGCCATCAGGAGTAGTTTTGGGAACTATCTCCCAAAAAACTAGTAATAGTTTCTTAATTGTGTGGTCCTGAAGAGGCAGCACAAACCGAATAATGGTCATTAATAGGCCTGGAAGTTTCTCTCCATTCAGGATCATGATGATGACCTTTTTCAAAGCCTCTGTCTTGGCTTTAATTTCCCCCTTTTCTGTTTTGACAAAAATTAGAGAGAAAAACTGTTACACACATTTACTACCTTTCAAATATTTGGGGTCAGCACAATAGTTTAGAAGAAATTAGCACTTTATTAGCAGTAAGGACACATTAAATTGATCAAAAATGGCAAAGAATTGTACAGTGTTATAAAAGATTTCTATGTCAAATAAATGCTGTTCTTTTGACCTTCAAAAAGAAAAAAGACAGGTTCCACAAAACAGCAGCACAAGTGTTTTCAACTGTGCTAAAAATAAAGTTTTTGAGCACCAAATCAGCATATTAGAATGATTTCTGAAGATCATGTGACTATTAATGGCTCCTGACAATTCAGCTTTGCCATCCACAAGAAAAAAAATGACATTATAAAATATATTAATGTAGAAAACAGTCTTTTTAAATTGTAATAGTATTTGATTATACTAATTATTTTACTGCATTTTGATCAAATATATGCAACTCTAGTGAAGGGACTTCTTTCAAAAACATATGAAAAATCTTACCAACCCCTAACTTCTAAAATGGCATGCACTGTACGTTATAAATATATGTAAATTTACATTTAAAAAGTCATTTTATTTAATAAACTCCACATGAATATTACCTAAATCAGTTTTCAAGCTGACTTCTGATGGTGGTTCAGAGTCATTGGTGACATTGATAAGTGTGTAACACACATTCTCCGCCGCTGTCATGATGTCAGCTTTCTTCTCTTCACGAGACTCCACTCGAAGAGAATGAGTTTTACTGAAACACAGGTTACAACACAATCATTAAAAGTTCAAATGAATAGTCAATTTATTACAATGGGACAACTCTATCTGTGTGAGGTATATTATCTGGTAGTTTTATGTTCATGCACATGCATAAAGTGACCAGACCACTAGCTCAAAGCACTATATAAATTATTCGTTTTCAGAAGTAAAACCTTTTGTTATCATCAAAAACACAGGTCGCACCTTTAAATGATTACCATATCCACGCACCTTGTATTTACGTGGCATTCCAAAGCACTTCAAAGAACACTATGGTACTTCCACAGTATGTGTGTATAACTACATGCATTTTAGCTGATTTTCTGTCTCTACTCTGTTAAGGAGTTTTTATATCAATATCCCGTCCAAAGTCTAATCAAGGTCTGCGGCCGCACAGGATTCAATGAATTAGCAGCTAGTTTGCCAGCCGTGGCAGAAGACCAGTTTGCACCATGTTGTGCAGTTATGATAAATAACAGCGTATTAATATCACCACTGCTGTTTAATAACACACCTTGATAACGGACTTAAAGTTATACAGTTATATTAATGATTGCGTGATCATTCGACATCACTGCTACAGTAGCAGCTAGCACGCTAACAAAACCTAACACAGACGACCAGCGCTTCAGAGCTTGAAGCAGCTCAAAATAACAACAAATTTGTCTTTTATTAATGTAAGTTACTCTTTTGTAAAGCTGCCAATTTATTACCTTTCAAACAGGTCTTAGGTCTCTCTCTTCTTCTGTGTGCGCATTCGTGTCTGGAGAGATTCTGATCCTTCCGAATGACGTGGAACCTGACTGACTTCGCCACATCAATACTACAGCGAGCCAGAAGGACCAAACCACACGGCGCGTTACGCAAACGCGAAAGTTTGCTGCAGAGTGTACAGTATGTTCGTGACTGGAGTAGTGTGATTTATGTTGTGCTTGTTCATACTGGAATATTACACTTAAATTTCCCTGTGATTTGTTTGCCAACCGCCTTAAAACACCAAAAGAAGAAGAAGAAGAAGAAATTTCCCTGTGTTAGTCAAACCCCCGGCTTCACAGAAAAGGCTTAAGCCTATTCCTAGACTAAAATGTAAGTCTGAGCTGTTTCAGCTGAAATAAACTTCCACTGACTGATCATAAAATATATCAGTGCCTTTGTTTGTCTCAAGATGCACACCAGTAATGTTTTTTTCTAAGCATGTTTATAAAAATTACTTAAATGTCCTAATTGAACTATGGCCTAATCCTGGCTTAGTCTAAGACCTGTCTGTGAAACCGGGCCAAGATATATATAAGGAAAAATAACAAGCTATTTGTATATTAATTGCTGTGAAAAGAGGTTTTTATCTAAAACCATAAAAATAAAAATATTTTTTAATTAAAGTACACTGTAAGAATAAAATCTGTGGAAAAATGGAAAAAGTACTGGTAAATTGTTGTTGTTTTTTTCATTCAGTTTATAGACATTTCCTGTAACAAATCAAAATACATATATATGTAATTCAAAATACAGGGGGAAAAACTGTAAAAATGAATAAAGACCTTCATACCCTCAAATTAACACAGTATTACATTACATGTACATTACATATACATTTGTTTATTCATATAATATCATTGCCTCCTGCTGAACAGCTTTCTACCAGTTCCATAAAAGCTTGGAAGATACATTAGTGTGATCCTCACATGAGAATGACTGGTGGTTTTATTGACTTGTCTACTCAAGCACTTCACTTGTGCAGTTGGAATCATGGAAAAGCTCTTAAGATAGCTATGGGGATTGCAGCACAGAAGTAAAGTAAATGAGGTCAATTTCAATGCATTATGGAACCAGCATTAGTCTCCAGCATTTGAGATCATAAATGAACCATAATACGAGAACCACAATTTCAAACCAATTTTCCAGCCAAGTGCATGAATTGTTCTTGCTCGTCAATATGGAATAAATATATTACATTTTCATAAACTTCTATATCTGGATCTTTTTACAAATGTGAGTCATCTTAAGACCATTAAAAAACATCCTTTGTGTTCACGCTTGAAAGGAAAGGCCACAACTTTGTTCAGAATACAGGTTCTTTTTACCTGAAGCATTGGCATGGGAGGGACTTTCCCTCTTTATAACGTTTTTTAGGAAAGGGAAAAGGTGTTGACTGAACAAAGACAAAGGGAGCATGGGCCAATTTCATTTTCTACTTTATATTACATGTCTTATAATCTCTAGATCAGTTAGATAAAAAAAAAAATTAAAATAAAATAAAAGCTTCAGTTTTACCAAGGAATGTTACAAAAGCAAAAGTCCTCAAGTTGTAACCTTGAATTAAAATAATGCTCAAAAAGTATATATATAGCCTAATACTCTAACAAAATATTTTTAAAGGTACTGCAGGGATCTGTGGACAGATTGATTTGCAATAAGAGAGATTTTTCAAAAAATATATTAAGTTTATTTGCAAAAACAGATAACTTTAAAATGTAAAAAAAAATCATATTGTGTTTTACTGTGTTAGCTGTATTTTTTTTTAGTTATTTTTACTTAATCAAAATAACCCAAATGCAGTTTGAATGAGACTAGTTGGAATACACAATTAAAAAAACTTGATTTTTGAAAATAGTTAAAAACAGAGTTTTTGCAAATGAACTCTTCATATATCATCTTTGGTTGATTTTGCTTTTATAGAGGACATTGTAAAGAATCCAAAATTCAATGAGAAAATTAACATAATATAATAATGATGAGTTAGTATACAGTGTTATAAATAAAACAACAATATTAGGGGGTTCCTCAGCCAGCTAAGACTTGGGATCCCCATGGTAAGAAACAGTTGATAACTCAGCTGTAACATAATATCAGTGTTAGTGACCTCTTGTGGTGCTTATGCATTGAAACCAAAAGGGCCTGTTGCCGAAAACGTAGAAGATACTATAGTAAAAACTAGTCTGTTTACGTGACTGATTAGTGACTTAGCTCAATCATATGCTACAATCGTTGATATAAACAAACAATAAAGACAACTTATGCATACATACCCACGACTCTAACGTTAATTAGGCTATAGGATACACTCACTCACACATAGGATTCAAATATGCTGTGTTTTAAGTTATATATATTTATATATTTTCCACATATAGATATACTTCAGCATTCTTTAGTATTGTTCAGGAACCGCATTAAGGCTAGGAAAAAAATGACCAGAAATGAAAGATACAAACATAAATTTAAGGCGGCGCGGCTTTGCTGCGCTGCAGAGCGCGCGCGTGTCTCTCGCGCTCTAGTCATTGTTACAAATTGTCGCACCTAGACGGCGACATAGAGCTCGAGTCTGCTAAAAACAACAACATTTCAGCCTCTTTTCCTCCTGGCCAAAATGCCTGAGCACGTTTGAGTGACCATGGAGCGCGTTTGCCGTCATGTAGTGAAACGTTGACACGCAGAGGATTTATCTCGGAGGAATGAAAGTTTAAAGCGCACCGAAGGAGGACAACATGGCTGTGCGGGAGGAAGGAGAGGTTTTGCACAGTAAAATCAGACAGCACGATGGTGTTGTTGGCAATGCAAACAGCGCGGAGAGCTTCAGGAACGGCTATGTGAAGAGCTGCGTCACTCCGTTAAAACAAGACCATCCGAGGGGCTTTTTATTTTACGTCTGCAGGTTTTGCAATGAGGATATCCTCAAGTCCAAACTATTCCGCGGCTCGGCTCTCTACGTGGGAGCGCTGGCAGTCCTGGCGCTCTCCTGCTTCATTTCTAGGAGCTTTCAGAGTGAACACGGCGTCTCGGAGCTGCGGACTTTCCTCTTTGATTTCTCTCAGTCCATCAGTCCTTTATTCAGCATCGGCTGCGCGTATTTCTTCCTCACCCTCTACCTGAGGCGGACGAAGAGGGAAAGCAGCAGATGTTGGCTTTTGTCCTTGCCAGCATCATGCTACTTGGGGGATTTGATGGTCTTGCGCTTGTTGCAGTGGGGAGAGGAGCACCATCAGATGCAAATGATGGGCAGGTTGCTGTTTGTGCTGGGCTGCGTGGGTCTGCTCACTCTCATCCCCACTCTCAAACTCAAACACAGCGTCCTGATCCTGGTCTTCGCCAGCCTGGTGTGGCTGCTGTCCTTCACCAGCCTCGGCTGCCTGTCTCCGTACCTCAGGCCGGTGCTGGCGTGTATGGCGGGGGTCTCCGGCTCTCTGCTGGCGCTCTGTTTCGATCACTATTACCCACCGAGAGAGACGGCCGGCAGGATCCCTAACGCGGAGGAGAAAGTTCCCGTCATCAGACCCAGGAGAAGATCCAGCTGTGTGTCTTTGGGAGAGACGTCCAGCAGTTATTATGGCAGTTGTAAGATGCCCCGCAGACCTTCTCTGCCCTGTATATCCAGAGAACAGGTAGGGGCTTTCAGCAGTCGGTCAACTCAGTTACCGCTTGATATATGCCATCACATTCCTGAAATGCACTATAAAACCCATCGCAAATCATCATACCCCTGATACACACACTCACACTTCTGACTCTCCAAAAGGCCACATACACTCATAAAAATAAAGGTTCTTTATTTGCATGTGTAGCTCCATGAAGAACTGTTAACATGCATGGAACTTTTCTATTAAACAACAAGTTATTTATAGTGGAAAAAAGGTTTAAAATGTTCTTCATATTTAGAAAAATGGTTCTTTTAAGAATGCTTCACTGAAAGGTTCTTTGGGGAACCATGTTCTATGGCATTTCTGCAAAAAAAGAGTGTACATTGCCATCCTAAACACACTGCTGATACCCCATCACACTACACCACACGTCTTATACAGCGATTGTCCACAGAGTTTATATCATAAATGTGATAGTATTATACACTGTTGTTGGTCCAGGTCTTAATGTTTGGCCAGTCACCTGTTGCCTAGTTTCCAAATTTATTTAGGTTTGGTTGTTTCACTGCAATGGGGTGAGAACTTGTCTTTATTTGCTAAACATTTCAGTTTAACTTTGTATGGTATTTTAGAGTGAACACAGAGCATATTTCGGGATGTTTCAGATGGATTCGAAATTGCATTTAGGCCTATGTAAAGTTTTTGGTTATATCCCCTTTTTTGGTCCAGTAGTCTGATTCAGTTTTATTTTAAAGATGAACATGTGTCCTGTAAAATATTTTTGATCCTTTTTTTAACAAGTTACAAAATTACAATCATAGTAATATTTCCTTATTGCCTTTTCTCAGTACTACAGGAAAACATTTACTCTTCACCCACAAGACATTATTCATGCAGTTTACAGCACTCTTATAATGCTGCTCAAAATGTTGTTCGTCCTGAAGTGAAACAACTTGCACTATTAATCATGGGTTCAAACACTTGAAAAGTGGGGCATCGCTTGTCCCAGTGTCTGTGCTGTAAATAGAGTATATAAGGTTTTACATGTTTTGCTTTGATTAGCTCTAATTTTGCATTCTAGTGTGAAGTGAAAAGTTTTAACAAAAGTATTTGGTTTATGTTATGTGTGTGTGAGATAATGGAAAATTAGCAGACTGTTTATTTAACTTTTTTAGACACATGCAGTTTGTTATCTAAGTTGTATAAATATGGAAACTTTGTTAGTTCATTGAGTAGGATATGGTGCTTGCAGTTGTTTGATTTTATTTATTTTTTATCTTTTTTAAACGTAAAGCCCACATTGCCCAAAAAGTTAGCCCCAGCCAAGGGTAAAGGGTCATGTTTAAACACTAAATTCAAGGTCATCAAACCTGTGCGGCAAAGTAAATATACTGACACACAGTGCTGGGTTTTCATGTAGTCATCCTGACTTGTTTCTGTATATACATAAAGGCAGCATTTCAGTAAATTACAAAAATATATTATAATAAAATATAAAGTAAATTTGGAGCTATGCATGTTTTCATCCTAATTATAAAGCATTTAGTTCCTTCTCTACTTGCTTGGACATAAGGCCATTCACTTTGTGCTTCAAGTGATTTGAGTGTGCTTTGAATGAGTGCACTGTGCATGACCAGTTTCAGTATGACCAGTTTCAGACGTTATTTTGACCTGCGAACACCTGTTCTTACTGAGCAGTAGCATCAGTTCTCCCTCACGTGGGATCTGTAAGGACACCTGGAACAAAATATCAAGTTAGAAAGAAAGTAACTGGAATTTGCTAAGTTTGAACTCCATCTTGTCCTAGTTTGAATTGCAGCAGTTGGTGCTTATTGAGACAAATATATTTAAATTTTACTTTTGCATTTGAATTTTCAATTTTGTGCAACTTTTCAATCTTTTTCTCAGTTTGAGTCATATGACATGAGAGACAAGTCTCTCGTTCTGATTTGCTCTGACTGTTTTTGATGGTTAAGCTTTTTTTCTTTAGTTCAAACTCGCACACAATCTTGTTTAGATTTTTTTTTCCCTCTCAAAGTGCTGCTTGGGCTTAATTTTATGGAATGCATTATATTGGTATTAGTATTCTCAAATTTATCATGGATATTATTATAAATTATGACAATATTAATAATATATTTTATGGTTAAGTTACTTTTAGTAAAAATATACATAAGCTCTAGTAAATGTATTATACTCTGAGTGAAGTTGATCTGCCTAAAACAATATTTGTTGTGTACACTACAAAATAAACTTTTTTATATATATATATATATATATATATATATTTATTTATTTATTTTTTTTTTTTTTTATCTGGATATATATTTTTAAAATGTTTTTATATTCTTTTTTCACATTCTCCATGTACAGACCTCGAAAGCATTAGAGTGTAAGGTTATTATCAGTCATTATCAGTTGTGAAAAAACGTCATGGGCAATCTGAAGTAAACACAAGTTTAGCCTATTTTGTTCTGCTGATAAACCCTTTGCTGTGTGAAAGTAATGTACATTTATTTATTTTATGTTACGGGCGCTATGTAGTTTTTCTCCCGTGACAGGGTCTTAATGTGTGAGTGAGTGTTCTATTTTCTTCTTTTTCTTCTTCTTTTTTTTTTTTTGCATGCTGTTCCGGTCAGTGCTTGCACACAGTGCGAAACGGCTCCAGTCCTCTCTTCAAGCCACCTGTGACTCATTGCATTTTCAGCTCAATGTTCGTCACAGCCTGAGCTGTGTTTAGAACTGATGGCAGGATTATGGCACTTTTAAGATGGACCACTATATGAGGTAGCCAAGCTTGTTTGAGATGTTTATGTGGCTTGGATCTTTAAATCAGTTGATAATCATAACAAAGCCCAGTCACATTTAGCATAGCACATGGAGCGGGGATTATATTGTAGAGATGCTAGGGGCCAAGCAGCAAACAATGTCTTGTTCCTTTTTGTTTTTTTGTTTTTTTTATTACATAGAAGTTGAGCTAAAATAATGCAATTAGATGGAATTTGGTTTGTTTTATACATTATCATATATTTTAGAGTTAGAATTGAATTTAGCTCCTCGAGTTATGACCATAACACACACACACACACACACACACACAATATATACAAAAAGAAGCAGTTATTTGCAGATCAGGTGAAGTTGTGGTTGTTTTATTGGATCATGGATTGGAAAAATCTGTTTTTGTTAAGGCCAAAAAAGTACTGGTTAATCAGGAGGAATTGCATAATACATTTCTATTTAAAATTTTATTTCCAAAATCTATAAAAATGCTTAATTTGTATAAAACATGCTTTTTTTTCTGTTGATGCATATTTAGACTTTTACTCAAGAAACATCTTTAATTTTATCACCTTAGAAGGTAGTTAGAAATTCAAGGCAGTACTTAACTATGAAGAAGTTTGAGCAGTAGCAAACAGAATGCAAATAAGTGTACATGTTTTTATTTTAACATTTCAAACGGATGATTTAATGTATATTGTTTATTGAACGTGATCATTCTAATTTCTTTATCATTAAGAGTAAACAGTGGACACATTGAAGATAGATAAAAGACACTGGACATTTTTTAGGTCCATTCCATGGGGTCTGCTCTATGTTGTCAGACATCTTAGTTATACTGTACTGATAAAGGGCATGGTGAAGGAAAAGCTGAGCAATTGAAGAAAATGCAGAAAGAATTGCACAGAGAAACCCAACATGACCAGCCAATCGTGTCGCATAATCTGTTTGCACTTTAATCACATTGTAAGCTGGTCAGTTACGTACATGTGGAAATACAGTTCATGAAAATGCAGCAGTCAGCATAACAGCCATAATGCTTACAGCCTCGAATTAATATGTGCGTGCGTTAATCAGCATCAAGCAAAAACCATCATGAGCAGCATCACTGGTGTGGTCAGTTATTGGTCAATTGTGGCACAGAGCAGCTAAGCTGGATATTTCACTGTTGCCCATGGTAACATATAGGTGCTGCTTTCATGTTTCGTCACTTTGTGGACTCTTGTTTTTCATATCAACTCAAGCTAGTTAGTGCCATGTAGTGTCTCAAAGCACTAACTCCAACTACTGAATCTTATATTTTTAATATAAATATTCTCTGACAAAAATACATGCTAGTCCCAAAAGAGACACAAAGGAAATATTTAGCCCTTCGAATGTGATATTGTTGCTATATGGGTGTATTGTCATTTAGCTAGGCTGAATGTTAATGCAAGATAATTTACAAGTTAGATAAAAATATTTAATCAGCATTTGATGCCAACATATTTATTTATTTATTTAATAAGGTGTGATATGAGTCCTCTCTGCTTCAGGGTCCTGATCACACTAGCAGGGGTTATTTTGTGATGATGACTGGCTGGCTGTACATTCAGTGACAAAGTGTAGTAAATGTACTGTCTGCCTTATTTCCTTACTATAAGGCAGAACTGTTTTAGCCAGCTGAGTGATGCTTTTTGTGGCATTTGTTTGAAATTTTTGGCATTTTTTAAAAATTATTGCCATGATTAACATTGCGATGCTATTATGATATTACATATATTTATATATGTATATGAATATGTGTGTGTGTGTGTATGTGTGGAAGCGATTAATCGATTTTAAAGCGCTACTACTAATAATAATAAAGTTTATTTGTTGTATGACGGCCTTTGCAAAATTATATGTAAACTGATGAACAGCGCTGACCTTTGCTGATGAAAAAGGGTACTGCAGTATTAAAGTAAAAAATAATTAATATTTACATGCTGTGTCATAATTGATGACAAGTGATCACATATTATAAAAGTTTAGTTAGAAACTTTTTTTTTTTTTTTAGAAAATACATTTGTGTAATTTTGCTTTTTGTTGCTATCAGAATGATTCAGATTGGAATGTAGCTTGGTCATTTGCTATTAGTGGCTCATGTTGATATGGAAGCTGTGAAGTTGGCAGTTGTTGTTTGTCTCTGGGGTGTTTTGCCATATGGGTTTGTAGATAGTTTTGGGTATTTTGTGATGTTGGTGACCTCATGAAAGCGAAGAGAATGAGAACAATCACTACTTGGCTCATAGCTATTTTCAGTTTTGCCAGCTTCTGGGAGGTTTAATATATTGTGTTTAGGTAAGGTTTCAGCTAATCTTTTTCAACACGCCAACAATAAGTGAGGGCCCAGAAGGTTTAGACATACATAAGTAATGCTGAAGTCACGAAAGTTTAAAATGCTGTCACACGGGGCTGGATCTTTCAAACTCTACAAACTGACCAATGTTTATTTGATGAAATACAGTTTGTTTAACAGCTTAATGCTGATTGTGACAGTGTTTCCATTATAGTGCAATCCGCTGAGAAACCGCTATTCTTAGTCATGCTGTTGTTTTATCGAAATTAGAAATTTATGGGAATTTCACAGCTGGCGTGTATTTCATATTCAAATTATTGCAATGGTATGAATGAGAACTGACCAAAACATTGCATTGTTTTCTTCGGGAATATCTTTCTTCATTGAACTAAGAATTTAAATTATAAGACTTTAGTTATATACACTGTAAGAAATTACTTATAAACAAAGATTATTGGAGTATATTTAAGAATAATAAGTATAATTAGAATTTAAATATAATAATGTAAGATTTTTATGTTTTTTGTCTTTCTACTTCAAAATTGCACATTTAATTCACTTTGTGTGAAAATTATTTCTAGGTTTTTAGTGTGTGTATATGTACGTGTGTGAAAGTGGTTTGTCAGGAGAATGATTTGAATGAATTGATGACCTGTTAAAGGCCTGTGATTGTGTGTGTGTGAATGCAAATGCCAGAGAGAGGCCATGTGTGCTCTCAATAATTTCGCTCAGTTGAAAATGAATAGATCACTTTTGCGAAAGCGATGCCTGAATGTGGGAGATGTCCTGGGCCGGGAATCCCCAGCAATGCATGTGGCACGTTTGGAAAGCACTCCATATTATGTATTTATGAAAGAACAGCGAGACTGACAATTCATAATTCATTGGACTTGATGAGAGGGATTTACATTTTACCGCCGATGAGGTGTCAGTGAGGTGAAAGTGCGTGCGGAGATTCACAGTAAAACATCATCATCCGAACATCGGTTTATGCAAGCTACCCAAAAAAAGGGAGCAATAGCATAAGTGCATCTTTTCATTAGGTATAAAGGCCTTGTTACGCATACATCTTATTTGAATGTTTTTCTACCTTGCTTTGGCAAAGTTGATGCTTCACCCATTAGTTGTTATGTTTAATATATTGAAATGTTCTCTTCTGCTGAATGTGGTGCTAGTGTGTTTATCCGTGAGAGCTGGAGCTCTTCAAGCTCTGATTCAGTCTCTAAATTTTATTTTGGATTAAGCAGGAGCATTTGCAGTCACTCATCAACATGAAGTGTGTGTGTGTGTGTGTGTGTGTGTGTATTAAAGGAAAAAAGCCTGTGTGGTATTACATGGCCTTCTGCCATGGTGTGTGCCACAGTCATAACGTCTCATTGAGATTTTTGAAACATCAGCTGTTACTGTGCTTTACTGTAATAATACAGAGGACTTAAAATAGTAAGAGACAAAGGCTGTCACACAGATAGTGTGGTGTTATTGTAAGTGCAGTCAGCAGTTTTGTCTTTTTTGAATTGTCAAATTATGTAAAATTATCAAATTAAATTATTTTTATTGATTTATTTATTTTTCATCTTGCATCCATTAAGTACACACAAATAAATCAACAGTGCAACAGACAAATTATTTAATTTACTAATTAAATGACTTTAATTCTTTTAGTAATTCAAATTCATGTATTTGTGGTCATATAGTGGCAAGCAATGCCTCTAAGCAACCCTTAAATATAAAGCAAAGAGAGCGAGCGAGAGAGAAAAGGTGCGTGTGTGTGTGTGTGTGTGTGTGTGTGAGGCGGTGGAGCTCCTCTCAGCTGTCACGTTCTCCTGCACTAATGCCATGTGGAATGATATAACATTGACGTCACTAAGTGGTGACGTATGAGAGTATGTCTACTGAAAAAAAGGCCAAGTTTTACTTATTGCCATGTACAATTTACTGACTGCCTCCTCAACGGCATGATCAGAGTAGAGAACACTCCGTCCATACCGAGCGCTCGGAGACATGACAAACCGTTGTGTGTGTGTGTTCTCTCGCAGAGGTCTGATAGTTTCAATATTAATACTTTTCTTTAAATGAAAATTACAGCTTGAAAAACAATGACAGCATAATGTTTCAAAAATGTAGTTTGTAGTCATAAATGAAAAAGATGAAGTGATGTGAATCAGGGTGTGAATCTCTGAGAATGCCTTTTAAAACAAGTGAAAAGAGAATGGGGAGGCTTGGCCCTATTATGTGTGAGATGAAGCGCTGTGATCTATTTCCATTATTGGAGTGCGAGTGAGGTTTTGGTCTCATTCTCTGAATGGACTGGTATGGTGAGTGTGTGTGTGTGTGTGTATATGTTGGAAAGGGGATAATCTTGAAATGTGGAAATGTAACTACTATTCACACATTTTAGGATTAAGTGACTGCCTTCCTCTGCAGCATGTATAAATTGGTGGTTATGTGTGTTGTATCTGTTAACATTGGTTACACAAATCCTCTCCCTGACCCAAGTCGCAAATTTAAAATGAGGAGCAGGGGCTAGACGACACGAGTAATGATCTTTAAGCCGGAAACACTTATTTAATAATAATCAAATTACTACTATTATTATTGTTATGAAATTAACACAATTAAATTAGGGACTTTCTGAATTGTTTATTTTTAAAAATAATTTTTATCTATTGAAGTTTTAGTTAAAACAATAATGAACTGATATAGTTATACTATTACAAAAATTGCTCTTTATTTCGTCTCAGCTAGATTTACAGTGCATTCACAATGTAATGCTGTTTGATTATCTAATAATGTGTTCGGCTGGTTTTAATGTGAAATGTGCTCTTTATTGAGGGGAGCAGTAGATAAATGTGTGCTGTTGTGCCAGGAACCGTGCCAAGCTGGAATATTTCAACACTTGACGCTTTCAGTTGCATTCTTTTCATCTCTCTCAGTTCGTAAGTTGTCTGTTGCATTTGAAGGTAGACACAAAGAACCGTAACGTTAAACCAGCTGTTCCTCTCTGTTACTTCCCAAAAACCCCTCTTATTTATTTATTTTTTTCCCAGACTTCCACCCGACACGATCCTAACAGCACCTGTGGCGTGAGTAATTACTGTAGCGCGCAGCAGTTCTCCAGGTTAAGGAGGAAGGGGTTAACCAAGATCAGCGGCATTTCTGTATGCAGCCTGAAACAGGATGCAGCGAGTGCATTGTCAGCCTGCTGGTGTGAGTGCAAACAGATGAGGAAATGCTGGAACGGCTACTCCAAAACTCGGGTTACCTTGGAAACCGTTTGCGTCATGATCACCAGCAATTAGCTTGCAGCTCTTTAGTTTTTCATGCTGGTTGAGCCAAGCTGAGCAGCGGTTGCTTAACGCGCTGAAGTGTTGCCGTTAGTCAGGTTTACTAACACGGTGTGTTACTTTTTTATCAAACACATTTTCATTTGATTCTTTTTTTAAATACTACATTTTCTTTTCTTTTTTTTTGCAGTAGAGTTTTTTTCTCCCTTCTTGTTACCGCCTTGTCCACATATGTGCATCATTTCTATTAATTAGTCTTGATGTCTCATCCAGTTGCTGTATTTCTTCAGACAAGTTCAGCAGTGGTTTCTTTAATATATTACATGTGATTGACATGATTAACATTGATAAATCTTATTATTTTAGCACACAAGGGATATTTGAGGACAAGCCGTCCGAGCCAAACTCTTGTCAAATTGTACTCTGGCTGTTCCTCATTTTCCCAGCTTCTTATCTGGCCTTTTCACACTTTCTCCACAGCCGTGTGTGTGTGTGTGTGTGTGTGTGCACTCTTGCTCGCCGTATCCATGCAGTGCTTTGTGTCTCCATGTATTGGGGACATTAATGGAAACAGTTGAGAGATAAGTGGCTTTTCCTGGAAGTGTAGAAGTGACGGTTCACACCTTCTCTTAGTGAACAGGGTCGAAAGTAAGATAGGAGACCCGCGGGTCAGAACAGGGGACGTCTGGCACACCTTCCTTCTTTATATTAGCCACACACTCAGCACATCTCATTGGTTTTAAGTAGGCCCAGGGATTTTCTGCATGGCTTATCGTGAAAGGTTTATTGCACCATAAGGTTCCCAGACACTCAAACATTTAAGGTGGCCTAGTAGCTCTTAAGTCCACAAGGAGCTTGTTGATCCTTGTATGTGTCCAGCATTTTGAAAAAGCTGTTTGTTCGCTTAGCTGGCTGCGGGGGGGACGAACACATGGAAAGGTCCAACGGGGAGGAGGGAATTGTGGGTCGAATGTAGAGTTCATGGGTGAGTTACTGAGCTCGGGAAGCCTGTGTCCAATTTACGTAAAGATCCCGATTGTAACTTGGCTTTGGCACGAGAATGAAAGGCATGCAAGATTGTATTTATTTTTTATTACTTGAATTGTTACACTTGACAATTAAAATTTGAGAGCTTTATTAAAAAATACTGTAATAAATACACAATTCTGTAAAAATAAATCTAAATCATTATTTTTTTTTTTTAAATACTGTAATTTCCAGTATGAATACTTGGTTTTGGAAACACAACTAATATTATTATGTTTAGTATTTTATTTATTTTTAAGTGTGTGTGTGTGTGTGGGGGGGGCATAATTTTATTTTAATGTCCCAAGTGTGTACATTATTCTGTGAAGGCACGGAAAGCATTAGCTAAATCAAATCGAACTGATTTTTTCCTAAAAATATAAAGCTCCATAAATGTGTGTGTTTGAGGAAGCATTAAATTACTGTGACATTATGCCATTGAAACACAAGTATCTTAAAAGCGTCGCTGCCCTCCTTTTTCCTCTTTTTTTGTCTATTTTTTTCTTACTTTTACCATCTGTCTCTCTCTCTCTCTCTCTCTCTCTCTCTCTCTCTCACTCTGTTTCTGTCTTATTTGAAAACAGTGTCAGCACTGCTGCTTTTACACCGAAAGACTGTTGCTAGGTGACTGCTGACGTCAGTGGTGGCTACAGAGGAAGGTCTGTGTGTTTAGCTGCTGTGAGCGAACCCCACTGAAAGAGGGCAAAACTATGAAACGCTGTTACTCACTACAGTGCAGAAACCTGAACTTCTGGAAGAACTGGCCTAAATATTACAAACATTTCCTTTTCTATTCAAAGTTTTCACTGTGAAAATGTAATGCTAATAAAATGTAGCCGTTCCACCGGCCCCCCTCCCCCCACCCCCTGTTTTGAGCTTCAGCTATGATGACGTCAGTCGCATTTCACAGGAGGGGAAAAGTCAATCATTAGTGTCAAAAGAAGGGTCCTAACTTCAGGGGTGGCGTCTCGCCCACTCTCGCATGAGCCCTGTCCTGAATTTTCTTGACTTTGTTTGTGCTGCTCAGGAAGTCCTTCTTTTCACCAGATGAAATGGTTAAAGGCAGATGTTTTGCAATGTTTTAACAGGTTTAGAAATAGCATTTTACTAGCGTTTTTTATAATAATTTTACTCTGATCCTGTCAGATTTTCTTTTTGCCTTTGTGTATGGTTCAAATTTTCAAACTGATATTTAAAAACTACTGAACTGGGACTGCTGTATTTTTTTAAATTATTAATGTTAGTTTACTCTTGAAATTAATTTTACAATTAAAGTGTGTTTGTATACAACGCAGGTTTTGTTAGCAAATCAAACTTTTAAAAATATAAAATGTAATTATTATTAAAATTAATATCTTAATATATAAAATTAATAATTATTAAAACATAAAAATCTAAAATTTAAATGCATTTAGTGAATGTCTTTCAGGTCTGTCCACATTGGCATTCTTATTGGTACATGACTAAAATGTATTAAGTTTATAGAAAAACAACATCGTAAATGTAAGTAATGAGGCATAAAAGTACTGTCTGTTAAACCCTGAGAGGTGTGTGTCTGTGTATGTCTCTTTAGGCTCATGTGTGTGTTATGAATGACGTGAGCTGTCATGAGAGATAAGAAGGCCACTCAAGCATGTGGCTTAATGAAGAGTGTGATAGGCATCTGTGGGAATCACGTGGCCATTAGCACAGAAGACTCGTTACTTTAGTGAGCTCTCTCACAGACACACGCTCCGGTGGTGGTGGTGGCGCTGCGCTATATTAAATCAGAATCGTGGCCCACCCAAACTGCCACGTATGACGCACACACAGTTCCCCACCAGGTTAATGAATAGAGGCCTCTAAGAAACAGACAAGTGAGCTTTGATTGTTGATTGTAGTTTTTTCTCAAAAGACGTCACAGAGAAATATAACAGTGCTTGAAGAGAAAGGAAAAAAATTTAAATTTCATGCCAGTATATATATATACCACATATTATATTTGTCTTAGTATATGTAAAAAAAATATATATATACACAGCATGGCATTTGCTAGGGTATAGATGCCCATTTCGGCCACAGAATAAAACAAATAAAAAGGTAATTATGACTTTTTAATTGAACAATTCTGACTTTTTTCTTGCAATTATATTTTGCAATTCTGAAAACAAAAATCATAATTCAGTCAGAAGTCAGTTTTTTTACACTTTTTTTTTTTCACCTAATTCTGTGTTTATATCTCAGATTTTGGACTTTATTCTTAATTCTCTACATTGAGTTTACATTTAGAAGTTTAGACCCCCCCCCCCCTCTGAATTCTGAATTCACATTTCGCAATTCAGTTTTCTTTTTCTGCCAAGGAATAACAAATAAAAATGTAATTTTGACATTGTCTCACAATTTTGTCTTTTTTTCCCTCACAATTGTGAGCTCATATCTCACAATCCTGAATTTTCTTCTCAGAATTGCAAGTTTATATCTCACAACTAACTTCAGAATTAAAAAATTTTTCTCAGTATTCTCAGTTTGTCTCACAACTCTGACATTTTGAACTCATAATTGTGGAAAAAAAAGTCGCAGTTCCCTTTTTTATTTATTTATTTTTATCTCATGGCAGAAACAAGCTTCCATATAGGATGATTTTCTTGGTGTCTTTTAAACTTTTTATCCCATTTTTGAAGTGCTTTTAAGAGGGAACGGGCTCTTGGGAAATGGAGCGTGATGCTCCTCTTCGCTCGTGCCCGGAGAATGACTGCAGCAGCTGCAGGGCTCCCACAGTGCTGTGCAACAGGGATCATACAGGAGCACGGCAAAGCCTTTCTCCGCTGCACACAGACAGGCTCATGGAGAGTTAAAGTTCCCTGGCTCGACCCCGGTGCTTGACAGACAGATCTGACCCCCCCAGAAACCCGATGACAGCAAACACGGCCCTGCGTACACATAGGAAGGGATGTATGACCAGAAGCCCTATCACGATCCCTGTCGCAGCCTGTATCATGTTCGCTCTCGGCATCATGGCACACAGGACAAAAGGAGCTCAGTGGTCTGATGAGCACCTGTATCCTCGATGACAGGCCGCTGAGGTAAAACCTGCTTAGGGGCGCCACGGATGCGAGCTTGACGTTACTCGGTTACATACTCGCTGCACGTAGGCAGAGGAACCTTTATGAATCATTAAGACAATGTAATTAAAGGAAAAAATGTGCGAACTGTGCCCCTGGCCCTTAGACCTCTCAAGATTTAGATGAGTTTGTTTCTGCATAAGAACAAATTTGGAGAAATTTAGCATTGCATCACTTTCTCCCCAGTGGATTCTCTGCAGTGAATGGGTGCCGTCAGAATGAAAGTTGAAGCAGCTGATAAAAACATCACAGTAATCCATATGACTCCAGTCCATCCATTAATGCCTTGTGAAGTGAAAACTGTGTTTGTAAGAAACAAATCTATCAAGATGTTTTTAACTTCTAGATAAAATATGAGTCCTCTATTCACAATATTGCTTCTCCAGTAAAAAAGTTGTCTCTTCTGAATCAGGGCAGAATTATGCACAGATACAGTTCTAAACAAATATGTTGGTGGATTTTAATGTGAGAGAAGGAGATGAACTTTCCACGAGAGAAAGCATCTGCATGGGCTCATATTTAGGCCAGAAGTGACAGTTTAAAGTTAAAATGCCTTAATAATGGATTTGTTTCTTACAAACACACAGCTTTTCACTTCACAAGACGTTAATTCATTTTGTGAATTATTGTGATGTTTTTATCAGCTGTTTGGACTCTCATTCTGGCGGCACCCATTCACTCTAGAGGGTCCATTGGTGAGCATGTGATGTAATGCTAAATTTCATCAAAACTGAAGAAACAAACTACTGGGGTGTCTTATTTTTATGCCGACGATACCCAAATTGATCTACTTATCTAGAGAAATGATCCCTCTGCATTTACTTCCTTACTAAAATGCTTAGAGGAAGTTAAATTGTGGCTAGCCCAAAAGTTTTTATCATTAAATGAAGATAAGACTGAGGTGATTGTTTTTGGGACCTCCGGCAATTCTCAGGCAACCAGCTTTGACCTGGGTAGTTTATCAGTGTTTAGATCTTCACGTGTATGGAACCTGGGCGTTTTGTTAGATGAGTCCTTAAAGGAACACTCCACTTTTTTGGAAATAGGCTCATTTTACAACTCCCCAAGAGTTAAACAGTTGAGTTTTACCGTTTTTGAATCCATTCAGCCGATCTCCGGGTCTGGCGGTAGCACTTTTAGCTTAGCTTAGCATAGATCATTGAATCACTGAAAGTAGTCCCCAGCTCAGTAGCCTATGATATAGTTGGGGACTACTTTCAGGCGCTGCGTAATATCATTGCGCCTGCTGCACCCATGGTACGGCAGCAAAGTTCCTTGATTATTACACCGGAATGAGAGTATAGTTCCTAGTAGTGTTGTCACGATACTGGAATTTCTAACTTCGATACGATACCTTGAAAAATATCGATTTTCGATACCATGGAGAAAAAAACTGCCACAATATTAAGGGGGTAATTTTTTTTTAATTTAAAGATAAATGTAACAAGTCGAGAACATGCGGTATATTTTACATGAACAAAAAAATGTCTTGAGGTACTGCATTTGTTGATTTATTTATTAATCTTTTATTAATCTTAGTTAAATGTTAATTGAAACTAACATTTACTAATACGTGTACTAATTAAAATCCAAAGTTCTATTTGTTGATATTCTCATTTGCTTCATAACCAAAATATTTCCAGATATAGGGCCCTATGAAATCCGTTTTATTTTTCCCCAAATTTTGTTTTATTTTTTTCTACATTCAATTTTTCCCATTTAAATTTTTCTGGACTCTTTTTTTTTTCCGTTTGAATTTTTCTGGACTCTTTTTTTTTTTAATGGTCAAATTAAATGCTATTAATCTAAAAGCATGTCTAATTAATTAAAATCATGAAAATTATACAATTTAACATTTAATTTATTAAAAGTGTAACAAAAATGACACGTTTAGGGCCGTATGAAATGTTTTATTTTTTTCTCACCTTATGTTTTATTGTTACCAAATTCTGTGTTTTAGCATGTCTATTATTTGAATGCATACAAACAATTTTTATTTATTCTTACAGTAGCCTTATGAAATGTGTTTTCCCCCTCAGAAATTCTGTGTTTTGTATTTAAATTTTACTGGATATCAGATGAAGGCATAAAACAATTTTAATTAATTTATATTTGAATGAATGAAAATTAAACATTTAAATTTTTGGCAAATGAAGGGGATTTACTATTAAAATTAAAATATTTTGTGATTATTTCTTTAAAAAAAATTAACAGCAGTAGTAAGTAGTAGTATTATGTACATTCTACTAAATAATAGTAATATAGCCTATTTCTGGCACACGGTCTAAGGCTAAGTTAAACCGAACTTTTATTTTGACGGGTTGCCGTGAATACCTTTAAAGTTCTGTGTGTGTATGATATGACGCTAGTTTTACTCAAATTAAATGGTAAAATGCTCGTAAAGTGCCTTTCAGATCAGTTCTGGAGATATTGTTGATGTATTTATGTCCTCATTGAGACGGCAGACGCTGAAATCACCGCGAGCGCCACATTAGTAAACAAAACCGCACGTGCAGCACATTCACACAGAGACTCGCAGAACATGCAGGATTCATATTTAAATCGACTTTTGCAGCTTAATATTTACAGATACTATATCGCGATTTGATTTAAGTGTAATGACCTACTTTTGATTAATTCATCCAAACTTTGACAAATTCCGTGACATTCCGCGTTAAACTGTAAATTCCGTTTTTATGACTGGATTCCGTGCACGTTCTCTGCATCGCGGAGATCATAGATCCTACAGATAGCGCTCCTTTAGGTGACCTCTTTCTATTCACTTCACTTTTGCTATTTAACCAGAGCGAAGGAGACGAGTGCGGTCACGTGTGGTGCTTGTCCACGCGCCTTTGGAGAGAAGTGAAAGTGACAGCTCGGCTAGTATCGGTGTATTGATACTTCGGGAAATTAATATTGGTACCGTTCAGATATTTCAGTATCGATATTTATCGAAATATCGATATTTTTGACAACACTAGTTCCTAGCCATATCAGCCTAGAAAATCGCAACTTTTCATTTTCCGTCGGTCTTGGTACACGATGTAACTACAGAAGTGTCAAGTTTTAAATGGGAAAATTATCGAAACTCTTTGGTCATTTTTGATGTCCAAATGCTAATGGTCTAATCCGATTCAATGATCTATGCTAAGCTAAGCTAAAAGTGCTACCGTCAGCCCCGAAGATCGGCTGAATGGATTTAAAAACGGTTAAACTCAACTGTTTAACTCTTGGGGAGTTGTAAAATGAGCCTATTTCCAAAAAAAGAGGAGTGTTCCTTTAAACTTTGACATTTCCTCTGTAATCAGTTCTAGTTTTTATCAACTTCGCCTGCTATCAAAAATCAAACCTTTCTTAAATCATAAAACCTTAGAGATGGCTGTTCATGCTTTTGTCACCTCACGCTTAGACTACTGCAATTCACTTTACTGTGGTAGCTCTAAGTCATTAATTTATCGCCTTCAACTAGTTCAAAATGCTGCTGCCAAATTCCTTCACAATTGCCGTGAAAGCGCTCACATTACTCTTATTTTCAGGACCCTTCATTGGCTGCCTATTAAATTCAGAATTGATTTTTAAAATTATTTTATTTGTATATAAATCTTTACATGATTTAGCCCCTATTTATCTATCTGGATTGTTGTACCCATATACTCTCTCCAGATGTTTAAGATCCAGTGATCAGAATCTTCTTCTCGTCCCACAATCCAGACTCCGAGCTTTCTCAGTGGTTGGGCCGCGGTTATGGAATAACCTCCCTTTAGAGACTAGACTTGCCCCTTCTCTGTCCACTTTTAAATCTCTCCTAAAAACATATATATGTTTTCTTTTGGTTTATAAATAAATATTTATTACGGTCTTCGCTTAGTCTTTTATGGGTTTATACTCTTTGTTTCTTTTGTGTTTTTAATACATTTACTTATCTTAGGGCGAGAGCCTGTTTAAATTGTTTAGTTGTGCTGATTTTTGAATCTCTGTAAAGCACTTTGGTCAGCCGTGTGGATGTTTTAAATGTGCTTTAGAAATAAATTGAAACTTAAAACCACATCTTGAATGTAGGGTCAAACAAATTTCATTAAGGCATATTAAAAACGGAAACTGGAAATCCACAATTGGCCTTAGCGGAAAACAAGATCTCACCTGTTTACGTTTAAAGTGATGATTGTGATGCGATTACCCTCTAATCAGATCTAGGATCTTTAGGATAGAAGGATCAGAAGATCTTGCAGTGATTGTTTGGGAATGTTACCGATATCCTAAAGACCTGAATGTGGCAGATCCTTGATTGATGCTGGCTCAGACTTTAGGACGAGGACCGAGGAACATGATTTAGTCACTGTTTCAGCGGGAGCCGCTCTGGGCCCATTTATTATTTTTTGGGATGTTCTCGCTGCCTATAACTCATTAGTCAGCTGTGCGCTGTGTTTGCGCTGTTTTTCTTTTCCTAAAAAGTGATTGGAGAGTCTGTATCGTGATAACAGTTTTAAAGGCCCTTGGGGATCAAGTGGAAAGTATTCTTTTTGCATTCCTCTCATGCCTTGCTCTTTTCGAGATGCTGTTTGGTTAGTGCAAATTGACACCACATGTCGAAGGTAACCTACACTAAGGCATTATAATATTTCATTTGTGTTTGTTTTTCTATGGGCAAATAAAAAAAATATTTACTGTCTGTTAATTATGAGACAGCATCAACAAATGTTTGCTTAGGGAAACCTCAATTCCATTGGGGGTTTGACACAAAAACATTACATGTTTTATGTAAGCAAAAACAGCCCATGCAATATTTAGTGTAGCTATAGCAGTCATAAAGTATTTTATTTTTAATCCTAACAATTAGTAAATAATTATCATATTTTAATAATTTAAATGTGTTCTGTTTTTTCACAAGTTATCACTAAATGTTTTAATCAGAATCCGTGTGTTTTTTCCTCTGTCAGTGAATTGCTTTTGTTTTGTTTCTGGAAACACATTTAGGAACTGGAACACTGCTAATCTTGCCCGGAGAGTCAGCCTAGTCAATTAGTAATCCTGAAGAGATCTTACTTAAGAAATTTCCTCTAGCCACCACATTCCAAAGATGTGACTTTGGCCAACTAATGTGTTTTTCCCTTTATCACCTCTTACCTCATCCAACTTGTTTGACCACAACATTGGAAAACTCATTCATGAAGATACAAAAAGATTTAATTATAATTTTTTTTTCCCTTTTATTGATTTTTAATGTTATTTTGTATCACTGAACAAGCTAGTGCCAGTTCTGTGGGTATTCTGCGTTCACTGAATAAGGCCATTTGTTCTGCTGATCTCGGATGAAGCTGGTTTGCGCTTGAGTGCTTTCTCTGTTTGGGTTCATATAGGGTTTATATCTGATATAAACCCTAAGTCGTGAAGTCGTGGCCTAATGGTTAGAGAGTCGGACTCATAATCCAAAGTCTCGGGCCGGCAGGGATTGTAGGTGGGGGGAGTGAATGTCCAGCGCTCTCTCCACCCTCAATACCACGACTGAGGTGCCCTTGAGCAAGGCACCGAACCCCCAACTGCTCCCCGGGCGCCGCAGCATAAATGGCTGCCCACTGCTCCGGGTGTGTGTTCACGGTGTGTGTGTGTTCACTGCTGTGTGTGTGCACGTTGAATGGGTTAAATGCAGAGCACGAATTCCGAGTATGGGTGACCATACTTGGCTGTATGTCACGTCACTTCACTTCACTTCGTATTTGAACATTAAAGCACCACAGTGATGTGAAAAATGATGCTCACACTAGATGACACGAGACAAGTGCCTATAGACTCTGGAGTGTTTGGGATTTAGTCTAATACGTTGTCTATCTGTCTATCTGTCTGTCTGTCTGTCTGTCTGTCTATCTATCTATCTATCTATCTGTCTAGATGAACTGATTAAGATCCAGGAAGGACCAAAGGTTTTGTAATAAAAAAATACTTTCACGTCAGTTGAGAGTTGCTAGGAAAGATAAAAATAGTAATGACAATAGTAGTAAAGTAGATAGAAATACACAGAATATATAATTAAAACAGTCCAAGGCACCCAGTAATCTCACTCAGACAGTGCTTTATTTTGAAGTGAGTGTTAAGTTGGTCATGGTTCTGAATCACTGAGGAGAGACAGAGCAACATGAATTGAAGGGAGGGATAACATCAGGTGTATTTTTAATATAATACATAATGTTTATTTTTATATAATGTTTGTTTTTTTGGTGGCAGCATTTGTGAAGACCCGGCTGTGCATTTAAGTGAATGACACTTATATATATCTAAAATAATGAAAAGGAAAAATCTAGTTTGTTTTCAAATAGTAATCTTTATATTTGTGTTGTTTTATACTGTTTTAATAATAATAAAAAAAATGTTTTATTTAATGACTCTAAAATGTGGTGTAATTTTCAAATATCTTTTCGATCCCACTTTATATTGTGGCCCTAATACCTGTGTACTTACATAGTATGTAACCCACAGTGTAAGTAATTCACTATGTACACATCTAGTTACTATTGGTACATAGTATCTACAGCTCTAATGTTTGTGTAACTACACATGTAACAACCCACTGAATGGTATGTGTAAGTACAAATGTGTAACAGGACATTGGTAACCACACTTTTTGGTAATGAAAGTACAAATGTGTACCAGGACTAACAGCACTTTTTGGTAAAGAAAGTGTTACTTTTCATATTAAGTAAACAATTCCTACAGATTTGCCATGTTACACAGCAGTGGCCAGTAAGTTAGGCTTTACATATAAATTGTGGTTGGTGTCCAGAATGTTACACTTTATATTAAGTGGACACTTCCTGAGGAGTTACAATGTAAGTGCACTGATATTACATTGGTGCACCAACTCCACCAACTTGAGATCCAACTCCTCCCACTTTACATAACCCTAAACCTACCCATTCCCCCTGGATCAAATTGTTCTAATTACTCTTATACATATTGTTGTTACAAAATGTAGTTATATAATTCCTGCTACATGAGTACTTAGTGAAGGGGGAAAAAATGTTGTTACCAATGTCCTGTTACACATTTGTACTTGCACATATATTCTGAGGGTTGTTACACTCTCTGTCTTCTCCGTCTCCACGAACTGCTTTTAGAAACGCGTCACTAAAATGAACTGAAACTCAGCAAATACTCAGCACACAGACATTGGCGTTATATCTATAGAAATTTTTAAGTGTCTACTTTTAAATGAAGTAAGTCATATCAAAAACAAATATTCTGTGATAAAGTAATCTGTATGAAACCAACATGATGTTCAGTCTTTCCTGTCTAAACTCATTATCTCTAATGTAATCCCGCCCCCGTGCAGCTCGCACTCTTCATATGTAAATATCCACGTGAGACGCGCGCACATGTAAACGCCCAATGTAAACGTGAGGAGATCGTTCATCGCGGCTACTGTGTTTGTTTCTGGAAGAAAACGCGCTAAGAGGAATAAGGCAGAATTTCCCTCAAAAGAATTTCAGAAGATTTCATCTAGTATAGGAGATCAATCTGACGAGTAAGTAATGTTTCTTTTTTGCATTAGTTAACATGATATTGTGACACACATTTACTAGATGGGTTTTTCCCAAACTACAACATGATGAATGCTACGTGTCTAAGAATGTTTAGACCATGTTTGTTGTTAATACTCTGTTCACAAATAGATTTTTTTTCTGAACAATTTTTTTTATTTTATTTAAAGGGCACACTCAAGCACATGAAAAGACACAAAACAAAAATAACATACATGAATACAAAAACAACAATGTAGGGGTGTGCGATATGACGATTTTTGATCGTGGACGATAAAAATGTCTCCACGATCTGCTTTTTAAGAAATATCGTAGTATCGCGCTACCGCGCACATTGTCAAATACAGTTCTGGCGCCGCCGTCTCTATATACTGTACAACACGACATACAGCAGTAGAGTTACTCAGACAGGACACTGCACTTATTCGCGATCGCAAAAGTACATTATTTGCATAAAAGCCTTGCTGGTTAAATGTTTAATTCGCGCGCTGGTCTGACGTGCGCTTGTTCTGAGCGCATACACCTGAAGCACGCGCACTAAAACGCCTGTCTAACAGCGCCTGATTACTCAACTAAGTTATATTTTGCGCTAATACTGTCAAAACACACAAGGTTTACATACAGACTGAGTTGGTTATCTCTAAAATGAAAGTAAATAGTTAAGAGAGAAACGGATGCGTGCCTGTACTGTATATTAGATGCGTGCAGCTCTTAAAGGGACAGGACACTAAACGTGCTGTCGACTGTCATTAAAGGGATAGTTCACCCTAAAATTTAATTTCTGTCATTATTTACTCAGTGGAAAACCAAACAGTTGCTGGTCTACATTGACTTTGATAGTAGGAAAGAAAAATCCTATGGAAGTCACTGAGGACCAGCAACTGTTTGGTTTTCCACCTTCTTCAAAATAGCATTTATAAATGTTCAGCACAAGAAAGAAACTCATTCCGGTTTAAAACAACTTTTGAGTAAATGATGATATAAAAATACAACATTATGACAGAATTGACAGACAGATGACAGAATATTAATTTGTGGGGGAACTATTCATTTAACGTTAACAAAACAACAAAACGCAAAAGAGAAAAATCACTCACTATTCTTGACTGAAAATCTTTAATACAGTTGCTTTAGGAATCAGTCTATCTAGTGTTTTATTTTTATATTTGTTCATTCAATTTCATTGAATGCTCTGCTAAATACACCTATTGTACCTGGAAATAAAGCACTGTTTGTTTTATTTGTATATTATGTGTATCTTTGTTCTTATTTTTTAATAAGAAAAATAAAATAATGACAAAGATTTTTTATCTTCACCCACTTTGGCCTAAATATCTGCCATGCATCTTTGTCTTTCTAGTTTGGCTGTAATGCTCAGACAACTTGTAAAACCAAAATAGTAAAACTAACAAAGAATCGTGATAAAAATCGTGAATCGTGATATTTCTATAAAAAATCGTGATATGATATTTTTCCCATATCGCCCACCCCTACAACAATGGTCTGCATGGTTGTACGTAGAGAAAAGAGCAAACGACGGAAGCAGAAACAACAGAATTATCAGTTAGGATCAGGGAGAATTACTTTTCACAAGAGATGTACAGGCAATTCTGTCAGCATTATCACCATTTCTGTCCAAATGGAAATATTCAAATTTCTTCAAACAGTTATCAAAACATCTTTAGTTTTATTGTCAGTCACAGCTTTCTGGATCAAAGCAATGTCAACCTTTTTTCGTTGCAGTAGTTATAAAAAACTTGTACGTTTATGGGGGCCATTTAAACCATTGACATTACAACTTATTATATTAATTTCAGTCATTACTATCAAACAAATAAGTGAACTGAGCAAATGAGAGAAAGTTGTAGCACTGCAAATTAATAAACTCAAGTCTGCCTTTAAAAACCCATTAACATAAAGAAAACCCACCCCATAAAACTTTTACAGACTGGGGTGAAAACCCCAGCCTGCCGCCCTCCCCTGTCTTAATCAGTGACAGTAACATGACAGCCAGTACCATTCTTTAGAACTCCGCCATTAGCCCTATTATAAGAGAACAGAATAACTTTGAATTAACACGAGTAATAAAGTGGGGTAAAAAAAAAAAAAAAGTGTGTACTTTCCATAACGAGGAAACAAACAAATATTTGTATCATGTTCATTAAAAACTGTACATTAGTGATACCAAGTTTCCTAGCTTACATGAAGAACTGACAGTAGCCGATTGACACATGAAGTTCTAGATCAGTAAATCAGAAGGCGAGTCACTCTGTATTATCAAACCCTTATGCCACGTCCATCCCAGGAGAATGAGGAGCATTACTGGAGCTCAGGAATTGACTCGCTTCGTCCGGTGAGTGCATTAGTTTGGCCCCTGATCGTCAGCGTAGCAGGATACTGAAGAAAGGTCTGCAGACCCGCCTCTTTCAATTCCTTCCGTATTGCACTGAAGGAGCTCCGCTTCTTTGCCGTCGTTGGAGAGAAGTCGGGGAAGAAGCTCAACATCGCACCATCACCCGCTTTCACAGGACCGCGGTGTCTTGCTTCAGTAAGGGTCAAGGAAGGATTCCTGTTGTTGTAGCGTAACAGTTTGAAGAGAAACACTCGCGGTTTGGAGTGATCAGTTGAATCTCTGGGGTAAACTCGATGCGCGCATTCGATCTCTATCTCTGCCTGCAAGTGATGGGATCCAAATCGGCAGTGACCGTTTCAGAAAGCCAATCGGGTCATCCTTCTCGGCCCCTTCAGGTAGTCCCAGCTGGTAGAGATTACTGCGTCTGCTGCGGTCTTGTAAATCAGTCACCTGCTGCTCGAGGGCATCCAGATGGCCAGTGTATTCACCGATCACTCACTTTTTTTCTGCTCTCTCTGTTCGCCGATTAAAAAGTCAATTTTAGAGCATATATTATGGATTGTAGTCATGCGAGAGGCGAATTCGGTGCGCATTGCTGCTAATTCAGCCTTCAAAATCAGGGCTCGCAAAATCGCTACCAAAATGAATCACCTCCCTGCCCGACGGGCTACCTTAAAATACAGGGCTCCCACGGGTCCTTAAAAATTCTTCAATTTAGTTGTATCAAACTTAAGGCCATAAAAACTTTTAAATACGTTAAACGGTATAATAAATGTCTTAACTATAATTTCAAGAGGTCTTACAGTTGGGGACGGAAAGACAAGAATCGCGATACGGCTGGATTAAACTTCAAAAGGCAATGATGCATTGAATAAATATGAGCGCTGCACGTTTCAAATCAAAATACGACACGGATGTCTTTATGTGAATGTATCTGAAGGGAACCGACTGTCTTCAGAAACGTGTCGTTGGCATTTTTATTTCGTCTTACCTATAATGCCTGATAAAGCAGTGTTTGTAAGCGTGGACGGTGCTGCTTTGTGTAATGTTGCTAACAGGGAATTTTCCTGAGGGAAATAACATTAAGCCGCTCCTAAAGCGCCACCTCGTGGCAGAGAATGAATTTTCATTTCCAATAAGCCTTTCTTGCTGCTTATGGTCAGGTCAATGCAAATATCGACCCATGTTTTTAAGCAGCAAACACATACCCCCGGTTTCACAGACAAGGCTTAAGACTAGTCCTAGACGTAATCTAGGACGAATTACGAATGTTATTCTGAGCTGTTTCAACTGAAAGAAACTTGCACTGACTGGTCTTAAAACATATCAGTGCCTTTGTTTTGTCTCAAGATGCACACCAGTAATGTTTTTTTCTAAGGCATGTTAATAAAAATGACATTAATGTCCTAATTGAACTATGACCTGATCCTGGCTTTGTCCAAGCCTTTTCTGTGAAACCGGGCCATAGTGTTGTAAATGAGAAGGAAGTTAACGTTCCTTCTAAAAATCTAAACAATTAAGACAGTAATATTTATTTGTTTTAAATGAATAGAATAATTTATATGCTTGATTTATCCCTTTTCATAAAAATGGTCTGAAATTCTTGCAATTCTAGCAATAATAGCAATCTGATTTTCTATATTTATTTGGGCTAGTTAAATAAATTTCCGGGCTACCAAAATCTGAAGAGTACCTGCCCGAAGGGCTACCGGGGATTTTGAAATTTTGCGAGCCCTGAAAATGTCCTCAAATCGCTTTATAGTGATCACCATATTGTCTTCAATGTCGGCTCGGCCCGCTGCGGCTGCTGGTTTTGTTTTCTTCTTAATTGGCGAGGATGATGGTGAAAGATAAGGGAGTTTCCGACAGTGTGACATCTCCAGACCAACGACAAACAAAAAAAACTACCCCAAATGTAAAAAAAGAAGACGAACAACAGTAAAAGACGGTAATATACACGGAACTCAGCTAATATGCGACTTGGCTCATGAAAGCGTCACATGATCCCCTGTTCACAAATATATTTTAATAGCATGCTAAACAATAATAATTAGTTTCTCCGATATAAAATATCCTTTTCTTTTTTACAATAGTACAAAGCATGCGTGAGTCTATGGATACAGAATCATATCATAGGCTACAATAAAATCATACATAAGCTACTAGGCTATATGACTACAAAATCATAGTTGGGTTTTTCCCAAACTATAATTCTTGACTAAAATGTCTGAAATCAAGTAAGACATTTTGAATATGATAGGTAATTCATTGTATTTAAATTTCTTACAGCGCAATGTTTTTATGCTCTATATAAAACAATAAAATTAATATGAAAAAAGTGTTGGCCCCCTTCCTGATTTTTAAATTTATTTGCATGTTTGTCACACTTTAACGTTTCAGATCATCAAACAAATTTAAATATTAATCAAAGATAACACAAGTAAACACAACATGCGGTTTTTAAATGAAGGGGTTTTTTTTATGATGGGAAAACAAAATACAAACCCACATGGCCCTAGAGCCCTGCATTTCGGCCCGGGCCCGACGGGCCCCGACTTTTTTATGCCTCCAGGGCCAGGCTTCGGGCCAATTTCCACGTCATAGTTAAGACGTGGGCCGGGCCTCGGGCCTCGGGCCGGTTTTGGGTTTCACCTTATTTTTATATTATAGACATCTATCGATTGGTGATGAAAAAAATTGCAGCGCTGGTGGAAACAAGACGAGACCGTGCCGTGACTGTGAGCAGCTCGATGGTGTTTAGTGTCCCGCAGCAGTAGCGTGCGCAAGTGACTTCAGCGCAGCTGAGTAGTTCTGCGTTCAAATGCACGCAATAGGCTAAAGCTTGCTGCAAAACCCCAGCAAACATACCCATGAATGTGTCTGCGGGAAATAGTAAGGAGATATTTAAATTATTTACTAATAAACTAATGTTTTCTGAATCTGTGTCGCAAGGATGAAGTTACTGATCCTGACTCGCCGTCTCCTCATTAGACGCGCCTTTAGAGAGAAATGCATCTTTATTGATTATGATTAAGATTTAAGGTATAATAAAAGAGTTTTTGTTTTCGATTTTTTTATTTTTTTCGTTAAGTGATAATTTAAAGCTTTCTATATGTCTGTGAGGCATGTATTCGCTCAGCTTCAGGTCATTTTTGTGAAGTGCTCCTGTTCAAGACGGCAGAAAGCGCATCATGTTTGTTTTCTTTATTTTATAAAAGAACTACCTTTTGTTGGTATTGTGAGTGCACACAAATACAAGTAGACCCTTTATAGTCCCGAATGATGTATTACTCTTATCAAAAAGAAAAAAAAAAATTACGGCATAGGCTATTTTAATTTGTTTCCACTGAAGTAAATGCAAGTGTTTGCTGGTGCCTCCATGTCCTGCAGAGCACGCTTTAGCTTCCACTCTCCGCACAAACTTATCTAGGCTAGAGCACATTATTATTATAGCGCAGGTTTAACGTTTAAACATTGTTATATACTTGAACTGTTTTAGTATATCTATAGATTTTATTTCAGGCAAGTCGTGATGATATGAGAAGGCTAAATGTATCAAACATAGGCTATGATCAGCTCATGCAGCTGACCGCTTGGTCGTTACTTTAAAAAACTTATAGGCTATTTAACGAACAAAAATGCTCCAAACGTTTTTTCTAAATTAACTTGATAAAAAAACAAAACGAAATATAATAATTTTGCCATTACACACAAAACTGAACTATTTTAATAGCCGAAACAGTAGTATAAACTGTTTTAGGTGAAGGGGGTAAAAAAAGACGGGCTCGGTTCGGACTCGGGCCGGTAATTCTGATAAGCTGTCGGACATGGGCCGGGCTAGGGCCTGAGCGTCTCGGTCCAGGGCCAGGCTAGGGCCTAAATTTGAGGCCCGTGCAGGGCTCTACATGGCCCTGTGTGAAAAAGTGTTGCCCCCCCCCCCCCCCCCCGTTAAACCATAACTGTGGCTTATCACACCTGAGTTCAGTTTCTCTAGCCACACCCAGGCCTGATCACACCTGTTCGCAATCAAGAAATCACTTAAATAGGACCTGCCTGACAAAGCGAAGTATCTTTTTATTCTATTGCATTTATCCTTTGCTTTTTTATTACTGACAGTTTAATTATTTCCAAATATTTTGAGGACTTTTGTTTGTTTGTTTCTAATATCAGTTACCCTCTGATCTCTAAAATGTAATGTCATTGCAAGTAGCAACCTTATTTGCAGGAAATATATATTTATATTTAATATATCACTATATTTAAATATGTCACTCATATAAAATTTTGGGCATATGGCCCACTCATAATCGTGTTAAAATAATCTTGATTTCAATATTGACCAAAATAATCGTGATTATGATTTTTGCCATAATCGAGCAGCCCTAACTTACACTGTGGTTACATACTACGTACACATCTAGTTACTATGTAAGTACACAGGTATTAGGGCCACTTAATATAAAGTGGGACCATATTTTCTAATATACTTCTTAAAAATAAAGTTTTAAAAGTTTTTTTTTATGTTGTTGAAAATTGTCTTTTGCTTACCATGCAAGGCTGTATTTATTTTATAAAAATACTCTAATATTGTGAAATGTTGTTACAATTTAAAAGAACAGTCTTCTATATTTTGGTGTAACATCAACCTTCAGAAATCATTCTAATATGCTAATATGATGCTGAAAACATTTCTTATTATTATGAATATTGAAAACATTTGTGCTGCTTAATATTTTTTTTGTGGAAACCATGATACTTTTTCCAATTGAAATAAAAAAATATTTATATGAAATGGAAAACCTTTCGTTTTTACTGTGACTTTTGATCAGTTAAAGCTTCCTTGCTCTCTGCACATCAGAGGGTGGTTGAGGCCTTGTTTGATATGATGCCTGGATTTCTGATTTCTCACCTACGTACGTACATACCGTGTTCTACACATTTCACACTCTCCTGTCATGATTTGGACTCTTGATCCAGAACAACACGCACCTTGCCAACAAAGGACCATTTTATGTTTCTCGTAAAACAAATCATTACACTCACATTTGGCGACAAGAGGGCATTTTTCAGGCATTTCACAAAGCATACCCTGAAAAAACCAGTCAGTGTCTGATATTTTATTAGTGTTTTGGCCAGAATACCCATGATTTGATTGTGCTGATTGACAGCAGGCAGAGTACACAGTTTGTCAGGTGCAAGATCACGATAACACGGCTGTGCCAGTGAGTTTGAGGAAGATTAGTTGGGTTTACAGACTTGTCTTGTGTTACTTTCTTGGCCAGACTCTTGTGTAAGACAGAGAACATGGTAGCGTGAAGTCATATTTGCGCATGTGAGATCCCACTGTGAAGCAAGGGCAGACATCACATACTATGGCAGCACACTAGATGGCTAACCTTTCCTGCCCTGATCCCCTCTCAGTTCTCAGAGCTTTTCCTCGTCGTCCGCTGTTCCTTAACAACTACCGGCCTGTGAGCTCAATGCTTAACACTACTGCCAGAATCATCAAAAAGCTTTCTATGAAATGCCTTATTGCTGGTATTATTCACTTTTGTCAAACGTTTGCCATTTGTATCATTGCTGCAACTTTTAGTGTAGTATTCAGTACTGTCAAGATACCCCAGGTGAACTGGGTAATAGATATCAGCATACTTTCCCAGTTGATTGATTACAATAAATATTGCAAACGTTATAGTATTACAAGTTTAAAAAAAAAAAAATGTATATGCAAATGAGGCATTATCTAATTAAATGTGCACTAATTTGTGTACATTTCCAGAATAGAAATGTGAACATTCCATAAAGCCAGATTCAGTTTCATTTTGTTGTCTCATTAGAATCAATGGGTTTTTGTTTTGGATCTCTTTTTAATATTCCATGAATCAGAAAATACTGTCAACAGCCAAAAAAAAAAAAAAAAAAGATTTTCATCATGTTTTAGGAAAGTTTTTAAAAAATCAGACAAATGATACTGTGAACAAACCCCCTTGTAAAAATGTTCAGAATATTGATAGGATCATTCATTTGTGAGAAAATGGCCTTTAAATATATTATATCTATAATCTAATATAATTTTATTGTTATATTATAATTACATTATATATATTATGTTGTGCAATATAATTAAAATCTGCAAATAGATAAGGGGACCTAAAATAAACACTTAAAAGTGTGTTATGGATGTTTTCTTTCCATTAGTCTGAAACAACGTATATATTTTTTTTCAAAGTTTCCAGTAATGGAAATAAAAACAGTTGTTTTTGCCTCTAGAGTCTTGTCTTAACATAGCTGCGTCACGTGTTTATTGATAAAATGTGTTTACTGGTTAATATCTTAATGTAATATTCCAGGACGCTGTTGTTTACTTACAGAAAACCATTTCAATTCATCTCGTGGTTTGTGTAAAAAACAAAAAAAGTTTATTAACATTTGCATTCTAACTGGGATATACACTAGGCTAAATATTTTTCTGTATGGCTTTTTACAGGCCTTAAATACAATATAAACTGTACCCTAGAACAACAAAACAAGACTGCATGCTCCCATACATCAAAAAAGTTTGACGATGCCCGTCTGTCAAGACAAAAGCAGATCGCTCCCAACATAATCAAGAGTGCCGTATACACTGGAAGGAAGACCTGTTTCTGTTTTTGATCGGCTGCACAGCTAGACCAGCTACTTGCCCAGCTAAAATAATATTATTTACACAAACCGTGTGTGTTCATTGATTGCCATATATTTTCAGTTGTTTTATATTTCTTATGACAGTTACATCAAAGCCAGCTATATTTTTTTTTAGCTGGGGAAAAAAAAAAAAAAAATATATATATCAATCACTTAATTTAGTTTTATTATATTATTTAATTAGTTTTATTATTTGTAAATGCTTTGTGTTAATTGTTTTTTTTCTATCATTTATAATGTATATAAAATATATATGTATAATTCCTAATGTATAATACATATAATATATTATTTTAAAATACATTCATATATTATTTAATATATTATTATATCTCATTCTTAATTATAATTATTACTATAATTTATAATGTATATAAAATACAATGTAATATTTTACATAAACTATTTACTTAGTTGTTTATTCATTATATTTTCACATACAATATATAAACATATAGGCCTACATTGCTGTCATTTGGTAACTTGAATCTGTTTTAACTTTTTAATGGCTGTCAGTGGCACCACCTGGTTATAAAGGCCTCCAGGTCATTTTAGTTGGAGACCCCTGATTACAGTTAATTTGTTGGATATGATTGATATGTATGTAAGAGTTAAGCAGGAAGAAGAACTCATGGTTATATGATAGCTTTGATGAGCAGTTAAGAAGCCTGTGGCCCCAAGCGTCCACTTGTTTGTAAATGATTCACTTGTCAACAGGCGATTTCTCTGGGTTCTCTAATAGATGGCAGCTCGGCGCAGTTCACAGTCTTGTTAGTGACTGGAGATCTTGGGCTTCCAGAGCGCCTGTGTTTATGTGAGAGGTCTGTCCGCGCTGATTCCAAGATAAAGCCAGATGTTCCCTTACAAGGCCTCCAGCCTGGGCCTATCTGGCAGCCATGGCCATATCAGGTAGAGTCTTTCTGTTGTGCTCCGACTCTCCCCCTCCACCCCCACTCCCCCCTCATGAGAGGATGCCTCTCTGCCAGCGTTGTTTGTGTGTTTGGCCTTACTTGACACAAATCAGTCTGGCATGAGCCGTGCTCCACGGAGCGAAAAATTCCTGGGCTTGACGTGTTGTATCCAGCATGTTGGCGTTTTGGAGACATTATGGGGTGTAATGTTAACACTGGAGTTCTGGACAAACTCTGAGGGATCAATTATGCGTGAGGCTGTCGTGTGTGTGTGTGTGTGTGTGTGTGTGTGTGCGTGCGTGCGTGAGTACATGTGTCTTCTGTTTCATCAAGCTGTAAGGAACAGTGGCCTGTGTTCGTTCAGCCTTCATTTACAAGGCAATTACTGCATAAACGTCTGTCTGTCAGGAAACACTATATATTACCCCTTCCTTTCAAAGTCACTTACATAAAATATATGAGTGGCTTTTGATGGTGACAACAGGGAAGTCAAAGGCTACTTTAGAGTCAATCTTGGATCATGTACTGTAACATTTCTGAACACAGTTTTATTGTTCTATTGCACGTCAGCTTCACAAGAAATGCGCTGACAACTTTCAGTAACATCTATATGACATCAGACTAATGAAGTTTATTCAAGATGCCAGAAAAAAATTAAAGAATATTTCAATATTTTATTTTTATTTATTTTATTTTATTTTTTATTTAGTTGTATTAAATTTTACTTTATTTTATTGTATTAATTACTTATTTTATTGGTAGTTTTATTAGTATTGAAGTAAAAAGTACATAGATAATTAAAAGCAGTAATAGATTAACATTCAGGTGACATTAGACTAGAGTAAGCTTAGTCAAGGCACCATATAAATTTGTTAAAGAATGTTCCAGTACTCGGCTTGATTGCTTTATTTATTTTTATAGTGTCAAATTACTATTAATAGCTTTTAGTTTGGTTTTGAAATCATAAATGCAGAGATACTTTTGATTTATATTTACATCCAGATGATATCGGACTAACAAAGTTTGGTCAAGAACACCAGAAATAATTTGTACTTATATATTTCAAAACTGTGTGCAGTTTTTTAATGTCTGCTAAACGTAGATAAACTTGGTAAACTGGTGGCTTGACAAATGAAGGCTGAGCTTAAGAGGCTTATCATTGAGAGGGACTGTTGAGGGTGTTCATGACGGTAGGGTACATAGCCAGTGTCCATTTAGACCTATTTGTGCTGGGTTGAACAGCTGAGGTCTAGGTCAATAGAGGATACTGGGTGCAGATAAAGCTGAACCCATATGAAATGTCACCTGTCTGAAACTATTAATGGGCGTGTGATTTACTGAGTGCTGTGTTTTAACTTCGGATCAAACTACCTCGCAGAATCTAATCTCAAAAGTACACTGATGGCTTGCATTAACGTTGCTGTATGGACGCAATATACTAGCTGTTGTTATGTCCCTAAGCTGCTAAATTTATTGGGTGCAATAAATTGAAAATAAGAGATTTTATGATAAACCTAAAATGCTCATGCTTTTTCATGTAGCTTGGAATTGTATACCTCTTGATTCTGTGGAGCTTGTATTTTAACTTGATTTGCAATGAAAGCTTCCAGAAGACAATAATAAATAGAAAGGCAGGGGAGGAGTTTGAGTTGGTCGAATGAGGCTGCTTCACCTTTCATGCTGTAGACTTTTCACACTGTCCTATCAGCCGGAGTTTGAGAGAGTCAGTCAATATGTCACACGCTCCTGCTAGAACTCCATGTGCTCGCCCTGGAACAGTTTGGATAAGCTTTCAAAACTGACTTTAACAAAACCTGCTTCGACTTTTGTTGTGAATGTTTCTTGTTTATTCAGGGATCAATAAGGAAGGCCTGATGGCCCAGGGCCAGTGACTGTACAGACCAGTTGATGGAAGTGGGTTATCAATATATTATATGTTTGTTGGTCATGAACGTTGTTGTTGTTTTTGGATTTAAATATCACTAAGGTATTGTAATGACTTGTGATTGTTTTGGAGCCTGTTACAGCTGGTAGAAAACTATAAGCAAATTAGTATTATTTTCCAGCCAAAGTGTGTTTTTTATGAATTTATAGCTGTTGTCAAGTCTTTTTTTTTTTTCTGACATTTTAAGATAAAATTTATAAATTCCTGATATGTAATAATATACTACAAAAAATAGGTATTTATCATATATTGTGGGGCCTTTTTATTATTTAATAGTTTTTTTTAAAGCACACATTAATGTTCAAAAGTTTAAAAAGCAAAACAAATTAATACTTCTATTCAGCAAGGATGCATTAAATTGATCAAAAGGAACAGTAATATTTTCAACATTGATAAGAAATTCTGCATCAAATCAGTATATTACAATAATTTCTGAAGGATCATGCAGTTTATTAAAAACATATTATATGTTGTGAAAATGTATTAGATGTATTATAATAAAGTTATTTAAAAAAAAAATATTTTCCCGCATTACTGTTTTTACTGCATTTCTGATCAAATAAATGCAGCTTTGATGAGCATAAACTAATCTAAGAAACATTAAAAAGTGTTACCAAACCCAAACTTGTTAAGTGTACATATTATTGTAGTTATGTCAAACATGCAGAGATGACGCTACATCGCTGGGTTTCTTCAGATAATTTGTATATATAAACCATAACCTGTCTGTGCGGTTTGTTTTGGGTGTGTGTGTTCATTATAGTTCTGGTACTTTCTAAACACGTTTGCATGTGGTTCTTTGTTACTTTTTCACTCTTATAATGTCGAATTTTTTGATGAGTATAAAGCAGAACAAAGCCAAATAGCGATGGGCCATTTAGACCTGAAGCATACCATTGTGGGAAAAAGTTCATCATTGACGTAATATTGTTGACCTTCCTCAGCTTGTGGCATTTTTGTTGTTCCTGCAAAAACGTGTTTGTTATTATGCAAGCTCTGCTCGGTCTGGCATGTGGCCAAGAGCCAAACCTGAAGAGACAGACACGATTAGCCTTGCGTGTGTTCGCAGCTTTTGAACTCTTAAGATGTTATCTGTTATATTCTATATTTTTTTGTTTTCCTGGTGCATTTTTTCACAGATCTTCATGTTTGAAAGGAAATTCAGAAACACTGCTTGCACACTACTTCATGTAATATTGTTCATTTTATACACTTAATCCAAACCTTATGTTAAAACAAGTTCTGACAGTCTTTTAAAAGAGATTTGATCATTTTAATCAGTTTCACTTGCTGTAACATGTCTTATCAGAATCACAGGTCAATTTAAAGAAAGAAGTCCCAGTACTGACGACACCTTCCAACCGTCTGTGTTCTGGACTTTGGAAGAGCTCTGAAAAATCCAATCCAGGAGTAGGGGTTGATGGAGGTAGTGTGACTTGAGAGAGTGGAAAATGCAAGATCACACCGTCAGCAGGTTCAGAGCCAGGTCTTCCAAACGACACACAACTTTCGGCACAGATTTACTGTGGCTCTGGTTTCATTCTCCAGGTGCCACACTTGCTTGAGCTTGATTACACGCGTCAAGGACAACCTTTGGGAAACCCTCGTTCCCTCCTCGAGGATTCAACCCTGGAGTCTTTCTTCTTGGAATGGAAGCGTTGTGACAGAGGAACACTGTGGACCGGACCGTTTTGCGTCAGCAGCATCTGTTTGTGTTGGAGGCAGGTGAACCCAGAGGGGTGAGCTGTAAATCGGAGAAGCACAGCAGCTGGGACGGCCTGTTTAAATGTGTGCTCATATGCACATTATTTATATGTATATTTGATCATATCGACGCATACAAACAGTGATTACAACTGTACGCATACAACTATTGCTTTCTTTCCCTCGAGTGCCTTCTGTGTCAGCACTGTCGGAGATTCGTCACACACTCAGATGCGCTGTATTCCCTGCTCTCCCAGCCACACTTCAGACAGCAGGATTTTCATTTAAGCCCTAAAAAAAAAAGAGCAGTCACTTTGGAGTTCTTTGCTCTTAGCTGTGCCAAAACAGCAGAGGGGCAACGTGGTGCAGAGCAGCCAGCCAGCTGTGCGCAGAGGCAGGGCTAAAGAGAGGGCAGCCAAACTCTAGGGCTGCCCTGATGACCCCGTAAAGCCTCCCCACCTGTTCCCAGCACCCGCTCTGGTGTGACTGGGATCTGGTTGGTTTGAAAGCGACTTTTGTGGCTGCTGGCCTGCGATTAACATTTGGCTGCTTTCTTTCTTTTTCCATTTTGCTTTTCAGGAGTTCTGCTCGAATCATACGTTTAATGCAAAAAAATAAAAAATTGTATGTATATAATACTTAGCAAGGACACAATCATTTGATCAAAAGTGACTGTTGTGAAGACTGTTGTTACAACCTATTTCTATTTCAAATAAATGCTGTTCTTTTGAACTTTATTCCTCAAAGAATCCTGAAAAAAAGTATCACTGTTTCCGCACAAATATTGAGCAGTACAACTGTTTTCAGTGTTGATAATAGTAAGATATTTCTTGATCAACAAATCAGTATATTAGAATGATTTCTGAAGGATCACGTGACACTGAAAACTGGAGTAATGGGTGCTTTTTAGTTAAAATGGGTTCCTTTTTCAAAAAAGTACAATCTTCAAACCTCTGAACATTGTTTTAAATTTTGTTTTCTTTTTTGGCAGCATTTTTGGTACCCTGCCATCATGTTTTTTTTAAGATGCTTCCTTTTTGAAAAACAGCCCTTTCTAACGTATACATTTTCAAATATATAGATTTGCACATCCCTAGACAGGACAGGATTGCCTTCCTCCTAGTCTAGCGAATCAGATACCCTGGATGACCACTGAATAACCCCACCTCCACAGCCCCCCTACGGTAATACCAAAACAAATGGCGATGGCTAAAGCAGATGCTAGCGAGCTCAGACTAAGACAACACACAATAAACTGGAACACGTCTTGGAGCTTAACTGTGTTCCAGACCCAAATCAAACTAATTCTTGTGATGTTTAGATTGTCATATTTTGCAAAAAGAGACAGTGAGCCATTTTGAAAACCATTGTCTTTATTGTGGAAAGAAGAAAAGCCATCAAAATCATCATCCAAAGACGGCATTGTGCGGAAATGCTTTCAAACCCTCCCTTTGGAACGACTCTCCATTATCACCCCATAACCTGTTTTAATAATTTATAAAACTGCAATTGATGCATCAACCCATTTACAGCATCTTGGTTTTAGAGCACCTCATAATGTCTTGCATCATTTCCTGGAAGACTGTAATCACACAATCACCATCATACTGAAGCTTTTTGGCCAAGTGGAACGTTAGAAGCATGTAGCCGGTTCGGTCTGTATCTGTAACTACCCTAAGTAGTTTGGAGAGAAGTGATGCTCCCATGTGAAAAGTGCAGGACGGCGCGGTATCTCTTCTTCATTCCCCTCCGCAAAGGGAATGTTCCACAGGCCTGCCAGCTCCTCTTGACAACATAACCCTCTTCCCCAGTCTCTCTCCTGTCCGTCAGAGTCCTGACACCAGCCACTGAGAGCCAGACATAATCACTGCTCAGCATGAAGTCACTGACTGCTTTCCAGAAGACAGCATAACTCTGTAATGACTAGGACTGTGAGCCATTAAGGATGGGTTGTGCCCAAGTTCAAGGGCGAAAGCAGTGATATTGGAGATGCTTGGATAAATATCTGTCAGATAATTATGCTTGGCACCAAAAATCTTTCAGGTTGCTGTACACATGAATTGATTAAGTAATAGGGTGTGAGATGCTATTTCACTACTTCCTTTTTTTTTAGGTAGCAGTGCTCTTGATTTTGTGGTGTTGCGTAATGATAGCTCCATTGCACTGTTTTCCCGGAGAACGCGAAATGTGCAATTCAAATCGATGCGGCCGAAAAGTCATAATGTTCAATGTGAAATGCGATCGTCTCTAGGGGTCAGATGAAACTTGAGAAAGGGCCGTTGACCTTGTCTTTGTGAGACTGGCTGGAGTTGACTGCAGAGTAGCCAGGACTTTCCCACACTCACAGCTGCTGCAGACGAGCTGAGCCATGAGGGGCGTTAGCCTGCACTGACATCAGCTCTCTGACACCCACAGGAACACAGACTGGGACACATTCAGCTCTGCTACACACACACACACACACACACACACACACACGCACACTCTTGCTACCATACATGATATGGCCATTCAAAATCACCACATTTTTTTGGGCTAAAACCAGATACATCATCATTTCGTACATGGTATTTTTGGTGGCATAAGTTTTAAATATTATTTCTGGCTTTTTGTTGCTCCTTTTTGAAGCTTTTATCTACATACTGACCCGTTTTTTTTTTTGCAAACCCTTATGTGCTGATTTCTTTACTTGGATCTATTTTTGTTGTATTATGATAAATATCCTCTACCATTCAAAAGTTTGGGATTGGACTCTTTGTTTTTGAAGTCTCTTATTCTCATTCTCAAGGCTAAAAAAATCCTTTAAAGTCTTAATCAAAACAACAGTAAAACCGTAATGCTTTGAAATATTATTACAGTTTAAAATAACTGATTCTGTTTTAATAAATTTGATTAAAATTCTCATTTATTCCAGTGATAACAAATATGATGTTTTTATTTCATTACTCCAGTCTTCAGTGTCACATGATCCTTCAGAGAACATTCTAATATGTTGATTTGATGCTTGGCAAACAGTTCTTTTTTTCATTATTACAATGCTGAAAACAGATGTGCTGCTTATTTTGGTGGAAACCGTGATACATTCTTTAATTACAACATACAGAACAACAGAATTTATTTGACAGATGTTTTTTTTTTATTATAATACGAAAGTGTTTTTGATTAGTTTGAAGCATCCTTGCTGAATAAAAGTATTATTCTTTTTCTTTTTCTTTTTTTTTCTTAAATGTTAGTGTAAAGGCCCTACTATTACTATAGAACATATAAACTTTTACTAGTATATCTGTTCTATATATACAGGTACTATAGAATCTGTTATTCGTGTCAAGTTGTTTTTTAAGTCACGTTAGTTCATAATAAATCAAATAATGTTGCTTTATACAACTTTGAATAATAAAAATGTATTAGTATGTAAACATCAACATTTAACATTAATAAATATAATTAATTGGTAGTTACGCTATTGCATTACACAATGTTAATATATAGAAGCATATTGTAATGTGTTTTGGGAAAAAGCTTTCAAAATCACCCAATAACGACATGTTTGTCATTTCCCGTGTTGCATATCCGGGTATATTTTCATTGTCTTTATTCTCAGATCATACAGCATTTGCTTTTAACAAACTGTTTGCTGTGTTTTTAATCAAATAAAACGGGTTTCTCGTTTTTATAAAATCATGAAGTACAGACTGGTGTTTTCCCCTCTCTCTCTCTCTCTCTCTCTCTCTCTCTCTCTCTCTCTCTAACGCTGTCTCTCTGCATGTAAAGTGATACGTGTTCATCAGCGGTTGGTTTGTTGTTCTGGTTCACTGGCTGGTCTGTTGTGTGTTGATGAAGCTCTTGACTGGCTCTGTGTAGTTCCGTGGCTTTTATGATGCTGTTTTTGTTTGGCCAGCCCTGGTTGGCCTCTTTCTTTCAGACGGTGTGCAGTTATTTAGCCACTCGACTGAGATTCTCTCAAACACAAATACACAATGGTCTTATACTCTCCATCTCACACCTCAATACACTGACTCTCTTATAAAGACAATTTAGTAGCGGAAGTTCTGGGGTTTTTTCAGTCTTGTTGATGTCTCATTTTTATTTAGTCTCATTGTCAGCAAAGTTCCCACGTCATTTGTGTTAGCTTTAGGTTTACGTAAAGTATGATGGCTTTGACCTTATGTAGGCGAATATCTGCAGACTAGAGTCTACTTTCCAGTGTTTTAAATTGGTATTTTGTAATGCAAATACTATGACACATTTTCCCCACAATACACTCGCAGGTTATCTGTCCTTAAAAGAACAAGACTCTCTTTTTTTCCCTCTGGGTCGGATTAAGTGAGTGTATTTTTTACACATGTATGGGTGTTTGTTCTTTTACTTTTTGCTTGGATTGATACCGATTTTTTTTAGTTTTTTTTGGCTAAATGTCAGTATAAATGTGTTAAAAATGCAATTCTTCAGTACAATTATTATTATTTTTTTTAAAGAAATTAATAGTTTATTCAGCAGGGATGCATTAAAGTAACGGCCAAGAGTTTTTACATTTGAGTTCTAACCAAAATGTTCTATTTTAAATAAATGCTGTTATTTCTATTTATCAAGGAAAAATGTATCACACTTTCCACAAAAATATTTTTCAACAATAAGAATAATAATAATAAATGTTTATTGAGCAGAAAATCAGCATGTTAGAATGATTTCTGAAGGATCGTGTGACACTGAAGACTTTGCCATCACAGGAATCTGGAAACTACAAGAGTTTAAGATGTATTAAAATAGAAAACATTGATATTAATTATCAAAAAATATTTCACAGTATTACTATTTTTGTATTTTTTTCATCATACAAATGCAAACTTGGTGAGCAGTAAGAGACTGCTTTCAAAGACATTTTATTTAATATTTTAGTTTTGACCTTTTGATTTATCAAAGCTATAGCAAATGGTACAACTCTAGTAAGACAACACAATATTCATGAGATTCATAAATTCATTGTATTTGTAAAAAAATAATACTTTTTTATAATATATAAAACTTTTTGAAACTAGTGATTGAGATTGTACACCCATATGGAGTCAGGGTAAGACAATATCCTTTAACTTTTTACAGGTGTTTACTAGTTACATGAATCTCAAGTGTGTCTCCTGTGACCACTTGTGATCGGATTTCATGGGGAAAGTCTCTGATTTCATGACTATATGTGACCCTTGACCACAAAACCAGTCATAAGTGTCATATGAAAGCTGAATAAATAAGCTTTACATTAATGTATGGTTTGTTAGGATAGGGCAATATCTGGTCGAGATACAACTATTTGAAAATCTGGAATCTGAGGGTGCAAAAAAATCTATATATTGAGAAAATCGCCTTTAAAGTTGTCTAAATGAAGTTCTTAGCAATGCATATTACTGATCAAAAATTAAGTTTTGATGTATTTATGGTAGGAAATTCACCAAATATCTTCATAGAACATGATCTTATGTATCAATATCCTAATGATTTTTGGCATAAAAGAAAAATTGATCATTTTGACCCATACAGTGTATTTTTGACTATTGCTACAAATATACCCCAGCGACTTAAGACTGGTTTTGTGGTCCAGAGTCAACGTATACATCACTGACTGCGTCCGAGTGTACAAGGAAAATCTGCATAGTGTTACTCTCAAAACTACATGCATTTTAATCTAAAAACAAACATGATGTTTTAAGTGGAATTGTCCTTTACCTACTTTATTTACTTCAGCTGTGCTTCATGTGATCTGTCTCACTGCATGTCAAAATCAGTAAATTTATCTAAAATGTATTTGAAAAGTCTCATACTCACCAAGGCGGCATTTATTATATCTAAATATTATTGTGATTTGTGAAATATTACAATTTAAACTATTTTTGATTTAATATTTATGCATATAATGCAAATTTAATTTATTTCTGTGATGGCAATGCAGAATTTTCAGAATGTTCCATTTCTCCAGTCTTCAGCGTAACATGATCTTTCTGGAATCACTATAATATGCTGATTTGCTTTTTTTTAAAAAGTACTGTATTATTATGAATGTTGAAAACAAGTTGTGCTGTTCAGTATTTTGTAGAAACCATTATGCACTTTTTACAGGATTCTTTGATAAAGAGAAAACATAAAAGGAAATTTATTTAAAACAGAATTTCTTTTATAGCAATTTAAAATGTTTTACTGTCACTTTAGATAAATTTAATCCAAACTTGATTAGTAGTTAAACTCTAAACGGCTATATGAATTAGCTCACAAAACATTTTGGACCCACATTTAGTGCTGTTCACTTCACCCCAACAAATTTTAATACCAGGTATACAAGAGTCAAAATATTGTAAAATATTCAAGGATGCAGATTTTCTGAAACTGACCCACCTTTATTTTTCTGTTAATCTCTGTTCCATCTGTGAAGCTTACTAGCTCAACAGAGCGTAAAGAACAAAGCGAGATTTGCTTAAGTAACTCTTTGACATTCTGAGGGGTCAAGACTCGAGTCTGTTTATGTACTTGTGTAGCTCTATACCACATGCTTGATTTAATGGGAATGTATCTGACCAGTCAGATGTTAAGAGGTCATTTTTGACCCACAGAACCTTTCCTGTGTTTGAGAGAGAAAGTGTTAGAGGAGAGATGTGTCAGAAAAAGGTGCCTATCTATCTCCCGCCATCCTGGATGCTGTGACGTTTGTACTATTGTTTGCTGGCCTCTGTCAGGTTGCCATGGCAGTGCTTATTTGCCATTCTAAATGCCTGATGGTGTTAAACAGATGCTGACAGCTAACAGTGATCATCTGTCTGATCAGAAAAAAAGCTGATTTGAGAACAAGAGGCCACAGTGTGTACATCGTAAATGAATCCCAATCCAGACTTGGAATTAAGGTTTATGTTGCACTTTTGATTCAGTGAAAGCAGGTGAGTGTGTTTCCATCACCTCCATCTGTTGCTCTCTGAGCCTGTGTGTTGGATGAGTAAGAGTCTGTGGTCATGTCTTTAGGACAGAGCTCTGAGTGCCTGAGAGTGCTGCTGGTTTTAAAGATCAGAGCTGCTGGAAGTGACACATGACACAGCCAGCGCAGGTGCAGGGGACTTCTGCTTTGTCTGTTGTGTGGAGAAACCAGGCTCTTCTCTCGCATATCACCAGTACTCCCTCATGTGGGCAAACGCTGCGCTGCCATTCAGTTACAGTGACTTTCTGAGTTTAACATGGCGACTGCTTGCATATGAGCCGTTGCTGGCCGAGAACTCTCTCGAACCTTCTCTTGTTTGTCTGATTATTTTAGAACTGTGACATGCCACTGTTTTGATAATGCTGTTGATCTCTTGTTAATTTGTGTTTGCTTGGTTGCTAAATTAATTTATGCCACTGTTCCCTGAAAAGTTTTCCATATCCCTGAAAGAAAGGATTTTATTTCTCTTTATTGTTGTAAACACACTAACCAGACTCCTTGTTAAAAAGGGTTGTTATAAAATTTTAAACATTTTCCTAATTCCTGTAAAACTATATACATATAGTCTTTTAATAAATATGAGGCCATAAAACTGCATGGAATTTATCCTTTTAAAAAATTAATTTGTCACTTTTTAGGTCTGTAGAATTGAACTGCAAAAATATAAACTGGCCAGGAAAATGGCCAGAAACATATTTACTTATTAGTTATAGCTCCTATTTTTTTCTTGCATATTCATATAAACTTTAATAAAATATTAACCAATGTATTAATGTTGAAAAATAAACAACAAACCCCCTTTTTTTGTTAGTCAGCCTAATATGGCTCATACTTTCCAAATTTGCCAAATGAAAAAGATATTTTTAGCTGAATGCATATTAAAATCACATTTAACATGTCTGTTTAGCGTGTGAAATATTTGTTTTTTTTTTGCTAAACATGTTGTTTGTGACTTGTGCAAGTTTGTTTTAAAGTTTGAGCCTCTAATTTGGTATGTAATGGATTAGTGAAATGTCATTCTACAAGACCATTCAATCATATTTTTTTTATATATATATATATATATATATATATATATATATATATATATATATATATTTAGACAACTTGTTTTGCAATGTAACTGTAAACGTTGCTTTGCTACTCCATGATACCAAAAAACAGACACAGCCTGTGACCTATCTTGGTGATAGTGTTGTGGGACTTGGCTTTTGTTGGGTGACTTTCCTCTGAGCCTCTGAGACAGATAACGTGGAAATGCAGTCAAATGACGTAGTTTTGTTAGATAAGATCTGTGAGCGCTATTGTTGACGTCTCATTGTGGTTACAGTGGTTTTCTTTTTTTTCCCTGGAAGCCCCATTTAGCAGTTTTCAGCTCACGAAAAGCATTGCTCAGGTGTTGACAAAACGTTCAATCTCACATCAAACGCTTGTTCAAACCAATATGTACAAATGTGTTTATTTTTACATGGTTATAGGCACTTCAGAAACATAAAAATAACTAATTTATCTGCTGCTTTGTCTTAAATTTCCATAGGTTTTGTGCAGGGTGGCAGTTGTGAATGAAATGTGCTTTAAAGAGCCTTTGTTTTGTGTCCTTTAGATGATCCTGTGGGACTGGGACCTTAAACAATGGTACAAGCCACAATATCAGGTCAGTACAACGCCTGTTTAGCTTTTCAACATTTCATCGGCATGATTTATGTAAGTTTTGCACTCCCATGACATTATGGCTTAAATAGCCAATATCCAGACCAGACTATGTTTTGAATTCACTTTTTATGAACCTTTTGTGAGCTACTTTCAGTTATAAATCAATGCATAAAATAATTTAATAAAATGTATTTAGTAATCATTTATTCAGAATGCCTGGTTCTAAATGTTAAGCACATTTTATGTTTTAAAAACATATAATTAAAATTATATATTTTATTAGTTATTATATATTTGATTATTTATTAGTATAATCTTTGTGGTCCGTCACATACAGACTAGTATCTCCTCTCACTTTCTTTCCGTCTGAATGAGCCTTATAATGTCCATCTGAAGACAGTTTGTAGCCTGTTAGCATGCTGAGGCCTGTAGCCCCTCCATCTGCCCGCCTCTCATTACTGCGGCTGACCTGCGAGTGGATAACCCTCATCCTGGCTTACATAAAGCTTGCCAAATGACGTCAAATCCTGAAGGAAGTGCTCGCTGTGCACTTTTACCACACATGTGAGCACGCACACACACGCAGGTCGCAGCAGTGCCGCCACTCTGCTTTATTACTTTCATCAGAACCACAACCCCCTCTTCAAAAAAAATTATGTAGGTCTGAATTAAATACAATCAATAAAACGAGCTCAGCATGTACGCACAAGGCTGAAGATGGATTAAAACTAGCTGAGTTTATAGATACCCAGAGTTCTTCCTGTAATATCATTATGAACGGTTCCTTTTTTTCCGTTGAGTGGATATCATCAAAAACTGTCTCTGCTACTTGGCTGGATTTATCAAATGGATGGCTCCGAGAATGAGTCATTCTTTGCTACAGTTACTACTGGCACGAGTCTAGAGCAGCAGGATGGCATGCTGTAGTGTTGCTGTAGCTCAAACATTGCATGGTGCTATAAACGCCAAAGTTATGGGTTTGATTCCAAGGGAATGCATGAACTGATAAAATGTGTAGATTTAATGCAATGTAAATCACTTTGGATAAAAGTGTCTGCCAAATGTGAAAATGTATAAAATCCTGCTGTACTTCTAAATGACCACAAGGAGGCAGTATACGTCTCATAAACAGATACATACAGGGTAAATTGCTATTTCTTTATGCAGCAAATTTCCTAATTTTGCATTCTATCTGATGTCTGCTTAGGGTGCAGTGAGTGGCAATGGTGTGGATCTGTCTGTGATAAACGAAGCCAGGAACGTGGTGTCAGACCTGCTGATGGACCCCTCACTGTCACCACACGTCCTCTCGTCACTGCGCAGCGTCAGCAGCCTCATGGGAGCTTTCTCTGGGTCCTGCCGGCCCCGGGTCAACCCCTTCACCCCCTTCCCCGGCTTCTACTCCTGCGCTGAGATAGAAGACCCCTCAGAGAGAGGAGAGAGAAAGCCACTGAAGGTAGGTGAGCCGCAGTGTTGGGAAAGAGACTTTCCTCACCGAGTTTCAAGTCACTCAGAATTTGAAGTAGTGTAACTGCAGCCAAGCTACACTTTTAAAACCGTAGGTAGCAACTACTGACAAAAAGTAGCTACTTTATTCTTGTTGCTCAAGGGCCAATAGTTATATATTTAGGGTAAACATATCTTCTGATATGTTTATATATATATATATATATATATATATATATATATATAATTAATAATTATAATTTTAGAATTGAATGTATTTTTCTGTGCACTGATATTAAAGTTATGACCAGTGCTGGTAAGCTGATAATTATATAAATTTTAAGGCAGATTACTGACCAAAAAAAGTAAATTCTGTGCCATTTTGTCGGTATAAATTACAGTTTATATTAAAGTAAAATCAGTGGTTTTAAATGCTTAAAATTAATTTAGGCATCACATCATTATAATGTATAGTCTGATAGATGGATATTTATTATGAAAAGTTAGTCTAATAATATGGTAAATGTGGCATAATTACATTTCCAGTATGAGCCATTGTATATCCAATATAGACAATAACAATGAAAAAAAAATCTCTAATATCAGCTAATAACCATTATGGAACCGATATACACTATCATTCAAATGTTTGGAATCAGTAAGATTTTTATTTTTGAATTTTTTTTTCTGTAAGAAAACTGTACATTTGTTTAAATTGTCTTTAAATAGCTTATTTTTGAATTTTGATTCTATTCTTCAAAGAATCCTGAAAAGAGTATATCCCGGTTTCCAAAAAAAAAAAACTTAAGCAGGACCTTTTCTCAACATTTGATTAATAATACAAATATTTATTGTGCACCAAATTAAAAAACTGCTTGACAGTTTCATGAATTGAATAATTTACTAGAATGAATAATACTTTTTAATACTACAAATGAGAGCGAGAAAAGGTGAGAAGGCAGTTTAGGAGAGTGTTTTAAAATATTAACTTGGGGCTAAGTGATCAATACAGTGGGACATTAGGACATTTGCTGGTTCAATCTCTGCTAGTAGCCGTCATCTTTGCCCTTGAGCACAGTTGTGCCCTCAGATATCTCCAGAGGTATTGTCCCTGCAACTGGTGCACTGTATGCCATGCCTGTTTATTGAGTACTTCCTAAATGACCTTGCACTTTCAGGGTCTGAGCAGCAGGAACAGTCTCCCTACCCCTCAGCTGAGGCGCAGTTCAGCCTCTTCCTCTCTGCCCCCACTGGAGTCTGCCTCGTCACGCTGGGAACGCACCAATGGAAAGAGATCTCACTCTGAGCTCAGCAGGTCAGACCTCTCAAACTGTCTCACAATTCAGAAACAGAATCAGCTTGATTCGCCAAGTGTGCGCAAACACACGAGGAATTTGTTGTGGTTTTTAAGAAGCTCTTGATACATACATGCATATCTGACACGAGAACAGAAACATTTAAATAAGACTTAACAATAATAATAATAATAATGTGTAAGAATCTGGAACAGAAGATTTATGTACAGATTTGTGCCTCATTTACTCTATATTTACAGCTGTTTAGAAAAATATACATATATATTTACAAAGTACTAGGGAGAGAGTCAATAATTAGAGATGGGGAATGAATTACAGGCATTAATTACAGGACACAGGTAATAATTCCTGTGTTAGTTGTTTAGGCTGGAGATGGCATGGGGGAAAAAACAGTTTTTAGCACCCTTACACCTCTCTGTACTCCTCAGGGGTGGGCAAGGACAGGAACACAGGTGCATTTGAATCTGTGGATAGATAATCGTCACCAAGCATGATATAATATGACCAAATAGTTGAGGTTTTAGTGGGACACTGCTTTCTGTAATTTCACTGTTTGTCCTCAAGGTGGCAGTGTTAAAAAGAGATCTGTGAGAAGCTGAGTTGAGAATCGCTAAAGAAACTTCATCTGATGCAAATTTGACTTATAGCTAGGCTCACATGGAATTGTTGAATGGGAACATTATTCATTCATAAGCCCCCCCCCCCCCCCCCCCCCCCCCAATGTCTTTTTATTAAATATTTTAATTATAAAGTTATTTTATTATGCTTTCAGCTATCCGTGAAATTGTAGTGATCTCAGTTGTGACACATTTTGCCATGTGACTTATATACATTATTATTATTTTTTTTACCCTACAGCCAGAGTTGTGTTTCTAATGGGCCCAACAGCAACTTGCTGACTATTCCTAAACAGAGATCCTCCTCTGTCACGCTCTCCTACGGCCACACTATACCCAGAAGACCAGGTCTGCAACCATCAAGAGTGAAATAACCTTCTTTTTATAAAATATTTTGTAAAAGTTATGAGTTTAGCCAGACTGATTTACATGTCATAATTGTGGAGGTGGCATTACTTCAACAGCTGTCCTCTTCTTATATTGGTAAATGAAAAATAAAACAAAATCTACTATAAAATACTTAAGCAAAGTCTGTCTGTCTGTCTGTATTTTTATTTATTCTAAAGAAAAAATTACATTTATTTTTTAAACATATTGTAGAGATATATTTTGGTCTAAAGACTGGTTTAAAAAAAATGTGTGGTGTAACCAGTAAGTAAAACGTAAAAACAAATTCAACATATTTTCCAAAGTTAAATGAATGAATGTGTGAAATGTGTGAGATATAGAATACTTAAAAGTATAGTTCATCCAAAACGAAAATTCTGTCATTTGTTTATTCACCCTCATGTTGTTCCTCATCTTTCTTCTGTGGAACTTATAAAATATATTTTGAGAAATGTCTTTTATGTTTTTGTCCATACAATGGAAGTCAAATGTCACTGATGTTGATGCACAACATGAGGGTCTGAAGGGGTCTTTTCTCATTGTTTTCTTGTTGCAAGACAACGAAATGGCCACCTGTACAGTATGTTGACTAAACCACACTTATTTAATTGGATAGAAAAGCAAAAATATTTGGCTATGCCAACATTAGTTTTTCAAAAATTTCAGTATTTTAATACTGGCCTTAACAGACCTTTAGCGGTCTCTGTACAATTACACCACCTTGACTTAAAGCCCACAAAAATATCAAAATGATTTTAATTCAGGACTTAAATAATTGCACAAATGTATTTGTTATTGGATAAATGAATAGATATTGATTTTCATGTCTATAGGTGCTTCTCCCAGCCTGAGTCCTGTCAGCTCCCCGAGTCACAGTCCCCCTGCTGCTCCCGGCTCCTCTCTGGTCACACGCTCTCCAGTGGAGTTCCCAGACACCGCTGATTTCCTTACCAAGCCCAGCGTCTACCTGCACAAACCGCTGGGCTACACGCTGAGCTCACCTGATTTCCAGCAACAGTATCGAGGTCCCTCCTCGGCCCCCTTGTGCACCAGGTACTGTAACATCTAGAACCCTTCCCCTCTCAATTAGGTTGTACCTTATAAACAACATAATTAATTTTTTTTTTTTTTTTTTTGTAGCTGTGGCCGACAGATGCTAAAAGGTGTGGCCAGCATGGAGGTGGGTGAGGGCCATCATGCAACAGCCAATGAGATGCAAAGAACACGCTCAGGTAAAGTTAATAAGCCATGACACTAGTGCCATTTATCACAACAGAGTTATTCCTGATTCCATCCTTAGGTTTATTACTCAAAATAATGCTTTTGCTTGCTTTCTTAGCTGAAGGAGCAGAGTATGGTGGGGAAAACTTGATCCGAGAGGAGAGCTTGGAGGCAGAGTCTCAGGAGGAGAGGACTGCAGACACAGCCGGGGGAAAACTAAATAGCCAGCCTGAGGAAGAGGAACAGACGTCCAGTACGGAGCAGTCCTCATTGGATCCTGAGGTAGAGCATGCACACATGCTGAACTATATGTACACTTTATTCCTGCATGGTTTTATTATAGTAATGTCTAAAACATTGCCTCAGGAACTGAAATCAAGATCCAGTGTTGCTTGTGGATGAGTAATTTTAGTGCTGTTTTGCCTTAGAAAGGGCCGCAAGAGAAGAGCTTTTCTTTCACGTAACCTGAAATGCCCTCATCTTGATTCCACCGCTCTCCTACTCCTTTTATTGGCCAATCTGGCAGTTGTTAAAGTGGCCAGCTGTTGAACAAGCCGTGTGGAGTTTAGAAGCCGAGTGCTTATTTGCATTCCCATGCCTTTGCATTATTATGTGGTTGCTGGATTTATAGCTGTGATCTCTCTGCAAACCCTCAGTTTATTGTTCTTGCCAAAGGGGTCTACAGTAAGAGCCTGTGAGGACAACATATATTTAGCTGACTTAGTAAAACCCTTTCCTTTTTATCTCTGACTTTTTCCTGCAAGACAAAGCTGAGATTACTGCAAAACCTTCTACCTTCTGTCAGCTGACTGTGGTTGATCTCTGGCAGGGAGACGAGGAGTTTAGGTTGGACTCTATGCTGGTGGACCATGAAGCACTCATGGAAAGGATCAACACCTGGAACTTCCAGATCTTTGAGCTGATGGAGATGACGGGAGGAAAGACTGGCAGGATTCTCAGCTATGTTAGTGCTTTGTACCTCTAAGTATTAAAAAATCCTGTTGAAATGATTAAGCTAATAAAAGGCTATTATTGAGTTTTGGGAAAATGCAATTGAGAGGGGTTTTTTTCACTTTGGTGGAAAACATGGTTCTCTTTTAGCTAATTGAAACCATTCCCGTTTATTTAAATCCACAAAATTACACACTTTTATTGTCTGATCTGGTGTGACTGGCATTTCATAGATTTAGCTGAATGTAATGCGAGTGGTCCTTCTCAGTACTCCGTGCCAGTAAACATGAATCTGCAGGGACTCAATGGCTCACTGCTTGTCTTTTCTTAATGAAGTTCTGTTTGTTACATTCTCTCAGGTGGCGTACACTTTGTTCCAGGACACGGGTCTGTTCGAAATCTTCAAAATCCCTGTGCGGGAATTCATGACGTACTTTTGCGCTCTGGAGAACGGCTATCGTGACATCCCCTGTGAGAATAAAAAAAATCTTGTTGAAGTTTAACTTGAAAACTGGGTTAGAATTGTTCCAGTATTTCTCAAATTGGACCACGGTGAAGATTTGTTTCCTGTGAAGCTGAGAACGGTTGAAAACAATTCCAGTGAAGCGTTAACTTGATGATTTTTCTGTTCTTCCTTTAGATCACAACCGTGTCCATGCCACTGATGTCCTTCATGCGGTGTGGTATCTTACCACCCGGCCAATCCCAGGCTTTCAGCAGATCCATAATGAGCATGTCACAGAAAGTGATACAGGTACATCTGTACTCTCACACTCTATTATAGTTTTGGCATCAAGAAACTTTGGGGTCTGCAGGGGATGTGTAGTGACCTGGTAACTGAAGGTTGTAGGTTCATATCCCACAATGGCCGATTCATGATCTACCATCATTGTGCCCTTAGATAAGGCACCGGATAAAACGGTAATATGGAGTACATGATGGACAGATTCAGGTTAGAGCATCTGTATCGTCAGTCATGTCTTTAATTATAACTCACATACCTCCTGATCCATCGGAACTAAAGGGAAAGGGAAGTGGTGTGTGGCCAAGTACGGTGACCCATACTCTGAATTTGTGCTCTGCATTTAACCCATCCAAGTGTACACACAGTAGTGAACATACACCCGGCGCCCGGGGACCAGTTGGGGGTTCGGTGCCTTGCTCAAGGGTCTCACCTCAGTTGTGGTATTGAGGGTGGAGAGAGTGTTGGTTATTCCCCCACATACAATCCCTGCCGGACCCGAGACTCAAACCCACAACCTTTGGGTTACAAGTCCAACTCTCTATCCACTAGGCCACGACTGCCCAAATAAATTAGAGGCCGTCGCTGCTGCCCGGTCTTCGTTATTCCAGCCAGTGGCACAAATGCTGTCCGATAAGAGATCCTCTATTACGATTGAGATCTGAGGTGGCTGCTGGCTCAGCATGTTCAAGGCTTATTTTAAGTCTGCTGATGGCCCTTGTAATTTCTCAAATGGAGTTGACTCTGAGTCACTCTGCTGCTGTTCCACGCAGCAGCCAGCTCTGGCAGGCAAATGTGTTGAATCACACTGAGATCAGTGACTTCACTAGCTGGCTCAAATACGGAGTTGCAAAATATTCAAAAATCTTTGGGAAAGAGATGGAGTATGGTTTCAGAATATTTGGTTTGCTTAATTGCAGCCTCTTGGCAGTGTTTGATTCTCTTATTTCATTGGTGACATTTTAAAGCCTATGCAAGTTTGAATTAGTAGCGAAGAAATAATGCAAAAAAAAAAAAACTTCCCTGAACAGATGTTGACGTGTGTGTGCAAATAAAAAATTATTTGCTGAACAATTTCTGTATTTGTGTATATTGTATATTTACTTTTATAACAATTTCTAATTTAATCTAAATGTTTTTTAGAGGATTATTATAATGAATTAATTTTAATGGATAGGTTTCGTATAAAAATGCTGCACTTTTCTATGGTTGCATATTGGTTATTGTCTGATATTAGAGTTTTTTTGTTTTGTTTTTTTACATTTAAGGAATCTAAATTGGATATATATGGCATCTTACATTCCCATGTCGCCTGATTTTGACTGATTACTTTCTTAATTTGAACTCAAAAGAAGATATTTTGAAGAATCAAACAGTTGTTGGTCCCCATTGACTTTCATACTAGGGAAAGAAATACTATGGAAGTCAATAGGAACCATCAGCTATTTGATTACCAGCATTCTTCAATATATCGTCTTTTATGGTCAACAATCAATGAATTTCCATTACTGTATATTATAATGTTGTGATGTCTAAATTCACTTATAGCATTTAAAGAAATTGCTTTAGTGTTCAGTATTTTAAATTTGTTTAGAAAAAAATGCTACCAAATAAATTTTCAAATCAGGCATTTATCAGTCATTTGCCACACCATGAAATTTTTATTATTGTGGAATCTCTATCACGTGTGATTAGCTGATAATTTAAATTGTGAATTATTGGCTAATTCAGATTCTTAAAATAAAGCAAGTTCAGAAAATCAGATTGCATGTGCCACCTAGGTGTTTATGTAAGACACTGTATTGATTGTGACTGTCACCTGGAAAGGATGTGTAGTAGTGTATTATCACTTTTCTTTGTATTTATTAGATTCGGACAGTGGAATTTCCCCAGGCAGGGTGGCATATGCCACGTCCTTAAGTTCCTCGTTCTCGGATGACAGTTACGGCTGTCTGGCCTGGAATATCCCTGCGCTGGAACTCATGGCACTATATGTAGCAGCTGCTATGCATGACTATGATCATCCTGGTCGCACAAATGCCTTTCTTGTAGCCACTAACGCTCCTCAGGTAAGTCATGAGCAATGCCCAAAATTGTAGTTTAGAAGCACCTTCGAATTTGTATAGTTCATTTGGTTCTGAATCTAGTTTTCACACTGTTTCGTCAAGAAGTGAAACCAGCCCATCTTTTATCAGAAGCATATGCTTTTGTAATCAGAGCAGGGAACCTCTTGACTCATGCACACCATGTTTCTCTCTCCTTTTCTTCATCCTTCTTTTCTTATTTCCACCTCTCCACACACTCTGTCACACACAGGCGGTGTTGTATAATGACCGTTCAGTTTTGGAGAACCACCATGCAGCCTCTGCCTGGAGCCTGTTTCTTTCCCAGCCAGAGTTCAACTTCCTGTGCAGTTTGGACCATGTTGAGTTTAAGCGTTTTCGGTTCCTAGTCATCGAGGCCATCCTTGCAACAGACCTAAAGAAGCACTTTGACTTCCTAGCAGAGTTTAATTCCAAGGTCAGTAGTAGGGGTGCATTGATATGGTATCATCAATAATCAATAACAAGGACAATAGCTTATACAGTAAATCAGACCAACTCTTAACTACTGGTTTTTATTTTGCTGATCTTTTTTCTTTCTTTTTTTTTTTTCAAATATAAGTAACCTGTCAACTTCTAGTCAGCACCTAGCACCCATATTGAACTAGGTTCATTAATCCTTTCAGCTAGAGGAATCAACATGACCAGACAAATGGCTTTTATTATTATCTTTTATTAAGATAAAAATTTGGGTGGATTATTTAATGAATAGAAAATTCAAAAGAACAGCACTCATTTGAAATAGAAATCTTGGTCCCACTTTATATTAGGTGGCCTTAACTACTATGTACTTACATAAAAAAGTACAATGTACATATTGTATTGCAAGTTATTGAGGTGGGATACGGGTAAAGTTAGGGACAGGTTTGGTTTGTATGGGTATGTTTAAGCGTGGGTTAAGGTGTAAGGGATTCAGCTTTGCCATTACAGGAATAAAATACACTTTAAAATATGTTCAAAGAGAAAACCGGTATAGTAAATTGTAATAATATTTCACAATATTATTGGTAAATTGCAATAGTATTGTATTTTTGAACAAAATAATGCAACCTTGATGAGCATACAAGACTACTTTCAAAAACATTAACTTATTTATTATAAACTTTTGATCAGAAGTCTATGTTTATAAATGTATGATTTAATGCATATCTCCTGAACATGCCTACTGCAGGAAATTGTTATTTTTAGGTTAATCCTCTGATTGATCCTTTTCTTTTTTTTTACAGGTTAATGATGTGAATAGTCCAGGCATCGACTGGACTAATGAAAATGACAGGTTGTTAGTGTGCCAAGTGTGCATTAAGCTGGCAGATATCAATGGGCCAGCCAAAGACCGCAGCCTTCACCTCAAATGGACAGAGGGTATCGTCAATGAGTTTTATGAGCAGGTTTGTCCTATTCTCTTCACATAACATACAAAACATTGAGCAACATAAGATCAACATTTGTGCATTTTTGCATTTCCGCCTTCATAGGGTGATGAAGAAGCCACTCTAGGATTGCCCATCAGTCCTTTCATGGATCGCTCGGCACCACAGTTAGCTAAGCTGCAGGAGTCTTTTATCACGCACATCGTCGGGCCTCTTTGTAACTCCTACGATGCTGCCGGCCTGCTGCCGGGATACTGGATTGACGAGGAGGGCTCAGACGACGAAGAAGAGACGGAAGACATCGAAACAGAAGATGAAGAGCTGGACGAGGATCTTGAACCAAGTATGAGTATACACATACAGTTGTGCAGAAAAGGCAGACCATTTGTGTTTAGATTTTTATTTAGCTAGTACTTCGGTATCGCACACTAATCGAGTAGTTTTCCTTACAGAGAGGAGGAAGGGTCAACGGCGGTTATTCTGCAGCATCATGCAGCACTTAACAGACAACCACAAGGTGTGGAAGAAAACCATAGAAGAAGAGGAGAAGGCCAAAGAGCTGGAGACTCAGCAGCAGCAGCAATCCGAGAGCCCCAGCCTTCCTCCGTCCACCTCCTCCTCCGACGACATCCAGGTCATTCAAGAGGAGGCCGAGGAGGAGGAACGGCAGTAGCAAGAGGAGAAGGTCGAGAAACGAAGCTCACCGAGGGGTTTACACAGAGGTGGACGACCCCTCCCTCTCCTTCACCTACACAAACACACACATTGACACCCAGAGGAAGACCCTAGCGGATCTCCCCACGCTGAAATTCGTCACTGTGCCGACACTCTGAAGCTAATGCAGTTAACATTGTGTTGAAAAAAAGGCCTTACTACTGTGAGAGGACCCTTTGGTGGGAGCCCCACTCCTATGCACTTTCACCCCATGGAGAATCAGCAGAGAACGAACAGAGCTTTGAAGATGCCGAACCGTATTGTGAGATTAAAACCAGACGGAGAAGAACACAGGCAGGGGAGAATCGTGCCATCCCATGGTTCACTGGCTGTGACGCTGCCTTCAACGTAGAGCTCTTAACTCTCCCGTAGGTACTTAAGTCCAAAAGGACACGAAAAAGACAATGATGTAATTGACACCCGTTACCAAAGCGAACAGTTCAAAAACATAGAAAGACTGCGACTGAAGCCGTTTCAGGCTCAGTGTCAGGAAGCATAACTCAAAATGTGCCTGTCTGAACTTTAAAAAAAACATATATATATAAAATATTGTTTGTTTTTATTTTTCTTGTGGTCCAGAAAATGGGCTATGTACGCTGCACTGTATGTGCAGTCCCCAATTCATGCTGGCGACATAAAACACTGTATTAATGAACGGAGTCATTATGACGAGTGGAAATGCTGACATTTTGACTGAAAAATGACCTGACTTCTGCATCGTTTTGGATGCTTTTTATTCATGTTGATCACCTTCATGCAGTTTTGTGTTTGCCTATGTTGTTTGAATGGTTGTTTCTTTCTTTCTTTTTTTTCCCCCATTTGTGGTGTCCCCCTGCTCCCTCTTTTTCCTCTTCAGGAACGCTGAATTGCCAATCGTTCTCTGTAAAGTCTGTCTGTGTTTAAAAGCATAGCAAATGGGACAGGAATGCTGTTCAAATGAAGGGACGTTTCTCCTTTTTTATGTTTAAATAGATATATTTTTTCACGGTTACTCAGGATTCATGTGAAGGATCGATCCTTGTTTTTTGCGAAAATTTAATTCTTCAATTTCAACTTGCACATCGAACGTTCTTTTCAGAGGTGGGACAAAAAAAAAAAAAAAGGTTTCTATTTTTTGTATGAATAGCTTGAAAGTCGCTAACAACAAGAGATGCTCCTCCAAAGTGCAGTGTCCTAGACATTAACCCCCGTCCTTATCAGCTGCTCCAGACCAGTATATCCATGTTTGTTTTAAGACCCCTGATAAGAATTGGGAGCCAGGAAAGTTACTGAAAACTAAATGTTTGAGTTAGCATGCATGTCATAGACTAAACATTGCTTTGGGGTAACTTCACGTTTGGCATCATTTGAACATGCTTGTACTTTAATTATTGCCAAACGCGAAATCCGGCCAGTTCATTTTCAAGGAATCCAGGGTTTCACATTGAAAGCTGTACTTTTTTTTTTTTTTCCTTCGTATTTTCTTATTCTTCACCATAAGGCAGGTTTAATACTAATAGTTATATATTTTTTTTGGCTGAAGCAAGAACTCTAGGCATTCCACTAGAATAATGAGGGGCGGACAGGGAGGTGGAGATAGACCCGGGTCTCTGGGTCTCTTTCTCTCTCTTGGTTTGCCTCACCTCAACAAAAACTCATTTTGTCTCTGTAGAGGAAAGTTCTCAAGTAGGCAGTGTAAATCAAGCTAGTATATTTAAGAGTTAAAAAAAAAAAAAAAAGATATAAATGTGCACATTTTACTACCAAACAAGTGTTTAACCTCTGCACAGAAAGAATACTTGCCTATATAAATATATATTATATTATATATTTTTTAATTAATCAACAATGCGTCTGTTTTCTACATACAGCTGACATATATTGTACATTGAGACCATGTAATTATCATCTTGTTTCAGGAGTTTTTAAAAAAAATCTAATGCTATTTACAGATGTGGATGTGTTTGGGTGTTGTGTTTTTCAGTTTGTTAGTTGTTGTTTTTTTGGGTGCACTGTCTTTTGTTCCTGCCCATAACCACTCTATGCTGAAAGCCCCTAATTTCTAAAGCTGGCGGCAATGCCGGATGCCTCCCTGTCTCTGTCTGCCTTTGTGGGTTTGTTCATTAGTCACTTTTTTTTGGCCTGTGCTCAGGGTGTGTTCTGTGTTGGGGGCTTGTGCACACCCAGAACAGCTTGTGGTGCTTCTCTCTCTCTCTCTCGCTCTCTCTGTCTCTCTTTCTGTCCAGACTGTGTGTTCATCAGTTCTTGGATCCGGGACTCCAGTGTGGCTCAGTTCGTCCACTTCACTGAGCTCACCCCGGCTGAGCTCAAACCCACACACTCTGAACTTCATTCAGGTTGCCAAGCAAGGTGACGGCGGATCAGAGCTTCACGGCACCCCCATCCCCTCGTGTTGACCACTTGCTCGACTGTGGTATCTCACTTTTGGGGGTTTGTCGCACCACAGTAACCTCCGACGATCCTGTCATCAGTACCTTTATGATGGCATTCACTTTTTTTATGTAGCATTTAGATAGCAATGTCTGATGTAACCATTCAGCCTTTTCAGGGTTGTGGGGGAGAGTTGATTTTTTGTTATTATTTATAGCTGTCATAAAAGCACCATCCCTGAACAAGAGTTTCACTCTCTCTCTCAATTGATTTCTGCCTGTCTGTGTCTTTTTCGTTTTGTGTTCTGTTTTGAATGAGAGCGGATGTGTACTTTCCTGTTCTAAGTCAGGGGTTTTCAAACTGGTGCGTGAAGAGGGCCTGCAAAAAAAAATAAATAAAGTATTTCAGGGCCGTCAGGGAATGCATTTTAATGCTGTTAGAGCCGTCAGAGAAGTCAAGGTTTGCACTTACGATATTAATGAAATCTATTGACAGTTAAGAAAAAAATCTGCATGTTTCCTTCACTGAGGCTCCATAAATATGAATCAAAAGTACAGAAAAAAAATACTGTAAATTCACTTTATAATCTTTTTCAACAGTCATTAGTCCAGTCTTTAGTGTCACATGATCCTTCAGAAATCATTTTAATATGCTGATTTAGGGCTCAAGAAACATTTATCTTTATATTTTTGTGGAAACGACAAAGCATTTTTTCAGGATCCTTTGATGAATAGAACATTAGGAACAATATAAACATCTTTACTGTCACTTTTGATCGATTTAATCTTCAGCGAGTATTTAATTCTTTAAAAATGTACTGACCCCACACTTTTGACTGTATGTAGTTTGTATTTTTCCCAACAAAACTATACTTTTTCAGCTTGAGCTGCCAACTCAAAGTAAATATGGTACACATGTAACATTTTAATCACACTACAGTGAACATGACCTTTCACCTATTAAGAGATGTCCAAACACAAGCAGAATGTCTTCACCCTTCAGAATTATCTCTATGATGCAACATGTTTTTGACATTATCTAAGTGTGTTTACTGAGCATCATCAACTCGATGTTGCTGCTTATTTCCTTCGTGCTCAGCCCAAGTGTTCTCCTGGGAGGAACTGCCTGTAAGATGACAGTCGGCAGATGATGAGTCCCCAAGTGTAGGTCGTATGAAAGGCCAGCCTTATCTCTTCAGATGACAGCATCTCTGTGACAGCTTACCCAAAGCAACAATGCCCCTACCCTTCACTTCGCTTTTGAGTTTTCCGGTCCTGAGCAGGAAAGATTTTTTCGGCCAGTAAATGTTTTTACAGTGACAACATAGGGGTTTTAAAGGCACTGCAGAAGGAAAACAAGATATTCCATAGGTTCACAATCAACAAACACTTGTCACAGCCAAAAAAAAAAAACGCTTCCAAAAAAACCAATTCATACAACTGCTCGAGTCACTCAAGAAATCTTGAGGTTTCTATCTATATGCTCCTTTTCCAGCTTTATATGGTGTATAATTGGCTTTGGAAAATTCCAGCACAGTTGAAAGAGGTCGCAGACAGAAAGCTTAGGATCAGCAGTAAAACCCAACACGCAAAGCAAAGGCTTTTGTCTTTATTTTATAATTTTTTTTTTTGTCAGGTTTTTCATTTTTTTTATCATAACATGCAAAAAAAAAACTTGTTAAAAGTGAATAAAAATAATATTGAGCTATAAAATGTATACTGGAGTCCAGCTTTTCATGAAAGCACCTTTTTTTTTCCTCAGAAATATTGCAGCTCAAGTTTCTCGACAGTCTCTTTTCACTGAAATAAACTAGGGACAGGGCCTTTACTGCAGAATTGATATATGGCATTAAACCAATGGGAGTCAAGAAGCATTTCCAAAACTTTCTGGGAAAGGCAGCTGTTCTCTTCTCACTTGACTGACTCCAGAAATGGGGGAATTCAAGGAATGCTGGAAAAGACAGACCTCCAAACCGTTATAGAGGTAAACCCTGTCAATCATTGACACAATAGCTCGTCTCATATTGACAAGCACAATGTTCGGTTTGCTACACAGTACACTTATTGGTTCAAGTTATGAAAGATACATGCTACATTTATCTTGATACCCTCATGCACATTCTCATTTGGTAACACACATTCTTTGCTCTCCAGAGCATGTGTTCTGTAACAGTTCTCTTATCACTCTCAGGCTGGGTTCTGTGAAACTATGGAGGACAGGTTCTGAGAATTTAACAAGTCAATATCAGAGGTCAGTATTCCCTGCTGAAAACCTGGTGGAATTTAAGACGGGGAACTGCTCTGCCGTTTGCATTTCTTTGTAGGATCCCCTGAGGTGAGTGCATGTGTTCCAGAGTTCACAGGGCAAGGTTTACTGCTGTCTCCTGATGGCACATATGGAGTACGGCCGAGGCTGAAGGGTCATGCCTAGTTTCGGAGAGAGGCTTGGAATAAAGCCTTCGGGGAACTGAAGATGGAACCTCTGGAGCAACGTGGCGAAGAACAAGAACATCTCCAGCCTAGCCAACTGCTCTCCCAGACAGTGCCGCTTACCTAAAGACAAACACACAGAAATCAGATACATCAGAACAACGAAATGCTTTTAGATTGAACGATTCCCAAATATCTGCCGCTTACCTATTGAAAAAGGAAGAAACGCTTCATGCCGGACAAATTTGCCATTACAGTCAAGGAACCGCTCTGGGCAGAAGATGGATGGGTCGCTCCAGTACTTCTCATCAAAATGCACCGAGTACAAGTTAGTGATGACCATGGTGCCCCTGGGGATATTGTAGCCACGCACCACCGCATCTTGAGATGTAGCACGGAAGATGCCCAGTGGGACGACATTGCAAAAGCGCAGGACTTCATGCAGCACTGCCTCCACATACGGCATCCTCTGCTTGTCTTCAAGAGCAGGTGGTCTGCCATTCAGGACGCAATCGATCTCCATTTGGACCTTTTCTGCATGGAAAAAACATAACATGATTAGTGCAACGACATTAAAATGATGTAAACGAGGAAAAAATACCCATTGCGCCATGGGCACCAACCTTGTATCCTGGGATACAGAGCCATGTAGAGCATAGCCCAGCGCAGACAATTTGTGGTAGTCTCTGTGCCTGCAATGATGAGCTCTCCAACAGAGAAAATGAGATTATCTTGAGAAAAAGATGTGGCTTTATCGGTGGTGCTCTGCTCCATTTCGTCCAAGTAGGCATCAATGTAATGTTGTGGCGACTGGGGTACCCTATCCTGCGAGAAGCGCTTGATGATTTGCAGAAGGAATTTGTAGACCTCGTTGGCATTGCAGAAGAGCTTTTGGTGCTTCCCGAAGGGCACGTACTCCATCCAGGGGAAGGCGTTGTACAGGAAAGCCCAGCCACTGGCTGCCAGCTCCACATTTTCGCTGAAGATCTCAATCATGTGCTGAAAATCGCTGTCGTCGTAGGTGAAACGTTGCCCAAAGATAATGAGGTTGGTGATGTTGGAGACAGCATTGGTCACGAGATGCTTAGGGTTAAAGGGCTTCCCCTGATGCTGGTCAATGGCATCAAGAAAAAACAGGCACTCCTCAGAAATCCTCTCAAACATCCGCTGACCGCTGCCAAAGTAGCGGAAGCAGTTCACAGCCAGTTTGTTGTGTTCAATCCAGCCTCGACCGTATTTGCAGTTCAGAAGGCCTAGACAGAGAACAAACAATGCTGAGAGAGGTCGGTTTAAATATGGAAACAAAGAGATTATTGCTTAACCAGAGATTATTAGTCAAACAGTACTAGTCCCATGGTTTAAAGACAGATTACAAGAACTGCGATACTGATAAAGTGATAACCTCATGTGTGACTGTTCGCTCTTCTCTAGCTATTGCCCCAACTCTGACATACATTACCATGCCAGGGCCTTTTCTCTGAATCACCCAGATAGTTCAAGGAATAGTTCACAAAAATGAAAAAATATTTCATTCACTTACCTTCATGTTGTCCTATTACATATTCTGCATAAAACTAAATGAGATTTATTTTTCCTACCCAGACAACATTTTATACTGACCATGACTGTTAAGCTAAAAAAAAAAAAAAACCCCATAAAACTAGTCCATGCTTTGTGTTGCACAGATCAAAATTCAAGTTATTCACTGGAATAAACTTTACTGTAGTTTTATGGTGTTTTTTTTTGGAACAATAACTTCATGTAGGTTTAGAAGGACATGTAAAAAGAAAAAAAACCTTTCATTCTTTGGGTGAATTGTTCCTTTAATCTAGCTCATTCTACAGCGATCTATTCTGGGAAATCATTCTAAAATAAGTTGTTCTATAAGGAAACACTTACCTCCCATTTTTGTCATCTTCTGAAATAAAGGGAGGGATGGACGGTCTGCAAAAACCTCACTTTGGTGATATAGGCACTCTTTAATGGCATCATAACCATTTAGAATAACAGTCGAGATTCCTCCCAGGTCTAGACTGAAAATCTGGATAATAAAATGGCAATATTCATTAATCCACTCCCCTGCCAAACATATTTCTACTAATGAAGGAGTATAATTAGAAGGCTACATTCACTCTCATGGATACAGTGAGGAAATGAATTAGGCATGCTGACTCAGCATGTCTTGGCCATTCTGCAAAACTGAGTGCTGCGGCGCTCTGCCAAAAACGCAACAGCAAATGCAAGACTCTTTTGTTCTTTTCAAGCCCCCCAGCTACACTTCTCACGACGCGACGCGACGCGTCAAGAGAACGCTGTGATTCACTAACACGGACCAATCAGCTGTGAGCTCGATGAGAGACTTCAGCAGTAAAATGAGTGGCGAACTTTAGTTTTAGTGGATGGACTCCCACTTAATAAAAAATAATAATTAAATAAAGTGCATATAACTACTATGTACCCTACTAACATTTAAATTATTCATTTATTACAATGCGTGTTATACGTCGAAAATACAAGAACACAATAAGTAGCCTAACCTATATTATTATTATTATTATTAATAGCCTATCAATGTTCTTATGGTAAGAAGTTATCAACTGATAGTATACACTACCAGTAAAACGTTTTTGAACAGGAAGATTTTGTTGTTTGTTTTTTAAAGAATTATTTTCTGCTCACCAAGACTGCATTTATTTGATCCAAAATACAGCAAAGGCAGTTATATTGTGAATATTTTTACTATTTAAAATAACTGCTTTTTATTTGAATATATTTTAAAATGTAATTTTTTTCCTGTGAGCAAACATTAAAAATCTTGCTGTTCAAAAACTTTTGACTGGTAGTGTAGCCTATATATATATATATATATATATATATATATATATATATATATATATATATAGTAGTGTATATTTGCAGCTCTTCAGAAATGAAAAACTTCATTGTGTACAACTTTCTTACCCTTCATTCATTACACGACAGGGTGTAAGATACACTATTATACATAATTATTATGTGTTGGCTTAAACTCGTTTTTTAAACGGCAAAACCAAACAAGTGACAACAAAAAATATAAGCAAAAACGTAAAGTTAAAAGCAGACAAGTCTACTGTATGTTATGTGATTATGTGCAAGTAAATAAGAGAAAGTGAGGACTGAGAGTGAAGTGTCATCCGTACCTGTCCGTGGATATCACTCTGCCTCTTCATGTAGACGTGAGGCTCTGTGGCTAGGGACAGAATATTCCCTATCATGGGTAAAGGTGTAGGTCCAGGGGGAAACCCTCGGGGTCTCCGCTGCTTTACGAGCTGGCGAGCTACCAGCAAAATGAAGAGTGTAACGAACAAACTGCCCAGACATATGAGCGGTTGCTCCCAAGAAACAGAGAACAGAGATGTCAGCCGTTTAATCGATACCATTTTAGATGCAAACACTTTAGGATAATCTGTGCTTTCTGAAAAGTTTCTTGCGCTCCGTTCTCTGTCAGTCAGTGTATTGGGAGATCATCTAGCACATGTTGCTCTATATCCCCCGCCTCTTAAAGGCTAAGATTGGCTGGCAGAAAGAGCGCTTTGGAATTGCACTGTGTTTGATTAAACGGTGGCCAGAACTATGATCGCGAGAATTCAGGCCGATTTCTTTTCATTAGGGCAGGCGGTCACAGCTACGTTTCCAAGCAGGCTCTTCTTTGTAACTTACAACATGTGGCCACGCCCACCCATACAAATCAAAAAATGACTTAACCTTTTCTTTGAATTAATGGTTGATTAATCGAATCTTTGATATTTGTTCACGAAAATGACTCGTTCATTAATTAATTCAGTGCCCATCTCTGCACTTACATCGTTGCTCCACTAGGTGGGGACAAGCGAGATTGTAGAGAGTGTATATGTAATGAGTGAATCATTTGCTGAACCGATTCAACATCGACACATAAACAAGTCTTTTCTGTATTAAACTTGACGTGGTTGCAACTCCCCACGAATTACAACACAGTAGAACTTTTCCTACATGTTGCCAAATGACCTAGTATTTGCTGTAGTAGGCCTAATAAATACAAGTAAGATTTATGCTACAAACGTTGACCTTATGATCTGAAACTCCCCTCTCCAGTCATGTCAGCATTTTTTCTGCTATTTGAACCAAGCAGTGACCTGCAAGTTCTTAGCACATTTATCAAGTCATCACTCACAGGTATCTAAAATAGCACCCAGTTTAATTTATAAGCACATATTATATTGCCTACACTGTGATCATTTATATTAGGTATCTGTACGGTGATGTGGGTGTATTTAATTATTTAAACAAAAGCATTATGCTTCTGCACCATGTATAATGCATGGAAGCATTTATAAACAAACAGGGTATTATGATATTATCAAGTGCTAGGCACTGCAGAATCATTCATATTTAAAACTCAGTAGTTTGTCATAAATATTGTAATGTATTACTCATATTTAATTAGGAAATTGTATTCATGTTAATCCAACCAACAATTCAGAACCAACAGTTGAATTCAAGACAGCACAAAGCATTTGCACTTCCACAGCGCACAAAATCACTAAATAAAAGAACAAATAAAATAAATAAACAGTCTTATGTATGTTATTCATTAACAGCACCTCAGAAAAAAAAGTGAATAGTGCCTTCAGAGCAGCATAAACCTTTTATCTTAATTGCACCCTATAAAAATTGCATGAGCTGATATTTATAAACTGTGTAATGTGGGAAATGCTGTCTTGAGAACATAATAGATTTGAAGAGGAAAAACAAAGCAAATGTCTTTGCATAACCGAATTCAAACCAACCTCTGATGTTTTTATACTTTTAAAGGATGTGTGAATGAAGTTTTAGAGTTTTTTTTTTTTTTCCAGTAGAAATGTGATTTTCCACACTGATGATGCTCCATTCCATGGTATCTTGGGTCTTATTATCTATGAAGTTTTCTTCTGAGCTATTCCATCGGTATGGATATAAATCCGGCAAGTCTCAGAGGATTCTGTTCAAAGACTGTGTTTGTGATATATAATGAGGACATCTAGAACATTCAATATATCCTCCCATAAGAAACACATCTTATTATGGATTTGCTATAGCACCGGGAAAACTCAGTCAACATAGATTAATCAATAAAGGAAAGTGAGACCTCAGAGGAGCACCGGCACATTACGAAAAGAAGTCCTTTGCTGTGATTTTAGCAAAAGATGAAGCCTGAAAATGTAATTAGTAATGGAGGATGCTGTGATTCAGAAATAGCTTTTTCCTGCATAGTGCATTTTGCTGAAGTGTTGCACATGCGGTAAGCAGTTTTGAATGGGCCCAGCTCATACCCATCAGAGGTGTCTCAGTCATTCTATTTGTTAGTCCCTGGTGACTTGGTGGCGTGCCAATCCCAGTCAGACGATGCCATTGGTTGTTAATGTAGTCTAAATAAAAGGATGGTGTGTGATCAGTAAAGTACACAGACGAGATTATGATGAACTCTAACTCACTCAAGAAGGTTGATTGATGAGCAACACTCAGTGATTAAATCTCATTTCCTTAATGTCTAAGGATGAACTGTGCTGGCTCCTCGCTGACCATTTAGTGCTGCTCTTTGTCTCAGAGAGGGTTATGGATTGTGTTTAGTTTTCCTCTCAGAGTCATTACAAATCACACTTAATCCCTGTTCAGTTCCGTCTGCAGGTGTTTAAACAGCCGGGCAGTCCAGAAAAGCTTTGTCGGATGTCTTCTGCACCAGGATAACAGCTGCGATTAGCGATGCCGTTCCTTAGATGAACTCACAAAGCATGTCATGGGCGAATGCCGCCCTTCAACAAACGTAAGTCCAAAAGGACATCATCTGCCTCGAAACGAAATGATTATCTGTCTTCTGAAATAACTTACAGAAGGCCGGGTGGAGTGAGTGATGTTAAAGCATGACCAAATTTGAAAGGTTACAGTATCGACTTCAAAGTTTTCACGCAGGAAAGGAAAACTTGCCGGCTTACTTTGTTTGCTTACTCACTGATCTATGGACATCAGCAAAGCCTCAGCAAAGTGTTCCTCTAGCGGAAATGACCCTTCATTAGGCAGAAGGAGTTCATCACGCGTGCAAGTGTAGTTTGTGTCCGTAGCGGGGGTCCCTGGTCCTGTCACGTCGCCCAGATTTACTTATTCCATCATTGGCGAGGCTTTGGGTTCGATTGCACTAAAAGGCTCATCCAGACTAATGGGGTTCCTATGTGACGCAAACACTGTCTCTTAGTGGAAATGGTTTATTAGGCCTTAGCCAATAAAGAAGAGGAGTCAGATGATGCCTCAAGACAAAGAGTTCTGTAATTGGGACTGAGATAGAAGGCTTGTTATGGTCGTAACCTCTTTGATTCTGACAAAGGGTCATATCATCATGGAAATCCAAATAAGGACAAGAGCAATGTTGCAATTGATCATACACATTATTACAGGATACACAGTAAAAGGGTATTTGAGTTTGTTTTCCACCATCAGCATTTGTCTTGCACGTAATTTAAAAATGGATTTACCAAAATGTCACACATAAGCCTTGTGCCTTTTTCTCTCTGTCCTTTAAGTGTGTAGTCACAACAATTTTGTGTATGTGCTATACTCAATGATTTCTAAAATTATCATAATTGTAAAATAATTTCAATTAAAGTACTAAGCAGAAAAATAAGTATATCACACAAACTGTGTGTGTATCACATACAGTATGCAGAGACAAAATTATAGATAGATATAGATAGATAGACAAACAGATCACAATCAATAGTTTTGTACCAGCTTGTCACTAAGAATTATCACAACAGAAAAACAGATCATAGACTTTCTTTAAATAGTTTACTTGCATTTTTTTTTTTCCAAACGATATTGAATTTTGCTGATCACTGGTAAATTTTTGTGAATGGAGCAGTTTGTGATTGAAGAATGACGTCATTGGTGTGACACACTCTTTATCATTTTTTTCCAGAAGCCCGAGGACAATCTGATTGGTTGGATGAGGGAGCAGTGAGCTCTGGTTGGCTGTCGGCGAATCATTAAACACCCACACTGTCAATAGTGAGACCCACATGGTGGGTATATAGGCAGGTAGCTTAATGCAACAGACTCAAAATTTCATCAAGTTGAAATATCCCCTCTATTTTGGGACAATTCTTTTCTATATCTATTGCACGAAGCCGAGCATCTCAAGGTAAGTAACAACTATTTATGGCTTGACGTACTAGATGTGCAATTCTTTTTATAATTCTCAATATACTGTACTATAGACGTGTAAATAAACTAAATAAAATATTAGGGAGCGCTTAATGGAATATACATTACTCTTCGACACAGAAAGGCATGATCGGTGGATTTTTTCAAGGAGAATTGGACGGCTCCTTAGACCTGGCTGTGGGTGCAGAGACAGCAGCTCATTACACTAATGCACAGGGTCCTGCTGGAAGGAAAATCACGAGACTAATATCTTTAATGCTGCAGTTATAGCATAGCGTAGTGACAGTAGGAGACGTCTGCACCAACCACAAAAGCTCTAGTTTTTCAGCAGCAAACGGGAGAAGACTTTCCAAATATTATTTTAGTTTTTAAGCTCCGTCAAATGGTGTGCCAATGATTTTGAAAAGCAGGAGAGAGTTTGAGGGGAATAAAAACCGATAGATGAATAGATAGGAAAAATAAATTTTCGACTTTTTCAAAAGTAATGGCTTGACCAAATGTTTTAATTTTTCCAGTCTTTTCTTAAACTATCTAATGATGAAATGTTTTACCACAGGGGACCATGGTTATGTTGAAGATCTCCGCTTTCCTTGTTGCCTACGCTCTGATTATTTGCCAGATGTACAGCTCTAATGCAGCTCCTGCCAGGTGAGGTTTCATAAGAATCATATTGTCATGTTGATAAATTCTCAAAGGGCAGTGTTTTTTCCCGTGATAATTCCTTAAATTAGCTACAAATATCTGTAAGTGAAATTGGTGCTTTGGTAAAGTCATTCAGACGGAGGCAAGAGAGCATATGTTTTCATTAGAGGTTGCGGCATCATGGACTATCAGTCTTCTGATTACATCAGATGAATCCCAGCCAAACCCACTCTGCTTACGACAGTATTGATCGGGTGATAAATCTTAACTTGGCAACTGGACAGCCTTTAAGTGCCATACTCTTAGCAGATTGTTTTGATTATGTTTAGGATTTGATGTAGCAAGCAAAAAGTGCTTTTATCATGCAAAAAAGAATACCTCACACAAACCGTTTGCATAGTCCCCTCAGACATGTTAATTGTTGCATTGCAGGCCTGCACTGGAATCATCACCAGATCGAACTACACTTACTGACTACGAAGCGAGAAGGTTGCTGCATGCAATCGTCAAAGAATTCATGCAGATGACCGCGGAGGACATGGAGCAACAGGCAGCTGAGGAAAACAGGTACAAATCCCATCATAACTACTTCTCGAATCACTGCAAAACACAATCTGTTGAATAATTTAGCGAGTGTGCACTGATTTGTTTTTTTCATATTGAAGAAAGTAATGCTGAAATTCTTCCAACATGAGAGCAATGCCTCCTTAATGTCAGGTGTACTTGTACTTGTTGTATATGACAGGTATGTGATACATTTCTGTACAGATATGGGGGTTCATTTTTCGATTAAAGCTGCAGAGTCCTCTGCCAGTTTATTCTGTGCATGAAACTTTATTTACTCATTAGATTTATGAGAGATTGACTGTTTGTAAATGCCTGTTTGCTCTTAATGCATGAAAATGAGTATATCAAATGGCATGGGCGGAAGCATGATCTGAAAACATGAGAGGAAATGCCTGCATGATATGCTCAAGTAAAGACATGAACAGTGCAGCAGAAAATGAATTACTGAAGCATGATTTGAGACCATAATGAGAGCCTTGCGAGGGAGCATGTCAACATGCATCCTGTCATCATGTCTATCCTGTATGTGAATGCTCTTGCATGTCTACGTGTCTATGAGTTTCTCTGCATGTGGTCTGTTTCCTCACAGCTTGGGTAGACCCGTGTCCAAGCGCTGTTCCAGCCTCAGCACTTGCGTGCTGGGGAAACTGTCCCAGGAGCTGCACAAACTGCAGACATACCCACGCACCAATGTAGGAGCGGGTACGCCAGGCAAGAAGCGCAGCCTGGAAGAGAGTGAGGTGTTGGCTGGATACGGAGAGGCGCTCAATCGTGTCTAATCGGCAGCGGCTGTAAACCCGCGCTTGGCCCTGATATGCGAGTGCATGTGGAAGTTTGCTTGCCTGATTGACTTGAAAGAACATTTTTTTTCTACTTTCTTTGGCAGAGTAGCAAATCTCAGACAGACTCTGTTCCACTAATTTCATATAGTCACTGGATCTATTTGGGTTATATAACTGATTCATGAAATCGGGGAGCTCACATTGGTAGATAGGGCGTAACGATGAGCTTTTTTTAAACCCACAGCAAAATTCCTGTCTTGTGTGATTTGACTTTATTCTTGATCTAATAAAGATATTTTTAGAAGGAGATCTTCTCTGCTTGTTGTTTGTTTAAAGCTCAGAAATGAACAGCCGTTTTTAATTTGATAAATTATAAGTAATCAGGCTTAAGTACCCATTTTAGGTAAGATATATTACTGCTGCCATTTTTCTTTTTTTTCTCAAATATATGTAATACATGAATATTGCACATTTCATATTCTTAATTTTAATATGTATATTCATTTCTTCCAAATGAACATTTCAATTCCCAATATTTTCCTCCTCCAGTGTTACAACACAGAAGAGAGCTTGTAACACGGCCACATGTGTGACCCATCGCCTGGCAGACTTCCTGAGCCGCTCAGGGGGAATTGGAAGCAGCAAATTTGTCCCCACCAATGTGGGCTCTCAGGCATTCGGCAGACGAAGGAGGCTCAGTCAGGAGTAGTCAACTGAATGGGTCTTCGTGAAATGGTATGTGAATAGTGTTCTGAAGACTCTCGTGTCATTTCATTTTATGTGAACCGCAATCAAGATAATTCCATCATGGCAATGGTCGGAATTATTGTGCTTTATGTTAGAGTGATATCACAGTATATGATTATATTTATGGTCTTGTGACAAAATTCTATAATTATGTGACAATTGACACAGTAAGGTGTCCATTTGGCTAAAAAAGCAAAAGATAAAACTATGATTTATTACTACATATTTGATATTGCACTGTCTACTATTTAAAATAGCTCAAATTTAATTTTATTCCTCATAACATTGTGCTGAAATTATAATTATAAGCAGAAAAATTATAATATGGTATAGTAAAATAAATAAGAAGTAATAAGAAATTAATAAGAAATATTCATGATTTTGCACTTTAATCTATTAAAAGAATAATAATAATTAATATATCATTATTATTAATAAATAATAATATGAAATTATTATTATTTATAAAAAATAATAATATTAATTTAGAAAAAAAGCAGAAAAGCATTATCAGAAGTGGACTTTTTTATATGTAAAATATATATATTTTTTGCAATTTTGCACTTTCTTCTATTCTAAGACATAAGAATTTCTCAGTTTAACTTCTCTCATAATGTTGTGCTGATATTATATTTATGGTATCAATTTTGATGAATGCAAAAAAGAAGCATTTTCATAACTGGACTCTTGATATGTTGCTGATGTCATATGCAATTCTGATAACATCCTATAATAACATATTTCGACAGGTCACCAGTCTACACGTCCACAGTTTTTCTTTGATTGCTGTCAAAAAAAGAGAAAGAAATCATCATGTCCACATTATGACCCCTGGGAATGGAAACTCCACACTTTCATCTGAATGGACTCCAGTTGATAGCACTGATCGTTTCCATCCAGCCAGACATTATAACTGCTCATTTTTTTGGCTCTTCCATGAAGCAACATAAGTTAAAAAAAAGAAAATGAAAAGAGAAAACAATGATCAGCAACCCTCATTTTTCTACTCATTCCCGATCCGAGGAAGAGCATAGCTTCATTCTTTCCTCTCAGCAGAGAGCAAATTCAGTATGTACAGTCTGATTTGGCCCATGTTTCTTTAATGTGTCTCAGCACATTACGGTATTTTGGGAATCATATTAAAGCAGTGCCTCATAAAAAGGCTTCCCTGAATATGGATGTGTCTTGTGCCTTGATGTAACACACTTTACATGCCGCTGTTGTACAGTATGTTTGAATTAAAGGAGGAAGGTTCTACCACTGAATTACAAATTGTAACAATTGTGAATTTGAGCAAGATTAAAATGTATTTTAGATACATAAGGTTTGGGGTACTTGATTTATTGACTGACTGGTTGTTTTAGTAATTGTTCTGGTTCTGCAATGCATAGTCATACACATGCCCCCTCGTGTCATGTTCAGTTTTGCATTTCTGACACAATAATCAGAAATAAATGATGAGAACAAGGTTCAACATTATTCTACAGTTGTTCTGAATGCCCATTTAACAGGTCGTAATGTCCCATGAAGCACTGAAATAGGTGTCAAATTAAGAAGTTTGTAAACCAAATGAATGATTATGAATGACATAATATCCGACTGAAAACCAACAGAAAAAAAAACCCTGTCAAAAAAATATAAATCTTATTTCTACATCTGAATAGTTGTATCACTGCCCGTTCTAAGAAAAACTGGAGTCTTTGCATCATTGCCTTGTGTTTTGTAGTCCCAAAGACATGCTTTATTTGTTCTTATATTCCTCTGTGCATATTACAGTGACAGCAGTCATTCTGCATAAACCCTTTTGGGAGCCGATTGTGTTTTTCAGTGTCTAATTGTCATGCTGGTCTCCCAACAGCGGCCACCCATGGGAACTTGTTTACAGTCAAATCAGTTTCCCAAAATAGTAAAATCACCTTTTTTGGTGTGATTTAAAGAGAGCATACAGTGACCCGTTATGCCGTATCAGGGTGAATAGATCTTTTTATTCACTGACTGAAGTCACTGAGGTCTTATGAAACACATCTTTCTGATCTCGTAAGCAACAGTGACTTGTTTACATAAGGAATCTTACGTACAACATACGTACAAGCATCTTTGAGCAAATGAAACCTTTAATATATTTCATCATTTAACCAAAAACATTTGATACGCTTCTAAATGAGAATAAAAGAGCACAATGTGAATGATTCATTTTCATTCGTATAATCTCATAAACGGGGCTCGTTCTAATCACTAAAACCACTCATCCAAGTTTCCCATCACAACCTTCTCAACAATCCTGACGGCAAGTACTTTCTTGTGTCCTCACACAGTTCAAATGGATCCCATCCAGTTAGATGCTTTGTTAATTAACCTCTATGCCCTCATAGTAGTAGTGAGTCATTTCATATTGCAGTGGCTCTGCTGCCCGGCTCATTCCTCTGTGCTAATAAGGAGATATTTTAAGTTCTCGTGCCTCTGAGAGGCAGGGTCTTTCTGAGAGCCAGCCAGTCAATTAATCTTTATCTGCAAACTTTTACATTACATTACTCCCATCACTGGACAAATAATAGCCTAACTAAACTTAGCTCCTGGTATTGAATCTGATGTATTCTTTTTAATGCTTTAAGTAACAGTCCTTTATCAGCAATAAAAACAGATGGACAGTTATTTTTGGTACGTTTAAGAAAACAACAATAATAAAATAGCTTTGCAGGTATTTGCTAATCAAGCGGTATAATTGAGTACGGAAGTGCAATGATTTTGCCACAGTAAGATGTCATTAAGTAAATGGATTACAAGCCTCCGGCGCTGTACATCCAACTTAAAAGAAATGGACTGATCTAAATGAAATACATCAACACATGGAGCTAAATAAAGCAGCTAGTGCTTTAGCACTTCACCTATGACAAATACTGTTTAAACATGCTGGCTAAAATGCTAAGCAGTCTAAAATTGAAGGACTACATTTCTAGAACGAAGCAACAAAGGATCCTACACCATCAACTAGTCTGTTAATTACTGTTTAATAGTATCTCTCAGAGGAATTAAAAATATAACGCAACCTCCTCAAATAACATCAACATATTGTACACTGGTGCAATAAGTAATTGGTACAATTACAAAGAAACAATTTTGAAGTAGAAAAGTAGTTTTTTTTCTTGTAAAATGTACTCCAGTAATCTTGGATTTTTTTTTACCATGTATAATAACATGATGCTCATATCTTTTCATTATTATTAATAAGGATTTACATGAATTTTTCTTCATCAGTTGAATAATTTTCATTATGGAGAGCTGTATGAGGCGGTTCTGTTTGTTGTCACTACTGGATGCGCTTTACTGTAAAAAGCAATTGCTTTGATTGAAGGCAAAGTGACGCACATCCGCTAATGAGATCAATGGCAGAATATAAAAACATGATATTTACCAAGCCTCTCACACTGAGTGGAACACGAAAAAAAATCAATTCTTTCCACATCACTCTCTTGTGGACTCTGTTTATGGAAAATGAAATGGCCATTTTGGCCCCAAACCAGGTAAAAGATGTTTGTCTGCATTCTCATAAGAGATCCTATTCTACTGCGATCGAACAATACAAATTAATAGCCTGGTTCAAAATGAATAATCTGTTTCTTTTACTAGGCTGTTCTGACATCTTCACACCTGTGCTGTGATGCTAAATATTTGTTGCATTCTGTGTGGCACAAAAACAACTGTAAGCTACTCAAATTATTATTATCTTTTTATTTATTTATTCATGTATTTTGATTAAGATGATAAGTTGGACTGGATAGCAAAGGAAAAAAGCTGTAGATTGTTTAATAACATAATTTTACATGATTCCTAAACTTCCATTCATGTCAGTCCATCATAATAATTTTTAACTATTGTGAAATGTGAGGAATAGAAATGAATAGGATTTACACTGATGAACACAAACTGAAGGAAGCTGAATTTATTAATAAGACATAAAAATATTCGGTTACATGAGCCAATCTGCATATTGTTTCATTGTGTGCTTGAAATCTTGAGACATGAAATCGGTGAACTGAGGCCCACTTTATTCCTCGTCGAAAACAGTTTGCATTCGATTATCAATAATCCGTGAAATTGAGGTTACATTGAGATGAACGAGTAAGCGTAAGCCGTGATCATAATTTGCTTGTGAGGGAGGCAAGCGTTTAATCAAAACCTTAATCTTTTATCAAAATTCCAATATTAATGATCCGTTCTTGCTATAAAACTACTCAGGCCAGAGAGATAAATCCTATCCTAGAAAAACTGTGATCATTTTCAAAGACATCAGCTGAAATTGAGAAAGTGCTCAGGGGGAAGAAGGAATTGTTTAACGTTTGTGTGTGTAAAGCCATCTCTAAATCATAATGTTTAGAATGTTTCATAGTACAGGATGGAAAAATAACTAACTGAAAGACATTCATTTGGCAACGATCTCCACCAAACATTTTTTGTAATTGCACAAAGGTCAAGAGGAATTTAAAAAAAAAACCTTTTTTTAAAACGGAAATTTAAAAAAAATTAAAACGCAAATTTTTGTTGCGTTTTAATGGGCTTACTTTAATTTCATCAGAACATTTCACAGTTCCAATTATGTTTTGGAACATTTCAGGTGCTCTTTTGCAAAGATTAAATGTGCAGAAATTGGTTTTATGCAAGTTAACAAGATGTTATGATTAATGTGTTTTTATTCTGGAGGGGAGTTCTGACCAACCCCTTCAATAGTCTCATCGATTGGCCTCCAGGTTAGACGACTCCTTAGTCAATAAGCTAGGGATTCACATACTTTTTCCACCCAGCACTGTAAATGTTTACATGGTATGTCCAATTAAGACATGAAAATGTATTATAGATTAACATTGATTGCCATTTGTGAATCATTTAAGTACACTCTGTTCGCTGCTTGTTAACTTGGTTCAAGATCAGATCAAATGTTATAACCAAGTTATGAAGAAATCCCTCCAAGTCAATCCAAAGGGCTCACATACTTTTCACAACAGCTAATAATACAAAAAAAAAGGGACAAATCCATAGTGTCTTCACATTTCCGAACAAAAACTGCAGTCACTTTGTGGACAACAAGGCACTTTATCTGATATGAGACCAAAGACTCACAAGCCATTAGCTCAACAGTGTTTCCACTATATAGTTGATAAGCGTCTTCCAGGGTCGTCATTTACGCCATACATCCATCCCAAGATCAATAGTGTGCACTTGCATTAGAGACACATGTAGGACCAAGTGAACTGACCATATGGAAGCAGGCATAAAAGGCAGCCCGCATTGTCAGATCAATAATGACTATCTTTTAAAGCATTATGCTTCTCTGAGCATGATTCACACTACATTTAAGAGGACTAAATGTCAATGACTTTCAAAAGTAAAAAAAAAAAAAAAAAATACTAAATAAATCATACAATTTGATGATAAATAAATGACAGGTGGTGTTGTACCCATCTATTCTGTCAGGTTGCCATCCCAGGAGAAAAACAAGTACACTTCCATAATGCACTTAAAGTGCTCTATTTTTGCGCACTAATTTTGTACTTAATATACTGAAATTATCCTTTAGTACTTCTTAAGATAAACTTAAGATCAAGTGTACTCAACTGTGCTATTTTGAGACACCATGATTATGAACTAAAATACACTTTTAGCATACTATCTTTGTATTTAAAAAATGTATTTAGCTACCACTTGTAGTACACTTGAACCCATCTTTCATACACTAGTACACTCAAGTGTACTACAAGTGGTAGCTAAATACATTTTTTAAATACAAAGATGGTATGCTAAAAGTGCATTTTAGTTCATATTCATGGTGTCTCAAAATAGCACAGTTGAGTACACTTAGATGATCTTAAGTTTATCTTAAGAAGTACTAAAGGATCATTTTTAGTGTATTAAGTACAAAATTAGTGCGCGAAAACAGAGCACTTTAAGTACATTATGGAAGTGCACTTGTTTTTCATCTGGGATGGTAGGGTACAACAACCAAAAAAAAAAAAAGAGAGAGAGAGAGAGAAACATCACCACAACTGCTGTTAGGTTGGTAAATGAGGAAAATGCTAAATGAATTGTGCATGAAATCAATTCAACTTCTGATCAAATTACAATGCAGATTCAGTTTTGAATGTGCCCATACTGACTTTGTAGCATAACACGGTCCTAAAACGTAAAAAAATTATGAAATGCACAACGTAATTAAATAAACACAATAAATGTTAAACAATTTAGTTAAAAAAGTAGCTTAAATGCTACTTAAATATTTGTGATATGTAAAAAGTCTGCATATCATGATTATTTTTATACATCACATATGCAATATATATGGATCCATGGATCCAACTCCATCATCAAGTTTGCTGACGACACCACAGTGATTGGCCTCATCAGAGACAACGATGAGACTGCCTACAGGGAAGAGGTACAGCACCTGGCTGCATGGTGTGCTGACAATAGCCTGCTCCTCAACACCAGCAAGACAAAGGAACTTATTGTGGACTTCAGGAAGAAGAAAAGTGGAACGCGTGACCCCATCCACATTAACGGGATGGTTGTTGAACGTGTCTCCAGCTTCAAGTTCCTGGGAACCCACATCTCGGAGGACCTGACCTGGACCACCAACACATCCAGCCTAGTCAAGAAGGCTCACCAACGCCTCTTCTTCCTTAGGACACTGAAGAAGAACCACCTGTCTCCAATCATCCAGCGGAACTTCTACCGGTGTGCAATTGAAAGCATCCTGACCAATTGCATCACAGTCTTGTATGGGAACTGCTCAGCTGCTGACCGCAAGGCACTACAGATAGTGGTGAAAACCGCCCAACGCATCACAGGGACACCACTCCCTGCCATTGAGGACGTCCAGAGAAAACGCTGTTTACGTCGAGCTCGCGGCATTCTTAAGGACTCCTCTCACCCTGACCATAGACTGTTTAACTTACTGCCCTCTGGGAGGCGCTTCAGGAGCCTCCGAACAAGGACAAGCAGACTCAGGAACAGCTTTTTTTCCTACAGCTGTTTCCCTACTAAACTCTGCCCAATGATACCCCCCTCACACACCACTACAAACTCTTCACCCCTCCCCATCATTAAATCGATTAAAAAAACAAAACAAAAAAAACAACCAATCTACACACTGAGTACTATGTACTGTAAATTTTTATTTTCTATGCACTTTCAATGTTCATTGCACTAGTGTTTATATATCTTAATTTATAGCTTATTCATATCCATTTGTAATTATTTTCACAGTTTTTGCTCATAGTGTACATACATTTACTGCACAACCCATCTGTATAGTATGTTCATATCACCCATCTGTATATCATACTGATAGTATTTAAAAACTTGTAAATTATGTCCATAGTACTACTGCCTTATCTGTATATTCTGTACATATGTAACATATTGTAGGCACTGTATATCCTGTACCTCTGCTTATTGCACTTCTGGTTAGATGCTAACTGCATTTCGTTGCCCTGTACCTTACATGTGCAATGACAATAAAGTTGAATCTAATCTAATCTAATCTAATCTAATCTAATATATTCTAGAGGCCAGAAAATCTGGAAAAAAAATAAATAAATCAATAGACAGATCGCACACTTAATGTTGATTTAATTTTGTTTCTTTTTTTAACCGGCCATTTCCTGCAGTCTGATGCAACACAACTAAACTGATAATTAGAAAAAGTTGTGTATACTATAATGATTATGTCCTGAACTAGCAGGTTTTAACAAAAGTAAATAAATAAACAAAATTATTATTATTATTTTTGAAAGAGTGTTTAAAAAACTTAAAACAACCTATTCTGCAGAGGATTTAATTTCCCTACATTTGTCACGACATTGCTGTTTGTGCAGGTTTTGTGCAACACCGCCACCGTGCGGATAAATCAGGATCTAACGATTATTATTTAATTACAGCAGCGGGCGCAATATCAGGGCAAATAATTAAAAGACACCAACATGCTGCAAACGATCATAGCAGCATCAGTACTGGAACCAGGGCCGTAGCTGGGGTTTGCGATTTGAAATTGTTTAATTTGTATGTTCGTTCTATTTATTTGTGCTATTTACACACTGTTTAAGTTTTTTTTCAAGTTTGTAGGTGTCCATGTACAGAAACCAAATAATCAAAAGTAAAATAGCACTGCATAGTCTTCACCGTAAAAATGAATTATAGAGTCAAACCAAAATTTATTCAGACACCTTCAGCATTTAATGTCAGATAACTGATAGAAAGGTATGTAACGGATTACAATCAACCAAAAATTCAAACAACTGTTAGTATGACAATATTTACACAACTATCAATACTTTGTTGAACAATTACCAGGCAATGCTTAATTTTGTTCAGTCTGTGGTGTAAAATTGTCGCATTAGCAATTAAAGAAAAATCACAGTCAAAGTGTCTGAATAATTTTTGCTCCCAATTTTTTTTAAATCAATTTGACTGGTAGTCCACTGTATTAGGAATTTTTGGTTATAATATGTCACAGTTTACTTTATTTTGCTATACTCACTTATATTGTCCTGCATGCACTAGTAAAAAAAAAATATCAAAAATTGTTAAAACTACAAAGTAATTCAATCAAGAGCAGTGATTCTTTCTTTGGATTAACATTAAGGACACCGAGAGCTTTAGGCGCGGTCACTTTAAGAGACAATGCATCCTAATAATGAAGCACATCAAATTTCTTTCTCAACTGATTACTTTGACTTAACACATAACTAACAGGAAATCGAGATGTTAGTCTGTAACTATTGAACAAGTGAACATTACCCACACGAATTTAGATATGATTCAATTTAGACAGATTTGAATCGAAAGGATTTTCATGTTAGATTAGAGAAAGTTGCCCCAGATGTTTCATATGTTGGCATTTTATTTTTCCAAAATTGACTCATTTAATTTTGAAAAAGGTTTATAATCTTAATAAAAAACTGCATATTTTTTTTTATTTCTATGTGAAAAAGGAACAATACGAAGAGTTGTTCAGACCTAAAATCAACAATCTTACTGGTGATGCAAAAATATTTCCTCTAGATGGTAGTAAAGATCCATTTTCTTGTTAGAAAAATGCTCTCTCGGTAATACTGCATTTGATCTCGACTCTGTCTGGAAGATTTTCCTTGAGCATATGTTCTCTCAAATAAAGACATTTTTAATATATATTTCATATTATTTAGATTTTTTTTATCATTATCATTCCACATTAAAGTTAGTGAATATAGTTTACAGTAAGAAAAATTCTTTATATTCAAAGTAAATTTACGAAAAACAATGTCAAACTGCCCTACTAATCTAGTTTTGCCACTAAACAATTTGGTCATTTTCATAAAACAGCTGATTAATTACTACTATAATTATTATAGTCTCTCTCTCTCTCTCTCAATTTAGGTTAATGAATTGCATTGTGTTCTCAAGTCCAAATAATTAATATATGTTTACAGTTTAATTTGACATTACAAGTCCTGAGCTCAGGGTCTTAAAACTAACATGTATTAGAAAAAAGAGTGATGTATTTCTACAAATATTGATCTTTATTTAGCAGTTGTTCACTACTGTATTTTAAGATATTCATCTACTGACAACTGACTTGTCCTTCAAGAGTTACCTTTAAAATTATGTTTTTTTGTACAGTTCTACAAATGTATTTTTTCTCCATATATTTTATGGTGATACATGGGTCAACTTTGCCAAGAAAAAAAAACCCATACTGTATCAAAATTGCATTAAACGCAGTAAATATTAAGCTCATGGCTTATGAAAGAAAGCTCAATATGTTTATCACTTTGTGACTGAAGTAACTGAACAGGACCGGCAGCCCAACCTTAAGAATCTCTCCTTATGTTCCTAAAGAGAAAGGTTTCTAAAAGTCCTGTGTCTGTATCATTAGTTTCAAGCATCATTGATGTCTGCTTTGATAATGAGTTGATTGTACTGCTTTGACCAGTGGTCTGTGAGAGCAAGTGTCTTGTAATCAGATCTATATTAAGGCTGAGTTGAGATTTCTGATAGGGCCCTGTGCAAGGGCTAATGTTGACATAGCTCACTGATCATACAAGTGGACAGGCTCTCGAGATAAGGCTAAAATTGACTATGAAATGAATACGTATTTGATCAGAGAAAATAATGTTTCGTGGGCTCAAGGAAGTTTGCAGTAGCCAAACAAAATGTTACAGCAGTTCTTGTGGAAGATCATTAGTGACGAGTCCTGCCTGACTCACCTTCACTCAGCCTTCGATACACCAAAGAGCCCAAAAGATCACATGCACTCAGTATTGTCTTCCAGCCACACTTTTAACATCAAACCCCCACTGTCTCTAGAGAGACAGGGGCAGCATTGCATGAAGAGCACTTAAACTAGCTGCTCTCCTGACACGGCTAACTAGCACCAGGGGCTAGCAGAACCACCTCAACCTGCTACAGGAATTTCAACTCCTCTCCACACGGTCACTGAAGACACAGAGCCACGTTAGTATACCCTCTCACAAAGCTTTACTTGTTCTAAGAACTGTAGGTCCAATCAATGCTATAGGATATGTTTAAGGAAAAGGTGGCTGTGGGCTCCGGTTTGAACAATATTAGCCTATGTGATCAGCAGGCGTGGAGTTTAAACAAACGGATTTTTCCAGAACACCTGTGCAGGAATACAAACAACAGAGAACTTTCATAAGGATGTGATCATGAGCGATTACTTGGATTTTTATATCATTTTAATTTATTATTTTTTTAAATACATTTATTTTATACAACTAAGTTCCAATATATACAATTTTGATTTATAACATTTACAATTTTCTATTTTTTGATGATCACCTATAACCAGGCTTAATATATTTATCTTTAATTAGACATTTTAAACATTTGATTTCTTAATATGTAATTTGCACATAAATAACAGGGAACCTGATGATCACCTATTACGAGATTCTATATATTTTTGTATTTTTTAGTTATTTATAATATTGTAAACATTTTTAAATAATTCAAATAATAAAAACAAACATTTAAAATGTAATAATTTTATCAAATTCATAATTGCATATGTCTGAGTTGAGTTGTGTATATAATGTTAATTGAGTACCTTTTTAATGGTAACACTTTATTTTAAGAACCAATTCTCACCATTAACTAGTTGTTTATTAGCATGTTGTTAGCATTAACTAGTTCTTTATTAGCAATTTTAACTTTATCTTTTATAATTTGTACATAAATACAAACAACACAACTTTCCTTAGGACCTGACTATCACGGGATGACTCGAGAAACAAAATGATCCAAGTGCAGCTTTTATTGATCCAAACATAATCCAAACAAATCCAAAACAGGGAAAAACAAGATAATCTGAGGCATGAACACTTAACAGCAAAAGCAAGACTGAAGCCCCAAATGACACAAAACAACCAACACATACACTCACCTAAAGGATTATTAGGAACACCATACTAATACTGTGTTTGACCCCCTTTCGCCTTCAGAACTGCCTTAATTCTACGTGGCATTGATTCAACAAGGTGCTGAAACCATTCTTTAGAAATGTTGGCCCATATTGATAGGATAGCATCTTGCAGTTGATGGAGATTTATGGGATGCACATCCAGGGCACGAAGCTCCCGTTCCACCACATCCCAAAGATGCTCTATTGGGTTGAGATCTGGTGACTGTGGGTGCCATTTTAGTACAGTGAACTCATTGTCATGTTCAAGAAACCAATTTGAAATGATTCGAGCTTTGTGACATGGTGCATTATCCTGCTGGAAGTAGCCATCAGAGGATGGGTACATGGTGGTCATAAAGGGATGGATATGGTCAGAAACAATGCTCAGATAGGCCGTGGCATTTAAACGATGCCCAATTGGCACTAAGGGGCCTAAAGTGTGCCAAGAAAACATCCCCCACACCATTACACCACCACCACCAGCCTGCACAGTGGTAACAAGGCATGATGGATCCATGTTCTCATTCTGTTTACGCCAAATTCTGACTCTACCATCTGAATGTCTCAACAGAAATCGAGACTCATCAGACCAGGCAACATTTTTCCAGTCTTCAACCGTCCAATTTTGGTGAGCTCGTGCAAATTGTAGCCTCTTTTTCCTATTTGTAGTGGAGATGAGTGGTACCCGGTGGGGTCTTCTGCTGTTGTAGCCCATCCGCCTCAAGGTTGTGCATGTTGTGGCTTCACCAATGCTTTGCTGCATACCTCGGTTGTAACGAGTGGTTATTTCAGTCAAAGTTGCTCTTCTATCAGCTTGAATCAGTCGGCCCATTCTCCTCTGACCTCTAGCATCAACAAGGCATTTTCGCCCACAGGACTGCCGCATACTGGATGTTTTTCCCTTTTCACACCATTCTTTGTAAACCCTAGAAATGGTTGTGCGTGAAAATCCCAGTAACTGAGCAGATTGTGAAATACTCAGACCGGCCCGTCTGGCACCAACAACCATGCCACGCTCAAAATTGCTTAAATCACCTTTCTTTCCCATTCTGACATTCAGTTTGGAGTTCAGGAGATTGTCTTGACCAGGACCACACCCCTAAATGCATTGAAGCAACTGCCATGTGATTGGTTGATTAGATAATTGCATTAATGAGAAATTGAACAGGTGTTCCTAATAATCCTTTAGGTGAGTGTATACACCAACAGGATCAAACTAACAAGACACAGCTGAAACCAATGAAACAATGAGGATGCAGGGGATAATTGGAGCAGAATGAGGGGAACCATGGGAAATGCAGTCCAGTTAAAACAAACAGTCCAAAAGAGTGCCCTCTGATGGCTCTTAAGGGCACTCCAGCAGATGACTGTGACCGTACGCCCTCTCTAGAGCGGCTTCCAGACGCTCTAAACAAAAAGAAAAAAAAAAAAAAAAAAAACAAATCCACAAAAATTAAATCCAGGAGGCAGGTGGAACGGAGGTGGATCGGGGGAGGGATGGTGGGCCAGGCCCATGTAGCGGAAGAGGACCTGGAGACAGAGGTAGACAAGGGTGCCAGGGCAGCACTGGCAGAGCAGGAGGCCAGGGCGGGGTTGGCAGTGAGAGATGCCTAGGCAAGGCCGGCAGGGCTAGGAGCTTGGGCGGAGCCGACAGGGCTAGGAGCTTGGTTGAGGCCAGCAAGGCTTGGAGCTTGGTTGAGGCTAGCAAGGCTTGGAGCTTGGTTGGTGCCGGGATGGCCTAAAGTGGACTAAAGTGGTAGCAGCGGGATCTAAAGTGGACTCTGAGGGCTCCCGGACTGGAGCAGACTCTTGAGTGGACTTGGACGGCTCCCAGACTGGAGCAGGCTCTGGAGTGGACTCTGAAGACTCCTGGACTGGAGCAGGTTCTGAAGTAGGCTGCTTGGGACCACCGGATTCGGGTCCTCCAGGACCACCAGACTTGGGACCACCAGAGTCAGGTCCTCCAGGACCACTGGACTTGAGACCACCGGAGTCAACTTTGCTGCCCTCCTCCTTCTCGTTCTCCACTTAAGCGTGGGAAATGACTGGTCTTGGGCTTGACTAGAAGAGTGAGGTATGGGTGGGATGGTCCCTGGATATGGACTCAGGTAAGGGTGATTGGTAACACTTTATTTTAGGGTCTCTTAACTAGTTTCTAACTAGCATGCATATTAATAGAATATTAGCCATTTATTAGTAGTAATTAAGCACATGTCATGTACAATAAGGCATTAATCTTATTCTACATCTCTAATCCTACCCAATACCTAAACTTAACAACTACCTTACTAACTATTAATTAGCAGCCAATTAGGAGTTTGAGGAAAAAGTCGTAGTTAATAGTGAACAAGCGTTTCCTATTCTAAAGTGTTACCGGATGATTTACTTTACCCTCCTTTCGGAGCTGCAAATATCTGGAGAAGTTCCAGAAGTCCCAAAACTTCCATTTCCCACTGCAGTAGGGGTTCATCCAGGCAAAGATTAAAAATGTCCTTAAGGTCCATACCTTGAACGCCCAGCCTCTCCGCCCCAGTCCAGAATCTCTGGGCAAAGGCCTGTACCTCCATTCCCTTTTGGCAAAGTTTCTTCAGCCCTTGAAGCCCGGCTTGCCCTTCAGGGAATAGAGTCTTATCCCTCATTCTGCTTGATCAAATAATGGCTTCAGTCTTCTGTCACGGGATGAATCGAGAAACAAAATGATCCAAGTGCAGCTTTTAATGATCCAAACATAATCCAAACCAGGGAAAAACAAGGCAAAACCACAAGATAATCTGAGGCATGAACACGTTATAGCAAAGGCAAGACTGAAGCCCAGAATGACACAAAACAAACAACATATATAAACCAACAGGATCATCAAACTAACAAGACACAGCTGAAACAAATCAAACAATGATGATGCAGGGGATGATGGGAGCAGAGTGAGGGGAACCATGGGAAATGCAGTCCAGTAGAGGTCTTCTCGGGTCCTAAAATCTGTGCCCGACCCGAATCGACACAAATCACTTCTTATCCGAACCTGATGTGCATAAATAAATAAAAAAAAGATAAACCCGACCTGAGACAGACCCGATGAAATTAGACCCGAGTCTGACCCGACCGCATTTATTTTCGTACCCAACTGGATCCGAATGTAAATGGCATTGATGTGTGCACAGCCTGCAGCCCCGCATCGGTCCGGAAAAATCCTGGGGTCCTGCTGACTGATTTGGCCGCTGCTCCATTACTTTCATTCAGTTTATTTACTTATTAGCCCATTACTTTATATTTTTGTCTGCCTGATGGATACATGTTATTTCTGAGTTTGGCTTTCAATTGTAACCAGTGGATTTGAAATATAAACGTGATAGTTTTATAAAAAATTGAGTCGATAGGTTAATAAATCATGGATTTGCTAGTTTTGTCTGCAACGTTAGCTACCTCATCTCCAGTGAAGGGCTTCTGCACACAAAAAAGAGAAAAGCCTTGCATTGACACGCAGTGTAATTAAGTGAGTGGATTTCCTGATGGATCTCATATCTATAAGATGGATTTCTGAGGTTACAAACGTGTTCCTTTTTTACGTGCGTTTCTCAAAAATGAACTTAATATTAACGCACAAGTAGGCTACGCATCTGGGAAAGTTTAAAAGAATTCGGGTCTAATCGGGTCCATTTGGGAAAAGCACATTTATTTTAATTACCCGAGGCTGCTAATACCGAACCTGACCCGTGTCCGAGGCACTCGTAGAAGTTTTGGACCCGCTCGGGTCTCGGGTTTTCAGATCCAAGTGGACCCGTGAATATCTCTACAGTCCAGTTAAAGCAAACACAAAGTCCAAAAGAGTGCCCTCTGATGGCTCTTAAGGGCACTCCAGCAGATGACTGTGACACTGACGATTAACGACTGGATTTTACATATAACTTCAAAATATTTCTACAGAATCATTTTTTTATAATAACATTTTTAATAACAAAATTAATTTTAATAATCCATTTTGTAATCAAATTTATAATATTTTGATGGCCAACTACGGTTTTAAATTTTTACTTATATATAAAGGTCCACAAATAGGAACGAGAATGTTCAACTATTGATGATCAACTATTAATGGGGTTCATTCTGACATACATTTTGATAAACTGACATTCACATTTCCTTTGACAGATGGCAGAATTAATATCTTTCACCAGATATGTCAAACTAGACCAATGACTAACTTTTCTGTGGAAAACGTCTTGATTTTCAAGATAATTGATGTTTTTATGTTTTCTAATCTCATGCCGTCAAGCTAACCCTCAAGGGAATATATTATCCTGAACGTATATGAAGAGCAGAGAGGGAGTGCAGAAAATACATCTCATCATTTACAAAAACAACACATCACTCACTCTTTGAGAGCAACAACTGCTCAACCGCTGGGCTCTCTCAGAACCGTTTACAGAAAAGAAGAAAATATGCATCTGTCAGGAAGCTCTGAAATGTAATTTCACATCCCAGCAGATGAAATTCTGCTTTGTGCCCCTGTTCTTCCCGCTGTCAGCATGCTCTCTCCACTTTCTACAGGTGCTGCTTGGCTCAAAGGGAACAATGTCAGTGTTTTTTGCTTAAGTATGAACAAAGCCTTTGTCTGGGGCTCTCAGAGGGGGGTCCAAAGGTCCATTGCGCGCTTTGAACTACCAGGTCAAAGACTTCACAGAACTGCGGGGCCTGTATTGCTCCCGTGCCACAGCCAGTCACATTTGTCCTTTTGATTGTCATCTGTGTCTTTAAAGGGCCTGCAACTATAGGTCATTTGGGGTCTTTTATGTGGAGATACCAGATCTGACTCCACTCTTTCGTCTTCTGCCCTTCAGGCTGGGTAGAGATGTCCACTTGCTAGTACAGTTCCGCACCACTGCTTAAACAATTGGGATTCTACAAAAATTGGGCTCCAAAATTAAAAAGAGAGAGACCTTTTTATTTCAGGGTGAGTTGTACTCATACATCAGCTGAGTGAAGAGTGGGCCTGTAAAGCCTTTGTTCATAAAATATGCAAAGGCACCACACAGAACAGGAGAAAAAACACAGGTTTCTTTTGATGTGCGGTCCTTTAGTTGTGCGTGTCTTCATTGGAGTAGCCTGTGGATGTTTTAACCTTCAGTAAAATTCACCCCAGTGCCACTTTCTTTCTCTCTTTCGGTCTTCTCTGTACTTCAGCGCCATGCTACGGTGAGATTGAGAAAATGATCTTTATTTCATGAGGCCTTTTCTCTCATCTGTTTGACAATCTGGTCGAGGGTGGATTTCTCTGTCCTGCAGCGTGGATGGAGTCTCTGTTCTTCTGTAGCTCTTTGTACAGGGCCGGTCACTGAGACCTGTTGTCACGGTGCACACACGAGGGAGGAACCAGGAACACGCAGACGAGGATATAAACTCAAATAACATACTTTACTGAACATCAGGACAGGACATGGCAGGACAAGGCAAGGCAGACAAGGACATCACACACCGGGGTTAACGAGTAGACCAGACGAAATCTAACTGAACAGACAGCACTATAAATACACAGGTAAAAATCATAGATAACAAGACAAACACAGCTGGACAAGAATTAACTACTAATGACATGACAGGAAACAAACCAAATATGGGCACAAGAGGCAGGAACACATGACACACACACAACAGTTCCCTTACACCTGTGCTCTAAATACTATTAAAAAAAAACACACATGGTAAACCCAATCATCTTTTCTTCTCAGTAATGACTTTTTTCTTCTTCCGTAGAACACACAAGGAGGCAATCTGAAGAGCATAACACCATGTGCTTTTTCCATATTAACAAGAAACGTAGGCTAAAGCTTTGAGGTTTCATAAAAGTGATCGGTTCAAATATCACGTCTTTTGAAATCCATTACAATAGCTTTGTGTGACTAAAATTTAACCCCTTCAGGCCTGAATTGTTTTTCACTGAACAATTTTTTTTTTATCCACTTGATATTTGCTCTTCTCCAATATTGAAATAAGACTAAAAAACAAGATTTGTGCCAACTCATTTCTTTGTTAGATTTTTTTATGCCCAATATAATAGACACAGGACTGAAGAAAAATAAAAATCACCATATTTTAATCATACATAATAAGTAGAGCTTGTGCACTATAGTTGAGCTACAGTTGAGCTTTCAGTTTTTCTCAATCGCTTTGGCTGAGTTCTCAAATGAAAGTTGTTTTTTTTAACAACTGTTTATTAAGTTTTATTTTGTGGAACAGTAGTAGAAAAAAAGCAGCTGTACAAATTTAAAACCCACCCCAAATCATCCCACCCCTTGGTAGACTCAAAAAAAAATAAAAAAATCAAATAAATAATAATAATAAAGACATTAATATTAATATTGAATTGAATTGAATTTATTTATTTGATCAGGGACAATGCACAAAAAACATTAGTCTAAAAAAGAAGAGATGTCATGTGCCAGGTTATAGCAAAAAATGCTAATTTGCACCCGCAGTCCCTGGACAGGTTGATATTATACTTACACAAATTCATAAAATATATACAAAATAATACATGGAAGCATTACTTCACTCACATCATAAAAATACTCTCCACTTCAGGAATCTATCACTCACTTACTCACAATTTAAGTAAGTAAGTAAGTAAGTCGTGACGTATTGTCAAGTATGGTGACCCATACTCGAAATTGGTGTTCTGCGTTTAACCCATCCAAGTGCATACACACAGCAGTAGTGAACAAATGCACACACACACACACACACACACACACCGTGAACACACACCCGGAGCAGTGGGCAGCCATGCTGCAGCGCCCGGGGAGCAGTTGGGGGTTCGGTGCCTTGCTCAAGGGCACCTCAGTCGTGGTATTGAGGGTGGAGAGAGCGCTGTTTACACCATTCATATCACAGTCATTCAGTATGTACAGGTTTGCTTTAATAATAACCAATGTTTGGTCAGGCGTGTAAAAGTACTATAGTTTGTACATGAAATATAGATAAACAAATAACAATAAAATATTTTTTCCAAAGATTTTTTATAAAAGAAGACACAGCATTAAAAGCAGAATGCCATGAATTTACAGTTTTCACGTTAGATCCATGTATACGAGAAGTAGCGAGTTCCATCGAGATAATGTCCAACAAATACACAGTCCAGGTTCATCTGTCCATTGTGTGTGGAGGATTCCAACGGTTGACAAGCAATTTTTCTGCTGCTGTGAGAGCAGCTAACAGTACAGATCTTTGTTGGACAAGGTGAAGTCCCAAAAGACATTCATGAAAAAGTGGCGCGGAGTCAAACATATCTCAGTACCCAACAAATATGATAGGTCCTATGAGAGCCCAAAAAGGTGAGACAGAGGGGCACTACCCCAAAAAAATGCAAAAACGTGCCTAAAACTCCTTGGGAACAGAGATTACACTTAGGAGAAGACGACAGATTCATATAAAAACGTTTCATTGGAGTCAAGTAAAGCCTATGCAGCAATTTCCAATGAATCATTTGGTGATTAGGGTTTTTAGAAGACAATTTAAACATTCCCCATACCTGATCGGAAAATAAAACATGCACATCCTCATTAAGATCCTTAGCCCAAACAGTAGTAATAGATAAAGGTTTGTATGAATGCTCAAGACGAAAGAGATAGATGACTGAAGCAGAGGAGGGAGATTCCTCAGAAGGAAGGATTAGTTTGCGCAATATTCTAGCTGGTCAAAAGCTTTCATCGCATCTAGAGATAATACTGCGCAAGGAGAGGACAAACTATTCTTTGAATTAATAATATGATATAACCTGCGTAAATTATCCGAAGCTGAGTGAGATTTAATGAATCCTGTTTGGTCATGATGAGCTAGTGTAACAGATGTAGGCAAGTAAGTGCTGGTGCGTGTAAAACTCACTCCCCTGATCTCAAAAAGAGGCGCTCTGGCGACTGACGCTAGAGGCCGCAACTTAATTAAATTTTATATTAGCACATATTTTTTTATAATCCTACTGCTCAAAATACCTGGGATTAGGAAAATATAATTATATTTTCATAATTATTTTTTGTCCTTCACAAACCTTGTCTGTGGTGTTAAAACACCCCTGGCCAAATACATTTACATTTACATTTATTCATTTAGCTGACGCTTTTATCCAAAGCGACTTACAATTGCTATATATGTCAGAGGTCGCACACCTCTGGAGCAACTAGGGGTTAAGTGTCTTGCTCAGGGACACATTGGTGTCTCACAGTGGATTCGAACCCGGGTCTCTCACACCAAAGGCATGTGTCTTATCCACTGCGCCATCACCACCCTTCTAATCAAATGCCCCCAGGAGGCATCACTTCCCACTTATATAATTACTGTAGTTACCATGTTCTGAACATCACATCCTTTCTTTTTCCCTCAGATGTAATCTATCTAGGTGGTTGAATAAAAATATTTGGACTTTATATCTAAAAACCGGTTACACTAGCCTATTCATAAATTTCTCTAGATGACGAGATAGTACTTTAGCATATAATTTAACATCAATCCCTACCAAAGAAAGTGGCCGGTAACTAGAACAGGAAGTCGGATCTTTATCTTTTTTTAACAAGAGAGAAATAACAGCTATATTAATAGATGGGTGAAATGAGCCTTGAGTAACTGAAAAATTTATCATATCTAACATGAGGGGGGCCTAAATCCGACCAAAAAGTAGTATACTTCGATTGGAATGCCATCTATGCCTGGGGATTTCCCCTTGTTCATAGATCGAATTGCTGACTCCAGCTCCTGAAGAGAGATCGGTTCAGCCAGGTATTCCGAATCTGAATCTGACAGCCTAGGTAAATCAAGGTTGGACAGAAAAGATGCAAAAGAGTCAGGGTCACCATCAGTGGAAGAAGTATAGAGGTTAGAGTAAAAAGAGTGAAAGGCGATATTAATTTCTTTTGGGTCTGTCATAATGAGCCCAGATTGGGATTTCACAGCTGAAATATTAGCAAACTTTTCATTGTTGCGTAATCTTAGGGCTAAAAGGTGCCTTGGTCTACTCCCTTGAAAATAAGGGATCAGGAATTCTGGATCTCAGTAATGAATTGAGTTCGGACCTAACCGCCATGATTTTACTGAGTGTATTGTCTGAGTAAAACAACGCTGATTATCTCTAATCAGATTCTGGAGCGGTGATTCCAGTTCAACTATCTTTTTGTGTCTGTTTTTCTGAAGGAAAGAGGCATATGAAATTGAGTTATTCCTTATAAACCCTTTAGCATTCCAACGTGTTCGAGGATCATCCACTGAACCTTGGTTAATTTCAATAAACTCAGCAAATCTATTTCTGAATTGACTGCAAAAATTTTCATCCTGTAACAATTAAGGGTTACATCGCCATCTTAGTGGAACGAGATGGCAGAGGGATCAAAGATAATCTGCACAAATTTCCATCATGATCCGACAAAGATAAGGAACAGATATATCGGCATTATGAACAGATGAAGATAAAGAAGTAGAAATGAAAATATAGTCAATTCGCGAATAGGATTTATGAGTAGCAGAAAAGAAAGTGAAAGACTTTATCCTTTTCAGAAGGATTTAATAAACGCCAACTATCCACCAACGAGGATGAGGTTACACATTGTCGAAGTTTGTCAGAACACAAAGCTTGAGAGTGTGATTCCTTTGGTCCAGATCTATCTAGGAAATGCAACCTTACAGAATTCGTATCTGCACCCAATACAATTTCAAAATCTGAAAACTTCAAGAGATAGGTTGACAAAACAGAAAAAAAGTAGGGTCAGGCGTACAAGGGGCATAAACAGAGAAATACAATATTCCTATTCTCCAATATTGTTTTTATATGTGTTATTCTACCATCTATATCACAGCCTTTATCTAAAATAGTAACATTTAAAGTCCTCTGGACCAATATTAGAACACCCTTGGTTTTAGTATCCGAAGATGAGTGCGATACCACTTCATAAAACTTGATATTACACCTGTGTATATCCTCCTCTTTCAAATGGGATTCTTGAACTAACACTATATCAATCTGTATCTAAAAAATACAGAAAACCTGACTCTTTTGAGTAGTAAAGCTACTTCGTTACTGACCACCACTGATATTTGTACAGTGTGTTACATGTGAACTATGAACATTTACAAGACAACAGAGTGTAAAAACACTTTACATGTAACATTTCTACAAATATAAATGTACTGTATAAATGAAAATGTTCATTTCCTTTTTGTGTACTACGGTTTTTCCCCAATACATTTTACCCATACTGTTGAAATATGTATCTAAAATGCTCAGTGTGATAAAACAGACAAAGCTGACATTCTTGTATAGTATAGAAAGCAATCTCGACAAAAAAGTAGAAAAAATGCATATAACAAACATGAAATGAAATTGCATATAACAAAATTAAATGTGGGTTACACTTTATATTAAGGTGTCCTTGTTACAGTGTAATTATACATTTAAGTACTGAGTAATATTCATTTACTTCATGTACTTACTATTTGGTTAGGGTTAGGATTAGGGTTTGGTGTAGGGTTACTTGCATACAATTATGCATAATTAACTGTTATTATAAGAGTAAGTACATGTAACCTGTGTAACAAGGACACCTTACAATAAAGTGTTACCGAAATTTGTATAACACAAAAAGAAATGAAATCTGCATATAACAAATATTTCCATGGTGAAAAAAACATCTAAACATTTTGAAAAGACTCACACACTGACAAAAATGATTTTTATTTTGGTGGCATTGGCCAGTCACTGACACAATAGGTTTTGAAGCATGAATAAAATGCTTTGGGTTGCTACCTTTTGCAGACATGCAATAGGGTTCTGATGTTTCAGCAAACAGTTTTGACAACTGCACCTACAGTTTAGAGATTAAAACTTCTTCGAAAAATGTGCCAACGCACTTGAGAAAAACTGCAATGCTAATGCTATATTACTACTAGTTAAACATCATAGCAAAATATGAACACAGTGCTGATGACTGTGTGGAGTTTGAGTAGCCCAAACCTTTATTAGTATTCATGTAACAGAGCCTTTGATGTAACCAGCGTTCTCTTCAGCCACAAGATGCATCTGCATTTAATGAGACCTGATATTCACGTTTTTAAAAAATATTCCAGACAACCGTAAATTGCATTTGTTTGTCTGGCTGGACAGAATTGCTCCACCGTGCTGAGTGATACTTCACTGATGTGTTGTTTATACAGTATATGCCAGTATACATAAAGGCGGTAGTTCATTATACAAAACCTTCTTAATCCCACTTAATCAAATAGCTGTATGTCATAGGGAATACTGCCTGGAGCTAAACACACTTATAATTTATCACCCCAGGTCAGTCCTTGCAACTGGCATCTATTATCTCAGAAAAGACATACAACTCCCCCGTTCACCCTGAATTTGTCTGATGTCTATATCGGTTATGTTACCTGCCTGCCTAACTTACTGTATGTGCAATCTGTGCTATGAAACAGCTTTCTGCATCTCCATTCAAAAAGCGCAATCTTTTTTTCACCTGTCTTATAGTACTGCACCTTCATTTGACATTCCTCTGGATCCGTCGTCAACGCACAGACACAGCGCAGGTGTTTAGGGCTGTGATGATGTAATTGGCCACAAGGGGGGAAAGACAAGAGCACAGCAGCCACTGATCTGATTCCCTGGTTATTGATTTCTCCGTCTAGCTTTAACGAAAATAATTGCCACATGTAATGTATTATTCAATTACAAGACAGAGCTCTCAAGTTCAGGGGTTTGATGGTCCTTCTAGAATCACAGAGGCCCCATAGATAATTCAACACCAAGACCCCATTAAGAAGCGCTGATATTAAATGCCCTGTGTTAAAGCTTGAATTTATTAGAATCGTCCTCAGCTCAAACTTTCCAATACGCGGGCCTTTGTATAATTGAGCGGAGTGAAATTAACTTTCTGCCATCTTTTATTTATTCAGCATAAGGATCTGTTTCTGGTTGAGTGAGCTATATAGCTACTGCAGGACTTTTGTATTAAAAAGTTGGTTTCCTAAGGAAAGGATTTTTTTTTTCAGGTTATGTTTCCAGATCAGCTCTTATATGGTATCGCAGAAAAATTACGTTCATGTTAGATTATCATTTTGTTCCAATCCCTCAATGAACACATCTCAACATGATCTAGCCATTTTTAAAAACAGGGTCCATAGAGAACTTTTACAGTCTAAAAAATGCTGGGGTCAATACAACCCAGTGCTGTGTAAAATATGGACAAACCCAGCAACTGGGTTGTTTTGACCCAGTATGTTTTTAGCAAAAGATTCCTGTTTACTGGTTAATGGGCAACTTTTTTTTAATCTACATTTACTATATATGAGTAACTACCACCTGTATAAAATGAACCTTCTTATAAACTGTATACAGTATGAAAACTGTTTAGGGTCTAAATTTGTCATGCTGCCCATCTTATTGCAATTAAAAACACCTACAAAAGTGGACTATTATACAATTTATATTATACAGTTTCTTATGTTTTGTTTATTCTGTTCTATTCTGTTATTATTTTGTTCCTATTCTGCCTTTGTGGCATATTTTCCATGCACACACTATTCCATCCAATATAATAGTCTGCCAGGCAGTCTCCATGCTCTGAACCATATATTGACTTCCATGTAGGCTATTAATTAATAATGAACTGTTTAATAATGTTATTTCATTTTATGAATTTTGTAATGTATCTGATCATATGACGATACCATGTTCATAGTTACTATGATATATAAAAAACAAACAAACATGGTAACTATGCCAAACACTAAAAATTTGATATCTTTGGAATTTTTCCATCACTCTTTTTCAGGTTACATCATTTTGCTAATAGAGGGAAGAAAGTGGCATTAATTCAATCGATTTGTTCAGAAACACTGAGGAACAAAACACCACTTCTGTGTCTTCACTAAGAAATGTATAATGGTTTGATTCTGCTTTGACTTTGTAACAATGTTTAATTTTCATCAAAACCACACCACGTTATTAGCAATAATACTATATAAAAAAAGTTACTCAGTATAAACTTCTTAAAAACTAATTTAAAAAGGGGATTTCACGATTATATAGAAATTATACTTTGGTTACCCAAAAAATCTTTTAGTTTTCATTTCTTAGTCTTGTAAGAACTGAAGAACCTGAAGAACCTGTTTCCACTTTTTCATTTTTCCAGAACCTATTGTGCATTGAAAGGTTTGTGGATGTTACAGGTTCTTAAACAAACTATTGATTCCAATAAGGAACACAATCACACTCACAGTTACCACACTTGCCATCACAACGATTTTGCTTGTGTGCATTATATAGTGGTCAGTAACAATATCTATAGTAATGAATTTTTGACAGAATGGAATGCTCTCTGTTGCAAATGTAAACCAAAATCATAGCTGATAATACAGCTATATGGTTGTATTTTTCAGGATCCTTGCTAAATCGATCATCCTTGGTGGATCATTAAGTCCTTATGGAGACAGAATACACATATATCTGACAACATCTTAATTCTGAAAAAATTCTGAAAAACCTTTGGGGTCTAGTGGACCTTTTTATCTGAGTGATGTGCAGATGAATATTAGTTGTGTCTATGGCTCTCCCTCCTGAAAGATCTGACTTTACCCCTAACATGGGACTGTGGGCTCATCATGCACATTTGACTGATCTTGAAACAGTTTGAGGAGTTTTCTGGCAGCTGTTAAAGACTACAGTGATATTCCCCTTGAACTGTCTCAGGATCAGTGTTTTGTAGACAGTTGAGATGTTATCCTCTGGGAAGGGTTGATTTGTTCATGCTCTGGATCTTCTGGACTCTTCTGTTTCTTCATCAAACGCTGCTCCATGTTCAAGGATGTTCTCAAAACACTTAAAGGACTCCCACGGGTGGGCTTACCCTGCATTTACACACAGACACAGAGCTTCAAATGGTTGCCTCTAAAACACTTCCCTTGTTTTTAAATCCAAAACCAAGAGCACAAAAGCTGACAAGGCCCAAAAGTGTGGGACTGTTGTGTTGTGCTAAAAAGACATTGCAGCAAGATCAATAAAACAAGCACTATCATGTTGTGTTCCGATGTGCATTCTACACAAAATATCAAAGTCATGAAAACTTTGTCATATCCATCAAGTGCACACAGAATGTTAATTCTGCCATTTTGATCTCAGAGGACTGTGAGATAAGCAAACTTGTTTCACTAATCATTCCAGTCCTCAAGTGTGAACATCTTACATGTATTTAGTATACATATTAAAACAACGTTAATTAAAACAAGAAGAGCTTGATGGATCAAAGAGCTCTGACGAGGAAAAAAGAAAAGAAAAAAAAAAACAGACCCCAACCGTCATCACTCCACTCAGCATACAGACAGCGGTAATGACAACCTCCTCCAAAACAGTTGTTTACAGCCTCGTTCGAGCCGCATGTTTGCAGAACACCCACAAGTGTTAATTTTTATCATCATGCTTAATTGGCACGATGTAGCTACACAGTCAGCCAGGGTAGAAGGCCGGTGTTGTTTCAAAGTCTTTGTTATTATGACATGGCAGTCATGTTCATTAAAGTTTCACATTCCATTTTCATTAGGATGAATCTCATTCTGCAAATGCATGGTTGCTGCAGAAGAATCAAACCCCTGTGAGCAACCACAAGGGAGCCCCAAAGTCTGTATTAATTATCAGGAATGCAGTCTCGATCGAAGATGTTAATTGCACTGATGGTCGGCTATGTAGGGAATTGCCCCAGCATTTCATGCAGGGATAATAAAAATGAATTTTTAAACAAAGGGATCTTAAAATAATATCTAATCTACAGAGAATAACCCACTTCAAAGGCAGAGCCTGACGCTTTGAAATTTAGCTTTGTGGTCCGAAATGTTAAAGAGAAGCCTTGTGAATCTTTCAGTTGGTTCAACTTTGTCGAGGGGTGTGCGAGAAAGAAAACAAGAGTTCATTAATGGTTATTATGGGCCCTTTCAACTTTAATTTGACTTTCATTTATATATAAACTATGCTCTTGGCATCTTCAAATGAGCTCTCACACATTGCAACTCATTTAATTGGGCTTCAATTTGTGTTTCTGTGTCATCAATGATCTATTCGCAAATTGGGTGAAATCACAACTCGTGGATCCTCTAATAGTCATGAAATGTAAAACTTTTGTTGTTTCAAAATTTAGGACAACATATAGATCAAACAATTCTTAGAGACGGTAAACAGCACGGTGGTAATGACCATCACAATTAAAAAGAATATTTTAATGACTTTCACAGGGACTTGCCTCATATAGTATTCTGAGTATAACAAAAACCACTTCACAATGTTTATATGAGGAAGTAAGAAGATGAACTTCTATATTTGTCTAAAACAACATCTTTCTAACTTAATTTTTATTGCAGCCATGTCACTTATATATACTACCATTTAAATGTTTGTGGCCAGTATTTGCTATTTATTTATTTATTTTTTTAAATTAATACTTTCATTCAGCAAGGACACATTAAGTTGTTCAAAAGTAACAGTACAGACATATATAGTGTTAAATGAAATAAATATTAATACAAATTAATATTAAATATTTTAATTAAATGTAAAAAAACATTTTCAGTAATGACTGATGAACATCAGCTTTGCAATCACAGGAATAAATTACATTTTAAAACATATTAAAGTAGCAAACAATTGTAAAAATATTTCACATTTTTACTGTTTTTACTTTATTTTTGATCAAACAAATTCAGCTTTAGTGAACATAAAACACCTCTTTCAAAACGTAATTTAAATACTGTATATAAACATCATGACTTTAGTATTTTATCTTTTATTAGATATTAACACAACAACTAAATGACAAGTATTCCACAAGGAAAAAAAACACAGTCATGCCATTTAATTCAAACATTGTCAAAAGCGCATCTGAAAATCTGTCTTTTTTACTGGTGTTAAATGGAAAGTGTGCACTTCTTCCCCTCTTCCTGTAACCTCTCCAACCCCTCCCCCATCACCCCACCCCTGTCAGCACTCATTTTGCCAGATGGAACTGATCAAACGCACCTGCCAAGCATCGCCGACATTCCACCGCATTTGCTAATTATCTTCAAAGGCACAACGACTTTGCTCCTAATGGAGAAGTTTAGATTTTACCTAAAAGAAGGGGCTGGGATGCTTGTACATTACAATGCTATTTATTTACTAAACTGTGGGAGGGCAGACCCCAAGAGGAAGAGCATATCATCATTTATAAAGGGCAAACTGAACACTTCCCAACTGACTCCCATGTTATTTCGGTCTCTGGTGGTGTCTCCACATATTGCCGCAGAATACAAAGCTCATATTTATAGAGCAAGTTATTAAGAGAATAAAACATTGAATGGTGGGTGGTATTATAATAATGTAGCAGCTTTTGAGTTCAAAGCTCATTTATATTCCAGTTAATGTGCTTTTTTGTCTTGGGATTTTAGTAATAGTAGCATAGAACAAAGCACAAACAACAAAGGAAACCCCCAACATACATTTTATGTAGTTAGATCGTTAGAGAAAAGAGCTTTAATTGTGTACTTATGGGAACAGCCTGATATCAAAACATTTACAAATGGCCAATTAAAAAAAAGTAATGTTTTGATTTCAGACTGAGTGAAATATTGTAGGAAACATTCATTGATAATCATCCAACTACCACTTCAACATCCAACTTCTAATGATTGATAGCTAGATAGACAGACAGATATTTTCGCTGCTTTTTTGGACTTTGTTTCTAAAGAAGTAGTGCTCTTTCTGTGCTGCACTGCTGTGGTTCCAGCTCTTCCCACCTAAAGGGAGGATGTGACGGGTGGGGTTGTGTGAATATTAAAGGCCTAGCAGCAGGAGGTGACAGGCTCTTTCCTCCCACTTCACACTCACAGTGTCGTACGGCTATGATTATTTCATCTGACTGTGTCTCCGCCGCCCTCAGATACTCTTGTTTTTTTTCTCACTCTCACTCTCACTCTAAACATCCACACAGGAGCGTTACGAGACATGATGCTGACCCATATGAGAATCTCATTATGTCACTATACTAGTTGTGACATTGTGCTAGTGAATTGTCAACTTTAATTGTTTTAAATAACAAAACAACAAATCGCTGCTGTAAACAATGCATGTATTAAAGCACAACCAACTGGCAATATGTGTTCAGAGGAGACTGAATTCTCCAGTAGATGCAGGTGTTACACAATAGCGATATAAAGCACAGAGCAATTTGTTCCCCCTCCCAGTTTCTAACCATTAACATTAATCAGCTACCTGGATAAATGTTTTCCTCAACAGAGTAACTTTTATTTGCCACTGTTTTAAATTAAGACAGAATAAGTTTATGGTTAGTGTCCAAAACAACAACAAAAACAATTAAGCAAATATCCATACGAAATGTGGTGCATTCATGTTAATAATATAAATGGAAACCTACCATATCTGCAGGTGTGACAGATTCAATTTTTTGTTAGAACAATGGATGCCCTTATCTAAAGTTACTGTAGAAAGAAAAGAAAAAAAAGAAGAACGCAGTTCAAAAAGTTTAGTTTGAATTGCTGTCTAATCTCTTATGTGAGATCCATCTGCTGGTTCAACACTATTGCTTCTTTTTGCTGAAAACCATTTGTTTTTCCAGGGAAGAGACATTGGCCAATTTCGCACCTTGCTTTGCAACAAAGTCAGGATTCAGAAGCATGCTGTGAACTCTAACTCACTGGAACAATATACACACTGTTGCTGGAGACATCATAACAGCTTGTGTAAATAATTCACACATAATTTAAAATGGGCAAATCAAACAGAATACTACACATCAAAGGCTGCTTCCTAGAAGGAATATTTTCATTTTTGTGGACTGGGAGGAGAAAATGAGTGTCGAGACTATATTTTGAGTGGGAAAATTGGAGCACATATATTTATCATTACAGAAGGATCCAATCCTCAAGGTAACCGAGGTCCAGTTGCTATTGGGTTTACAGAAGCATCTATATGCATTTCAGTCAAATGAAAGCAAACACTTTTAAGAGGAGGGAGGGTTTGATGCTCATTCATTTATGTAAAAGAAGAGCAGGCTTTTATTAGAGACCACTGCCCTGAATGAGTGCTGGAAGAGAGACGGGGGCACTCTGAAGCACAAACATGTGGTCAAGGAAGTGCCCAGAGCTCTTCAAACTAAACACGACTAAAACTCAGCTGAGAAAACACGAGCAGGACGGCTTCCACAGACGATGACAGAGAATCTCTTAGCTCTCAATCTTAAGTACGCTTCCAATTTTATGCTTAGCAGGACGCATGTACAAACCATTACGAGTCTGTCTAGATTTTATTTCAGTAAGCTGAACAGACCTACAATTTCTTAGTATCACTCTTGCTCTCTCTTACACAAACGCGTAGTAATCATAGAGCAAAACCAAAACATTGTCCAAACTCTTCTCCCAAAGACACAAAGTTTTGCTCCGTGTAATCTAACAATTATAATTCAAGTTCACGAGCAATTGCAATTTGCCACAGAAGGGAAAAGACAAATAAGACATGCAATCTTAAATTAGAAACATAAAGCACATTTTGATTTTGAAATGTAATGCTGGAAAAAAATATAGGTATATATTTATATATCCCCAGCTAGATAATAATTTTGTGATATATTAGTCATCACTGTCAAATGTTACTATAATTGAGATTAAGGACAGCCTTAGTTTAAGCATTCTATCTATAAAATCCCATGAAGTTTGGAAAAAGGTTATACATTATATTATATTTATAATTTAAAATTTGTTTCAATACGAACTATGTGTTTACCTACAATGAGGCAACCATCCCTTAAGCCTCAAAGTTTGTTTTCCTGGGAACGTGATAAAGAAAATGTAACCAGGGAACTTGAGCATCACAAAAGAGGCCTTTGGACAGAAACAAAATCAATCGATTTCTCTGACTTTTTTCATTCCCCCTTTTCTCTGCTAACCTTGATCCCTCTGTGTATGTGTTGAAGCTGTAGAGAGAAAGAGACATGAGAGAGCCTATGTCCCTCTTGCAGTGAGAGAAAGTCATTGAGAGACTGGAGACCTCAATACACAGAGACCAGTTCCCGTTGCCTATTATGTGATGCAAACTTCTATATCCTTAAGCGTGGCTGCCGTCCCTTCAGAATTACACTCGCTGATGAGCAAACACGTCCGTTCACCGATCTCATTTCATGCGGTCAATACATAGACCAACCTGTGCTCTCCTTCCACACAGCATCATGTTTATTTATGCTCTCCTTCATTAAGAGCTGGTTTTATTTACCCAACAATGTAGCCGTGGCAGAGCAGGGAAACAAGAACTCCTTCAAATGATTCCAAGACTTCACGGCTTAATCAATAAACTTAACAACTGACATTTTGATGGTATTTTCATACTCTTCTGATCAATATGTGTATTGAGCCAATTACTCCCAGGCCAGCAGATGCTCATAAGCGCTGTTCCTCAGCTTTGCTCTGTCTCAGAGAGGGGGAATTAAGAAATAGTCCTTGAGCATCACTCAGTCATGGGTGAAACGAGAGCGAGAAAGGAAGCTGTCGGATTTGAGACAAAATAAGCATGATATTTCCACATTCATTTTTCGCTTGTCTTTAGTAACATCACGCGTTATGAATTACAATGATTATTGATGAGAATCTCTGATCTCAGAAGCCAATGAGGATTTTCTTATTTAACAAAAGATATCTGTCATCTACCTTTATGAATGACAATTATAGTTTTACACATGTAAATCGGTTGGATTAGTTGAATCATTGTTCCACAAGAGTTTAAATAAAAGTCTTGATTGTTATTTTTATCCACAAATAAAATTTTGGGAAATGGAATTATCAATTTCTGAAAATATTAAGGGAGACAAACCCAATTCTCAAAGACACTAAAACATCACAGATTAATATTTTTCCTTTTCTTTCTTTCTTTTTTTACAAAATGTTTTCTCTCAACACTGTAAAGTGAAATTTCATTTACATATTAATTAATAGATGCTTTTATAAGAAATTATATTTTATATATTAGCATGTATTAATTTAGCAGATACACTTAAAAATTAGAACAATATAGAAGCCATTAGTCCACTATACCAACATTTCCTTGAGGCAAAAAAATAGAAGTTAATGTGCAGATAATTATTTAACTTTTCTTTTTTACAAGGTGCAAAAAGCCTAGTTAGTCAGTATAGTATACCTAGATGTGGTGTGTGTGTTTTTTTTTTTTTTTGAAAACTGCAATGATTTCTGCTGTTTGGCTGAGGAATTATAATCAGTGTTCTTTAAAATGTTATTTTCCCATTTCTTTTTTCACCTGACCCCCTGATGACCAGATGGTGGCGCCATAAAATCACAAGAGAGCCTTTTTGAGAATCCCAGCCAGACTCTTTGAAGGGGAGCACTGAGTTGAGGCTCTCAACACAATGTAAGTGTGTGTGTGTGCATGAGTGAGTGTGTGCGTTCGTACTCCGAGCTGCAAAACCACCGACTAGAGAAGCAGAAAACAGCACTCATTTTCAATTTCCACCAGCAGGCTCAGGAGGTGAGGATGAATAATGGCAGAATTCATCTGTTCAGAAATAAAATCGCACTGCTTCCACCCAGGCTGAGAAAATCAACAACTTTTCTACATCTGTAACTAGAAAATCCCTGAATCCTGATGAGAAATTGTGGCAATATGTATTTTATGATGAGCTGATGGTTTTGGGTCAGCTGATATAACTGTCAGTTTCTATATCAAACCAATGCTGCACTGTAATTAAAATATCCTGCAGATGTGTTTTATGTTAAACATTAGTTTTACTGAACATTGTTATGAATTCTGCTCATTTAAATAAGCCAAGGTCATGTTGTCAGGCTGGCTATTAAGAAAGATGAGAAGGAAACTGCGAGAATGGCTTTGATGCAGTTTTAGACACTTCCAATACTAATATGAATAAAAATGATCAAAAACAAGTCAAATTCAATCTGGATGACGTAAAAGAAGTTCATTGCCTCTTCCTTTACAGGTGCTCCAGTGTTTTTTTCACAGTCTAAACAAGAACAAGATGTGTCAAAACGTGCAAATATCCCAAGCATTTCCTGATTTCACAACATTCGAATGGTTTCTCACCTAAATATTTGGCAATGCAACAAACACTTTTAGTCAAGAGCTGGATGCAGTGAACTAATCACAGCTCATTGAGAACATGTCTGCTTCATTTATATTTATGATCCTATTTCTGCGCAGAGCACATTTTTAATTCTTTGGCACTGCGAATTCAATCATGTACATAAAGTCATTACATGTCCGCATGGTTGTTTTTGCCTCATTCAGGAGGGGATACTAACACACGTACACATAAACACAGACGTACACGCTATAACTCACCGATGATAACTTTTCCACCCACCAGAGACATCATTCCCTGTGCCCTGATCCTCGAGACCTCAGGTAAACAGATCAAGCGACCGTGGACTACATATTAAAATTCACACCACAGAGAGGCCCATCCGAGGAGGAAAGTCCAGGGTGGGCACTCAGAGAATTACAAACAATCCAATAACGTCCATGAAGAGCACAGCTGCTGAATAACTCGCCCCCCCAAAACACTTGACATTGGGATAGCTACGGCTATCAACAGTGCTAATGGGTTTACCTGATGGCACCTTGTTCACGTAACCAATGTTTCATAGAGTCGGTTTTGGCAGGCACTCGCTCTGGGAAACGCCGCTAGCTGACTACTTTTTTTTTTTTTTTTTATCAGCCCCTTGCTATAGAGAAGGCCAGCAAATTCATCCTGCAGCAGTTACCATATGTTGTGATTGTGGTTTTGGAACAACACCATGACATCTGTGTTATATTGGTATCAGGGGCACAGTGAAGGAACTTCCACCACCTGCATTCCATATCTACATCTAGTAAGCAGGTGCTCGCAGGACCGGCTGCTGTGTGTGCATGTGTGTGTGTGCGGTAAGAGATTGCTCTGGTTCTGCTTGAGCTCTGTGGATATACAAAAAGAGTCAAAATTTAGTTTGTAACTAATTATGTTATCCCATGTTTTATCAGCTATTTGTTTAGTTGAAATAAACTTTTCCATCCATCCATCCATCCAAACCCGTGAAACAGTGAAGATTTCCTTTTTCAAACACTGACTGAAGGAACTTTGGATGAAAAGCAGAGGAAAAGTAGTGTGAACACAAATGTTGTGTCAGGTTCCTTACCTGCCTCTCTTCAGACATGCGAAGAGAATGAGACGCTCACGGCTTGAACACATGAGGGGGCTTTTAAAGGCAATCATAAAAGGAATATCACTTCACTAATTTATTATGGCTGTCGCAATTAATGAATTAATCTGCTGCATTCATAAAGCATTCAATTACATAAAGCAGTCAAGCGACTGGATAAATTCAGTCATTTAGAAGTATGTGGGCAATGAAATATAGGGAGTAATAAATATGTATTTATTGCCTGTAGCACTGAATTGAGGTGGAGGTGAGCCAGCCCGTTAGACACAATCAAACAATCAGCCCTAACAAGACAAGTCAGGGAGGGCAAAATACACATTAACTATGCCTTCCTAAGAGAGCGGGATATTACTGGTACAGCAAAGCCAATTACGCTCTATTAACCTAATATAGAGGAATTGTACATATGAAATACAGGAATTACATGCTATGTTGTTTGATATGTCGGCAAGAGAGAGACTCTTTCTACAGACAGACAGTGAGCGAGAGAGAGAAACAAAGAGGGAGAAAGATTCCGGAAGATTTCTGTCACTGATCCAAGCTGACAATCTGTTTTAAAGATATGTGTAATTAGGAAACCGACACGTTTGGTGAAACACAGCTGGAGCTTTAAAAAGGAAGAGACAGGCATTAAACACGCCGACCACAACATAATGTTTTAATAAATGGGAAGAATAAGTCAATTAAAAGGAGCTATTCAGGTCTGAAAGGAGGAGACAAGCACTGCAGTGTGCAGAAATATAATCAAAATCACATTTTACACACTCATAAATTTCAATGTGAACACAAGGGGAAAGACAGAGGGCTTGGGAATCTCTATAGTGACAGGATGAATAAAACATTCATGGTCAGGAAAATAAATGAATTATACTCTAAATTACAGCTTTCCGTGCAGCACAGTTTTACCACCGTGTAACATTAAAAACATGTGTGCTCTTTTTTAAAAAATAAAAAAAGTAGAAAAGACTTTATCTCCATCTGTCTCTACTGTAACAAATATTGTATTCATGCCTCAAGAAAATGTCAATCATGGACTGAGCAAGATTGGCAGGAAGATTTCTGCCAACAAACTGTATATGGGTGTTTCTTTAACTATGGGCACTTAACTTTGCATGGGAACTTATAGAAAATAATAACATTTTTCAACACAATTTTCACACTAATTGTTCCACTAACAGTCATTCTCCACACCACAGTGCTATTTGCATCACATCACAAACCATGTATGGTGTATAAATTTGACACTTTTTGTAGAAATTAACAAAACTACAGCTTAATTGTAAAATGTAAATGACCCCCAGTGAAAATATTCTACTGACAAGCGATATTTAAAATAGTTTGAAGGTTTTTGTTTTCTTAGCACGTATTTCTTAGTTCTTCAGTGGCACTCTTGTCTTCTTGGTAAACAAGAAAACACTAAAGAAACAAGTATAGTAAGGGCATAACTGTTTTGTGTGGTGGAAATGCATTGCCACTGATATAAATCATTTTTACAAATAATTATGTTTTTCACTTTTGTTTTGGTCATTGTTTTTAAATATAATAATTCACATTTGTATGATGGATTTTCATAGACTGAAAGTCTGGTAAAACAACAATACTTTCCAAGAGCAGCAAAGGTGAATGATGAAGGAACGATGAAAAAGTGCACATGATAATTTTAATGTGACCATTATATGACAAACAAACAAAAAGGCTGAAATCTGTTAGTTTTAGGCTAATATGTGCCTGAAGCTGGACATTGGGTGAACATGGTAAGAACAAACAAAAAGCATAAGTTTCATAATCATGTTAACCTTCTCTGTTTGAACATTTTATAATCCAATTTTTTAATTCTAAAACAAACATGCAAAAAAGGCTCACAGACAAAATAAGCACTGTTCACCATCAGAGTGACTGTCCTATGAGAAGACTAAAACTGGTGAACCTTAAAAAGAGTTAAAACAGGCGATTTAGCGAGGGGGAAAAACTTCAAAATGCATATTTCATCTTTCAGAGTGAAACAGCACTTGCTTGCTTGAAGTGGATTGCTCGCTTTGACATTTCCCCATTGTGCGCGGTAGTGCAGTGGGCAATAATTAAATATCAGGTGCATAAGCTGCTCTTTAATTTGACATGTGTGCTTCAGGCAATAAACACACATGGAGCGACGGGGAAAGCATAATTGCAGGGGAATAAAATATCATATCTGGAGTGAGGAAGCAGATCATTGTATCAGGTACCCGGTGACAGCTCGTTTGATCATTACGCCGGGCTGAAGAGGTTGGCTAATTAGTTGCCATTAAAGCTCACCCCCTAATCAAGGGTCGCTCTAGCATAAAGAATACCCTTTCCTGGCTTTCTCAGCTTCCCGCAGCTGGCTGGAAAGTATCACGAATCCCGCGTTCACAGCTGTCGAATACGATAACACCCAGGGCTGCGAAGAGAAGGGTTAAAGACTACACTGCCCCAAATAGACTTCATGTAGACAGAGCAGCGCAGCTCCAAATATTTACAGAGTTGCCCGGGATGGGATTTGTTCTCTCATATCAAGCACTTCAAAAAAAAAAGGAGAAAAAAGACAGGATGACATTCTTGCACTCTCAAGAATGGGAACTGCTGTTTAAATGTACTCTTGAAAAATTCAGAGCAGGGCTAGAAGCGCTAGGCCATAATAACATGTGGAGTGAAGGGGTTGAACAGGGGAGATGAAAAAGAATGCTTATCAGACAGCAGCACAGATGCATTATGTCAATAGTGCAGAGCTATGAATTCTTCAGAAAGCAGAAAGTCCCCGGTGAGCGCCGAGCCCCTGTCGGTGCAACTTTGGGTGTCTCTCACTGTGACTTTCAAGGATGGCAGAGAGTGCTCTGTGGAGACACACATGCAATATTAGCTGACAGCCCTGTATAAATAATAAGGCACATAATGCCGCGTGTGAGCGTCGCTGAGCACCACAAGGGCTTTCAACAGGTGCGATGCTCGTCTGCACATTTCCATTTTGTTCGACAAAGAGAGAGTCTTCACCACTGACTTGCGCCTGAAAGCCTCGCCTGATCATTCTTTTATGGGCCCTCTTACCCAGAATGCACTATATTCACAGGAGCTCATGATAATAGGGCAGTCGTGGATGGGGGTTGATGGGGTATTTGGGGTGGGGGGAGCAGATGTACAAGTCAATATATTCAGAGGGGACGCCCAGGGGACACAGAGGTCTGCGGAACACACTCCAGTGGCCGGATGAGATTGTGATATGCGTGTCTATGTGTATGTGTGGGCTTGTTTGGGAAGTGGCTGTGACCCCAATTCCCCTCGGTTGCTACCACCAACAGAAACAGAGGTGCTATGGTCAATGGACTGCAAGTTAAAACACACTTTTTATCTTTTCTTCTTCTGTCTGGTGTCTTTGTTGACTACTTATGAAAAAAAATATCTATATTTGTACAAATTTGATGTTGTAAATTTATGCTGTAAAAGTTCTCAGCATCTTACAAAAGTCTTCTTCATTCAGGTAAAAGGTACAGTCAATTAGGCCAACCTGATGACAGAAAACGCTGCAGGTCTCAGTCAAAAGCCTACTTCAATGACATTTAGACATCATCTTTTCTTAATTAGATTAAAACAGCTGTAGCATCAAAGCTAGAGGGGCTGTTGGTACACTGAGATTTGCACCCATATGAGACACATTTTGTTTTTATTATTGTGTTTGCTGTTCCCGCATTGTGTGGGTGGATCTACAAGTTTCCATCTTTCTGACAAATCTAGTAATGCAAAAACGCAACGCAAACACTTCCCTCTCATTCTCTGCATAGCTAAAGAAAAAAAAAAAATCACAGGATTGTATAAATTAAGACTGCCTGAAAAATTTCATAAATAATGAAATGTGCGCACTATTTTCCCAATCCTGTTTTTTCCTTATAAATAAATTATCATTTGTTTCTCAACATCGTCACACAAAGGCCTCGGACTCCTCTCGCACATTTTAATTATTCTGAAAAAAATAATAATAATTCAACATGAATGGAAGGGGCCTGTCTTCTTGCTTTTGCACTTACTGAGTGAAGCAAAGGAATATGTGTTGAAAGGGAAATAAGGAGCACTGTAATAGAGAAGGACAGTCAGAGAGCCAGAGTTAGAAACTGTGCTCCCTCTTGTTCACAAATTATTAAGGTTGAGCATAACCTGCAAGCTAGCAAGGATTAATGATATTGGATTGGTTGACAGTACTTGCAGATGCTGTTTAGGAATGGAGTTACTTCTTGTTAAAGTCTCCCTCAGTAGTAACAGGAGCAGAAATGGAAATGAAGAGAGGGAGAGAGAGAGGAACATCACTTTCTCATGTGTAAACAGCGCTATCCCAGGACACATCTGTCACGGCCCTAATTAGAATCCGCCTTTGGCTTTTGGATGAAATGGAGGAATGGAGAGGGAGGTTTATTTTCCAGGCCCAATAACATCTGCAGTACAAACACTCCACCTATCTAACCACAGTGCTGTCAGAGGCTCACAGGCTGAGAAATGGCGCACACACACACACAGCCGTGTGACATAAGGGCAGAAGCACAGCTATTAAAGACCCTTTCTGTACATGCAGCAGGAAGGTCTTGTATGTCAGAGCAATGTAGATACAACATTTTTCTGACAGGCAGTAAAGCAGCAAAGACGTCTTCAGAGGTGCTGACAGCAGGACAAGCAGGAATTCTGCCCAGGCCATAAAACCGAGGAAGCACCCAAAGAGACACATTAACTACAAAAGAGGTCAAAACATGAAAGTTTGCTCATGCTACTGACATCACTGAAATCAATACATCAGTATCATTCTTAAAATGAATAGCTCACCCAAAAATGGAAATTTAGTCACCCTCAGGCCAACCAAGATGTAGAGGAGTTTTTTTTTTTTTTCATCAGATTTTAAGAAATTTAGCATTACATCACTTAGACACATTGGATCCTCTGCAGTGAATGGGTGCCGTCAGAATGAGAGTTCAAACAGCTGATAAAAAGTGTTTTTATTTTTAAGAAAACCAGTGCTTTGAATAATTTATAAACATATATTCCGATAACAACAACTTATGCAACGCTAAGACTTTTAGATGACATATTTAAATCTAAAAGTGCCAAATTGATCTTGTAACTAATTTATCGCTGCATGTTTCATTCATAAGACTGTCAGCTGTCACCTGTCAAGAATGGAGGGAATTCTGTTACAGTTCACCTAAATATTTGACTTACTAATGTATTCAATCAATGAGTCTTACGCATATTCCTCAAGACTTTTATCTTACAGACTCAGTTACTCCTAATGTAACTCCTAATGAAAGCACAGTGGGTGGAGTCCATTCAAGATGAAATGATGTCTTGTTCATAGTTAACATTTCCATCCTCATTAAATAATGTGACATCGTGCAACCCAACAATGTTTAATATTAATGTTCTTAACACTATGAATATTTAATGAATCACAAGATAAATGTAAACATATCAGATATCCCATACGGTAAGGTTCTACCCACAATTCATTAAGATAATTTTTATATTATTTAAAGGGAGAGTAACTTCCTTTGATCCTTTTCTTTGCTCCTTTGGCACTGACATTAAATTGGTAGCAACGTTTACATTTATTATAGGTCAAACATCAGCTAATTGATATACATATCATATAATGTGTCATTAGGGTATAATGCAAATTTATCTAAAGGTCTTAATTAAAATGTTCCCTATTAATGACTGAAAATGTACTGACAATATAAAGCATGTAAAGTATATAACTTTTATAAATCAACTCATTAATACTTCAAATGCACCTGTACTATATTATTCGTACTCTTAAAACCATTTGTCTCGTCATTTGCACTATCATGGTAACTTGCCTTTATGGCTCATTCTTAGCCTTGCCCTTTTGCACATTTATGACTAAATACTTCATGATCTGTACTGTAATGGCCACAGGACATATATACCTAATTTTTCTGTACAATGCACCTTCTATATTTGTAATCCTTATCATTTGCACTGAGCTAGTCTCTACTTTCTCTACTGCATAATCATGCACTTTTTATAGAAACATAGTAATATTTTACATAACCATAATGATATTCTATATTATTATTATTATTATTATTATACAATCATAATATGCAGATATATTGCTATTTGCACTTCTGGTTAGATGTATTTCATTGCCTCTGTAGTTGTGCTCTGCACAAGGTTGAATCCAATCTAATCTAAATGTGCACACAGTCTCTGTTTTCTTTTATAAGTTCACTTGTTTCAGACGCAGAGGTAGACTGGCTGTTCAGGTAAGGCTGTGTGTGTGTGCTTGTGCGTGGTGTATTGTCTACAGCACTGGTGCGCTCATGGGGCTCTTTGAAGGGCTGAGGCAGAGCTGCCTGTGATAATTAGGGTGCAATGACCTTCTCATTAGAGCCAGGAGTCCTGATGATTATTTCCCCCCTTTTCTCTTAACGTGGACCAGCCACAGAGACAATTTTGGAATATCAAAGCAATTCTCTCAGATATTTATTAGAGTCCAAATGACAAAAACACATAGCAAAAACCTTTGAATTACCAACCCGCTAATGTATGCAGGGCCAAATGAATGGCTCGACTTTCTCTCTCTTTTTTTTTTTCTCGCCCCCTCTCTCTTGTAGCTTAAATTTTTCATTACAAATTTCCGGAGCTTCAAAGTAGCATCTCACAGTCGGCCCCCTTTCTTCTCTCCGGCATGACAAAGAACTGTCAAAAACTGTCCCTGTGTTTGTTACTGTCTCCCCCTCTCTTTTTATTCCCCTTTGCATCTAAATGTCAAATAACCACACTTAAATACAGCACAGCATCCCCTCATCTGGAGAGGCTTAGAGAGACAGGGAAAGAGAGAGAGTGGGTGGGTGAAAAGAAGAAAAAAAACAGCAGAAGGCATCTAAAAGGGCCTTAATTAATCTTGTGCATTGATTTTGCTTTAGTGTGATGTATTCAATGAAAAAAAGATGACTCTACAAGGAGCTCTCATTAAAATCATTAGCAGCTTGATGTTAGCTGAAAACATCTCACTCTTGCACTTAAAAGCACATTTGCAGGTCTGTCTTTAATGTTGTGGAGAATGGTCTTCTCTAAAGAGCAACAAACAGGGCCCACTGGACCTCTTCGGCTGGAGCATCAAATGCGTGGGACAATGCATCCCTGTTCTAGCCAAGCTGGACGGTGTCCAAGTTGTCCAGTGCAGGACACAGTGGCTGTACCTGAGTATGGGCAAACAGGAGGTTTTGACACTTTCTGTCCAATTATGGGTGTCCTGAATGGGTCCCGGGCCGAAATGCTGACTGTGGGGGTTGAATAGGGGTGATTAAAGACACTAGGTTTATTACAGGATGTGCCAAAAACAGCATGGAGAAGAGGAGTGATTCACAGCACACTAGGCTGCACTAAAGCTGAAGGAGTGGGCTATTCAGTCAAATATTAATTATCTCTTGGGTGCGACATCTCCGTTTGTTCAACATTATCACACTGATCACCAGTTCATCAAATGAGAATCAAATAAATTTCCATGTATGACTATGCATTGAAGACACTCTGTAAAGAATATGCAGAGGAAAATTAATTTATGAGTAACAAACAATATAATTCTGGGTTCAAGGTCGTTTGTCTTTTAATTTATCCCAGTAATTATGAAAGGTGTAATATACAGTAAAATCATGGCATTCAGGATAAAAAAAATTAATAAAATAAAAACGTATAAAGGAAATTTTAAATCATTATATTCTACAGTACAGGTACATCTAAAAAAATTTGAATATCATGAAAAAGGTCAATATTTTTTGTCACTCATTTCAGAAAGTGAAACCCATATATTATATGGATTCATTACACATAGAGTGAAATATTTCAAGCCTTTATTTCTTGAAATTTTGATGATTATGGCTTACAGATAATGAAAACCCAAAATTCAGTGTCTCAGAAAATTTGAATATTACATAAGATCAATAAAAAATTATATTTTAAACAGAAATGTCAGGCTTCTGAAAAGTATGTTCAATTCTACGCACTCAATACTTGGTTGGGCCTCCTTTTGCATGAATTATTGCATCAATGTGGCGTGGCATGGAGGCAATCAGCCTGTGGCACTGCTCAGGTGTAATGGAAGCCCTGGTTGCTTTGATAGCTGCCTTCAGGTCATCTGCATTGTTGGGTCTGGTGTCTCTATGGGGCTCAGGTCAGGAGAGTTTGCTGGCCAATCAAGCACAGTAACACCATGGTCATTGAACCAGCTTTTGGTACCTTTGGCAGTGTGGGCAGGTGCCAAGTCCTGCTGGAAAATGAAATCAGCATCTCCATAAAGCTTGTCAGCAGAAGGAAGCATGAAGTGCTCTAAAATTTCCTGGTAGATGGCCGTGTTGACTGTGGACTTCAGAAAACACAGTGGACCAACACCAGCAGATGACATGGCAGCCCAAATCCTCACTGACTGTGGAAACTTCACACTGGACTTCAAGCAACATGGATTCTGTACCTCTCCACTCTTCCTCCAGACTCTGGGACCTTGATTTCCAAATGAAATGCAAAATTTACTTTCATCTGAAAAGAGGACTTTGGCCTTTGGAGCAACAATCCAGTTCTTTTTCTCCACAGCCCAGGTAAGACACTTCTGACGTTGTCTCTGGTTCAGAAGTGGCTTGGTAGTCCTTTTCCTGAAGAGGTCTGAGCGTTGTGACTCTTGATGCACTGACTCCAGCTTCAGTCCACTCCTTGTGAAGCTCTCCCAAGTGTTTGAATCAGCTTTGCTTGACTGTATTCTCAAGCTTGCGGTCATCCCAGTGGCTTGTGCACCTTTTCCTACCCAAATTCTTCCTCCAGTCAACTTTGATTTAATTGAAACTCAAATATTCTAATATTTTGATATACTGATTTTTGACTTTCATGAGCTGTAATCATCAAAATGATTTTGAAATGTTTTACTTTACATGTAATGAATCTAAAATATATGATACTTTTTCACGATATTCTATTTTTTTGAGCTGTACCTGTACATGATATTGTTCTAACTATTATGCTTGACAGACATACAGAAATATCACAGACAGACAGACAGACAGACAGACAGACAAACGATAGATAGATAGATAGATAGATAGATAGATAGATAGATAGATAGATAGACAGACAGACAGACAGACAGACAGACAGACAGATAGACAGATAGACAGATAGACAGACAGATAGATAGATAGATAGATAGATAGATAGATAGATAGATAGATAGATAGATAGATAGATAGATAGAAAGAACGTATAAAGGAAAAATTTATTGTCATCTGGACAAGATTGTCCAAAAATTGTGCAAGATTGTTAGACACAGAGACAGTTGCTTAGGCATAATGGAATGATGTGAATCATAAAAGTGTAACAGAATTCACACTCATAAAATGAGGGCACATGTCAAAATGATGATGTACAAACATTCTAAAATTAGTAAAATTCTAATGACATCTGTAATTGCATCCGCACACTCAACTGACTGAGCAATCTCGGTTACCTGCTTTAGAGCCGTAACAAGCAAATTGCTGATCAGACTCATCAAACTCTTCCAATGGAAGTAATTTGAGGCAAAATAAAGTTGATCTGAGTTCGTACAAACTGCCCATAAAAAAGTACAAAAACATCAACACAGCCTGACATCAACGAGATTGGCACGCAGCAGCATAAAACAAATCCCCATGCTATTTAGAAATCATCCACAAACTTATAAAACTTAAAAAACCACACAAAGATCAGATGCAAACTTTATAACACATTTAGTAGAGAAACCTGATTTGAATTATCCAGTGGTAAAGTGCCATATGGTTCAAATGCACTTGGAGAATGTGAAGATTAAAATGCTTGACTGACGTGCGATGATAGACATCTCCCTTGCATATGATCCCTCACTCATCAAGAACAAACAAAGCCACAGCCTCCAAAATAATTACATCATTAAAACTGTGCTGGACCAATTAAAGCCCAGCTCCCCTTACCTGCTTTCACAGCTAATTAAGAAATTAACCCTCCATTTAGGCTTTGGCACACTGCCGTCAAAACTAATAGATGGGGGACTTAAAAAATGGGCCAGGCCTGTAAACATATAGCACCAAATATGCATGACATAGGATTTGATTATCTCTGTTTAAGATGCTGATTGGTGTTGACATGAGGTTAAAATGGAGGGAATTGTTGATTTGGTTTAATCATGATATGATTGCAAGGAAATTAAACATTTGGGGTTTAAAACATCCACAGGACAATCGGCGTGTTAACGAACTTGACTCGTTTTGAGTTTTTTATTTAGGTCAGCTCACCCGAAGGTGTGGAACGGACAGGCTGATGCTCGAAATGACACCGTATGAGTGATGCACTCCAAAAGAGGAATGGACTTGAGTGTGATCCATTAACTTGGCCTTTTTTGCAGCCTTGAGCCTGATGCACCTGCAAAGCCTCCCCTTATACCAAGTGCTGTATAAATTAATCACATGCAGCCTCATGCACTTTGATGCATTTCCTAATGCACATTAATGAGGGGTGACAGCTGTAACCAAAAGGCAGAATAAATCACTCACAATTTAGGTAAAATCACAGTGTATCTGGAAGATATTTGTACTATGTCTCTCACGCATCCCATCCTATATTCCTTCTTTTTAGGATTTTTTAAAAACTTAAACAGTTTCAAACCTGCTCGTGAATTAGCAGTCTGAATCAGACCGATCGTGAATCATTCAGGGGCATTACTGAGTTAACATTCCCTCGTTGAACCACAAGCAACGTTTTCCAACTGTCCAATTCAAAATAAAATGGGAATCATTACTGTGATGTACATTTTAGATTTCTGAGATTTGTAAATGTAAAATGTAAATTCCTATGGATTCCATTACGTTTTGACAATATATCTTTCTTGACCTGAATATAGAAATACATTTTACTGTACCTTTTGACAACACTGTAAAAAGTGATGCTCTTCCTCAGTATTTTCCTCTTGTTTTTCTAGGGCAAAATATCCATAAATCAAGATACTTTACTTAAGAAGTAAAATGACAAAAAAATATATAATGTCTTTTTTTCTGAGAAATTGATCAAAATTAAGTTAAAATAAAAACAAATGTCTGCCAATGGGCTAAAAAATAAATAAATTCAAAAGGAAAACAAGATTTCGTACCTTCCTGACAGATATTTATTCTCGTTTTAATCAGAAAGTAACTTAATTTGGTTAAATTTCTGAGAAAACAAGGCTTCCTACATTCAGTTTGCATCTCAAGTAAATGTCTGTCTTGGTTTAAGATATTAACACTGGAAAATAAGACAAAAATACTGTGGAAGATAAATTTTTTGCAGTGTATGCAACATTGAATGCCTTGACTTCATGAATTTAAAGACTTTTTTCCTGATTATAGACCATTTTAAGGCCTTAATTTGTGTAAGTGTGAAAGTGTGAGTTTTTAATATTGGATACTCGCATTATATGACAATGTGTAATTAAAGATTAATATCTGTGGAAATAAATTATGGTAGGCTATTCTAATATATGTAAAATATAAATATTAAAATGGGTGGCATCCAACTATAATCAACACAGAAGAGTTACTCTGATACGGCACAAATATAATTAACATCACTAGAGTGACAGCATCAAATTGGAATCAATTTATATTAAATACAACAAGAAAAACTCCCCAGTTTATGTGACCAAAATTGTTGCGATTTATACTAAAATCTGTGTACATCTCACCTAAAACAGAGCACTCGGAAGGGTATCAATACACTGCAAAATATCTCATTAAGATCATTAAATGACCTTCAGCAGTGTTAATTAGATATAAAGTGCGGAATACAACGGCGGTGTGGCTGATTCTATTATTCATCTTTGGCCTGTAATGACATTTCTCAGCTGTCAGAAGCATTGCAGGGGGTTGCCTGTGAGGACTGGGGTGAACTGAGCCCCTAAGGGGTGCACACGACATTTTTTAGAATGTGTGTGGCTGTTTATACTAAAAACACACACATGACACAAACCAGTAAATATGGTTACAATATACTGAACGTCAGCCCGCTTAAGGGGAGGCTCGTGACCTTCCTGGTTCCAGAGCAAGCCCATATTTCTCCCTTCCAATAAAAGGCTTTAAAGGCATCCTAAAGATTTAATTAAGATGTCAGCTGGCGTGGGTCACTCGTAGTGCAGTATCACAGGCTGGAAGATATACTGTACCACTACAAAGGGCCAGGCTGAAGCTAAGTGGCCTGGCAGAGCAGTGCTGGAATGCAGGATTCCTGATTTACAAAGGGAGCCTCACTGTAAAACACTAGCAGTTTAAACACATTCGCAAAGCTCTGAGCAGACAGAGCTCACTACTTTGTCTGGCCAAAAAGGGGCTCGGGACAGTTGTTATTATTCGGATTAAGGAATATCAGTCTGAGAAATAGATGAAAACAGTCTAAACATGTTGATACAGTACCACAGTTAAATCTGTTTGGCCAAGTAGCGTTCCAACAGCACCAATATACAGTCCAACAGCACCACAGAACACGTGTTTGCATTCCATTGTGTTGCTTTTTCCATAGTTTTTCTATGTAAATTCATTAGGACATCTCAAACTTGGTTGTGTCGTTTTTGCCAGTTCTGACATCAGACTTCAGAGGTAAATGGAACACAGCAAATGCCAGCGATTCATTCAATCAATTTGTTCAAAAATGATTTAATCAGGAAACAAGCAGCTGCCACAAGCAGAGTCATCGCATTGTTTATTCAACCCGGTCTCATCCCAAGTCGTCACATATACTTGGTTTTTGCGTCGCTTTTTGACGCTCAAGGTACCCCTTTAGCGTCACTTTTCGACGTGAAGGGAAGCGTAACTTTTCGGCGTCGATATGCTAACGCGCTATTGGGAATTTTATCGCCATAATAAGGTTGCCATTATTGCATATATGTAGGGGTGTGATTTTTGAATGTAAACAGTCAAAATAGTGACTTACCCAACCCCTGCCCCTAAACCTACCATCTGTGAAGAAAACGCAAGATATAGGAGGCAGATGCAAGTACTGGCATAATTTATTTAAAAATGATTAATATACGCTAAGTGTTTCCTATTTAAAAAAATTACCTTCCCCTCACGTCGAAAAGTGGCGCTAAAGGGGTACCTTGAGCGTCAAAAAGCGACGCAAAAACCAAGCGTCAATATGTGACGAGTTGGGATGAGACTGTGTTAGTTTATTAAACCGATTATTTCAAATCTATGTATTCAGAAAACATGCAATGCTGTGCCTTCATTTGGAATTATTTTCGCTGAGTAAAAACAAATTTAAGTTGCTAAAAACCTCTAAAATAGCTTCCAAATACTCCACTTTCAAAATAACAAACAAAAAGTCCTCATCCAAGACTTTTTCATAATGCAAAGCAAAATACTGAAGGGCCACAAAAGGGTAAAGAAATGCTTTTCTCGCTGTCTGTCATCCTGTTATTTCGAGTCTTTTGCATCTCACAACAGATGAGATTTTGAAGGGCACTTAAGGGGCTTCTTGGGGGGCTCAGGAAGAGGAGGGTGGGCATACCGAGTGACAGCGGGCCAAAAGTAAGAGTCTCTTTAACGCTCTGGAACAAACTGGCCTTCATGTGCACCAAAAGAGCCCTGTGACAACCCCCGGCCTAAAGCAGTCCCACGGCTCATGGGACAAATATAAAAAAATAAGCCTCCACAGGGCCTGTCAAGAACTTGTCTTAGTTGATCAGGTAAGACAGCACTGTATGAGCCAGAATATCTAACATCTGTCTCTCATGCTACAGTATATCTCATCCAATTATTTAAAACTACATGTGGCATTAATTTATCCATTCACATGAGAAATTATTAATGAGAGTGTTTTTTCTTCTTCCTTTTTTTTTTTTTTGAGTGCGTCTAGTTGGGGGGTCTCTGTGCATTTTTAACCCCTCCAAAAAGACTATTTGGAAACTCCTATTAACCCAAAAAAGGGCATTTTGAAAAAGTCCTGTAAAGAAGATTCACCTGGCAAGATTCACCTTTTTTCTCACATGCAGCAATGAATTAGGAAGATGTGGAAGAGCTATTCTGGGTCATGGGCCATGCACGTCTCCCTTAATCCTCCTCCACATGCGTCCAACCAAGTGAAGACCGAAGCCTTTGTTAAATATTCATCAATGGCTGTCAATAATTAACTGCTCATTATATGAACTCAACAAGGATTCCCATTCCAAAATTAATGTGCTGCTAATGCACAGGGTGAAACCGCGCTCTTAAGAGCTGGAAACCTACCATGAAAGAGCGATGCTCGCTATTCTTTGTTGTAGAGAGAACAGAGAGCTTTGTCTTCAATCAAAAATTTAAAGCGCTTGTCCCCGCTCCTCAGAGTTCGATCTGTTGGTTTTGTATTCTTTAACTGAACAAGACGTTTCAACTATGGCAACAGAAAATGGAGCTTGTTATTTCTGCTTCTTTTAAAGAGAAACTTTAAAAGAACAACTTTCTGAACACGTATCCTTCAGAGAGCTGAACATAATAACGTGAGAAAGAAATTTGTTCGGATTTGCCATAGAAACACATTGTAAGATCAGCACTGAGTTTTTCGCAGGGGTGAGGATGCTGTCCTGAGGCGAAAGCAATGCAAAATCAACTGTATTCAACTACATCAAAGAGAAAAGTCACTGTTTCTGCTCTGAGAAACTTTGAGGCGTGTGTTAATAACCATACATGGAGAATTTTCTTTTCTTTATTGTTGTTTGTTGTTGTTCTGATTTACAGCAGGAAATCCCTCACTGAGCCATCAGAGAGTTGAGCTGTTGATTATGTGTATGTGTGTGTGTGTGTGTGTATGGCTTTAGGCCATGACCATGCAAGTAAACAGAAGCAGGCTGCACACTCGCAAACACACATATATGGTTCATACCGCACACAGCTTTGTTATTTCCATTGTTATTACCCCATTTGTATAATTAGGCAACTAAATTGCTCAGATCAAAGATGCCCGCCCCTAATAGACACCCCTATCTGAGGATCATGAAAAGTCGCCTTGTTCCTCTTCCACTAAAAGATGCTAGCCTTGATTAGCACGCTGTTATGAGTGCTTAAAGCAAAGGAGGCTGAACACACTCACACATTCTCTCTGGCACTTCTGCCTAGAATAACATTATTCTCCCTGTCTGTCAACAGGCTTCCTGTCTTCCTTGTGGGCCACGGTTCATTTTAACATAGATTATAAACACACAGGAGTCAATATGTGCTTGAGTGTGCTCAGCATTGTTCTTTCCCCACGAGGCTTTTAGGAGCACAACACTGTTAAATTAAGCATATGTCGACATTGAGTAAGTCTCACAATTGGACTGCTGACACTAATCAATACAGGCTTTCTGACAGCACACATTCCGTCTTCAACTCTCTTTCAGTTTCAGACTCAAATTCCAATGTCATTGTAAAAAATAATATGATACGACTAAAAAATAAGAAAAGACTGCTTGAATATTGTGGATTTTCTAAGTAATGCATCTCAGTGCAGCTTTTTAGCTATGAAAAAAAAAACTGTTGGATGAATGAATTTATTTAGTTCAAACTGTCATACACAGAAAAAAAATCCTGTGTGCACTTAGAGCATGAATAAGTAATAAGGTTGCATTGTTTAACTGTTTGCTACTTCTTTACACGATTGTTGAATTTGTTGTCATGTTTAATAACTTACTGCCTTTTTATCAGGATGCTTTCATTGTTCTACTTCAGAATGATCAGTTGTTTTAATGTTACCCTTGCCATCTATGTGTTTAGTCTCATGAATGTTTCGTGTGATGTTGTCAGTTGTTCAAGACAATACAATATGTGCTTGATATGTAAATTTAGTACAGGAAATATGTCACAATATTAAAGAATTGGAATCAATGTAACAATGCACTGTAAATAAAGCCAAACATTTGCAAATAACTCTTTCTGAGAGGATATAACTTGAAAGAGTTGCTCGACTTCAGTCAAGAAGACATTTACCTAAAATAAACACCTTGAGGTAAAAGAAACTGAATTAAAGAGCCAGGCAAATTGTCAAAAAATTCTACACAGACCACTCTGCTCTTTCCCTGTCCTGACTAAAGCCACTCTTCCTACACTGAAGTGCTGAATTTGCTAGTCTACTGACATTGGAGTGAACAAAAATGGCTGTGCAGTACTAAGTAATGGGAGAAAGACTTGTCAAAGACAGTTTGCAGCAACTTGAGTGACAAAACCAACGCTGCCCCTGCCATCAATTTAATGGCAATTACTATTTAATGTATTTTACTTAAGAGCATATGCAAAATTAAGAGTAAGTCACAAAAAACATTTTATGTGGTATTTAAAGAATAATATGCATAATATATTGGGCTGTAAATATTTATGAACAGGAACCTTAAATATTGCTTGTCTTAGTCTACACTTTCACTGAAAGCTTTGACTTCATGGTCTCAATTAATAAAAAAGTTAAAAAAGGGGGTTGAAGCTTTTTCCAGAATCTCCATTTTTTTCTCTTGAACTTCTCAAGTGTCTGTTAGACCTACATGTTAGAATGAAACATGTCAGCATAACACTGTTTAAATGAACAAGTCTGTCATAGAATAAAAATAAAAAATATTGTAAAAAGCTATAAAAAAGGTTAGTAGATTAACCAAACTATATACAGAGAAATACTGTAAAAGATCTAACTAGACATTTCATGTCATTTTACAGTAAAAGGCTGTTAATTGTACAGTTTTAAAAAGCAAAAAAAGAACAAATCAATGTATAATTTAGTCAAAAACTCTAAACTGATATTCCCCAGAATTCCGTGCGTGACACTCCACATTTGAAAGTATTTTGTTTAAATAATCATGTTTCTTAACCATTTTTGTTATCAGTTATGTACATTTGGGTTTTATGTTACATCGTCTGTTGTTTAATGAATGTTTATTGCATTATTTAAGATTCACGTGTGTTACAAATTTTGGTGTGTTTGCATGAATGTCTCTGTGCATCTTCTGTATATTAGTATATACTTTGATTCTTCATGTGGCTTTCTCTTTTACCACCTGCATTAGTATGGTGGTTGTCAGTAACAAGTTGCAAAACAAATTTTAGTAGCAGTGTGCATAGTTGAATTTACTGGTTTACATTCAAAGTTTTTTGTCTGTAATGTTTGTAATGTGTTTACAGTTTTTCTGTATTTTTTACAAATTGATTCTGGCACAACCGCCACTTATTTTTTTTTACAGTGTAGCCTTGGGGGCAGTGCTCTCCTTACTCCTGGCTGTCTTGCACTTTCCTATCAAAAATAAAGGCATTAAAGTAAATAAACAATACAAAAAATGACAAAGTTAAAAAATGACAAAGTTTGCATGCAATGAAGTCTAACATTATTTTACCAACTCAGTAACGCTGTATAAAATGGAAACATGGCAACTATGGTAATTATGACAATATTATGGTAATAAGGATATGTCACAACCATTATCTAAATATATCCAAAAAAAATTTATGACTTTACAATAATTTGAGACCAAATTTAACACAAATCAGCAAAAATAACACAGACTACACTTTAAGACAAGACACAATTTTTTTTCCAAATAGAAACATAGAATAAAGTATATTCATCAGGAGCCTCAGAAAGATGAAATCGATGTCTGAGAGAGGGACAAGGACTAAGGTTAAGGGATAAAGAAAATCTGCTTATTTTATTAGCATGGATCCCCCAGGGAACCTGGAGAGTCCATGGACTGTCAGGACCTATTAAACATGCAATTCTTGATGGAGGAAAACTTTGTACATAGACAGCCTGAGCAACGTGTTATTAAAAATATGAGCATGGCCGTGGAAAATAAATAAATAAGAAATACTGATTAATTTTTAAACAGCCGAAGGGCCGATATTTTGCCTGAGGCGTATTTGTCAGTTTCAAAGGGTGTTTTTATTAATTTTGTATTTTGCATTTTGTTAGTGGAAAGAGCCCGCTCCACTGGGAGCACCACAAGCTATAGACAGCAAAGCCTATAGGAGAAGAGAGACGCAGAGAATGTCAAACAGCAGAAAACACGCTCACGGAGTCAAATCAAACCTGGGTCCTGAGCTAAGACCCCCACAAGACACACACACATACACAAACAAGAGGGGCAATTTAAGCTTATTACACAAGCACACAGAATCATGATGATGTTTAATTGTAACAGATGTTTTTACACTATGCTCACCCCTCTTATTTATCACTGCAGCGATCACAGTATTATTTAATGCGTGTATAGAAACTAAATATTTACACTCTGAATATACACTGTATATGTCCATAAATTACATGCAAAATTACTTTGTAAAATAAAATGGAATCACCATAAAAGAAAAGAGAATAACAAGTGAAAAAACTAAATATTTGAACTCCCTCACAGTTGTAAGATACTGACAAACACGTCTTAAGTGCATCCACCAATCATCAATTGTCAAAGGCTTGAGGGGGAAAAAAAAGAAATCTAGGCCAAATATATTAATTATAAATCTTATTTTGTATAAAAAAAGCACACTAAAACACCAGCTTGAAGTGTGCAAAAACTACGCGAACAGCCAAAAATATAAACATGACAAAATAATTTAGCTCTGACAAATAAACACTTTCCCAGTCTTGCAGTCACTGGTTACTACTGAATAAAAGCTAATCATTTCCATAAGAAAGAGATAAACAAAATGCATAATAACAGTTTTAATAACGTTAATTTAAGTTATTCATAAAACACTGTATAATGCCAGGTGAGTAACTTATATATTCATACGAAAATACAACATGTATTTATATTTAACTATGCAAAGTATTATATGATATAAAGTTACTGTTATTCTGAATGAAATGTATTATAAAGTGTTGCCAAATGTACTGTATAGCCATGTATATCACAGATTTAAAAAATACATTAAATATAAATGCATAACTGTATGTGCACAATATATGTATATATATATATATTAGTAACAATTGAATACATTTTATGTAAATTAAAGAGAAAAAAGCAATGCAAATAAATACAATACCAAATATCTGGTAACTGTTCAGACATACAGAGGGTGTCAGATGCAATCAATGTCTCATGCAAACTGTATTGAAAACAAGTGGCATCAATGGGTTAATAGTGAAAACAAACCCAATTTTCAATATATTGAGGGCTCATGCATTCAGACAGCTTCAAACAGCACTGAGCGCTGCGTAAAGAAGACCTGCCCTTGGGCTACAATTTACAGAAAGCTTTACCTGCTGCTGGCTCAGCCTGGACTGGAGCCTGAAGACAAAGCAAAACGATTCCCACCTGTGCGTGAGCAAGTGTGGCTGTGTGACTGCGTGTTTCTGCATGTGTGTTCTTATTAACCGCAGTACCCTCTAGTGATGTCAGAGACGACTTATTACCCAGAGTCAGCGAGTGGTCATGGGAGTGAACAGATACAAACACACCTTGGATGCCTGTAAAGAAGAGAAGCTAAACTCGAATCAAACCAAGGGCCTCAAACATCAGACAAGCACTGCAAGATCCTCCAATGTTTGGTTACTCACTGATCCGCTCACATAATCAACGCACCACATACAAATGATGACATGTTAATACGCCACCTTCTCCCAAACCCTCACAATTACCTCCATTTCCGTATTAAAAGGTAAAATACCCTGGCACGCTCTCTCTAAATGGGTCCTATTAACAAAATGCATCACACCTTCAAATTCAATTTACATTATAAATGTTCACAGCACATTTTGTGTCAGCGCTGCATGTCAGAATGGCTCACTGAGGAGACGCCACTTTGTTGTGCAGTAGAGAAGGAGTTAATTAGCCAATCGGATGCGATGTGTTAAAAAAAGAGAGAGAGAGAGAGAGAGAGAGATAAACCACGTACTTGGATAATCATGCTTTCCTCTTATTTATTTCATTATTTGTTGACAACGTTGAGCTTTTGAAGTCTGAGCTGTCAAAGAAGCAATCTGACACACGCCTGGGCTTATAGGAATGCATAGGGAGTGCAAGCTTTGTTCATTATGCTTAATTCTGAATAAATCTCATAGAAACCACCAAATTACATTTAAGTGATGTGTTCAAAGCGGTTCAGTTAAAAGCACTTTGAGTGCAGGCATCGCCTCTCGCTTTCTCTTCTCTTTTCTACTCGCTTTCAAGCAGGCACGTTCCTTCGATCGCATTGCTAACGGGGCAGGCTAACTGTGCAGATTAATTTAGACGGGTATAAGGGATGATTTGTACGGACGGGATTGAGCAACGCTTATTAAACACGGGAGAAATTAAAGAAGCCGTCTGAAAGACTGCCTGTTTTATGCCAACACACTCATCAGTAATTAGTGCCGTATGCGTCCTAATACACGGCCCTCCACTGAATTCATACATTTTGTGAAAGAGGGGATGGAAGGATCTTGAGTTTGGCAGGTCTTTCATCATTACCATTATTTGTGTCTCAACCTCTGAGTCTGATTTGTGGTTATTTAATGATTGTGATGGCATCGTTGCGCGTATTACTCTGCCACGATTGCCTGGAAAGAGAGAAAGAGAGAGAGAGAGAGAGAAATAAGAAGCAACAATCAAAACTGTTTCTGAATATGCAATAAATGAAAGGAGTGTAAAAGGAATTTAAAAAGACTTGCTATGGCGGTTATATCAGATATCTGTGGACTCAGATTTACTCAGAAAACAGAAATACTGACTTTACCTTCTAGTAGAAGCTTTCAAAAATTGTCTTCCTAAATCTGACATGCCTCTCTAGTAAATGTGATACAGACCTCAGAGGAAATGACTCTAGTTCATACACACTAGACTGAGATTTGGTAGGGGTTCCTAACCAGGGGGCCACATGATGACTTAAAAAAAAAATGAAATTAAGAAATTATTATTAATATATTCAATCTCAATCTAATTTAAATTGAAATGCTAAAAAAATATAATCAAGTTATACAAATATTATTAAATATTTTTTTTAATATATCAGTATTCCCATTTTATAAAAACAACAATTTATAAAACAATTTATAAAAAGTTTAAAAACAAACACCTCTGTCATAGCTCAGCCAGCGACATTAACGCCACAATCTTCATTAACTAGGTACTAAAATCACAAAATTTATGCTGTACTGTTTTTAAATTAATTTAAGCACAAACACACCTCCTTTGTACGGACATTAGACTCACTACAGACTGTAGTTATTCACAAAACTGCCTGTGGAAAAAAAGTGGGTCATGGAACTTTATTTACTTCCATATTTGTATTTGTCTACATTTTTATTGATTGCTGCAGAGGTTATCACCTTCCACAATTTAGCAATCTGAACTGACCTGCAAGTTTGGAAAATGCATTCAACCCAGCTTTTTAATGAATGTTTAGTGAATTGGAACACAGAAGTGTGTGAAAATATACTATATTATCAGTGGCTGCAATTCATGCATAGCAAATATGTTTTTACTAAAATATAATTCTGATAAGGAGAATGAAACAAATTTGCTATCTGCATCTCACTTGCTAACAACATGGGTTTAGATGACATCAAGATAACTGAGGTAAGATGTTGTAGTGTTGCTGGCATGCACAGGATATGAAAAGTGAAAAGAGAGATTTTATCAGTGCACTCATGCTTTGTATCTCAGTTTAATGCATTCTGCTGCAAAACACCGTTGTTCGGTATGATTAATTCAGGAGGATCTTAACAATAACATGAGAGACAATGCTGCGGGTAAAAGAGAGATTAATAAACCATGTGAATGTCTCTTAAACATTGATAACACTCCACGCCCAGTTACATTGTGAAGATTTCAAGGATGGCATGTCTCAGAGCAGCAGAGAGAACTGTGAAGCCCAACAGGTGTACAAAGGAGAGGATATACTTGGGGTGAGGATTTGAAACTCATTATATTTAAACCTGAAGAGAGAGGAGAAGAACTTGAATAACCCACACGGTGCAAATAATTATATTCCCTAGCCCTATACAAGTCCCTAAATGTAACCCTCATACATACCTTCTGCGCGCACACACACAAACACACACACACGTTGGTTTTTGTGGTTTATGGGGACTCTCCATAGGCGTAATGGTTTTTATACTGAACAAACTGTGTGTGCTATTGCCCTACAGCAACCCTACACCTAAACTTAGCCCTCACAGGAGACTTTGTGCATTTTTAGATTTTCAAAAAAACACCATTTAGTATGTTTTTTTTAAGCCTTTTGAATTACGGGGACATAGGCAGTGTCCTCATAAACCACCTTCATATTGTAATACCTCTGTCATACCCATGTCATTATACAAATTTGTGTCCTCATAAACCACATAAACATGCACACACACACACACACACACACACACACACACACACACACACACACACACACACACACACACACACATATATATATATATTTGGAAATGAACAGACATGGTGCAAACTTTCCATTGACTTCTATTGTTTTGATCCTGAACTAATTATATTTTGTATTAAAATAAAAAATAAAATACTTTTTATTTTATTACTTTTGGCCCTTTATGATATTATTTTTTTTATTATTTATTTAGGTTTTGCTATTCTTCTGGGGACATTTCCCAAAAGTTTAGAAAAGCCTACTCACTCAAACAGTTCAAACACACATACACATTGTTTAATTCACACATATAAAAAAACACTTGCATGACATTTTCCTCCATGTCAAAACAGCATGTCTCCCCACATGCCCTCAAAGAGGTTCCCTAAACACACACAAAAAACCCCTCTACTCTCTATCCCTCTCACAAGCACAAACATATAGCTAAAAGAACTTCACACCGATGCATGCATGCAGTTTTACTGCATGTTCCTCGTGTTGTCACACTGATGGATAGTGACTATCAGCTCTGTTTGGGACTGGTGGTCTTCATTATGAAGCAGAAACTTCTCCTGTCAAAAAGAGGTGGATGAATAAGTGAGCATGTGAGAGAGAAAGATTACATTCTCCATGCACGGAAAACAACAACAACCAGCTTTCAAGCTGCTAAACAGGATGCTTTACAAACAGATTGAAACAATCCATTATTCACTCATTCTTTGTTCAGTGTTAACTGTTTACACTGTGTCATATTACAATAGCTCTTGTTGACTGACACAAAAAAGATTAATTGATGCCTGGCAGCAAAGTAATCAAGACCATAGCGAGCAATTAAGATCAGGCTGCGCAAACGATTATGAATTAATGAAGAGGGGGCATTAATGAAAGATTAATAGTTGAAATGAGTTGCGGTTGTGGCTTCAAACACAGTATTTATGGCTGCTAGAAAGCATACGTACAGGGTGATTTCAAGCATGACCAAGTGATTTCCCTCACATTATCAACAGTGAGCCTGAGGAGGAGGAGGAGGAGGAGGAGAGGAGACAAAGAACAGATGGATGAAGGTGAAGACCTCAGAAGTTAATGAGCACGACATTCTGAATCATGTAAACAAGCAAAACTCCAGCTTCTCTAGAATCTGCATCTATCCATATGCTTTGCTTTGTTGCTATCTGGACTGGAAATGTTAAATAAGTTGTTGCAAATTCAAGTCGCTGCAGTTTCCAAGTGAAATGACTAGTGGTGCTAAAGCCCTGTGACTTTTACTATATTAAGACAAATCATGATTTGAGGGGAAGGTTATCAGGGCCCGTATTTATCAAGCTTCTCAAAGTGCCATTTTAGTATGAAATTTACCCCTACTTTCAAACTTAAGTATAAAAGCAAGTTATAAATTTTTTTAAAGCTGAGAATTACTCTTACTCTCCCAGTTATTTAAGACAGCTCGAGAGGTCTCAAGTGGTTAGGAGTTGCCAGTAGGGGCTTGTGATGGCAATGAGCAGATGTTTCCGTTATAGATTTGCAAAAAACCTTTGTGATATTTTATAAATATTGATAAAAACTATTGCGAAATGACAGCATTTCCATTAACCTATGTTATGTGACTAAAGCCCAAAACACACTGCACGATTTTAGCAATCCTATAAGATCACTGCATGTCACACTGTGCGACGTGGATCTAATAAACTTGGCTGCGACGTGTGTAGACTGTACGATGATGACACCAATTGACTCGTAGGCTACAACGCACATTACTATAGAAGAATAACATGTCATCAGCATGCACTAGTGGTAAACAAAAAGAGCATGATAAATCACACGCAGTTGTATTTTTTGTGTGTGCTGAAAAAAGTGGAAGCGTTGAAAGAGAAAGGGATAAGAGCTTGAGGTAAGCAGTTTTGTTTTAGTGCCATGTCGTGTTGATTTCATGTTGCATTTTTATTGGTTGGTCAGCAAACGTGGATCACACCAGCAAACACACTGTGCGATGATCATGCTGTATCGTAGGCTATCTTCGGTCGCAAGGCCTTGACAACGGCCGTCTTTGAACCTCTCTCACTGTACAACAAAGGAACACCGATCAGGAGCCACGATCACAGAAATCGCCACGATTGATTCACGATGGCAATCTTTCGTCTGGGAAAGTCGAAAAACGTGCAGTGTGTTTAGGGCTTAAAACTATTTTTCCTCTCTCGATAAGTCATGGCGACGGATGTTGGTATGTTTACATATATTGCAGCCACTGCACTAGCCGTTATTTTTATGCGTGTATCTTTTGCGAAGCAGCGCAGAGAGCTGCTTCTGAAACGTGCCTTGGAGCAGCTGGTATAAACAAGCTTTGACTAAAGTGGCTAGCGATCAGCAATAAGGGGTTATTCAAGCATTAATGGTAAGGAAAGCCCCTTACAGTTGAGAGCGGCCACGTATGAGGTTTCCATTGCAGTTTTGCAGAACATTCCTTTTTCGAATTGCCTGAACACCCACCTCATGCGAGAGTAAAATCTTTTTTGCGATATACTGTATGGGAGTTTTTGGCGAAATTGACGTGTTTCCATCAAGCGTATTTTCAATTCAACTTGGTGAGGGATGCACACCGTTTTAAAATGTATAATTAAGATATGGTCGAAAACGTGTTTATCTTTCATTTCCAATGTGTATATTATAATGTATTCCCTTGAAGTGCTTTATTGTTAAATGTGTGTTGAATGTAAACTCCTCTTAGGAATTTCTCAATTCAGGATCCATTTACCTGAGAATATGCTTAAATAAGGAAATCTATTCATTGATTGGTCCATGACAAATTTATCGTCATTCAAAAATTCTATTTGTGGCACAGCAAAGTGTCGTGAATCATCTCTAAGACTGACGGTTAAGATTTAGTCCTTTACACTTCACTCAAATTACAACTGAAATGCTTGATAACTAACTTTTAAGCGCAGCTTTGAGCCAAGAATTTTTGACTCTTAAGTCAATTCTTAGCAGTGTTCTTGTAAGTAATTATCAGAGATAAATACAGACCTCGGTTATTATGACTTCAAATTCAGTTTGTTGCTCTCTCAGAGCTACAGTAGGGCTTCAGAAAGTGCAGTGAGAAAAGTGAGCAGATGCTGACAGGTTTTTAAATTTTTCATAAACTGTACCAATATTCAGTGCACATACTGATTTTGGATATATACCAAGTACGTGAAATATTTTGTTGTAGATCAGCACTGAGCTGCAGCCTCACTAGTGGAGCAAAATGCTAGCAATAGACTTCAAGAAAACAAAAACTGACAGAATTTACAAAGAAGCCGCAGAAACTAGTTTAAATGAATCAAAAAATGCAGTGACCTCTTTTGAGATTTCAATTCAATTTAAAATTAAAGTAGGGGTAGGTTTATAGTTAGGAAACCCAACATTTTTGAAAAACTCACCTTAAGCACTACTCGTTGGACACTTCAACTGGAAAATTAAGTTGTTTTGACCTTGCTAAACATATTTTATCCTTTACAAAAAATATATTTCTCATTGGATGTCACAGGTCGGTTTTGAGACATTGCGGTGACCAGAATCAACCTGTCTCAGATCCTAAGTGCCTCAGATCAATTCGCAAGGTCACAGCTCTGACTGCGCACACATTTCTTTGCAATTTGCCATTTTTCTTGTGTTTATGGTGTATATACATACTCTGACCTAAATTCACAGGGTTTTGTGGCAGGGTGGACATAATGACACATATCAGCACTTATCCTTCCAGCCACATGAATAAAGATCTACATGGCAGGCCATTATTAAATCAAAATGTGGAAAGCGTCCAAAGTGTATACTGAGAGAGCAGAGATGCCATCTTCAATAGCTGAGCTCCTTTCTTCTCCATCTCTCTCTCGCTCTTTCCCCTGGTAGTGAGGCAGACACATTCATATGAGGAGTGCCGCCGTTCCTCCTAAAAGGCATTAATGTGGAGGCAGCCAGTGTCCCTCTGGTTGTGTGTCATTTGAGTTAATCACCATGAAAAAGACCACCCCACAGCAGGCCTTCCATTTACCCCAGCTCCTGTTTTCTGCCATGTCCCTGCTGAAAACAAGGAGCGCTTTCAGCGTTTAATGTGAGGATACAAGGCCCGCCGTTCCCTGCTCGATTCTCTTGACAGAGAAATAGTTTCCGCAGACACACACACACCATGTCAGCTCAAATGCGCGCAAAGAAGCACAATACCCCTCTGCCTGTTTGATGGAATGGAACGTCTCGGACAGTGAGATGGGCCTTGCTTTCTGAAAGCCCAGCCATTCACTAGGGAAAAGGAGCTATGTAGTGCAGCGCTGGTGAAGGGGTACACAACATTACAATTATTATTCTCCAAGGATGAGGAGCAAGAATGTTTGGTTCAAAAAGGTCAAACTGTGTTTTTTTGCTAATTTTAAAAATATCATAGATAGATTGCAACAAACAAACAAGTATTGTTGATAGCACTTTATTTTAAGGACCAATTCTCTGTATTGATTAGCTGCTTATTAGGATGCACATTACTAGCATATTCACTGTTTATTAGCACATATATTAATGCCTTATTCTGCATGCATGGCCATATTCTAGACCCCTTAAACCAACCCAAACTTAACTACTGCTACCTTACTAACTATTAATAAGCAGCAAACTAGGAGTTTATAGAATGAAAACTCGGTCAATAGTGAATGTGTGTTCCTTGGCATCACATCATTCCATAATTTAAAGACATTTTATGAGATTTTCTTTCAGAGAAATAAGTATACAATAAATGTCCAATATCCAAAATTAACAAAGTTTAGCTGTTTATTACAAAAAAACTGTTTAGAGGGTATAATTTGATTTCATAAAATAAAAAAAGCCACAAACTATTAAACACAACATATCATAAAGAGATACAGGTATGCTACTTTCATCACACTGTTAAAGGCGAGTAGAGATTAAATGACAACGTCTGAATCCACTGCGGTTCAGCAAGAACGGGCACTACTGAGCACAGGGGAAAATAAATGCAAACATATCTGAGAAAGAGCAATAAAAAGGGTGATTAAACAAACTACAAAGCATTCAAATAGAGGGTGAAAGAGACAACATTAGAGTATTGGTTTCTCACTCTCTGTGTTAGATGCTCTGAGGAGCAACATCCTACCCAGCACCACGCCATTTATCAAAATATAAAAAAAACAAACAAAAAAAAACATTGAAAATAGACAATGTTAATGTTAAAAGCGTGACCCACAAATGCAATATACAATTTCCACACAAAATAAGATTTGTTGATGGGCCTCAGTTCTATATAACTTTGTATTGGCCCCTCATTTATAGCCCATATGGGGAGAGAGAGAGAGAAAATAGTGCAATAAAAGCATGCATTGACCAGTTAATATCACGCTCGTGGCCTGAACCGTGTTCTTGAGCATCTCAGATGCTCGTAGTGCTGATGCTGCAAGCAGGATGCGTGTCTAACACAGATATTTCATTACCAATTCATATCTCCAACTGATCTCTCTCTCTCTCTCTCCAAATCACCACCAGATATAAATGACTTCCTCAAATGTTTTCCTCCATGTGTTATTTTGCCATTTATTTCCACTTCGGCGCTTATTTAAATGTTCGCCCCTCTCTCTTTCTCTCACTTATCTGCGATAGTGGTAAATAGGAGAATTCTTTACTTAATTCCATTAAGTTTGCGGCACTGCTCCATCTCTCTGCGCTATGAGCATCAGTATTGCAGCTCGGCTTGTCTCTTAGCAGTTCTGCATGGCTGCTCTGGGATAGAACATGACAGTTACATTAATGTCTCTATGTAAATTGCCCCTTGCACATGGACCAATGGGCACAAAAAAAAAGAAGAAGAAGAAAAACGCAGAGAGGCATCCATTGCCCCCGTGACAGCAGAAATTACAACAACATTCATTGTGTGTCGGCCCAGAACGCCCGAGTCTATTATGGAATACGACAATTTCACTGAGTCTCCATCCAGGCAGATGGACAGGCAGGGCCAGCGCAGTGGCTAAAAAGCAATGGCAGCCATTGATTCTCCCCCCTGCGGGTGCCCTCTCTTTAACAAAGCAATGGAAAATAGAGAAGATGGGGGAGGTTAGGAAACCTCTGCGCATCAACAGACAGTTTGTGGCAGGTTTCAGTCAAAACGACACCTTGCTATACCACAGTGTAAAAACCTATGTTTCCTGACTTGTCAACATGCTTCTATAAACCATGTACATAAATATATATTCTATGTCTGAAAAAACATTTTATATCCTTGTATAAAAACTATTTTTCATAGACAAATAAATTTAGTTTTTCCATTTAAACATGTTTAGATACAAGAAGAGACCAGTTTTTCATAAAGTATTTTCATGAGTCTAAAGACACTGAGAGACAAAAGCATGGGGTCATATCTTATTAATTTTTATTAATTTTTTTGGGAAAGAAATTGCTACTTTTATTTAGTAAGGATGCATTAAGCTGATCAAAAATTGACAATAACAACTTTTATATTGATACAAAAATATTTTAAATAAATGCTGTTATTTTATATGACTTTTTATTCATTAAAGAATATGCTAAAAAAATCATTAAAGAATGCTGAAAAACTAATAACAGTTTCCATAAAAATATTAGCCCTAAACAGCAAAACTGTTTTCAACATTGACTATTATGATAATAAAAAACATTCTAAAGCATATTAGAATGATTTCTGAAGGATCATCTGACACTGAAGACTGGAGTAATGCTGGAGTAATTTTGCTTTGCCATCTCAAGATAAATGACATTAAAAAAAAAAGTTTTAAATTGTAATAATATATTATTATTACTGTCTGTACTGTATTTTTGATCAAATAAATTAATATATACATTTTGGATCTCTTAATTAAGTGTGACTGAGAAATAAGAAAATACTGTTGTCCCATTGGGTCCCACTTTATATTAGGTGGCCTTAGCTACTATGTACTTACATCAAAAAATAAGTACAATATGCTTATTATTAACACTTCTGCTTCTATTGAGGTTGGATACGGGTAAGGTCAGGGACAGGTTTGGTGGTATAGGTAGGTTTAAGGGTGAGTTAAGGTGCAAGGGAAGGTAACTATAAATGTTATTACAGAAATTAATTGCAGATTTAATGACATGCGGATGTTTTTTAAAATATAAGTACAATGTATAAAGGAAAGGAATGGTGACCCATACTCGGAATTTGTGCTCTGCATTTAACCCATCTAAGTGCATACACCACACATAGCAGTGAGTGGTGAACAAACACACACACACACACAGAGAACAGTTGGGGGTTCAGTGCCTTGCTCAAGCATCTCACCTCAGTCATGGTATTGAGGGTGGAGAGAGAGCTGAACATTCACTCCCCCCACCTACAATCCCTGCTGGACCTGAGAATCGAACCTGCGACCTTTGGGTTACAAGTCCGACACTCTATCCATTAGGCCACGACTGCCCCCTAAGCATAAATATATATGCACACAATAAGTGCATTTTATCGCACATTGTGATAGGAAAACTGCAGGTGACACACATATGTCTGTGTGCACAGTTACGCACACACAGCAAAAGACATTAAGAAAAGCTCAGCGACATGCAAGACCCAGGAGAACATACCCTTTAATTTAGCCTAGGTCAGTTTAGTTTCCAATGGAGATCTCCATGAGACATTCTCTCACGTGCTGACATGTTGCTTTAGTTGTCTATTTCAGGTCTTTTCCAAGGCCTTTTTGAACACCACTGTCACTGCATGCCAAGTTTAAATTACACACAAGGAAAAGCCAAGGAAGGAAAGGCAATCACCACAGCTGGTCACCCCAAATTGTACACAAAGCCAAGAAAAAACAAAGACAACAGAAACATGCTGTTTGAAATACTGACACCAGCTGTGCAATCTCAGAATAGAAACACTGAAACACACATGCACACAAATGCAACATGGCAGTAAATCATTGTTGAAGATGTGTACGGGTGGAAAAGAATTACAGAATAAAAGACATCATATCTCTTTGAAGTCATCTTCAATTCTAGTCCTGATGATTAAGAGGGGCATAAAGCAACTTTTCCTGTTGGTGTAGTTTAGGTTTAGAGGTGTGAGCGGATGGATTCCTGCTTGTGCAGTCAGAAGTACAGCTGCTGCTGAGACACACAATTCACTGACACTGTAGTCTGGATCTGCAGAGGCGAAAGCAGCGTCACAGTACAGGAAATGAAAGAGAGCAATATTAATTATTAAACTATTCTTTGTAGTGCAAAACTGAATATTTACACTAGCCTGAAATGAGGCATATGACTAATATTTTTCCTCTCAGATCACAACTTTATCAAGCAAGGAGTTTTCCTCAAACTTTTTATGCCAGTCAAACATCTTTAAGTTTCCAATAATTTAACAATATGGTTCGAATAAAATATTTAAGTAAGCATTTTATTTTTGTTTGTTTTTTTTAGTTAAAATTATTATAATGTTCTGATAAAACATGTAAAAACTGTAACTTGAATGCAATGTAAGTCGCTTTGGATAAAAGTGTCTGCTAAATGCATAAATCTAAATGTAAATGTAATGTTCTATATCTTACAATATTACTTATCATGTTTCAGAGTAAAAAGAAACATTGAAAAAAGATGACTAAATCATTTATTATTCATGGTTAAACATATATTATACATTCAAATAAAAGTTCCAAAGTCATCCTTAGAAAGTACATTCAGACTGTGTCTACGGCTGGATATAAATGGAGCAGGACCCAAGGTGAAATCCCACAACTGTAAACTTCAAAGTGTGTGAAGTGTATATCTACAGACAGAAAGGGTCTGAATGCTTTGTGGTGAGAGACAAAGCAGAGACAACACACAGCATTCAGAGTGAGGTGGAGGTCTCGCAGAAGGGGATTTCTGCAGAAGGGAGCGCTCAGGTTTTGAAGTTTGGGAGCATTCCCAGCATGAAAGCACAGTTAACTTAGTGAAGAACAAGAAAGAATCACATTAGGCTATGTCCTGAAGCCATGTGATCAGCATGTGACTAGCTCCAGCACTGTGGGCACTCACCCTCACGCTACGAGACTGTAGACATATCAGACAGAGCAAGTGGATAACTGGAAGCCGATGACACGTTGGCAAAGTGTGTATGTGTTTGTGTGTTGCTTACACAGGAGTGTCACTGATCAGAGAGATGTGCTCTTAAGGAGTAGTAGGCATTCCCTCATGGCAGACAGAATTCCTGTATCGCTCTTTTCACACTTACTGAGGCTCTGTTCCAAAACACTGCGAGCTGCCTTGCAGGGGCCGGGTTTAAGCCGAATAAATGAATAGAGAATCCATCATACATCACCATAAAGAAGTCTGCTGTTTCACAGGAAGGACAAGCTATGACATTTTGGTTCAAAATTAGATGTATCGATGAATTAATTGTTCACAATAATATCAATATCATGCATTAAGAAAGACTGAACTGAAAAAAGTGAACTTCCATTACTTGCTGGAACCCCCCCCCCCCCCTCCCTCCCCTTTATTTATTTATGGATTAAAAACTAATTTTATGCATTAAATCAGGTAGAAAAAGCTAATCTGAAAACAGTTACATCTAAATTACCTTGTTTTATTTCAGTCAAAAATCATTTTTAACATCACTAATCAACTTAAATACGTTCATTTATGGAAAAAAGGGTTAAAAACTCACTTTATGCATTAAATTGGGTAGAAATAGCTCTGTAAGGCCACGATTGCTTGTTACCACTTTTTAAAGTATAGGTTTTGGAATAGAGCATTATGTTAAGTAGAAACAGGAATTAAATTGAAAACAAAAAGTCTACGTCCCATATTTCACTCAGATTAAACTACTGAGAAAAAATAAACAAACAAGCAAACAATATAGTGCTGTACCATAAAGGAGCATTCATAGTAAATGCAAACAAGAGGGGTGGTGATCGAGGGGCTCTATGCATGCCCTCAACAACAACAACAAAAAAAAGACATACAACAACAGAAACAATCCAAGACAATATTCCTGTAGGCCGCAGCCATCAGTCAAAATGATGAATGTGAGTAACTAAACTGTGGACATAGATCTGCCAGGTCTTGCCTGGTCCCACTGACATCGCATTTAATTATAACGCATGTCTAATTGAAAGCCCCCTGGAAAAAGGCGGGATATTGTGGTCTCTCTCTCTGCCCGTGGCAGGCCACGGAAAGTTAATTAATTAGGAGGCACCTCCTCCCTCCTTTATCTTGAGTTACTATCAGCCCTGCCTCACTGAGCTGATGAGATTTTCAGCTAGCTTTTCATCTCGTGGAAGAAAAAAAAACAGAATGGCGTGAGGAGAGTGTTATCAAATGAGCTGTTGAAGCAGCCAGTGAATATGTCATTGACTGTGACTGCTCCCGGAGTGAATGGTGATTTATCCACATGACTCCTGTCATGCTAACTGTGTGTGTGTGTGTGTGTGTGTGCATATGTCTGTCAGTTCTCGTGGATCTCTTTTTCCCCTCATTCAACGCACCCGGATGCGTATTAATACCATTCTGCTCTCAAACCGGCCCTCAGCAACCCATCCAGCTACACCCTGAACCTGAACTTGCATCTTCTACATAAAGAGGATCAATACTTTACAGTCCTGTGCTGAGCATGATGTTGGAGGTGAGATGCACTCATTTATAAACTCAGATAGCACAATAACTTAAAAAGAAAATGAAAGACTCCACAAACTATGCTTTACAGCTTGTATGTGTTGAAAGCCAAGTAAACAGGATTTGTGAAACACTGACAGGGCGCCCACTGATCCCTTCAGTGCTGACTGCAGATGAGACACTTTAAAGATGTTTATATTTATCCATCTTCTGTGCATCTGTGTCTGTGTATGTGTGAATTAATAATATGAGTATCAGGCCACCAAAGAGTTTCTGTCTCTTCATAATGGAGACTGACAACAAGGTAAACTTCTTCCTCCACCATAAATGACGTGCTTGTGGGTAGAGTTGGGACCGGAGCAGGTGGCTAGCATGGACCAGGGTGTGTTTTTAAGTGTGTGAGTGTCTCTTGCTCTGCCATAGAGGTAATTAGTGAACCCCTGAACCTGTGGAACTCTGTTGAAAGGCTGCCAGCAGCTAGTCAGCGGTAAATCAAGAACCTCAATGCCAAATCAAAAGAAATCAGTTGATCTCTGCATAAACATGAGATCGGAGACACACCAGGCGGCGTCTGCCTGCTCTGACACCCCCGTCCCATCAAATCAACTGCTTCAACACCCCCCAAGACACACACACACACACACACACACACAAACACAACACCATCCCTGATATACAGAGTCACTAAAGTCACTAATGCTCATCTCACCTATAGATATATATTCTATGCTTTGGCTGTTTACCTGATTCACAACTGAGAATAAAATGTGCATTTTTAAAATTAATTGAGAAAATATTAAAACAAAAAGTTTTCTTGAAGATACACACGATGTGGACCTCTACACAATTATTATTATTAAATGGATCAATACATTAGCTGTTGTTTCTGGGGGAGAGCTGGGATGCATGCAACACTTCTTTGGTTTTACTCATTTATTTAGAAAATGTCTAACTGTTTTAATAAATTCTGTCTCAATCTTAGTCACATTATAGTGTCAATTAAATGTATAACTTATGTGATTAAATTAAAGTATACAAAGGTGGTATGTCATACAGCATACTAAAAAGCTCTATAATGTGAGCTGTTATATTTTATGTTTACATACTAATATGAGTCAATACAAATCTTTAAATACCAAATGAAGGACTGCTTTCAAGTGTGACATCAGATTGAAAGTAAACACCACCTAGCAAGAAATCTGTTAAAGGCATGCCAACATTAGTAAAAAGACAACAACTTTCTTAGGAGTATTTATGCCAAATGTACATATTTTAATAATATTGCCATCAAATCAGGTCTAAAAACAGCCACAAAACATATTTAACTTCTGAAGGAGAGAGAGAGAAAGAGGGGAGAGAATTTGTGTGTTAACAAAACCAAATACAAGGAATATACTAACTAAAAATACTAATAAAAAATATTGGCACAAATGCTTACCACAACGATGTGTTATTTTGGAAATAAGGAGACAATTGAATTGCAGTTGCAAAGAGCAGCAAGATAATCACTATGAGTGCATTTAACTTTAAATAAAAATCAAATTTGCGTTTATTGAATGAAATGCTCACTCCTACATTGAGTTAATGCAATTCTTGCTATGCATTTTCAAAACTGTATATTTTAAAGTGTGACTAACAAACTTACTCAAAAACTCTATTTTTGTTGCATACGTTATGGAAAAGAACATGGCTGACGATATCACTCGGATGCACCTTTAGCCACTAGCGCATCAGCTCTTGCTCAGTAATTAGCATGTTGAGAAATCAGCGTTGTCGTATTTCAGCATTCCTACTATGACTAAAGAAAACAAGTATGCATCATTATCAACTCTTAGGGGTAGAATTAAACATTTTTCTAAAGATGCTTGCTCATTTAAACATGGAGACAACGGCACTGGGTAATTTGTGACATATCAGGTACGAGGAAAACATTTGATTATAATTAGATGCTAATTAGCAAGATAAAACAGTACAGGAAGTCCTGTCCTGATAATGAAAATCGTCAGAGAGCAATGTCATACTACTTTTGTCATACTACACACAATTTGTGTTCTACAAAATCCTTAAGGATCCAGGTGATTTTAATAAACACAAAGCAGCCAGACTGTATTGTATGACGGTTTGAGTGAGTGAGTGAACAGACATGCCTTATTCTTTTCTCTCCGAGCCCTAATTGGACCAGTCAACAGCAGCCTGGCCACATCAGTGTTATATACTCAGACACATCCATTTGTTTAACAACCTCGAGCGTTTGAAGAAGACAGATGAAAGGGGAGTCTTGGACAACTGCATTAGAGCCTCACGGCCACAAAAGAAATACCCTGCTTCATTAAAATGATAATACGGCAAAAAGACCACAGCCCACGTGCGTACTCTCTGAAGTACACAAAGCCTCGTATTAGTCTGCGCAGCTACAGTAGATCCCCCCCCTCTTCCCAATCAAATCGAACTGTCATCTGAGGAGACAGGTCATTTACATTCATGATAAAATGATCTTGCATTTTTTATTTGTCTTGGAAATTAAAGACTTACTTAATCATTGTGGATTGAAGTGGGGGCCCGGGCGATGTAGTCATGTGTTTCTGATTGCATTAGGACTGATGTGGCATGGCGTGATGGATATTTAATAGTTAAGCTGTCCCTCTGTATCATGTCACGGGCCCCTGATGTGCTCGTAGCTCTGCAGTACGGCGGCAGTTGCAGGATAGCTTTAATTATTAGGCCGATCATGGGAGTAGGTCTAGAAGAGAAGGAAAAGAGAGAGCCTATCATGAAGAGCATCTTTACCTGTGAAGGTGAAAGGTACTTGTGACTTGTGATATTGGTGTCAGAAGCTAACTTTTAACCTGTTCAAGGGAAGTTCACCTAAAAATGGTAAAGAACCCTCTTGTTGTTCTAAAGCTGGAACACAAAATTAGATATTCAGAAAAAATTTAGTAGTGCGTTCCTTGGACCTCCACATGTTTTTCATATATACTTTTAGGTTCCTCAGAAAAAAAGAAATGCTGTAAATTTAATTTTTGAGAATTGCATATATACATTTACACACTATCATTCAAGGACACATTGAACTTATCAAAAGTGAAAGTGAAGAGATTAATGTGCATAATGTTCTCTTAAACTTTTTATTACAAATCATATTAAATATAACTAAATAAATTAATTATTTAAAAAACATATATATATATATATATATATATATATATATATATATATATATATATATATATATACAAAAATATTGAGCAGCACAGCTGTTTTCAACAACACGATATTTCTGGACAACCAAATCAGCGCCTTGAAAATGATTTCTGAAGGATCATGTGACACTGAAGACTTGAGAAATGACAGCTTTGCCATCACAGGACAAATTACATTTAAAATATATTGAAATAACATTTATTTTAAATAATAATAATAAACATAATAAATTACAATATTATTTTTTTTTTACTGTTTTTAAATACATATATAGAGCAAGCCCCTGTGAAGTACTGATCCTGGCTTGATACAATTTGTATCAGTATTTTGATAAAATACTGATACAATTTATCAGTTGCAAAAGAAATGGCTTTAGGAGGCCATAAATTAAGTCATTCACAAAGTGAAAGTTATAAAGTCAAACAAAACATAAAATATTATTTTGTACTTGCAGAAATACTATAATACTGTGAATCTTATTTTATTTATTTTTTTTGCTCAAATACATACTTGTAGATCACCTCATTCTGCACAAATGTGGTTAAACACAATGGCCGCTTTATGAGTTAATAGTAAGAATGAAGGGCTGCTCTCGCGGTGGCATCTTTTTTTCTCTGCCGCCTGAAACAGATGATGGGCCATCTGCTAGAGGACAATGCTAATCACAGGGCGGCGCGCAACGCTGGTGTGGATGAATGGCCAGGCTGGGCTCTCACATGTCGAGTGGCTCGTCCCACAATGCAGAGCGCCGGTCTGCCAAGTCCAGTCCTCTGCTCTGGCCCTGCCTCTTTCCTGTACCCACGCTCCCGCCAGACAGCCACCACACACATGGCGTTTCCTGTCAATTGAGTAAGTTTTTGGTTGTGGTCCCACTGATCCCACTGACACAAATGGGTAACAACATGGATGTTTAGTCATTTCCTACTTCCTCGTAGAAGTTACGGGTCAATGACTATTCTCTAAATGATCACTGATGGGTTACATCTGCATACTTTGAGAGGTTTTGTTTTGTTTGGATTTGATGCGTTTTTTTTCCCCATCTCTCATCTGGTATTGAAGAATCGACTGGTAGATGTGTCAATTGAACTCAATTATCACAGTTATTATCTTAGAGAAGCCACTCTTGCGGTTTTAGAAAAGAGTGATATTTCGCACCACACTAAGCGGATACAGAAGCCAGACGTCCCAAACACAGGCAGTTAACATTAAATGGAGTATTACATTCTTCATCCGTCGATATTTCATGGGTGGGCCCCTGACACGATCACTCTTCCAACCACCTCAAGTACAAATATAGTCTGCAGAAATCAAACAGCCATCCTCTTTCTCAGCATTAACGTTTACAACACCAGGAAATTGGTCCTTAATTCCTTTATCCTCCGAAAATGTGGGAAGCTAATCAGGCCTTACACATTTTTATGAGCGAATAAAAGCCAGTGCCAGGTTTGAGCACTGCGTTGCGTTGGGTGCAGAACACTGGTCCTGTCCTCATGTTCACGATGCTTTCCAGCTGTGGCTGAGGCTGCACTGCAACACTGTGTGTTTGACTGAAGAAACAACATGAATTAGGCCTGTACCCAAGGCTGTGATGCTTCCAGCTCTGCCTGTGTTGCTATTGTAGTGTGTTGAAGCAGATGTGATTTTGTAACAGCGGTGTCCCCGTTCCTGTCTGATTAGGTGTGTCCTCTTAAAAACGTCACAGCTGTGGCATTTTATGTGTATTTAGAATGATGGATATACAATGCCACAAGCAGAAATTATAGGGAATGCTGGTGATAAACTGAAAAAGTCTTGCAATTTGGAGCTTGTTAAAGGAATCGGGAGCGTTTGTGGAGGAAGCCAGATTGTAATGCCCCTCGGTCTCCATTTTGGGCCTGAGGCTTTGTCTTAAACTGTTGACTATGGTTTACTCTGGCTGGAAAACCTTGCAGATGTCAAAAACATTTGTGTGTAACAGGCTTAATATAATTCACTTAATTTTGCTTACATTTTTGATTTAATGTTATCATAAATCAATAAATTAGAACATAATTTCATGCACAGGAAATTATTAAAACTATTAAAGTCCTAGCTAATTGTTGTAAGCCTTTTAGGCCTTATGCGTCATGACAAATTATAATTAATATATACATTTTTCTTTTAGCGTGTTTTTAGCAATTTAAAACTTTCATTCAGGGCCTCTCTCTTTCCGTTCCGTTCCGCCATGGCACTTCATTCTAATGTACCAGGGCTTAGCAAAGCGGATTCCATGTAGAAAATAAAAGCTCAGACAACTGCATTACTGTCCGACCTGTCAGGTTCTTTAAATATATGCTCAATCCTCTCTGCCAAGCCCTTAAAAGCAGTGCTGGCAGAGAAAGCAAACTGGGAGTGACAAAAGAAGAATGGACTTTTAAATGTATTTTTATACATTCACAAGGAGTTCATTCTGTTCCCCATGAATCAATAATAAGCAGTGTGCCACAGACCCGGGATACAATTATCCACCCTGAAGAAGCTCACCTGTCACAATGATGTCTGAGGAACTGAATATGCTGTCAGGTGTAATAGCGTTCATTTCGCTGTTCCCACAGAACTTAGGATTCACCATCAGGTCTAAAAGAACATGACTGTATATACACTATACACACTGTATATAGCTGCACTAAAGCAATGCAAATTCCATTACTACAGTATATTCCAGTTCCTCTTATTATTTTGTAGGGGGAACAAATATATTTCTTTTAAATGCGAATGATGAAATAATTTCAATAATAAGTGAATTTAAACAATTCTTGTAAAATTAATTTAAAACAATTCTCGTAAAAGGAGTGTTAACATGTTACACAGACTTAACTTTTTCCGTTTTTATTTTTTTAATTTCTAAAATTAGTCTTAACTATGTATTAAACAACAATAGTAAACGAACCACAAAATGTGGTAACATTTCTTTTTTTATATATATAAATGCAACTGACCAAACGTTTAATGCATTTCTTGTCATGCAGTAAGAATAGCCAGTCAATAACTACAAGTCTCACAATCAGTCAAGCTCTGTTTGATTCACTAAAAAAACTGATTCAAACTCAAATGAGTCACTGATTCAGGAATTGGACTACAGTATACTGGTCACGCTGTATGTTTCCTGCTATAGATTCACTACTTAATCAGATGCTGCTAAATTAGTAGTGTAGGAAACTGTCAGTTTACTTGCCATTACTTTGGGGTTCAGTCTGCATCAAGGGGATGCATCATGTCCAAGAACAGTTACAGGAAACAAACGTCAGTTTAAAAAAAAGGAAACAGTTACTAACACTGACATAAAAATTACTGAAATTACAACTACATTAATTAAAGTTAGCCACTTGAAAATGAACAATAATTATTTGAGAACAAAACCAATGTTGGTGTCTTGGTGGGCACATTTCTCTAAAAGCTACATGTATGGTAGCAGCATGCACACACTTGTTGTGTTACATTTAATTTTTTTTTTCATGCAAGCCATCTGTTTTTGAAACAACCTTCAAGAAATTCAAAACAGAACATGTTATGCACTAAGGGCTTGAGTCCATCCTTTTGGTCCATAAGGAGTCGCCCTTTAGTGGGCAGCTCTGTTATGATGGGCACTGGGGAAGGTCCTAATAGGGCAGTAAATATTTGGTAGAGGGTAATGGGAGCGGATCCAACTGATTCTCAGACCAGTTCACAGCAGATGTTTGCATGTTGTGCCTTCTGGAACAGACGCTATCACTCTGTTTATTTCACTACCCTTTCATTTGCATGGTATCCTGACTACCTGATAACTACCAACTAGAAAAATTCAGGAGAGGATCCTCTGAGAAACGTTTACACAAAAAACTAAAACTTTTATCATAGTGGATCTTATGCTTCATTTCACGCAAGGATGCCTGACAGAGAATAATTTTTAACAGCATGAAGATATTAACACATCTGTGACAAAAACAAATAAATAATAATAATAGAATAAAAACAACTAAAACTATAATAGTTTATATAATATCAATGATATGAATAACACTGGTGCACATGATATAGTGCTTTGACTCACAGCCTCTGGAAATGCAGATTTCAAAGCACTTTTGGCCTCCAGTTTTAGTCAATATACTGTAATACAATTATGGAAAATGGAAAATTGGAAAATTTCCAGTAAATTTCAGGAACATTCCAGAAATTTTGGAAACTTTCCAGGGTTTTTGGAATCTGCCAGGATTTTATACCGTAAATTTTCTACCCCTTTAAAACCATAAATACAATAATATAAAGTTTTCACACAAAATCTGACAACTAATCCAAACACTGTGTTGACTGACAGACCGTCTTAACTCCAAAGCTAAATGTAATCACTGGAATTGAACACTATAATTACACTAATTAACATGTGCAGTGACATTTGAATCCTTATTTTTCTTGGGCTCTTGTACATGTGCAGTTGTGTGGGCTGGTTTGTATTGTAAACAGAGTCTTCAAGAAGAGACCAGACATAATTAAAATCCCTGATGGCGGGATGTTAAAAAACATACGTGTTGCAAATTGCGGCCCATCTGCTGCAGTGCATGGCTTTATGAGCGCGGAGCATTGCTCAGCGGTGGGTCAGGGATGGTGCAAACTGATGGATGACAGCGGAAGACCAGGCCGCTCCCATTAACATGTAGACTTCAGAGAGTGTATGTGTGTACGTGTTAAAAGATGACAGCACTGGGCTGTCAAAATTAATTTAACGGCTAACCATTCAAAAATCAAAGCCAGTAGTTAGGTCATATTATTAGCATAATGCATTTTCGGGCTAATTTCCTAACATGAATATTACCTTGAGATGACAGTAATATCACAATGACATGGAAAAACAGCAATACTAGTTTGGTAACAATAGTTAATAATAATAGTATGGTAACAGATTTTTTTTTTATTATATCTATTAATAATAATATTATTATTTACTAATATAATGTTATATAATATGCAACAGATCACTACTCAGTTTACATTAAATTATTTTTTATTATGGATATATAACATATATAACCACTTTCCTAACCACTTACCAACTTGCAATATAATATTGTCGAATCATTTTCCATCAATCACTCATACCTAATAGACCCAAAGAGTGAAATGTGAATGGAAGTTAACACTGAGGCTTTCAGAGTGACAAACCTGGACGGCACTGAGAGAAATTGAATGAATACACAGAATGACAAACAGCCCTTTACTGTAACATTTCAACAGAGAGCTCCAAGAGAGACATTACCCCGCTGAAATAAAAGCGCTCACACCATTTGTGCTGCGGCCATCACTTCATCTGATGCCCTGTGTGTCGGTGTCAGTGAAACGCTATTCATGTCATCTTTTCCAAATAATTTACCAAGTGCAATTAGCAGTCGGAAGTTGTCATCTCATCTGCAGGCTTCTGGAAACCGTTCGGTGGCTTTGGAGTTAACGTATTAAAGACACTTACAGCCTGCATTAAAAAATAAACGTGTGGATCTCTGGTGATTACCCGGCACCAGAAGAAAGAAATGACATTTCCCTGAAAAATTAGAAACAAACCTGTTTGACAGCCCCTGTTAGCTTAGAACAAATGGGAGACATGGGACACACTTTCATAAAAAGCAAGTGAAGGCAACCTATCCTTTGGTGTCGGGTAATGGCTCCTCGTTGTTAGATTCAATGGAAAAAGCTATTCATACTGTTGTGTGATTGAAAAGAAAATTGAATCCTTTTGATGTTATAAATGTGTCTATTACTGCATTTGCACACAAAATTTCAATGGAAATTACAGAGAAAAGAGTGATTCTCTGAGGGAGAGGGGTGACATATTGAATTCTATTCCGGCCTGAATATCAATATACTGTACGCCTGGCAGAATGACTCCAAAACCATATGATTTTTCACACTGGCGTCAGAGTAAATAGGGTGAAAGGCTAAAATTGCAAAACTATATATATGAATGTTAATGCATAGATATTTCCCAAACAACCTTCTCTATTTGCCACATAGTTATAGGAAACTTTTCATTGCCGACTGCAGAAATCTCCCGAGGAGGTGCTCGGTCCCCCCGAAGTTCACAACGTGTACGACTACAAAAACACTGGCGGTCTGTGTGGCGCACTTGCCATATTAAAGGGCCTTTTGATAGGGCCTCTAGCAAGATATAATAGAGCTGTTGTGCATTTACAGGTAGTTAAATAATCAGCAAATAGAGTCCGGGAGATGGGTTCAGCCCAGGTTTGTGAGAGGAATGTGTTCCTGAGAGCCCTATTCAATTTAAGAATTTCTGAAGCTGCCACTTCAAGCAAAACACTGCCGCACCTCCCTGCTCTATCAAGAATATAGCCATTGAAGGTCCCCTTCAAAACACAGCAGTTGTCTTTAGCTCGGCGACTGTTCCTGGCTTCAGGTAATGTCGGCATGTAGCAGCCAAAAGTTCTCTGAAAAGACTCTTTAATCGGGCCTCACACGCAGCGCTTCCGAAAACATCAGTCACAGCGGTCTGTGTAGAAAACAAGACTTAACAGTGTGGTGTTAGAGATGTGTGCAAATACAATTAAAAAAAGATAAAAACATTTCAAAACAAACTTATAAGACATGACCAGTGACCTGACACCCGATACGCAAGAAGCCTCAAGGCTAAACGCACTGTCACTCCTCGTCGAGCATGAAGCACTCTCTGATCACTAAACTAGGGATTTTTTCAATTGCCTTGATGAATACATTGAGAGGCTATTCAGCGATGCACACATTTGATGTTCCAGGCCTACGATACAACATTTCTGAAGTCTGAGAAAAAGCTTGTAATAGCATCCTTTTGACGCATCTGTAATAATTATGGATACATTCAAATTGAACAGCGTCTTCCACACACTGGCGCAAGTCATTGTGGGTAACACATAAATCATTTAACTGACTAGTGATGTTAATATATCGGCACTTTTGAAGCAACGCACAAAGGTACAATGATTGCTTCAATTCAAAGGCAGTCATATTACAAATCCAAATGTAAATCAAGGTTCAAAAAAACGTGTTTGCATTAATTTCCTGCATTTTGGAGAACAGATTTGCAGAGAATGTTTAGCAAATTAAAAAAAAAAAAAGCAGATGGCAACCCATTTTTACACTCATTACTGAAGTAGATGAACAAAGTTTCCACCCCAAAGAACATTCAACCAAAACATCAGAATGATTAAAAACAAATCACTCTGTGTGTTGGGATCTTGGGATACCCATACATAAGCACTAATGAATAATTTCAGCGCTACTCAAAACTCTACACAATTTGAACATTTGCTTTATTTATTTTTTTTCTACTCCTCGCTCCTGGATAAAGAGAGAAAGAAAAGAAAATAGCATTGAAGACAGAATCTCTCTTTATTTAGAATATTCACACCCTTGTGAAGAGCCTGTATGTACGTTGAAGTTATTTTCTCATTTTGAGGGTGAGAAAAAGATGAGTGACAAAAAACAGCTCTTGCTGTTAGCATGGGGCATATTACCCAGGGATGAGAGCTCATTTATTAGCATGTGATTAGCAGTATGGTGAGTGAGTGAGAGCTTTGGCCTGTCATGACACCGCTGCTGGGATCAGAGGACTGCAGCATAGTCCAGTTTCTTTCTTTTTTGCCCTCCAAATCTTTTTCACAACAATTTCAGATAGCTACAGCAATCATGAACCATCTCATTTTCAACCTAGGTCTTACTAATTCTGTCATCGAGACATCGGTGAAAATTCATCTATATCATGCATGTTTGGGCCAGTGCTGCTGGTCTAGCACGTGGGGGAAATCTAAAATGATGAATTAATAGCGCAGAGGGAACATTCATGCCCTGGCAGAGGTCAATTAACGCTGGACAGTGTATACTGGAGGCTTAAAGCACATTTTTAGTTGTCAGGCTTTCAATGATGGCCTACAGCTTTGGTCTACACAACTGTCTGAAAATCGAGTTCAAAATCTTTTCGAATAAGGCCTACAGTACCATGTAAAGTCAAGTGACAGTGAATTTCTGGGGACTTCAATGTTTTACAAATGACGACGTCTCCAAAGGGAGGTTTTTGGCAATTTTTTTCAGGTTTTGCTGACTTTTGGGTATAAATTAGTCCCCAAAATATTGTTAAATAGGTACACACACACACTCTTACATTTTTTTGACTGAACTAAACTACTAATCAGATCATTAAAATTAAAACTAATATTCAAATGTAATGCGTCTCACACACACACACACACACACACACAATCATACATAGTAGGCCTATGGCATACAGTGAAATGCTTTTTTTCAACTCTGCACACAAGTAATAAAAATTCACAAGAAAAGCATACAATTAAAAAAATATATTATAAACTATTATTGAAATTGTATTTTTATATAATTTAATACAATAATAATTTTTTACTAATTCAGAACATATAAGACTAAAGTTACTGCCAAAGTATATAGTGCTGAAACAATAAAAGAAATTAATTAAATAGATAAATAAATGGGCATTTACAATCTAAAGTAAATTTACGTTTCAAAATCTCCTAAAAATAAAAAAAATAAAATACCTAAAAAAAAGTCAATACACAGATTTTGCAGAAAACTATTGCGAGTTCTTTCTGGTTGAAAACCACAAATTCACTGAGACGGTCTGATACTTACATTGCTTTCTTTACTATCCAAGACAATAAAATCAAACTGATCACATTTTAGCTTTTGCACTATTCTATATAAGAACATCACTTCCCCCTCCTCTTCTGTTGTAAAACGCTGAGGTCTGTGGACCATTAATATCCAAACAGTAAGAGCCCCTGCATCAATATATCAGTATGAAGCCCTGGGAAGGAGGTCAGGAGCACAACCCTCAGTATATTCATCCTCTCACATTCTCGTGCGCACACGCTTATACAAAGCACCAGCTAAACAAGGTCTGTCAAACTTGGTAATTACACATTCATCACCTCTGAGATGTGGCGGGGTGATTGGATGCCTTCAGCAAAGAAGCAAGCTTGTCACTCCGGTATTAACAGTTTCATTAGAACACAGTGATTATGCTAAATGAATCGACGCTAGGGCTCGACACCTTGGCCGTGAAACTGAGGAAATTCTTAGAATGCGGCTCCTGATGCGCCAAGATGATAGAGGGTGGGTTCGGGGGGTGAAAATGCAAGGTTGGATGCACAAAGAAACTGATTATCAAATCTTTAATCCAATTAATTTTCCTCAGCGCAACAGAATACATCAGATTCGTGAAACGGCAGTCCCACGCGGTCTGGAGACTGTGTGAACTGCTCTGATTGAGTTAAATTGAGATACAATATAATAATTATGAACTGGCTCGAGAGACAAGGCAGGGCTCATCTCTGGCAGTGCGGTTCTATGGAGAAACTGTTTGTTTGTATTAATCACAGTCAGCCGGGTGTGCTGCATGGGAGAAGGGATATTCACTTCACGCTCAGCCCACGGTCTCCAACAAAAACAACGTCCTGGTTCTATGATTAAAGCGCTCTTGAGTGCCGCGAAAATGTCCTCTGAACAGATAACTTGAGATGATACCAGATCCAGCCGTACGTAACAAATGAAAAAGAAGGAAATATTTGCGTCGCCGCGTTCCCTTGCGGCTCCGTTCAAATAAACCGATGGCAGAATAATTTAATCACATGCCAGCTGGAAATTTGCTAAATTGATTTTGGTTAAATTGTCACAGAATACAAAATGAGCCAACTGGGCCAACAGGAGCATTTTCTACCTTGTTTTGGTTTCACCCTAAAGGAGGAGTAGAGCTATCCAGTAAGGTCAAAGACTCTGAGGTCAGAAATAAGCTGGCGAACAAGAGCTTCCCTGCAAAAGCTTTGACTAACAACCCAATCCAAAGCAACGGCCAGCTGAAACCCCGCCGCCGTCCTTGCACTAACTAAATCAAGATCTCTCTTAGATCTCACAGCCATCCTCCATTTGATTGTCTTGAAGGAAATCAGAGAGAATTCCACAGAGGACTCAGGACTCACAATTTGGTGACAAAGATGTAATGATATAGGAAATTATCTTCAACAAGTACCTTAAAGGTCAGGGTAATTACATGCCAGAAAGAAAAACAAGCCTGACCCTTAGCAATGCTTACAATTCCTCATTGATTTTCTATAGACAAAGAGAATTTAATAAATTTAGCTACTGTAACCAGACCAGGTGGTCAATCATTGTCCTATTTTCAAAGCCCTTGATGAGAGATGTGGTACATCAGGGGAAAAAATAGAGCATTGTTCTACTTAATTACAGCATGTCAGAGACAAGAACATATTTGCATTTTAAACAAGCACTTAATCTGATTGGAGGACAATTGTTATAAATTTCATTAAATATGTGGAGGGCAGCACATGCTGTCTCTTCTCTGCAGAAAAGAGGCAGCTGGGGAGATCTGGCTAAAATAACCCAAGTTTGCAGCATTCCAGAAGGAAAAAAAAGAAAGAAAAAGAAATAATCATTAAAAAAAAAAACTTTCTATCCATTTCTGATTCCTAATTCATGTTTTCTTCCAAAACTCGGTATAGTTTGAAGATGTATTTTCTTCCCTTTTCCTGTCAATGTTTAATTTCTTTTCCTAGCTTTTTCAAGTTCTTTTTATTCCTTTGGTTCAAATACTAGATGTATATGGATCTCGAGAAGAAAGAGGGAGGAAGGAGACTGAAATGCATGGCGTAAAAGAAATAAATAATAAAATCAACTGTGTGCCCTAACAATTTATGACCATTTTCTCACAATTTCCTGCAGTCAATTTAAAGTGTGCTCCACTGCTTCCTGCATATCTAACAGCCTCCTCAGTGTCTTTATCTACAATTCCTCTTATTTACAGATCGCTGGTGGAACAGCTGCTCCTACACTTGCCCCGAATCCATGAAGTGATGTTTTGCAATATACCATTTAATTTTTAATGCTGATATTCATTTCTCCTTCAAAACACTAGAACTTCCATGGAGAGGCGGCTTTTGATGACAACTACACAACATCCAATAGACTGAAAAATGGTGGAATTAATGGAGATAAACAGAGTGATATCAAGCAAACAAACCAGAGGGTAAACACAGGGGAACTTTACACAGTAAATATACATTTTGTGAATGTGAAATGAGAGAGAGAGAGAGAGAGAGAGAGAGAGAAAGAGAGAGAATGATTTCCGTCTGGTTTGGCGACTGTTTTTAGAGTATATCAAAGAGCGCTGAGAGGAATTAGTCGAGAAAAAAAAAAAAAACTACAGCGTAAAACTAATAACAAAGGTAGAACTTATAATATAATATTTAAATATAAATAATATAGATTTAGAAATAAAAACTCCCTACTAGTAAAATATTAATTGAAAATACTACATTGTTGATGTGTGCATGCACAAACAAGTATGAAAGCAATCTATAGAAATACATTTTGAAAAAGCAGACAAAGTAACTCTAAATATGCTATAGAGAGAGGAAGAAAGCGATACAGAGACAGAATCCAAGCACCTGTCTAACAAAAGCGGAAGGCTTTCAAAAATGAGCGTTCACACACAATTACACTAGAGAGGCCTGCTGCCATTGTCACCAGCCTGTTCTTTCCGTACCCCCTCCTCCCGATGACAAAAAAAAAAAAAATGACGAAAAAAAAATTTCACCAAAGCAAGTTGCGATGCACCTGCATCTGCTCATTCATAGTGTGCGATGGGCTGGATCCACGCCAAGCCTTCCTACTTCAACCATTGCCAGGGACCGTACATATTGATTTGCAATACAGCATAATAGGCCATCAGCTTAATTATTACTGAAGAGAGGACATTGTTCTCCGGTATTTTTCGCCCTTCCAATCCCAGAGAATTGCACAGAAAAAATTAATGACTCATGATGCCTACATTTGCATAACTTCCAAACAATATGCTTTATTGGAGATTGTTGAATGAAGCTGGAAGTTTATTTATATGTCTGTGTGAAGATGTGAATAGCAAACATTTTTGCTCCTGGTTCTGTGATCATAGTTTGTGTTGATAAAAAGGATAGGAAAAGAGAGGGAAAAGAGCAAAAGAATGCAAGAGGGTGAAAAAGAAAGACAGAACAAACAAACAAGTGAAAGAGAGAAACAGCAGTAGAGCAAAAGAAAATGCAAACAAAAGAAGCGAACAAAACTGAAAAAATTAAAAAAGAAAGTAATGCAAAAGACACTAAAAGAAGGTGGAGAAAAGACTATAGAAACAGCTAAAGCAGAGAGAGAAAAGAGTGAAAGAGCAACAGAACAAAAGGTAAAATAGCAAAAGACACAAAAGAAAGAAGGTAAAACAAAAAATAAGGGAAAAGGAAAAGTAAAGGGAAAAGTTAAAGGAAAAAGAAAAGGGAAAGGAGAGGTGAGGTGAGGAAAGACACAAGGAAAAAGAAGCTGAGAGCTCTGCTCTGTCTGATGATAAAATTATTCACACATTGTAAGTCTTGGCTTGCACATCACAGGAAGTTCAGAAGTAGACTCTGTCTAGAAATGGGAAGTGGGTGGAGATTCAAAGGAAAGAACGGCACAGGAATCAAAAAACTGCCTGAATTTAAGATGTGTGTGTAAGGTAGGCGTTATATATTTGATAAGGAAACAATGAGACAGAGAGATATGCATTTTTATGTGGGCGTTTAAGTGTGATTATACTTGGGTGAACTCAAAATACAACATTTATACTCAACATTTCTAAACAAGAGAGAACTCACAGTCTCTTAATGCAACTGCATTGTAAACATCCACACGCATGTGTCAGGAAGTTTCATGTATAATAAATTGTATCGCTTATGAACCAAAACAACAAACCCTCTGCTTTCTGATCCAGTTACGGTACTAGTTAGTATTCTACTATTCCCCATATCTAATATTATATAGTTATTTGACTGGGCAAGACCCTTCAATCTAGTCCTCTAAGCGCCTATAGACACCAAAGTCAATAAGCCAATAAAAAAGAAAAAAAAAATCTAACAAGCAAAAAGACAAAGAAAATTACTCATCTGTCATTCAGCTGACGCTTTTATCCAAAGTGAATACAGCAAGGAAACCTTTGATCTTTTTGTTACCAGCCCAGATCTTTACCCAAGCTACACCCTTTTCACTAATGACGTCAATAACGGTGAAATGTCAAAGAGCGGGGGCTGCTGGTATTGCTGCACATCCTTTTTCAGGGACACGAGAATGTTTTTCAATCACTTATCATGCTTTCAGACAGTGAATTGATTTTGCCCTCATTTTTATTATTTTTATCTGTTCTTTTCTCGCATGACTAGGTTAACTGAGGTTAGTCTGGGTGCGTAAGTCAAAGGCCCGTCAAATGAAGGCACTGCATCAATGTACTGTAGGCTCTGCATGAGAAAGCTGGGCGGCAGTGTTTCCCAGTGTGAGAGTAATGAGAGAACAGAGTGAGGACATGTTTTAGTGTGCCGTGGGTCCGGTGGTCAAGTCCTCCGCTCCATGTTCAACGGAATCACGCCTCTCCGACTAGCCTGCTCAGGAATGCCTGGGACTGTTTGTGTTGGACCATCGTGAGTGTGGTTTTAACCCATTTCCTAGTACCAGGCACAAGAGTTAACTCATAGACCGAACAAAATGCCACTTCTTCCCAACGGCTCGACAAAAACTGCTGCCGGGAGAGCTCGTAAAATACTATTCAAACATATCACTGAGGAAACCAAAAACAAGTAGAGTATTATTATTCAAAAAAAATAAATATATTAACAAACCGGCGAAAAGATCACTGTGCACGTGTCTGGTTTTCTTTATGTCAGACTTCTTTATAACAGTTGGAGTTGTTGGATCTGCGCATGTCTAAAAGCAGTTCTGGATCTATCTGAACAGACTATGTGGAAGGTGAGCGAGAAATAAAGCCACGTCCCAGTTCTGAGGATACGGCAGCTTTATTCATGTCAGCAAACAGTGCAGCAATCTCCCAGAGAAATGGGCTTTGTGTCTACGGGGGTCCCAACAGAGTGGGCTCACAGATCTCTCCAATCTAATGCCTGGTCTGTTAACAGAAAGCACACAGAACAAGCAGGGCCAATTCCCAGCCTCCCCAGCCCCCTCTCCGCCAGCACAGCCTACCCCTTGCCCACAGATACTGTTTTCTTTGGCTGGCCGCAAAGTCCATGACAACTCCAGCAAGGGACTTATTGTTAAGACTTGGACGGGAAAAAGCTGCCAGACAGGTAAAACTGTCAGGTGGAAAAAAAGAGATATACTGTGGAGATGTGTGACAGATACAAAGAAAGCATTGTTTAAATAAGTATTAAAAATACATAACGCGAACAGCTGCCATTGTGCTGCCAACTCACTTAAGTAGTGTGTTATACTAGGTTTCAGGGTGGTGATATTTATCCATATGTGAAATGTGCCAGAAGGATCAGTCAGTGCAAGTGAAATGTGTGTTCAGGATTTAATTTCTCATTCACCAATTACCTCATCAATCTCAGTACTTCTTATTTCATTATGTGAGACAATAAACTTGTATGTAGTCCAGTATTCCTGTGTGGAAAAAAAGGAGGTTGAACAGCAAGTCACACTCTATTTTAATGTGTTGTTACATTTACATGCACCCAAATAATCCGATAACAATCAGATTAATGAGGCCTCAATCGAACCAAAAATTCTACATGTAAACACCTGAATTAATGAAGTTTAGGGTTCATATAAACAAAACCTTCAGAATCTGAAAACAGATTGGATTCATTCGGTTTGACGTAAATCAGTGCTTCTAAACAGATCTCATGTGAATTACAGTATTTCCTCCCTCACAAGAATAAGTTGTAACTAAACAACTCCATGGAACTGTATAAAAATATTCCATCGATGTCCTGGTTATGTTGTATGTATTTTGTGGTAGATCTTTTCATTGTTGTGGGAGGCAGTACGATCAATGTGCATTTGTCAGAAGTGCATACTGATTATACATGACAAACGTAATCTGCACTGCATTTTAGTAGCCCTGACAATGCATAAATTGTCTGATATTTAAGGCTGAAAGGATAAACTTTTCCATCTTTGACACAAAGGAAGTGAAAATGCTAAGAAGCTGCAAGGGCTAGCGCAAAAGAGGTTTGATTTGACAGATGAATACTTGAGCTCTGTCCAGATGGAGGAGGAAGGAGACGAGGAGGGAGAGAAAGTGAGAGAGTCTCATCAGTGGCTTTCAGGCTAGGATGTTTCATTATTACTCGTCTTTTGTCTGACTCTCTGTAGATCCTCCCTACTCTTGAGGCACGCTGCTGATGCTGGGTTAGGTGTGCCAAGTGGTTTTCAATTCAAAATTACAGTCCTTTTACTTTTCACTGGAAAAAACATGTAATGCATAAAGCCAAGCTTAACAGAGCAAGATGTGCAGAGCAGACTGCCAAAAGTCTTCCCTGTCTACTATGGCACAAAAAGACAATGAGAAGCATAACACAGAACCATCACCTGACTATAATGTATACACAATGATAATGTAAATGAACAATATGCCATGGGTCAAACATCGTCTTTTAAAAGTAAAAAAAAATTAAAGATAAAGTACCACCCATAATTTATTGAAAAAAATTAAATAAAAAAAGTTTACATTAAAATGAAAAGTCTGTCATCATTTTTTCCTCATGTTGTTTCAAATCTGAATTAATTTCTTTCCTTCCTGGAACACAAAATGAGATTTTAACACAATGTTGTCACTGCTCTTTTGCTTAAATTGGTAGTGAATTGCACCCAGGGGCTAAAAAGTACAAGTATTATTAAAGTGGCCTGTATTGCTCATGCTCTATATTTCTAGACTTCTGAAGTTGCTAAAGTTGAAAATCTCATCTGTGGAATTTAAATATGCACATTTTCAAGTTTGGCGCTTTGATATCAGTGATGTCAATCCTGATGTGATACATTTTAACATGCTATATTCCAATGTATACACAAATGTGAAAAAAGTTTGAGACCTGCCTTGTTAATAACGTCTTTTGGGGCATAAAGACCTGGAATATAATGTAACAGAAGTCATATGGAGTATTGTTACGGTACTTTTGGTACTGTTATAGTGTTTTTATCACACCATTCACTTTCATTCTATGTAAAAAAGCAACAAAATATGTAACGTAAAAAAGAAAGCAAGTCATACAGGTAAGTGATGACAGAATCTTCATATTTGGGTGAACTATCTCTTTATAAACACACAGTTTGGCAGTTAAGGTATACTTAAAAACTACTGTACCAAATGAATTGCAAAACATGCAGCTTTAAATTCACTCATTTCAGAGTCTATTTTTCCAATTGAGTCTGATTGGCTAAGCGTTCCATGTTCTGTTGACAAATTGGTTCTAAACATAATCACCCTTTGGACCTGAGTCATGGACCTGTGATTTATGCCACCCATAAAGCATACAAACCATATAGGCCAGTGCCAGATATGAAATGTATTACTTGAGGTCAATAAGCAGGGGGGCTGCATTTCAAAAGTGCTGACCCATATGTTTGCCAGGGCAAGACTCAAGCGCTTTGTTATAATATATGGCTGCCTGTCAAAAGCATTGTGACAATCAAATGACTTTATGTTTGGAGACAGAGAGGAAAACAGAAACAAAGTGTTTTAACGGCATAACAAAAAGCAATACTTCTATGCAACTTTACTGCAGTCTATATTTGAGCATTCCTCTTCTGTCCAAAACCACCTTTTCCTCTACTGTATAAAAGGGGCATCATTTCACAACTTCAAGGCACTTCCCTCTTTATCAGAGGTCTTCTTTGCCATAAAGATAAGTACTTTGTTCCATCTTAAATGGGATTTTCCATAAAAGCCACAGTAAACACATACTTCCAAGGCAAGGCTTCCTCCCCATAATTTTTCTAAGCTTTGCCTTTATGAGAGCCAATTAACTGTAAAGTGAAGAGGCTGTTGCATCCATGTTAATTGTTTTCCCCATTCACAGAAACGCTTGGAATGGGAGCTGTGCTGTGCTGGCTTACAATAGTATAAGAAAGATTGCATAACTTGCATCAGTCCACATTATAACTTAGCATGAAAAAGAATTAAAAGTAAATTAGTAGAAACTGACTAGTGATATCATTTTCATTTAGAAAATTCAAAAGAACAGCTTTTATTTTAAACAGATATTTTCAGTAATGTGAATGTCTTTACTGTCACTTTTGATCAATTTAATGCATCCTTACTGAAAAAATGTCTTTCAAAAAAAAAAAAGTTTAATATAATTAATTTAAAATATAATTTCTTTAACACAAAAAAACTTTTTAAGTGCTCCCCAACTACTCATCAGGAACAGAACTTAATAACAGAATAATAACTTGTGCAAGGATCTATTCACTGGCTAATGTCAGTGTTCATCAAGACACCCAAAAGAAATGATGTCTGTATAAACAATGACCTTAGGCAAAAGCCAAAGAATGAACTAGAGTTTTAAAATTCTAGTCCTTAAATAAGTTGTTCATGTGAGACCGCCAAAAATATCAATAATTTGAATCTTTCATAAAGACAGACAGGTCAAACAATACAAGTCAATTTTACTGAAAGAACAGCTATTTTTTATACCAAGGATTCACAGCCAGCAGTGTGCATCCTGGATCAATGTATGACGTTCAGTCAGGTAGGGTTTTTTCCCGCTTTATTTGTTTAATTTGATTAATTTGAACATTACAACAGCTTAAAGGTCAATTTACATTTAAGATGTTTATTATTAATGCATAGTAAATTCTGATCTAATGAAATTTCCAACATATCAACAGACACTTTAAAAAAGCGTTGTTTATAACAAACTGAAGAAGACCCCATAAGACATTAACATCTTCTGCAATGTTCTTTCCTAAAAAAATAATAAGAAGAAGAAAAATTGTATGTAACCTCCAGATATACAGTATGTATCTGAAGGTCTATTTGTGGAACACAGCACTCATCCTCAGAATTGTTGGATAAATACTGAGAGGCTGTGTAACTTCTGAAGCAGGGGTTCTCACATCATTGTGATGATTCATCATCATAAATCTTGGTGTTCCCCAGAATATCACTTTGCCTCCCTGTACAAAACTTAAGAGGCCGTCTAAGATCACTAAGATTCTCTGGGCACTCCGTAGCCATATTTACAGGAACACAGTCGCAAGGTCATGACATACACACATCAATTCAAAACTCCCCAGACCTTCGCCAACCTGTGGAAATCAGTCTGTCTCCTTCTGGAACATGGCTCCCACCGCCGTTCCCGCTGCCAGTACAGCAGTACAATTTCAACAAAGCTCTTTTTTTCGTTCCCCTCTTTCAAAGAGCACGATCAATACAGCACGCACTACGCACTGCTCCCACAAAGGCCGAAATATATGTAAACTTTTGTTTTACACGCAGTGTCTTTGGAATCCACTTCAAATAGAGCACACTTCAAACACTAGGCACCCACAAGTCTTTGATCTGATTCTGAATGCAGTAAAGTTATGTTGCATTAAATTTTAAAAAGTGGACTTAAAAAACAGGAGACTAGTGGAAAAACCTGTGCAGAAGTAAAAGAAGAAGAATAAGAAAAAAGTTGTATTCAACCAGAGAACAGTATAAGGTTCATTAATGCACAATATCTTTGAAGAAGCCAAACAATCAATTGCTGCTCTCGAATCCCTCAAAAGATAATGCAGGATTTCAGTAAACACAACACAAATAGAAAGATTCTCGAGGTCAAAAGAAATGCAACTTAATAACTAATAAATCTGAAAGTTGGAGAAAACTTTCAAAGGCTTTTGGAAAAGTCCAGAATGAAAAGACAGAAAAAAGATTTATTGCATAAGTGGACTTTAAGTTTGATGGGAAATGGGCAAGTCAGCTAAAACAGGGTACATGTGCACTTCTATTAGTGTCAGCAGGTCTGGGAACAAATAACCTCACACCATTCAGAATGCATGTGATTTTCTCTGGCTTTTTCCTACATGAGAAGTCAAATGTCCAAATGTGATTTCCCAAAGAAATGTGAAGAATTAAATGATTTTGGTTCCGTTAATGATTCTCTCTGTACTTCTAATGAATAAACGTTTGGAAAATATAAATGTAATTTTATTGCTATAAGTACTTAGATAATGTAAATAATAAAACCACTGCCATTTAACATGTTGGGGTCAGTAAGATTTTTTTCTTTCTTTTTTTTTTGTTGTTGAAACAAATACTTTTATTCAGCAAGGATGGACTACATTGATCAAGTGACAGTACAGACACTAATAATGTTACAAAAGATATACATAAGCTGTTCTTTTGACATTTTTAGTCATCTAATTAAAAAAAAGGAAAAAAAGTATCATGGTTTCCACAAAAACTTTAAGCAGCACAACTGTTCTCAACATTACTAAAAGTATAGATAAATTCTCCAAGATAACAGATAACAAAAAACTTAAATGTTTTTGCTTATTTATAATAAGTAGGGCAGTAGTTGTAGTAGTGTGCGTTATATGTACCAATAAACAGCCAATATTCTAGTAATATGCAAGTTAACAAGCAGCTGGTTAATAGTGAATAGTGTTCCCTAAGCGCTTGATTAATGGTTGCTGAAAATTTAGCTTTGCTATCACAGGAATACATTATTTTTTAAAACATAATAAATAAAAAGCTACTTTAATTTGTACATATGTGTCATAATATCACTGGTATACTGTATTTTTTTTATCAAATATATGCAGCCCTCAAAACATAAAACAAGTTTTGAATAGCAGTGTATATTTAAACCAATTCTTGCAAAGAATGTGTTTACACAGACTATTTAAGTGATTTTTCACAGTAGTGCAAGTGCTGTCCAATAACTGCATGAACAATTCTAAAACAAAAAGAGTGCATTATGCCTTTGATCCACTAAAAAGAACGTACTTAGGATTGTTCGCTCAGAAATCTGACTAGACTGGTTGAGCTGTAGATAGTAGTATTGTCATACCAAAGACAAACTAGTGCTGGAAACTATGTCAGAGAGTATGGGGCGGCAGAATGCATGTGTGAGAACTGTTAACGGAACAAAATGCCATTTGTTGAATACACTATATACATACAGTAGAAAAGAATAATAAATACAAATAAAAACTCCATTATGGATGTTCTCCCCATCTTTTAAATAATCCATTATTTTAAAGTTAATCTAAATGTAATGAATTCTGTTTTCATTAACTATTTCATTACTATCATCTTAAACTCTAAACGCTGGAATCTTCAACAATGACCTTTTTTTGAGGAAAGTTCATGAGATCACTGTCTTCATCATTGTAAGTGACAAATGTTAACATATTATAGAATAATTGAGTTTAGAGGTGCGTCTATATTTGGGGTGGGGATCACTTCCATTAGAGCATGATTAAATAATGATAAGCTGGAGAATTTTTACTGTGGAATCACAGTGAAAGGAGCCCATGACCCACTTAAAGCCTTCACATCTGATACATAGCCACCCTTTGATAGTTCACTCAATGCAGACACTATTTGACAGTTACTTTTGGGTATTAAAATGTGCCTCTCCATCACTTCTTCTTCCTTTCTTGCCCCCTCCAAAGAGTATGTGTGTTCAATGGAGGACATGCAGATCCGTGGTCTAAGGTGAATGTGACTGAGTGATGTCTCCTATAATCTATCGGACATGTTATTCCAGTGGAGGATATGAGGCAGACCTCATGAAACATTTATCTGGGAAGAGTGGCTGAGGAGAGATATAGATGAAAACAGAGATGATAGAAAGAGAGACCACAATTACAAAAAGGACACTGATGAATACCTGTAAGCCATGTATGTGTTTTATATTTCTCAAACGCGACCAATGATGGTACGTAGCAAAGGTGTGGGGGAGAATGGAAGAGGAAAATGGAAGACAAAAAAAAAAAAAACTATATTTAAGCATTCAAGGTGAGATGTCAAACTACAATAATGGGCCAATCATTAATGCAAAGCTTTAAAAGCTGAAAAATCAGTAGTTCATACAATAGATCCTGTTTAAACCCCTTTCTGGGCTCTCACTTTAACAAGTGCGCGCACACACACACACACACACACACATATAGGTATCTACATGCACCTCTGTGCTGCTGCATTGAGTTAAACACGCTCTGGAAGCTTAGAAAGTCCTTGTGAGTTCTAACTCTTAACACAAAGCCCTCAGGCTGAGATCTCGCACAAAGCTCTTAAGCTGCCTGTGTTCATGGTGTGCCGTGCCAACGCTGAGCTGTGTACAGAGGACAGACTACTGCCTACTAGAGAACCGATTCATTCTTCCTGTGATTCCAGCGTCAATAAAGCACAATCTTTTACGCAGAGACTTGCAGTGGCCCTGAACTACAAGGTTATCATATATTCAGCCAGGCCTTTTCTTGAAGTTATCCGTGAGGAAATGAATAAGCACAATGTTATTTCGGACGTGCTTTTTTTCTATGACCACCATTTCGTTGAATTATCATTCAAGGTTGAAAGCCTCATGCAAAACTATCTAAACCATATTTGAGTCTGACACATTCTCTTGACTTCCAGCCAAATTCACTTGGAAATTTGTTTCTGCTCCAAACAAAACGAGTGACAACAGAGAAGTGAAACGTTATTTTATTAAATCTGACAATCTCTTCAGCGTGCACAATGGCAGGGGATCATGGGAAAAAACTCTGGCTTTGTCATAAGTTACAGTGAGTCTGAAAAATCTCTGAGCTCAAATGACCGGCAGTGTGTAAGGACTGATAAAGAACAGAACCCGGACGATTAGCTTAATTTATACTTGGTCATCCAAGGATCCATCAGACTATTATCCTCTCTCCATTCTTACAGCAGTGCTGTAACGTGCAGTACAGGCTAAATGGCAAGGAGACGTCAATGAAGTTTATGTGGAGGCCAGACATTTTATAGGTCAATTTTGTAATTTCATTCAATGAACTTCATTTTCAGACGTTGGTTAAAAGCCTGGAAACCACTTGAAACATTTGAAGAGCAATTCCACCTCAACAATAAGGGTCAGGTTTGGGTCATTATCTGGTGAGGAAGAGCATGAAATATTTCTGAGCTGATCTTCATCTGTGAAGAGGAAGAAGAAGAGAAGATCATTGATACCCGTTAGAATACTCTTTATAGATCTGCCATGTTGACATTGTCCTTTGACCCGTTTGTTTTTTGAGCTGTAATGTAACAACAACAGTTGAGAATATAATTTACTCAGGTGTAAATTTAGCCATGATGAGCTATTTTCTTTGTACCATTAGCACTTAGACTTGAAAAGAGTGGGCTGGCTCACAGTTCTCCTGTTGGCTCTTGTGGCCTTATGAGATAGCAGGGTCAAATGCATTTGATTTGCATACTGTGTGGCATGGGAAGCATATTCGGTCACTGTACCACTTGGACAAGAAAAGTACAACATTTCAGAAATCTCCTGCAAGAAACTGAATAAAAAAATGTCAACATTAACACAGTAAAAATGCTTTGACTATCAACAGTTATTCAATCTCTATGGGTACATTTACACAACACCGTTTTCAACCAAAACTTTTTTTTTCTCCGTTTTCAGCCACTCATTTACACAACAACTGCGTTTTGGAGGCCTGAAAAAGCAAACCCTGTGTTTAATTTCAAAGTTATCATGTCTGTGGAAACTACACAAATGCTAATTTGAGAAAATGATGACGTAATACACTGCATTTCTTTACAAAGTGACATTGCCAGCTACTGGCCTGGCATTTAAAATACACGTTTTTTGGATCCGTGTGAATGGGGATTGTTTTGACAACGTCTTCTGTACACAAAACTTTTCAAAAATGTAACTTAGGAAAAACTTTTCAATTTTTTTTGTACTTTGTTCTTGTGTAAACATTCCCTGTATTTCTACCAAGTTCAGTACTGAAATCAGCTTGAATCCAAGATTTCGATCCCTGTCCTCATCATGTCCCATCCAGGTCCACCTCCACCTATATCCGTTCTGACTCCCTCTGTCTCTTTCTGTCTCTCCTCAGTAGAAGCTCCCCCCTTTTCAGCCCACACAGAGTTGATCAGCTGGAGGAAATCAAGCCCCACTCTACATTTCCTCTCAACTGATTAAGATAAACTGCTTTTCAGCCATGGTTACCCCCGACCAATCAATTAAAGCAATCAATTAAAGGCCTGCTGGCTGAGCCTTTGGTAATTGAGGGTTGAATAAACATAGGCCTCTGATACCCATGTTAAAGCAATAACAAAGCCAGAGCCATGAAAGGTGCTTGAAAAATGTAATTTTTGGGATTTGAATAAGCCGCTATTGTAAAACATCTAAAAGGGGGGCGGGGGTCCTCTGGCTCTGTCCTTTTTCATTTTTTTCCCGCTCTGCTTTTCTAAGCGTTGCCTGGAATAGCACCTCAGGATGTTAAATGTTGAATCTAATCGTCTTTACAGTCTTTTCAATTTTGCTATGAACACAATTTTTTGAAACTGCTAGCGTTATTCAAACATGTGCGATGTGCCAGTGAATTTTCCAGTGAAAACAGTTACACTGGGCAGAATGAACAGACTCTTTGGCCAGTCTTGGGTGTGTGGTCAGAATCAGCCATAAGCACTTGGGTTAGTGAGTGTATGGTTTCACTAATTCAATCACGACATTTATCCTGGCTGAACTCAGCAGTCCAGTCAAAGGAAAAAATGTAAGGAAAAACAACTTTTTCCTTATTTAAACCACAAGTTTTTGAAGGAACAAGACAGGTACACTTGTCCATAGTAACTTTTAACAATACTTACAGAAAGCGTCTCTGATCATCATTAGGTTTAACTTATATTGACAGCCTCTTGTAAATCTGAGGAAGCTTGACATTAACGACAAAGAATTTAAGAGAATACATCCACAAGAACCAAGATAACTCACTAATACAGTAGGCTTCCCTCATTTATTAGTCTTTAACAAGAGCCTTTCAGCTTTTTATGACACATTTTTTACTTGCTGGAAGTCTTATAATGTTGAGGCTGTACATTTGGTTTGAATTAGTCAGCTTTTTCTGAGGTTTGCTGACTGAGACTCCTCTGGATTTTTCTCAGAAGGTGGTGGGTGAATTAATGGTTGACGTGACATGCTTTTATATCTGTCCTTGCTGTCAGACATAAACAGTAAACAGTTTAAATCTATCTTTTAATCAAATACAGCATTATAATCTGCATTAGTTTAATAACTTGTTATTCAATTAGTTAAGAATTGCAGCAGAAGAATTAATATTGTTACAATTACAAGAAAAGAGAAAAATCAGACACAGGATATAAAAAAGGATAAAATCATCAAAGTAATGATTATGATTTTTGTATACATTTTATAATACATTCTGAACCATCTTCTATTACTTTCCTAGACTATGATTCAGAATCATCTGATATAATATTAAATTATTCAATGATTTGGTTCTTAAAGGAAAAAGTAAAATTCTTGAAAAATGAAAAAGTTGACTTGTCACAATCATAAAGTGTAAAAATAAATCCATAAATCACACACACTTTTCAATATGAAATTGAAGGTTTGAGTTGAGGAAACTAATGGTCAGAAATGAGTACTGTCCTTTTAATAGAACATGTTTCTATATAAAAGCAGTGCATAAAAGGTAATATCTCTTAATTTTCAACCGCCCCTGATTACATAAACACAAACAATGGGGGTCCTATTATGCTCTTTTACAAAGTCTTGATTTTGTTTTGGGGGGTGTACTAGAACATGCTCTCATGCTTGGTGGTTCTAAAATCGCATTATTTTTCACATAATTTACATTATTACAATACCTCTCTCCCCAGTCTGGCACAAACGGCTCGATTAGCTCCTGGTTTGATGAAGGCCCGGCAAAAAATGAAATGTGTTGCGATTAGTTAGTTAGCTGTCCCAGTGCGTTGTGATTGGTGAACAGCTTAGACGGTGTTTCAGTACTGCCCCGCCCCTTGCCAAAGCAGCGAGTTCGTCAATATTGCTATATCAATTCCGGCCTTGAGAATTTTGAACGAAAGGATCCTGCAGAACCTTTGCCTGCACGGATATCGCAAGACATATTAAAGTGGTAACGTTTGTTGTTGTTGTTTTTTTAACAGGTAAAAATAAATGCATTTACTATGTACAGAAAAGATCGAGGTTTCCCGGTAGCGCTGTACACAAAGCAGAGCTCTGCTCACAAATGCTGCTTTATCAGACATTACATGCGAGATTAAATGAAAATGACATCCAAAATTTTCTGAAAACGTTCGGTTTCCATCAGAAATACAGTGATATAAAAACACCCGCACCGGGTTTCGATTTCGAAACGTGCAGTGCTCGTTCTCCCCACCGTCAACCATTCAAATTTAGTAGGCGAGATTTATTTTTGTGATATCACAAATACATGATTTTTAAAAAACAAAATATCTCCCTTTGGAGTGGACTTTGAGATTTGTAACTTTGTAAATCTTTTTATGCTCAAACACACTGCACACTACACACTGACTAAAATTCAAAAAGTGAAAAAGCATAATAGGACCCCTTTAACCTTTCCTTTTTGGATCATGTCTTTCTGGAGGACACAATATCAGTCAGAGAGTCTGAAAGCCATATGTCCTGTAGTAAAAATGACAGCCATGATGGCTTCTCATTGAAATGGTGTAGATGTGTATGACCCTCTTTATGAAAAGGGCAGCCATTTACACACCAGAACCGTGGGGTAAGAATCAGAGCCTGGGCTCCTCCTGAAGTCTGTCTCTATGTTTTGATCACTCACAGCAGGGGTGATGGGACAGCACATCTTTTCAAGACAGAGAAATTGAGAAGGAGTAAGCAAGAGACAGAGAGACTTCCTCCATACTGTAACAGATCCACGTACACAACATTTTAGCATCATTTATAGCATCATTTAACCTTTCCTTTGTGCTCAGGGACACTGAAGCAATTAACAAACAAGTGGAACATACATTACACAACCCACAAACCTGAGAGAGAAGAAAGCCTCTGGGGTGGCATCTGAACAACGCAGACAAACAAAACAGAGATGGAAAGAGATTAATAGACATCAAATCAAATTTCCTACTGTTTTGTTTTCCTTATGATACCTCTTTTGTCTTATTTCATCTTCATTTATTGAACAAAAGCAGCATATGATACATTTTTCATCAAAGCATATATTCTGAACAGTACAACAAGCCTACATGATATACATGACATAAAAATACAGGATCATACATGACGGGGTGCAAAGTGCAGTTGCTTGAACATGCATGCCTGTACATTACTACCGTTACAAAACAAGACGTATAAGCCCCTCGCTCCTGACACCTCATTCTTCCGCCCCCCATGTTGTTGCGGCCCATAAATAATGAAAGCACACTGCTTTTGCAGAGATTGAAGTTTGTAACCTACTGCTACAATCCCGGCTCAGTGAGGAGAACACCATCGGGGCTCGGCATCCAACAAGGTCCATATTGACCCACGACCTCCACTGAGTGCTGCCACGCACACACACTCTTTTGTGTGTGCAAACTGGACACTTCGCTCTGAAAGAGAGTTTACTTCTAAATAAATAGTTAATGCAGCATACCTGTTTTGATGAAATAATTCATTGACGCAGAGTAACATCTGTAATAACTAACTAGATGCCACGTTCGGAGAAAAACAAATTCAAGGCTGATCAATAGAGGCCTTGGGGGTTTATTTACTGTACCCTGATCAAGGCTGTGAGATTAGTATAGGTATAGTGCAAATAGGACCGTGCACCCACACACCCACACAAACACACACCAAGACCCATCCCCTTCCTCGCTGCAGCACTGGACGGTAGATGTGGAGACATTCTCATTAATATGGCTATGGAAAACAGCCTTCAGGCAGTTGGAATAGAAAGCAGCCCAACAGAGAGTTCACTGGACACACGGGCCCATCAGGAATCACCAAGCACAATGCTAAATGGGGTTTGTGTTCGGTTTTACTCTGCGTCTCTGCCGCTGCGCAAATGAAGCTTATTGAAAAATCCATAATGCTGAGCAGAATGCATAATGGCACACAATAACGCAGGAATGTAAAAAAACTGCCGCCGTAAACATGAAAGCTAATTATAAGTAATTTATTGACGTCCAAGGTTCCATCCTTAAAATATTTAAACACACAACGGATTTCAAACGAGAAGAGGTTTTGATGTGGAGAACAGGTGAAGATCACTTATACAGACAAGTTTCAGGAGCTTGAAATGTAACATTTGTGGCAACCCCCCACAAAATCACAAAATAATAAATACACAAGAACTTGTTCTAACTAACTAAAGAAAAGCCATGAGATAAATAAACACTAATACAGTTCCCATTTAACATTTCCAGGATGGAATATAATCAGACAGACAAGCAGCAGCATCTAATTCACACAAGTATGTCACGCTGCTCTTTTCTCCATTCCTCTGAAAACATGTCGCCTGCTTTGACGTGCCTCGACCCCATCTAAATTATCATTGCTGACCCCGAAGAAAGAAATATGGTTTGGCAATGGTGTTGGTGCTATTAAAACTGAAAGTGGCTGCAAATAATGAAGAGTATTTTTAAAGCAGGCTGAGACAAGAGGACAGGGTTTTTCTTAAACTGTCACTCCGTGAGTAATCATGATTGCCCTCCGCGTCAGATGGAGAGAAGGGGGCACATACGCACACTTCCACTTCCCCATCCATCTCTCATCGCATCCGCCACTGGAGGAAACATCTCTCTCCCCTGCTCCATCTCAGACTAGATTTGCGCCTCTTCACTCAAACAGGCAGATGAGGCAAGTGTTACAAATATGTGTTTTATATTCAGCGAAAAATCATAAAGTCAGGCAGAGGTCTTGCCGTGTTGTGCGCAGCGCAACTTGCTTATGTGACAAAAGAATCATAACAGCCTTTGCTAGATATATTAATTAGCTGATTCTGATATAATGCATCGCACATGCTTTTAGGTTGTCCAATTATGGAGGATATTTCATTGCAAATGCAAATGCATTTAATTACCAAATAAAGCCGGACAGGGTGTTATTCAAGAAAAGTCAATTATTTACAATAGTTGAGAATTTATGCAAATGTAATCACAGATATAGGATGGGAAATAATGGAAAATGACTCCCAGCATGTTTCAGCGGGCCATGTTTCATACTCGTATATTTGCATGGAAGCTGACAGTGTGTATGAATATGTTTTTGTGAACATTATTCTGATTGCAGCACTTGATTAAAAAAAAAACTGGAATAAACTAATCTTCGGTGTGTTCAGACGAGAAAACAAATAGTAATAATTTTGTTGTTGTTTTTTTTGTAACTGTCATTTAGTTTAAGGTTGTCACCTTGTTTAAATTGTGTAACTGCATTCTAAATTATTCTGGCTCTGTTCACAAATCCCTGACAGAAGGTGCTTATATGAGGTGCAGGGCAGTTATTTTTCAGTAGATGGCACTATACTGTGGCTCTAAGTCTCAAAGGTGAGCTCATACAGCATGTTGAAATGCTTTGCTGTATTCGTCACACACACAGCAAACTTTAATAGAAAATATAAAAAAAAAATATATGAAATGATGGAAATATAATTTAAAATTTAATACTGCATACATTTTGTTTTTCTGTTGCAAATAATTATTCAAAATATTTATATTTTCCAAAAAATCGAAATATTCTCCAAATGCAAGGAAAACATAATTTATTAATATTTTTAAACACTGATTGTGGATTAAAGCGTAAACAGTATGTATATTTTATGCAATAAAGTGTGCAGAAAGCATAAAAATAATATCAATAAAATATCTCTGACTTCACAGGAGACAGTCATGTATGTGACAGTGAGCACATTTGAGAGAGTCAATATGTAAGGGAAGGGGACACACAAGCACACACACACTTTAGTGCATACATTTCCACAGCAATTGAAAATTGTGAAATAAAGAAATAGCCTTAAAAAAGATTTGGCCCATAAGGAACGTTCTAAGTGTCGACGTGCAGCTCCTGCTCAACGGGGAGTGAGCAAGACAGAATGAAAGACCACTGGTACTAGTGCGATATATCTGCCCACTATAGACACCTCGAAGCACGTAGAGGTGTGAAAGCATCTGGATCTCAACCCTTCGAGCAGCTGGGTGGGGCCCGGACAGACTCCAAATGTAGGCTGATGGAAAAGCCTGATTACTCCTGTCAAAGTGTGGGCAACAATGCCTCCCGGTGCTTTGTTTACTCTGCTTTTCAAAGGCGTTTGTTGTTTGATAAGGCCCCGGAAACGGGCTTGCTGGTGGGAACCCATGGAAAAGAATACACTTTCTATCAATTGTGCCGGTCTTATCCCCCAGAGCGGTGTGTCTGGGTGTGGGAATAGTGCACAGTCCGTATGCTGCAGCGCGGCGATAGCATTCACAGCCCAGGGCCGGAGAACAGGCTACATTCAGTCCAGAGAACCACAGGCTCCACACTGGCCCATTGTACACAGATGGACAATATACTCTATATTTGGTTTAGCACAAAGAAACAAGGTTCGATGGAGAGGACGCTGGGCGGGAGGGTGTGTTGACAGGGTTGTGTGCGGGAGTGTGTGAGAGGTAGTGTAGGTGCGTTTGTTTGTGCTGCGTGTGTGTTCGAGGTGAGAGCGTGTGTGTGAAAGGGGGAGAGACAGAAGGAGACAGCAGAGACACGTATGTGTTTGCAAGACAAGTCATAGCTGTCGTAATTCATTAATACATAATTTAATGAGATGAGTGTAAATGGGAGAATCTGGTCTGATGGGCACCTCGGTGAATAACACATTCGCCATAATCAATGACAAATAGGCAAAGAGTGTCTAAAAAAATAAGAAAAGTAATTCATCTAAAATTAGCTTCTATGGCTTTATCCTATCTAATCAGAAATATACATATATATACATATAATTTGACAAAATTTTATATTCTTTTAAAATATCTATTTAATTTTTATATCAATGAAAAATAGAGAAAGGGCATCTCAAATAAGAAATTTAAGCTCAAATTAGCTACCACATCATATACATCAACTGATAAACTCATTCTTTTTTAAATTTAATAGCATAGGACATATTACATAATTATTCATTATTAGTATATCAATTTAATACAATAACAAAACAATATAATTATTTATACTTAATTTTATTAATATATTATTAAATTAATTAGTACTACATACACATTTTTTAAGCCTGATTTTTCTTTTTTTATCTTGATTTAATCTATAGACTATGCAAAACAAAACAGGAAGAGTGCACCATCAGAGCAGTGAGTTGAAATGATCAGAGCCAGTAATTTGGGTTTGCTGTGTTTTGTATGGAAAGCATTAGTCTGACACATGTGAGGCTGAGCACCTTCTCAAGCAAGAAAAAAAAAAAACTGAGCCACCACTGCCACCCACAGAGGCACCACAGTGCATTGGGTAAATTAGTATTATGATTTTAACGGATAAATACCCGTTCCGCCTAATTAATCCCGTACATCACAGGGGGATATGACACCATGGGCCAAACAGATCAAGGAGTACACATCAAAGGTGCCACTGCTGTGAGGGTTCTACAGAGGCACAAAAATCATTTTCTTGTTTATTTTTATGTGCAGATGGCCCATGATGCCGCGGCAGAAGAATGCGGAGAAAGAGACAGTTAATTCCTCACGATGGACTGAGAGGACAGAGCATCATCAGCCAGGCCTCTAATTAGGCTCCCTGTTTTCAAAACGTCAGTCCTGAAATGCAACATTGGCTAAATCAATAGGACATGGCGCAAATACATATGGTTTGTTGCTGGAAACAAATAATTATGCAAAAAGCCAGCATTCGCACGATGAGGCAATACACAGTTTTAGAGAACATTTGGTCGGGTTTTAGAACGTGACTAAAAGATCTGGCTCCTAAATAAAAGGCTGTGTAGTACATATTCAAAAACCCCATCCCAACTCAAAGTGTAAATATTTATCACAACAATAACCTCCCTCTCACATTTGTCTAAATAAACAATTTCTGCTTTCTATTTAGTGCTTTCATTATAAGCCGTGATCTGCCTGAAAGCAGCTCTGCACACTGGGGAGGAAATAAAGGTTTGATCTGAATATAGACAGAACATTATCCAAGCTAACTCGCCACTGACATTAGAGCAGACAGAGATGACTTTCCTTTCATCTGTAACAGCCGTTTAATGCTAAATGACAGAAAGAGGATGTTAGATGCAGGCTATTGTAAGTGATCACTAAAAATAATAAGGAAAAATTTACGCTAACTGCATTACAATTACATTTCTTTTAGTTTCATAAATCTTTACTGAAATGGGGGGGAGGGGAATCCTGTCCACATCTTATATATTGTAAGAAAAATTAAATGTTTAGCCACAATACAACTTTAGAGAAAAAAAATGCTACAACTTTGCTAAGAATTGTAGCTGAACTGACAGATTCGCTACTGGCTTTGTATGCATTCAAATAGCAAAACGTTTTATATTTTAATTATCAGTCCATATATGTACACACATTGTCTAGTGTTTCTGGTTTCTGTACCTATTCCTGTCTGACAGAGAACGTTTAGGGTCAGTCAGTCAGTCAGAGTCAGTTTTAGGGTTGTAGGGTGTACCCTACAACAAACGGCCTCAAAATAGTCACTTACAAAATGAGAAAAGGGTGTTTCCTCAGATCCAGAGAGAGAGAGCGAGAGAGCTTGCCTTCTTCTTATTTGACACAAATTGTCTGTGCACTCTAAAGAAAATGCAGTGTCCTGCCAAGTTGACCACATATTTACTGTTTACTGCTGGCTGTTGCACATGTGGTTTTTGCATACGCTCTCTTCTCCCAGTTAAATCATCTGTGGTCCCTGGGCTTTCTTCTAACATACGCTGCATTGGCACTGCTGCAGCAGCTTAAATTTTTCAAGCAAAGAAAGGCATTTGTATGAAATAATAATGACCACTTCATACATTTATATTTATGTGTCTCTGTTTTGTTTCCTTTTTTTCTTGTCTGTTCTCGCTCAGCAGGAACAATGTCTATTTCTCTCTCTCAGTCAGTTAAAAGTAACAACTCAAGCCACGATCACCTTTCTGTCTTCTGCTATTTTTACTAATTTCCTCTGTCATAAACCCTCACAGCCGCTCTTTACTGACGGCAGCACCGCTAGCATGTGCTTTCGCTCTCAGCATCTGTTCGACGCTCTCTGATATGTGAGTGTACTGGAATGGAGAGAGACTGACGGGGCTGATGTCTCTCCCAAAAGACTGAAGCTGGACTTATAATGAAGTGCTCAAAACACCTCCAGGAGCACTATCGACGAGATGGTCACATGGACAGCGACTGATAATGAATTATAGATTTCAGAAATATCAGAGTGCCGCATTAATAACCAACTCAAACAGATCACACTGAAAGCCAGAAAAATAAGAGATTATCCAGTAAGACTTTTAGTCAGATTATCAAAAATGCACTTAAAGAGTATTTTTTTCAGGATGGCAGATGTCAGTTGGATGTTTTTATTATTTTTTAAATAAATTTTATTGTTACTTAATTAACAAAATAATTCAATCATAAAAATGAATAAAAACCACAAAATATGCCTTCAAAAATATAAAATGTATTTATAAATAATTACAAAAACAATAATCATCATAATTTATGTTGGTTTATCTATGTATCTATCTATCTATGAAAAAGTTGGTCTAGCGAAACAACTGTACAATCCAATAAAAACAAAGATTTAGTATGTGTCAATTATTTTCGCTATTTTGTTTTTCAACTTTTCAATTTTTTCTCTTCTTTTATTCAGAAAGCAAAACATCTCAGAGGATGCCTCAATTTTTCTAATTTTCTTTGAAAGGTTTGTTTCTCTTTGCCAGCACTAACCTCAGATTCTTGAAAGAGGTTTGGATTTTTAGCATACAAATTTATTTTCTCGTGTATGATGGGCCCTTTCTAAAAACATTACAGTTTTTAAAATTAGGGTTAGGGCACAGTGTATGCACTGATACGCACTCTCTCCGAGCCCTACACTAAAAAGTCCATATACTGTAGCCATTTCAATGTCTTGCTCGCACTCTAATAATTTATTGTATTGTCAAAATTAATTAAAAAGAGCCCGTGAGCAAAATCCTGCCTCTGCATCACAGAGTGATTTCTTCTCTGTTACATTAATTGCATCGGACGCTCCCAGTTTAGCGGGAGAGCAACAGCATTTCAGTAGCATGTAGAACAAAGCAGGCTGCCATGTACTTTGCCTGAGGGGGCAAAGCTTTCATTGGCAGAGTGTGTGAGAATGTTAGACAATGAGCATGAAGTCAGCTGACAGCCCCATTCGCCTGAAGAACCTGCACAGTCATCTAGTGTGACAGCACTGAAACTGAGAGCACAAAGCCACGTCTGGCACTCTCTGACAGTCTTCACATGAGCTGCAGAGGAAAGACACTGAGCTCTGGAGTGTGGAGCTGTGAGGAGCTCTACAAATGGGAGGGAGGATGAAAAAGATCAATAGTTATTGGTGTTTCAATGCGTCTGAGTCTTTGATTCTGGCTTTTTCTAGATGTGACATGTTGTTAAACCACAATAAAAACATTTAGATATGAGAAACCAGCACTTTAGAAAGGGGAGTGTTTGAGGCTTCTTGAGAAGAAATACAGAGTGAGGAACTGCGATGCTACTTTTTTGTCTGATACCAAGTATACGAGTCCAATATTGTTAAAGATTTTTTAAATGGAATGTTTTTTTTGCATTTTCTGAAAATGAAATTTATTGAGAAATTTATTTCCAAATAATGAGGCCATTTCAAAACTGTAATTTAAAAAACTTAGACATTTCTTCTAAAAATGTCACTTTTTAGCTTTGTTTATTGTATAACATGAATTAAAGGTGGGGTAAGCAATTTCTGGAAGCCAATGTTGATATTTGAAATCTCCAAAACAAACACTCCCCTACCCCAAAAGGGTCTCACCCCTATTTTGATAGCTCAGCCCCACACATACGTAGCCTACGCAACCCAGGCAATGATTAGTTCTGTGAAAAGCCCCTTTTCCACCGCAGGAACTTTACCTTTTAGCCGCTTTTCCACCGAAATTACCTGGAACAATTTGTCCCAGGAACTTTTTTTAAATTTTTTAAAAACTCAAATCTGCGGTTTATTTATAAAGACAGCACCTATTTGAAAATGCCGATTTCGGAGACGTGAGCTCCACACGATCACTCAATGCTCATGTATCCCACTGAGAGGAGAATAACCTCAGCTAGTCCTTCTGACATTTGCTGCTGGCTCTGATGTCTCTGTAGTGGTATAATGATATACAGGTACATCTCAAAAAATTTGAATATCGTGAAAAAGGTCAATATTTTTTGTCACTCATTTCAGAAAGCGAAACCCATATATTATATAGATTCATTACACATAGAGTGAAATATTTCAAGCCTTTATTTCTTGAAATTTTGATGATTATGGCTTACAGATAATGAAAACCCAAAATTCAGTGTCTCAGAAAATTAGAATATTACATAAGATCAATAAAAAGGATATTTTAAATAGAAATGTCAGGCTTCTGAAAAGTATGTTCATTTCTATGCACTCAATACTAGGTTGGGCCTCCTTTTGCATGAATGCATCAATGTGGCGTGGCATGGAGGCAATCAGCCTGTGGCACTGCTCAGGTGTAATGGAAGCCCAGGTTGCTTTGATAGCTGCCTTCAGGTCATCTGCATTGTTGGGTCTGGTGTCTCTCATCTTTCTCTTGACAATACCCCATAGATTCTCTATGGGGTTCAGGTCAGGCGAGTTTGCTGACCAATCAAGCACAGTAACACCATGGTCATTGAACCAGCTTTTGGTACCTTTGGCAGTGTGGGCAGGTGCCAAGTCCTGCTGGAAAATGAAATCAGCATCTCTATAAAGCTTGTAAGCTAAAAGTTCCTGGTAGATGGCTGCGTTGACTGTGGACTTCAGAAAACACAGTGGACCAACACCAGCAGATGACATGGCAGCCCAAATCATAAACTGACTGTGGAATCTTCACACTGGACTTCAAGCAACATGGATTCTGTACCTCTCCACTCTTCCTCCAGACTCTGGGACCTTGATTTCCAAATGAAATGCAAAATTTACTTTCATCTGAAAAGAGGACTTTGGACCACTGAGCAACAGCCCAGTTCTTTTTCTCCACAGTCCAGGTAAGACGCTTCTGATGTTGTCTCTGGTTCAGAGGTGGCTTGAGAGCCCTTTTCCTGAAGACGTCTGAGCGTGGTGACTCTTGATGCACTGACTCCAGCTTCAGTCCACTCCTTGTGAAGCTCTCCCAAGTGTTTGAATCAGCTTTGCTTGACAGTATCCTCAAGCTTGCAGTCATCCCTGTTGCTTGTGCACCTTTTCCTACCCAAATTCTTCCTTCCAGTCAACTTTGCATTTAATATACTTTGTAACAGCACTCTGTAAACAGCCACACCTTTCAGTAATGACCCTCTGTGACTTACCCTCTTTGTGGAGGGCGTCAATGTTCGTCTTCTGGGTCATTGCCAAGTCAGCGGTCTTCCCCATTATTGTGGTTTCAAAGAACAAGAGATACCCAGAATTTATACTGTAGGGATGGTCATTAATGCAAACTCAAATGTAAATATTCTAATATTTTGAGATACTGATTTTTGACTTTCATGAGCTGTAAGCTCGAATCATCAAAATTAAAACAAAAAAAAAACTTTTGAAATGTTTTACTTTACATGTAATGAATCTAAAATATACAAGAATAAATGAACTTTTTCACATTATTTTTTGAGATGTACCTGTAATTTGCTTTGGGTAAATCTAACAGGTAACCTTTGGTCTTTATTCTATTATTCTATTATGTTAAAATGAAAATGAAAAGAGGCAATGCTGTTTGATATAATATTTAATTTTATTGTAATTTACATTCCCTGAACTACATTTCCGCGGCTATATTATATGTTTAAATGAAAACGAAGAGGCAGTGGTGTTTGATTTCATATTTCATCCTATTGTAAATACAGTGAGGAAAATTGCAGTAGCCGAGGGGAGCTGACTGATGTTATCAAGTAAGCTGCTCTTTGCAGAATTACCGAACTTGCGCCGGTGTTCTGAAATATTCGGTGTCTGAGATTTTCGGTGACGCTGGGCGGAGCAAACATGAATATTCATGAGTTTCCTGTTTCGCGTTAAAGCGCTACTAAAAATATTGACTGTTTTCAGAATAAGAAATGCTTCAAAGTGTGAAGTTCAGCAGGTATTTAGGCTACTGTTAATTTTGGCACAATAGTTTGTAGATTGTGTCATATGTTTAATTATTACAGCTATTCATTTGTTGATGTGCCTGAGGATACACTCCAACTTACTGAGCCAACATACATTTTTTTTTATGTACCTAATTTATTTTGACAATCTTTAAAACTGTTAATAACTGATATAAATGTATATTTGCTGTGTTAACATAAAGTTTCAGTTGTGATCATTCTGGGGTGATTCTTTTTGTTTGCTCAGTTGGTAGCTTATATAACATCAACACAGCTTTAGTAATAAATTCATGTTTTTGTAATATATTTAAATTATAATATAAACATTCTTAACACAGTGTTTCAAATGGTTAGAGACATGGTGTGATGATAAAAGATTTATGTGGCTATTTAGCATTTATGAATACAATAAAGACAGCATGTTATTTGGTGCTAGTTTTAATCGCACATTTCTATTCTAGATGACAGAGACCAGTGGTGCACAATTACATGTAATGACCAATTATATATAAGACTCATTTATTAGATTTTGCACTGTGGTGATGAAGATGGATGAGGCTAAATTCAAATCACTGACAGACTTTAAAAGATTTGGAAAGATACCTCAGGGTCTTTCCAGACAAGACAAATTTATATTTCTAAGAAGGGCTAAAAGCTTAATTTTTGAAAGTAATGTGAAATGTACACCTGGATTTAGTGGCTTCACTGGTTGTTTATAATGATTTTTATACTTTTTAGATGAAGCTTTGTATTATATAAAAAAAGAAGGTACTTTGGCAAAAGTGGTCAGCACGAAAAAAGTGCCCAAGAAATTTTTGAAGAGCTCCACAGCAGCCCAATAGGTGCTCACTGTGGCATAACCCTGGATGCCATAAGCAAGCGCTTTTATTGGCCTGGTATGTCTGTGGACATAAAAAAATGGGTGAGTTTAATATGTGAATCCTTCGTCATGTTTTCATTCAAGATTTAAGATTCAAGATTTTTATTCGTCACATACACAATTATACAGAGTATAACCAGCAGTGAAATGTAAGTTTCATACATCTATTATTCCATCAAAACTGATTTTGATAATATATTTTAGGTCAAACACTGTGCTGCTTGTCAAAAAAGACAAGTGCTTCTCTGAAGAACCCAACAGAATATACCAGGGAAGTCATGGCCTAATGGTTAGAGAGTCGGACTCGTAATCGAAAGGTTGCGGGTTCGAGTCCCCGGCCGGCAGGGATTATAGGTGGGGGGAGTGAATGTCCAGCGCTCTCTCCACCCTCAATACCACGACTGAGGTGCCCTTGAGCAAGGCACCGAAACCCCAACTGTGTGTTCGCGGTGTGTGTGTGTGCATTTGTTCACTACTCACTGCTGTGTGTGTGCACTTGGATGGGTTAAATGCAGAGCACCAATTTCGAGTATGGGTCACCATACTTGACAATACGTCACTACTATCGTGGTAATTCATGTTTTTATGAAAAACACAAGGAATATTTTTGTTACAGCTATTTTATATAGTAAACATGAATGTTTATTAGGTGACACAGCATTGGGATATTGTTAAGATGGATTTAGTGGGAAAGCTTACACCAACGAAAGAAGGCTACCAGTATATCAGTGGGATGGTAGATTACTTCACAAAGTGGTGTGAGGCTTTCCCACTGAAAACCAAAAGCGCAGAGGAGGTAACAGCCTGCATAGTAAAATTGTTCTACAAATTTGGTGCCCCTAAAAGACTCCTAACAGATCAAGGCACTGAATTTGTAAATACATTTTACTTGTCCGGGATGATTTGTCACCCCCCCATTATGTCTTGTCCACATACACATTTGTACATAAAACTTAACACCAAATCATTTAATGTATTCAGCATTATAACTTCATTTCTTTATAGTAGTAACTGTGCAAATTAATGTGGTATCTTACTTTAGCTACTTAAATCATGTGAAATGATTTTCGCTAAGTACTACAGTCTGTTATTTACCAGCTGAACAAGCAAAACTAAATATTGTATCAGATCATTATGCCACCTTAGATATTTGTTATCAAGTTATCAAACAAAACTTTAAAAGACCCTGGAAAGGGTTTATAACACATGTTAATGGAATATCCTAATGACAGGCAGGCAAATCAATTGCTGTAATCATGAAATCAAACATAACATATACAATCTACAAACTATTGTGCTCATATGAACAAAACTTCCAAAGCTAAAAAAAAAAAAAAGATCACTGTAGATCGCCACTGACACTGAAACATAATTACATTACGTCAAACTTTCTGTGCTGTGCTGATTCTACAGTGCGCTGATATTTTCAGTAGGGCTTTAACTCGAAAAAGGAAACTCATGAATATTCATGTTTGCTCCGCCCAGCGTCACCGAAAATCTCAGACACCGAATATTTCAGAACACCGATCTGTCCGCGGGAGTTCACACTCCCGAGTCGAACTCGCGAAGTCAGAACTACCGAGGACGCAAGTCAGAAATTTGCATACTTGGTATTGAGAAACGCGCGCAGACCTACATCACCAGACTATTTGCCTATTCTTCTTGGTCCTTTAGACCACGATGGAAACGCAGACATCAACAGGTCTGGGGTAAAAAATTGTTCAAATTTTGTTCAATTGACAAATTGTTCCAGGTAATTTCAGTAGAAAAGCGGCTAAAGTCTGCCTACATGGACGCAATAAAACTACCGTTGAAAATCATTTGAAATGTGTGTCAACACGTCATAAATAGAACGCGGCAGCAGTTTTCTGTCGGGGATTTGTCGTGTCGAACAGAGCAGCATCCAGTGTAGACAGCATCACTGATTATAATGACTTCTATAGTATTTTGTCGTGCCGCTCGCGTCCAGTGTAGACACGGCGTTACTAACCTATTGAGAAGAACCAAAGCAACTTTGGCATCCGATCACAGGCCTTCCGCTCCTTGAGTTCATCCAGCGCTGGAAAGCTGATCCGATATTTACACGGGTCCTACTTCTTGCCTTATCGTTCCGCAGACCTTTTCCTCTTTTGTTTTTTAGCCGCCATCTCTATCTTTCTGTTGCTCTGCTCGGCTGTTCACTGAACGCTCTCTCATCCACATGATGAGTAGGCACGCCCCTTACTGTTGATTGGCTACAAGTTTGTTTTGGTACTCGGGCCCGAGTCAGTTTTCTAAAGCTTTTTGAAAACTTACATACCCCAACTCCAGATGAGGTTTCATCTATCCATCGTTACTCTTTATTTGATCACAAATACAGTAAAAAAAAAAAAAAAAAAAACATTAAATTGTGAAATATTATTAGAGTTTAAAACAAGTGTTTTTCTATTTAATATTATTTCTGCAATAGCAAAGCTGACTTTTTAGCAGTCCTCAATATATAATCACCCAGAAATCATTCTAATACGCTGATTTGGTGCTCAAGAAACATTTATTCTTATTTTCAATGTTGAAAACAGTTGTGTTGCTTAATAATTTTTGAAACCATGATACAGTTTTTCCATGATTCCTGCATGAATAGAAAGTTAAATGAAATAAAATGTTATTCAAAATAACAACATGTATTTAAAACAGAAATCTATATTTATAATTTATGAACAGTAACATGTCTTTACTGTCACTTCTGGTCAGTTTAAAGGTGGAGTATGTACGTAGTTTCTGCGCTGCTAGTGCCACCTAGCGGAATTACAAGACAACCTTTGCAAATGCGCACGTTATGCTTCTCCCAACTCAAAAATTACACACACAGCTCTTACGGGTCTATAATTGAAAGCATATCCAAACAGGTAAAAGCAGGCTACTTTTAATAAAAGTTCTAACATATTAGGAATACTTTTATGGTGAAGTTTAGCTTACCTATCGAGACGAAACTCCGAGAAGAGAAGAAAGTTGTATCGATTGGAACTTTCACATTCTATCAGATTCCTCAATCTTGTAAGAACACCGCCAGTGTTTTCCATTGTTATATCCCATTGTCTGTCTTTGTGTATTTTAGCAAGTCTTCAAATTTTGGCTTGCATTTCTGTAAGGGAATCTGAATTTCATCTTCCACTCCGGCTAAACACTTTCCGGCTCAGCCTGCTACACTAGCCACGCCCCCAAACCTTCGCGAGCAGAGCTATGCAAATACATAGGTTGACAGACCGGTAGGACATCCTATCATTGCATTCGGACCGAATTGCGATTGGATGTTTTATGGTCCTAAGATTTCCACAAAAGATTTATGGTTTTTATATATTAGACCTTAATAAATGTATTAATATGCTTTGGTTATGAGAAAAGGGCATTCTAAATAAAATGTATTATTATTATTATTATGATAATGATTATTGTTGTTGTTGTTATTGTTATATACATGTGTGTGTGTCCTCAAAATATAGATATTTAAATTGAAATATATATATATATATATATAAGGAATATAATATATAAAAGGAATAAAATCACAAGTTCACAAAACAACCTATCAATATTTTCAAATCAAATTAGCCGATATAATTATGTATAATATTATTATATCACATATAAATATATCAATGCTTCATCCTTGTCAATGTAAATCGGTGTTTATTACAGTAAAGAAATGGGACATACGTGGGTTTAGGATTCTATTAAATTGCCAGGCAGGCACTATATGGTAGCTCACCCAGTACATCTAGCGAGTCTGTAATTACAAATCGTGATTGATAAACCATCACTATTGCTAGCAATGCTCAACAGAACCCACAGACAGCTTTCAACAACCCCTTTTCCCCTAAGTGAGATGCAGCCCCACTCACTTTCACATCATGGGACAGGCGTGGACCGGGCGTAGGCCGTGTGTGGGTTGCCGCTTCTCTTAATGCTAACCGATGGGGTTAAACAGAAGCAGATGCCTCTGTAGACACATGGGTGTACGTCTCAATGCTTGATTCTGCATCCGTGTCTATGTCTCCTGACAGGAACGCCCGGCTTCCCTTGAGTAACAACAATATATAACAAAACGCTGCAATTATAAAAAATTATAATCAAGAGCTGGCACTTCAGAGTCCTTACATGAATCTAATTTCATCCTTGTCTGTGGTGGCTAATACATTTTAATCTGCCAGCATTCAACACAAAAGTGGCTAAAAGAATATTTCAATGGAAAGGCATTCTATGCTCAGTTTCACGTTCAGTAAAAGCAAAATCCGAATTCAGCAAATAGACCGCTAATACAGCCATGGCAAGTCTGATAACACAGAGAACACTACAGTCTCGACAGCTAACATCCGCCGGCCTGTCTGCCATGTTTTGGACCCTGTGCCATCAGGGGAGGTTGCCCTCCATATGCCAATGCAGAGGAAAGGGGGCTGTGCACTCGGGGACATATGGCCCACATCTTCTCCAGCGACGTCTCTCTCTCGCACTCAAGGCCGGGGATGTGCTCGCCAGCACTAAACACTTTTCTCATTAGTTCAGGCCAGGAGCTTGATGCAGGGCATGTCAAGAGGCATGTCTGGGAGCCACTCGATATGACAAGGCACAAGTGAGGGGCCAGTGGGCAACATATGGTGCTTATTATGAGAGAAGCACGAGGGTTTTCATCTCCTTAATCAGACAAGTGCTGAGCCATGCACCCTCTCCCCCAATGAACTGCAACCGGAAAACAACACGAAGGTCTCCGTTGAAGCTCACATCCATCATGCGAAGTACTAAAATAGTGGAAAAGTGCCAAAGAGCTTTGATACTCTGTAAATCACTCTAATGTGAAATGCACTGAGCGGCATTACAAAATTCTGGTAGACTAAGTGAAATGTAATTGAATCTATTCATTATAGACGTTTTACTACAGTTTATCATATAGCCCACATTCCATATGTTGTAAGATTAAATTATTATTTTTTTGTTAATAATGCAAAAAAAAAAAAAAAAAAAATTAATTAATAAATAAATAAAATAAATCTTATGTTAGCTGTGGATCTAAATCTTCCTATGGTCAGCCCAGATGGCAAGCATCCCTTAAAAAATAAAATAAAATGTGGAATTAATGACAGAAAAACAACATTTCCATCCCACCCAAGGGAAGCATGTCAAATTAGGATGGATTGCTGTGTGTTCTGACAGACTGAAGCAAAGAGGAAAAAAATCACCATGTTTTATTACATATTAATGATTATGGAAATAATCTTGCCTGCCATCTACACACGCCTGGTGAAGCGAGGGTTCAAATTCCCATGCAAGGTTCAAACTCTCTGAAACAAAACTTTCAGTGCCACAGTCTCTGGCAACATCTGGCTCCTCATGTAGACACATATTAGAATCAAATTAAGTAGAAATGAATAGGATGCTACATGACAGGCTGCAGATGTTCCAGGCAGTGGTGTGAAAATCTGGGAGCGAGAAACGGCATAATTAGTTCTGGCCTTTACAGCAGGGGTGCCACACTGGGTTCACAGGTAATAAAAAAAAGGAAGAAGAAGGGGGAGACAAATTTAATTTAATCAAATCTAACTGAGCTACCATCACTAAAAACTGAGCATGTGCATCTTGATCTCTTGTACCAAATGAGGCTGACAAAGGACAAACAAGTTTCTATTTGTTTGTGTTCTAATTGAGCATGATATTCATTTGCCATGTCTTTTGTTCCCTAATAGCTGAGTGTGTGATCTGCATGTACGCTTGAAAAAAAAAATCATAACAGCAGTCATGTTTTGCATATTTTATTTTGATCCTGCACTATGAAAATGAGCTAAAGTTTTATGATATGTGTGTGCATAACACCATGAACCTTCTATATATTAGTATTTACATCTGCTTGTGGAAAAGCTACTTGTGATAAACTTGGAATCTTCATGTGACTCTGTTTTCAAGGTTGTTGTTAGTATAAAACTTAACAAATTTAATTTGCATATTAATATTACTTCAGTGAACAATTAATGTTCAATCTGTAAAACTTAAAATGTTGCCACAGTATTTTATTGCTCAAGTCCTGCCAACTGGTATTTACTGTAAATTTGGCAGATTTCTTTTTTTTACAGTGTATTATACAAACATCTCATAAGGTAACAAATTTATGGTTAAAGCTTTTTAATAAACAAAACCTAATACCACCATGAGGGAATTGCCAACAGCAGACTGTTATGACATCAATGAAGAAATGTTCATTATTATTTGATTTGAATACACTAAACACGTACACTTAATGGTATTACCTGTCTCTTAAAAGAAAGTCTCTAGGATGCATTACCCTGGGAGAAAAAAAAAGGGTCATAACAGAACTTCTAAACTGGGATATATTTACTTTTGAGTGGGACACACCAACTCAGCTCTATAAAAGACTACTGCTAAATACTAGTTGGCTTTCATTTACCTGGCCCATGAGAACCCCTACACAATAGTTAATTCAGCACAAGCTCATAAAGCACAGAGCAGTGGGTTACCTCTGAACCTGGCAAGCAGTTTGCAACGTCATCACCCAGCGTGCCAGTCCACAGCATGGCTCGCAGGTGACAACATCGTGTTACTATGGAATCGCCGTGAGTCTCGCCACGCGGGGAGATGTGATCACACTCCTTAATGTGACTCACAGGCTGCTTTACTTCCAGCTAAATGACATGCTCATGACTTCATTGTTGAATCACAATCCGTTTAATTACAGCTCGGAGATCTATTATTTGCGTTTATTTTCTTAGTATGGAGTAGAACTCCTCTAAATCACCAGATCGCTCACTGCTCATTAATGTCAGCTCATAGTGTATATGGTGTAACAAGGCCAGGCCGGGCCAACGGCTCATTTATACGTAAAGAACGCTTTCCCTAAAGAGTACATGGCTGATAATAAATAAAAGTAATTCCTTATAATTAGAACTTTGCTAAATACCAGTGCGAAGCATCCACCTGGATGACGTGACACCATCTATAATATGTCATGCTATTGGTGGAGAGGAGACAGTTATATGCAGCCAATTATATGAGGGGATGATGGGGAGACTGATGACAGCCAAAGGGGAACATTTGTCCAAGAGGCCTGGGTTGTGCCTCTACTGTTTTGGAAAAGCACCCTGGGATATTTAATGTCCTCGATTTAACATCTCGACCAGATGACTATAGAATTATAATGAGCAGCAAGACGTGAAGGCGAAGGTTAAACACACAATGACACAATGGTAAGTTGGGCCTCTGTACAGCAACGCCCTACTGGACTCGCTGAAACAACGTGAGTTTCTTATGATGTCAGAATTAGACATTGTGGAAAACTACATATAAATGACTAGATGATCTTAAAAGTAGAATAATCCATGTGTAATTAGGCTGGTTTAGGGTGAGGCCCACCAGACATCAGCAGCTATATTTAATCTGCATATATTCAGATTGATGCCTCAATCGGAATGAAGATTCTTCATATAAACACTTCAATCATTAAGACTGAACTAGATCTGAAAATTTTAATCAGATTGAAAGGGGTGGTGAACATGAAATAATACAATCAACAGGAAATAATGTAAACATGTAAATGCTTGAATTTGAATATTTTCTCAGTCGGATTCAAAAATGCTTTGTGCAAATGTGCAATGCTATCATATGATCATGCATATGTTCATTTTAGGTATACAAGTAAATGAATGTAAAGCAGACTGCAATATTTAAGGAGTATATAAACAGAACATTGCAAAACTGAAACCGAATAGAATTCATTCCGACTGATGAAAACTGATAATGAAAAGTGCATGCGAACATATCAACTTTACTTACAGGTTCGAATGCACTTTATTTTGCAATGCAGAAGTAAGCTATTTTCTGTGAATGTGCAAGACTTACGATTGATTAGCTGCTTTTGGTGAGTAACTAGAAGAGTAGAAAAAGCGCAGTAAACAGTAAATCTATTTGTGGTAGTGCTTTAAACAGAACATAATTTCTTTTTTTTTTTTTAAGTAAATATTACTAAAATAATTACAATATACTGAGCAACTGTTAGACCAAGAAAATGCATTAGACTAAACGCATAGGCTTTTTCAGAACCTTACAACATAGCTGGTAATTCTTCAAAAAGACATGTATGTCCAAATAAGTTTCAATGTTGCATACTGTGCAGATAAGAGCACCAAAATACATGCATTAAAAAGGCTGACTATATAGGCTGCACATATAAAGTGGCCCATATTTAACTATGGTACGGTAATTTCAAATGCATCACATTTACTAAGTTGTGGTGTGGTCTGGCTTCTGTTGGGGAAAATTCAAAAAGTCAAGTTACGAGGCCATAGATCTATTAAAACAGTGCAGGACTGCACCAAAGCTACAGCTGGAAATGAAATCTCCAGCTGAAAGTGACTGAGCTCAAAAAGTCATTAGCATTCTGGCTTCTATATGCTATTATCCCTACGCAACAGAAAGGAAACTATCTTAGGAAAAGCCTTCTCATCTGGTAAACTCGTGATGACTGTGGTCAAGCATATATTGGTTTGTCTTTTACAGTAGCACAATTGGCTTGTACGCACCAAAACCAAGGCTATAATAAATACAAAATTCTGTAACGTCATTCTTTACCTCAAAAAGCAATCAAGCGTTGCTTTAAGCTGAAGAGCTTTATTAATAATACAGAACCACCAGCATGTCATCAAAATGACAATAAGAATTTATAGTTTATGATATTTATGACCAGAACAGGAGTCAATGGAGTTAATCATAGCTCTCTTAAAGGCATAGTTCACCCCAAAAATGAAAAGTCATCATTTACTCAATCGTATGTCATTTCAAAGCCTTATGACTTTATTCTTCAGTAGTGGATCACAAAAGAAGAAATTTTAAAGAACTTTTTGACCACTTACAAAGATTTAGTGTTGTTGTGGACCTGACTGACTTTCATTTCATGAACTAAAAAACCTCACTGAGATATTTTATCTTTTATATTTCATAATATTTTTGCAATCATGAGGGTGAATGAAGGATGGCAGAAGTTTAATTTTGGGTGATCCATCCATTAAAAAAAAAAAGAAGAAAAATAATCCTGAAAACAGGTGAGTTATTTCACTGTCAGTACCCTGCCCATGTATTCTGGCACACCCAAATGTCGACTGGTTTCCCAGAGCTACAGTCTAGAGCGGGCAGCTGCCATACATCCTGAGAGACACAAGGATAACGTTCTATTGGCAGGAATATTTGCTGCTTTACTGGACAGCACACACTCCGTGTAGCAACATATGGCAGGAAAGCATATGGCCGTCTTGTTTAACAGAATATTACATATGGTGATAAAATTATAAAATAAATATGGTGCTTACAGGCTCCTAACTGACGAAAAAGACATTCCAGAAAATATGGGATAACTCTATAAAAATCCAAAATTTTTCCAAGAGTATCATAAGCCTTATCCAGACCACTACCACCAACACCGCAGACACACACACAGACAGAAGGGAAAAAAGAAAGAAAGAAAGAAAGAAAGAAAGAAAGAAAGAAAGAAAGAAAGAAAGAAAGAAAGAAAGAAAGAAAGAAAGAAAGAAAGAAAAAGAATAGTCACACACATACTGTTTGCCAGCACACTCATTCCTTCTACCCTGGCACTTCCAATAGGAAACTGACAGTATTATGTGACACCATGGAATGTTCTGAGGTTCTGGCTGGCGAAGTTGAATTAAATCCCACAACAATGCAGTCTTTTTTTAAAAATTTCCCTACATTTGAGTCCACGGGTTCCTAATAGCATATAATAATCAAGAGATACAGATCCCAGTTCTTTACCCGCACTCACAAAACATGGATTTTTAAACTAATATGCTAAGACTATTGTAGTATTAAAAGAAAATGTTTTTTACTTGCTGATGTACTTTGAGTGACACCCCCTTGAAAGGAGACATAAAAGGTTTAGAGGACTGTATGTTTTCAATATAACATGTCAAATTATGGATAGACTGCTTAAAAATGAAAAATACACAAATTGCATGACATGGAAAAAACGGGGAGGCCACATATCATGATAGCAAGCAATTCTACAGTAAAAAAAGTAAAAATAAAAATGATTGCATTCAACATTGCACTGATGAAAGTTATCCGCTTGTCCCTAGGCTTTAATTTAGCAAGTGACTTGGAAGCATTATAAGAGGGACTACGGCACCTGCCAAGTTTTTATTTGATTTGAGGGATAATTTTCATTTTTAAGACATTTTGGTTATCTTGGACTATTCCAAAAGTACTTTTATTACCCCATGTACAATGCTTAAACTGTCCGAGAGGTTTTTGAGCACTGTCTTTAGATTATGAGTAAATGATGAAACAGGGTTTTCATTTAAAATTACCCAAGTGCAGCCAAAACCAAGAAATGTCACTGTCAAATATTAATCAGAACAAAATATAATTTTACAACAAGCGAAAAAGAGACAATATGACTCTATAACAAAAGCTTTATTATGAGTTCAAAAATTCACAAAAATCAGAAGAATGTGCAATAAAAGTAACAGTATGTAATGAGAAATAGGCAGTATGTGTATGAGAAATGGAGAAATCTACAAGCTTGACATTTTTAACAACCCACATTACAGAATTAAAAGCTATCATTAAAGTATTATCAAATTAATAATTGCATTTACATTTAGACTAATTAACCTGTTAATTTGACTAAATCATCTGTTTCAATCAATTATATATTCCATTTTATTTTTCCCTCCATTAAAAACAAAAACAAAACAAAACACACATACACATACTCACACACACATGCACACACACACACACACAAGTAATGAACAAACAAATGCCTGATTCTCACTAAACATCTCCATGGAATTTTCCACAGCCATCTAAGTGCCCAAGAAATCCAGTACTTGATCGATTACAAAGAAACTCCCTCAGAGAGTCATGGGATGAAGGGAAAATAATTTGATTTCATACATAAGTAAATTCTCCTTATGCGCATGGAAATTGCTTTCAGTATCTGTTACGATCTCAGGCACATTATCAATTTAACCACTAACAAACTGAGTGAATCTGCCATTGGTTAGTCTTTAAATGGAGATTAACATGAAAATAATCTATTACAGGGCATACTGCCAAATAGGTCATGTAAAAATCTACAGAAGTACAAATTTATAGTCCTTTTCCTTTGGTGTTATGTTGCTTTGAAGTGAAAAATAGTAAAGAATTGCAAGAGGATGGATTAATGATTAAGTTGTCTTTTTCGAACTTGTCCTAATATGAGGGGATTTGAAGCTTGTTTTGGCTGCACATGAGCTTCAACCACACAGCAGGGCAGAGATGAGAAAAGAGCAGCTTTGAGAAGAAGAAAAAAAAAAAACAGAATCACAGCGCATTAAAAACAAATCTACTGAGGGAACCAGCAGCTTAGGAGAGCCAAGACGATTAAAGGGTCACAGGTTATCTGACAGGTGGTTCATACCTGATGATGCCTCGAACCTCGTCTCTGAAGGGATATAATACCTGTCCTCTTTTCCAAAAATTGACGTATTTGATAGTAAAGGGCACCGCCGTCTTCAATAACAACAATCAAGAGCGACATTAAGCCGATCTGAGCATCTTGAGCACGTCACTTCAAATCGGTTTACACAAGGCATTTCTTTAAATACTGTAGTTTACTGTCCCTCACCAGATTGAGAGCTACTGTAAAACTGCAAAACATTGTGAGAGAGGGACAAGAAGTCAAGCAGGAAAATGAGGATGATTGCTGTAAATGCGAGGGAGAAGATGAGATCAGTCTAAGTGTCCTGTTGGTACAGTAACAGTTTCAATGAGGGTTCAAACCAAACACACTGTAATCATGCAAGACAGCGGCAGAAAAAACAGCATACAACCGCCTACATTCTAATGATGACAATTTAGAAAACCAGACAAATTTCTGCACATTCCGCTTTTCAGCGAAGGAAACTACTAATTCTTACAATTCGGTCTGTTTGTTTATGTCTTTACTGAATTAAACACGAATCCCGTGCCGTGCTTTGATTCCAAGTAGGCCACAGGGAAAGCCTGACGTCTCACCCTGATTTTCTCTCTTGGCACCAGACACCAAGGCCCGTGAGGCACCGAGCGGCGACTCTCTTAAACATCTCGCCGTATCAATAACCATCTCTCCTGCTACCTTGTATCACCGGTGCCCCGAGGCAATTCTTCAAGTCAAAGCCTTGCTTTATCAACTGCTGGATTTAACGAGACAGCTCTTTTTATGCTTATTGGCTTCTCGAGCGGTAATGGATTTTCTCAATGAGTCACTCTTTTCTTTCTACGGGTTTCACACCTTTTCACAGGGCTTCTGGGCTCGTCTCCAGGCCAGATCCTCTACCATTGACTTTGATTTCCTGAGGTAAGTGATCCATCGCTCCAGGCCCAATGAGCATTGCCTGAAATCTGGCCTTACTTTGGCTCTCTGTGCCTGATATTGTACACTCTAATGCAAAGTGAAGTAGCACGTCTAAATAGCCTGTCAATTCCCCCCACCCTCCGCTCTCTCTGGGCTTCCAAAAATCCCCAGCTGGGACTCATTTCTAGTATGCTCGGGAACGTAACCGATTCAGCGATATTAAGGAGCATTAAACTACTTGATGACATTTCAGTCGCGTTGATGAAGACTGGCATTCGTTCTAGCAGACGGTCGACAGCCAGCAGATGGGTGTGAGTTGATTGTCTTTTTTTTGCGAGACAGGGACAAGGAGACAAGGAGGCTGTACTTAAAAAGGAGAACTTAAAACAGGAACTTTTCTTAGTTTAGGGTGCGTCTGTTTCTGCTGTACCCTCACTTCTTTTAAATTCTGCGATAAAAAAAACAGTCTAATTGTAAGATTTGCTCAAATCCACACATCAAGCAGCTGATGCGGGGTATATTAATTGTTAATGACAAAGGCAAACTTCACTCTCTGTGGTTTCCTGCCAACATTCTGGATCACTTACCAGGACCTCTTGTCCTGATAGGAAATGCAATTCAAGATGTGTGAAAACAGAGCCCACATTGTAGCTTAAGTGACCTTCTCTCCGCTGCTCATCCCCAGCGCGTGTGCTACGGGGTGTCTGTTCCACAACAGGAAAGAGTAAACCTGGGCCAAATCATAGGAAATTCATCAAATCTGGTTCTTGGAGCTGCATCTTTCAAGCCCTGTTTCCTTGCCATATGATCTCTATAAACCAAATCACTGTTGGCTCCCTCACAGGCCGGCAGGCGCCTGGGGCAGGAACATAATGAAAGCCAAATGCAAGTGACAATAGAATAGGAAACCTCCACCTTTTTTCTTTCTCAACTTGGACTGAATTTTTTGTTTGTGTTGAAACATTTCTTTCCAGACATGTTTGAGGGGAAACCTTTCAGGTATCAGGTTTCACGCTGGATTTAAAAAAAAAAAGACATACAAAATAAATGCTTGTTTATTTTTTTAAATGTGATTAAATTTGATGCAGGGCACACAATTGAAATTGATAATTTGACAGCTTAAAACACGTCTTTCTGAACCCTGTGCTCGAGAAACATCTCTTATTTACTGTATTTGTTCAGTTTAAATGTTGTTAGATTCAGTTAGCATCTAACACAAATTCACTGAGGGAGGCGTGACTCCCTCCCTAACCCTGAAAGAGCAGCTCTTGTGTATCCTATCCTTGGCACACGCATATCCCTGACGGTCTGTCCTGGTTTCCTGAGATGAAAAAGACAGGAGAATATCTGCCTGTTAAAAGGGTTTCAGTATGATTTGGTGCATCCTGACAGTTGACACTATTCCAGACTTCTGACATTGGCTGTTTTGGAACAAAAACACTCTCATCCAAATACTTCACAATATACTCTGTACACATAGAAGAAAAAATAATAAATGAAATTTGCAGGGCTCAACATTGATGGCACGGGTCAGTGACAAAATTGCTTCTCATACTCTTGGAAGCATCAAAATGTCAAAAATATGTTGACAGCTACAAACCAATCAATAATGATTAGCATCGTTGTGCCAGAGTTTTAAAAATAAAGTACTTATTAATAGTTAAAATACAAGTTACAATATTGTACTTTCTCATTTCTAGCTTATCTTCTTTAGATGGGGGGAAACATACTGAACATTTTTTTTTAAAGTAAACTTTTATTATTTTTATATATGAATATAAACACACATACTGAACAAGTAAAAAAATTAAAATAAATAAAAAATACTGGCCCAGCTGGGAAAAAAAAGCACTACTGTTGTTATTGAAATATTGCTGAATCCTACCTTGCAGTGTATTTGCACATGCTGGCAAATGTATTAGGAAAAATTACTTTACACATTCTTAAATTCAGCATATATACTTTATATATAACATAATACATACCCAAAGACATATGCACAATTCACACTGGGAAAACTGAAGATGGTTGTGCAAGCAAACAAACAAACAAACAACTTTAATAGTATTTTATTGCTTAACTATTAAAACAAAAGATAAACAACTCTTAAGCTGGAATCAGAGAATCAGGAATCATGGCAACAACATGCCACACCAATGGTAATGAATATCTTTTGAAATCAAAGTCTTCTGGTGAGGTTCACAGACACAGGGATTTTTTTAAACCACTCCTGCCTCAGTCTCAGACTCCAGTCATTCAGTTCTAATAGTTGCATCTTTTATGACAGCACACACGTGAGCCTCCACTGATCAGTAGTAGTTATGGTGAACTTCAAATGGCTGAAATACTGTTCTTTACTCATCTGCAATCAAATATATGGGTGGAAACTAAACTGAGTAGAGAATACCGGAGATGATGAATATATTTGTTTCATGCATCTACAATGCACATCAGACAGACATGTTTTATATCACAAGGAGCAGGAAAAAAATCAGTTGTTGATTAAGAATATGTTTAATGTCATTCAGTTTTATTATTATTTTATTATTATTAACATTTGGGACTTCATATTGATTAAGATTTAGCTGAATAACAATGAAACCATTCTTTATCGAGTTTAATTGCCTACAGGTTATGCAGAAATCTGAGAGTAATGCTTTATTATAAACCCTATAATGCTTCAGCAATCATACGTGTATATATATATATATATAGGGCTTGACATTAACTTTTTTGCTCAACACCCACTGTGCTAATGGTTTTCCAAATTTACTAGCTACTCAGCATTTTCACTGGCCACAATTTTGTTTTTGGGAAATTATGTTTTATATGATATAGATATATGATATAGATTGAACCCACAACCTTTGGATTACGAGTCCGACTCTCCAACCATTAGGCCACGACTTCCCCTGTCAGTCTTATGTCATGATTTGTCATACTACATCAGTAGGAGGAGAGTCATTAACAAAAAGCCACATTTGTGTGGTGGTGTCAGGCAGAGTATGTGAGCGGAGTGGAGCGTCAACAATTTCCCCTCCGCGCTCTGACCACTCCAGGTTCACTGATATCAGAAACACCGCTCCGCATCTAAAGCATTTCAGTATGTTTGAAATATCAGAGTTCTGTTCATAACGTAAATTAAAGAATAAAATAAAAAATAACAGGAGCATTTCAAAGTGGCGAACAGTGTGCAAACTTTTTTCCTACCACACGACAAGCTAACATGGTTGTCAGCATTAAAAGATATAATTGCTGCTTTTTGCGGTGCAAATTTTGTTTGTGATGAAAATAAAGTAAATTAAATTAAAATAAATCTGCAGAAAGCTTGAAAACCAATTAAAATAAAAACGAATCTTCTCTTATTATGTAGTCCGTATAGGCACATTTCTCTATTAAAGGCACGTCCTCTGTGGAGATGGCGAATCAGCGCTGGCATTTGGCAACTTCATCTATGCAGCCGACACTGACTGCGAAAGCATTAGGTTATTAATAAATAATTAAAATGTCTTCTTTTTTCCCCGATGTATTCATAATCATTGCTTTTCGGCAAGCTTTATGTGTGCGCTTGAGCGTGGAATAGGCTATACTACGCCATATGCCTATGGGCCATTCCACCAAATTGGTGCCATTTGCTTCCAAAACTCTTTAAAAAAAAGGCTTTTTCTATCTTATTTTAGACTGAATCTAGTAATACACATATTCAGGGGTGTGAAGTAACAATTACAAATACTCACGTTACAGTAATTAATTAGTTTATATCAGTAATTGTACTTTTTTGAGTAGTTTAAAAATGGTGTACTTTTACTTTTACTTGAGTGCATTTTAAGTGATGTATCGGTACTTTTACTACGCTATTTTCCTCCGTTTGTGGTCGTTACATGCTTATTTTAATTTAATTTTTATCCATTAACGTGATTGGATAGAGAGATAGTAATCGGTCTCGTGACTTTCGTCAAATCAGATTGTGCATAGAAAACTTTAACCGCCAACTGCTGTTTATCATGGCATTCTTCAAGCATCAGTTCAGTCACATCTTCCTCTAATATGTTAAGGTAAATTTCGGATTTCTGCTTACTAAATGATTTGTATATATGCTTGCCTATCTTCACGGCCTGAAATCTGGTGTGAGGTTGCGGGTATTGCATACAGTGTTAACTCCCGCAAGTGCCGTATGCGGTAAATTCCCCACTCACTTATGAGACGCGCGATCTGCGCCGTCTCGTCTCTCTCGCGTGCGTTCTGCAGAAGTCACTTGGATAAGTCGTTGTTGCTTGTTGACTTTTGATGAGTTTGAGCGCATGATGCGCGCTGTGAAAAAGTGTGTTGGAAACACTGTAAAACGATTTGTGGCGTTAATACACTGCATCTGTGTCAGCGCGTGATGTAATAAAACTGCAGCTCATTAATAAACTTGTGAGCTCGCGCATAAACAATTTTCAAGTTCAACACTTTTTGTTCCATTCAGTTGTGGATGCTGCTGATTCACCGAGACCGCCGCGGCTCAGCGAATAGATGTGCGTTTGTGTTTTCTTTTGAAAAAGTTTCCCCAGAAATACTTAGCTATTTAATGCATTTTTCCTTACAAATAGTTTTTTCAACATAACAATTCGAGTAAATTATATGGCATGGTGCCATCCTTCTAGAACAATGTGCATTTATGTTAAAATTGTAACATAAATGATCAAGTTTAATTATTATTTCTTTATTGCAAAACAAAACTGGCACCGTTTTGGAGATAAATGGGCACATTTTAATCCATATCATGGTGTGTGATGCTGAACTATGAGTTTCTAATGGTGTTTGTATTTGCACTATTCTAAACATTAATATTTTATATGCAACAACAGCATGCTGTCTCAGTGGCCTTACACATTTTAAATCTATTTTTCAAACTTTATGATTTAAATGGGGATGAATAACTTTCATATTTTCTTCAACTGAATACTGTTTCCGTGTTATTTTGATGTGTTTTAAAGAGTTGGCAGTCAAAATTAAAACTGCTGGATGATAGATATTCTTCATTCTTTATGACAAACAAGATAATGTGAATTACAGAATGTACAACGTTTTTTAAATGTATAAATTGCAGTGTACAGCGTTTATTATGACGGGGTAGAATCCACAGCTACTCACTACTCAGGAGTACTTTTAAATAGGCTACTCTTTTACTCTTACTCAAGTAGTTTTTTGGACAAGTACTTTTACTCTACTCAAACTACATTTTTTAGAAGGTAATGGTACTTTTACTTGAGTATATTTTTTCAGTACTCTTTCCACCACTGCACATATTTAACTATTCAAAGCCTGTACTGGTCCATATCAGGTAAATTTTTTATTTATTTTTTTTGACAATTTTTAAGTGGAAGATGGATGCATTTTTCTCAGTCCTGTTACCAGAACTCTAATGTCTTTTAAAAAGCATGTTTAAAAAAGTGTCAACAAATTCCTTAATTTCCCCCTCAGGCAGGTGTTTATTTTAAAGAAATGGTTGGTTTCATGGTCAAAAAATATTATTTTTATCACTAATTATCTAAACAAGGTGTATTTTTCTAAAGTACACAAACCTCAAGCTTATCAATTTTCTATGATGCAATTTATTGAACAATGGGATAAATTATGGACCTAATTTTTTTAAGAAAAAACTATTTAGTAACGGGTAAGAGGAAGGAGTATCCATTATATTAGTATACAGGTTTGACTACACATATTAGGTATTAATGCCCGCATATAGTAAAAGTGTTAAACATTAACTAGTGAGCTGACCTCACTGCTAAAACAAAAGGGCCAAATCATGTTTCTATTTAAATCGAGTGGTCTGCAGAGGTTTTTGTTTAGGGGTAGAGGACGGGTTATTAGATAAGATATAAATAACGAAAATTTAATATTAACAAAAAACAAATTTATTTTTGTTTATATTAACATATAAACAAAATGTATATTAACAATAATAAACTTAACAAATAATAACTTTTCAGTTTTTCTGTGGATTTTGATTTCTTATAGCGCAGCTCACACTCAAATGCCAATGTTCTTGTGGACTTGTGAAACGCCATCAGTAGTCGCCCAAGTACTGTTCCAATTCAAAGTTCACATTGAGCCAAGTACAGTTCAAATCCCCGGATGTGTCCTTGCTCCGCCCCTTTTATCAAGGATGCATCTAGAGGTGACTTGTGCGAGCTTGAGGCAGCCAGGTATCCCAGAATGCATTTCGCACCAATCAGCGAGCGTTAATGGCAGAGGGAAACTGTTATTGTGTCATGAAATGCCGTTCTAAGAGTATTTCAGGCGAGAATGTAGTTGTTTAAAACTCAAATCTGCGGTTTATTTATAAAGATAGCACCTATTTGAAAACTTGCTTTGCCGATTTCGGAGAGGTGAGTTCCACGCGATCAGCGGGCGCTCAGTGCTCATGTTTCCACCGAGAGCAACCTCACAGCGGCTACTCCTTCTGACATTTGCCGCTGGCTCTGATGTCTCTGTAGTGGTTAAACATGAGGTAAAATGAGTTTTGGGTAAATCTAACAGGCAATCTTTGGTCTCATGAATCTATTATTTCTTCCAGGTCATATCGTTTTGGCTGAGCACAAAGTTATGTTTAATAAATTATTTATTTATTAATATTAATCATAATACAGCGCTGACTTTGTTAACGTTACATACATTTGACTGAATTGTCAGCTTTTGTCTTTATTTCCTATTACATAAGTCTCTTATACTTTATACTTTATAATGGCTATTATTGTTAATTAAAACTGACATTTAAACAGAAACAGAAAAGAGGCAACGCTGTTTGATATAATTTTGTTTCAATGTAATGCATGTATGTTCCCTGAAATACGTTTTTACGGCTATTAATATGGTTACATGAAAACAAAAAAGGCAGTGGTGTTTTATATCCTATTTCGTCGGATTGTAATACAGTGTAGATACTGTAACTTAGGCGAGCTGACTGACATTATCAAGTATGCCGCTGTTCCATTTGCAGAATTACCGGACTTGTGTCCTCCCGTCCTCAGGAGTTCGCACTCCCGAGTCGAACTTGCTAACTTGCTAGTCCAAACTACCGAGGACGCAAGTCCGAACTTTGCGTACTTGGTATTGAGAAATGGCCATAGAGTGGTGGAACTATGATGGCACTTTGTAGGCAAAAATCCGGAAGCGAGTTAGAATTTTAGCACTTCTGTTTCCATCATCCATTATATATATATTTGACATCTTGACTGGCGCCGAACATGGCCGCTTCGGTTTGTTGCTCCTTGGTACTTTTTCTGATTTTGTTTGTTTGTCCTGTCTTAAGCAACGTTTTTCCGAAACAAACTCTTGGACATAAGAAATAGCACACCAGATAACCTTTTGCCGACGTTTGAACATTCAGACGTTTTACTGGACATTTTAGTTGGAGGAACTGCGTTTCTATACAAGCGCTCCAGGCGACGCAAGCGCGCTGGTGCGCTCGTGAAATCCAGACAGCGCGGTTTAAGGACTCCGCTGCCGGGTATTCACCTGGCGAGTATTCACCAAAGTGTGCTACACAAACAAATTCAAATAAACTATATTCCGCTTATCTGAGACTTTTTTTTTCCATGGACGGTCTCATTCTGTTTGTAAAACTGTATGTTACAACAGTGTTGTTTTTTTACCACCAAGACGCTGTTTTTGAGCGTAATTTATTCCATAACGGACGCGAACAATAACTCTCCCGAAGAAATGAAATGTAAACAAAGGAATATTCATCCTTATTACAACGTTATTGTTTCGTTGGACTAAAAGTGCTCGCTGGGATGTTGTTCTGTGGACCCTTACCTGTCTAACTAAACTGGGATTTCAACAGTGGACGCGTTTGTGACTCGTTATTACAATGAATCTGGTACGTACTGCTTTTTTTCTGCATGTTTTGATGTGTACTGCTTACACAAATGTAGCAAATACATTCCTTATAAGCGATCTGTCGTCGATGCTTGAGGCTTAGACCTTCAGAATGATATATAGTTTGTCAAGATTAACTTTGTCCCGTTTCATTTATTCTATTAGAAAACAACGACACATGCAAACAAAGAGCGTTCAGTGCGCCGTCGCTCTGGCAAAGGTTAACAGGTTAACTGCAAGCCTTTTTATTCGCCGTGTGAGTTTTCCTCTTTTAGTCTGGTGAGTGTGTACAACCAGGGACTTATGCAAGGATCATGTTTGTGGACTTCAGCTCTGCCTTCAACACCATCATCCCGGACACCCTTCAGAATAAACTGAAACAGCTCTCCGTCCTCACCTCCGTCTGTCAGTGGATCACCAGCTTCCTGACAGACAGGCAGCAGCTAGTGAGGCTGGGAAAACTCACATCCAACACCCGCACCATCAGCACTGGAGCTCCTCAGGGCTGCGTTCTCTCCCCACTGCTCTTCTCCCTCTACACCAACGACTGCACATCTAAAGACCCCTCTGTCAAGCTCCTGATGTTTTTAGATGACACTTTCAGTCATTGGCCTCATCCAGGACGGTGACGAGTCTGCTTACAGACAGGAGGTTGATCAGCTAGCTGTCTGGTGCAGTCACAACAACCTGGAGCTCAACATGCTCAAAACTGTAGAGATGATAGTGGACCCCCCTGCTCTCCCCCCACTCACCATCATGAACAGCACTGTGACTGCAGTGGAGTCATTCAGGTTCCTGGGCGCCACCATCTCCCAGGACCTGAAGTGGGATACTCACATCGACTCCATCGTGAAAAAGGCTCAGCAGAGATTGTACTTTCTTCATCAACTGAAAAAGTTTAACCTGCCACAGGCGCACATGAGACAGTTTTACTCTGCTGTTATTGAGTCGGCCCTGTGCTCTTCTATAACTGTATGGTTTGGGTCAGCCAACAAATCAGATATAAGAAGACTGCCGCAGACTGTTAGGTCAGCAGAAAGGATCATTGGTGTCCACCTGCCCAGCCTTCAGGACTTGTACTTCTCCAGAGTGAAGAAACGGGCAGGTATCACAGACCCTTCTCACCCTGGACACGACCTGTTTGCACTTCTCCCCTCAGGCAGACGCTACAGATCTCTGTGCACTAGAACATCTAGGCATAAAAACAGTTTTTTCCCCCATGCCATCTCCAGCCTAAACAACTAAAACAGGAATTATTACCTGTGTCCTGTAATTAATGCCTGTAATTCATTCCCCATCTCCAATTATTGACTCTCTCCCTAGTACTTTGTAAATATATATGCATATTTTTCTAAACAACTGTATATATAGAGTAAATGAGGCACAAATCTGTACATAAATCTTCTGTTCCAGATTCTTACACATTATTATTATTATTATTGTTAAGTCTTATTTAAATGTTTCTGTTCTCATGTCAGATATGTATGTATGTATGTATGCATGCATGTACCAGAGCTTCTTAAAAACCACAACAAATTCCTTGTGTGTTTGCGCACACTTGGTGAATAAAGCTGATTCTGATTCTGATTCTGGTCATCCCAGAGTCAATGGGTTTTTGGTTAAATCCCTTAAATAAGGTGGTTCACACAGGCTCAAGATACTTTTACGTTTTATTCTACGACAAAACACACCAGTTACACCCCACTCGTGATTTTTTTTAAACTGTTATGTTTATTAAAAAAGACTGTTGCTAACAAGTTGCTAAATGGGACTGCAGGCGCTGTCGGAGACATTAAACGTCATCACGCCGAACAGTTTATCAATTTACAGTATTTTCCAGTTGTAGTATAATTTGTGATTCAATTAAATGTAGAATAACCAATGAATAGTTTCCCACATTTGAGTCGTGGCCTAATGGTTAGAGAGTCGGACTCGTAATCCAAAGGTTGCGGGTTCAAGTCTCGGGCCGGCAGGGATTGTAGGTGGGGGGAGTGAATGTCCAGCGCTCTCTCCACCCTCAATACCACGACTGTGGTGCCCTTGAGGAAGGCACTGAACCCCCAACTGCTCCCCGGGCGCCGCAGCATAAATGACTGCCCACTGCTCCGGGTGTGTGTGTGTTCACTGCTGTGTGTGTGAACGTTGGATGGGTTAAATGCAGAGCACGAATTCCGAGTATGGGTCACCATACTTGGCAGTATGTCACTTCACTACACTACAATGTTTTTTTTTTCTTTGCCCATGAAATGTGACATGTCTTCGGATGGAAGATGCTCAAGTTTATCGCTTAATGATGCGGAGACTCTGGTTCACTAAAATAAGTTTAATCTTACCATATCCAAAAACTCGCTCACTCTGCTGTGTAATAGATTAAACGCACTAGAATTTTATTGAATAGTACGCGGGGATACCTTTTTAATTAAAATAATCATATTAATCAAGGATTTATTGACTTTAATGCACCTTATTTCGAAATGTACAGAAATGTTATAATTAGGAACTTACAATATTATTATTAAATTCACATTAAATACAAAGGCAGTCGTATAAAAAATATTTTATGGCATGACACCCATATCTGGTACTTAAGTAAAAAGTCAGGTTTTTTATGTGTAGTTAATAGTCAAGTCAAGTCTGCTTTATTGTCAAGTCAAGTCTGCTTTAATAGATTACACTACATAGTCTATTTTGTCCATCACCATTTATCGATCAAATAACAATCTATAAAAGGTGCAAAACGCATTTACTATTTGAGAATCAAGATATTTCCTGACATAGTTAACATGCTTGGAAATATTTTGAATAAAAAGGAAAAAAATAAAATAAAACATAAGCCTATATCAGTTATACAGTGACATCGTGGCTGCTGTGTGTCACATGACAAGCATGACCAACCCTATGTAATATATATATATATATATATATATTACATAGGCTACTGTACATAAAAATACTATATAACAACAACAATATAACTAAATAATAATAATAATATATGAACATTGCTACACAACCTGTACAAAGAAATAATCAATCAATTTTTGCTTTGAATGTCAAATGCTCATTAGCGGTCAAAACTGAAACCCTTATGTCTTTTGATGCTCTCTAGAGATGAAACTGAGAACACTGAATGCTTTATTCTTTTAACCTGATTAGTGTAATTGATTTCTATGCCATTTTTCTGGCATTACTGGAAATTCTACCAGAAATAGTCTAAAAAAAACCTATAGGAAAAATATAGATCAGTGACTAAATGAAGATAATAAAGTATAATGCTGTAGTTTGATATAGCAGTCTGTAAAGGTTAAGTCATGATAGCGGGCACACTTAGGGGTGGGAAAGCCAATCACTATAAACTCTGTGATGATAAGTAGTCCGACAGAACACTAATAGGACTGCAACCGCATTTCATGACGTCTTCACCAGAACGAGTCTTTCAGAGGGAGGCTCTGGAAAATTCACATTGCCATTTAGTAAACTACTAAAGTTTTAAAAACCAAAAGCTTAATAAAAAACAGACCGAAGAGCAGCACGTCCCCATAGAGAAAGAAAGAAAGAAAGAAAGAAAGAAAGAAAGAAAGAAAGAAAGAAAGAAAGAAAGAAAGAAAGAAAGAAAGAAAGAAAGAAAGAAAGAAAGAAAGGTATTTTTAAACTTACACATTTCTGACAATTCAGAAATTAAGCTCCATTTTCACAAAAATGTAAAAGCCACAAATCATTGGAAATACTAATGGTAGCGATACTTTCCTAAACAAACATTTAGTAGCTTTAGTGCTGTGATTTTGTATGAAGCATCAAATGGATTTTGCAGTTGCACAGAGGCTACTATTCAGCAAGAAAGCCACAATGATGACAGCAATTTCTCAAAATACATGGGTAGTCAATAATGTAACAAATTTATTTCTAATTTACTACACGCTTTTATGCTTGATGCATTTCAATACCAGATTTTTTAAAGCCTTTTTTTTTTTTACCATTTCAGAGTATCTAGCAATTACAGCTAAATTAAAGTTGAGATGAATTTATCTAATGATCCCTAACCTCTGAAAACAAATTACTGAAATTGATATTCAGGCTGTAGAGTTAACTAGAAGAACAGAATCTTCTCATGAATCGACAGTCTTTCTTTCAAACAGTGGACATTAATGTATCCGTCCCTGTATATAGAGATATAAATGTATGGATGATATTCATGAGATTTGTCACAAATACTATAAAGTGTAATGGAGCAGACTGAGTATTTTCCCATAATTTGAGGTCTTAAGGAACAAAGCCATTCAGTCTGCCAAGCCTGTTTTCCTTCAGTGCTCCACCAATTTACCTATAAAAGACTGCAATGTGTTTGAAATAAAAAAAGTAATGGTAGATGTAAGATGAAATCAATCAAGGACATTGCCATTTAAATAGAGAAGTACATGTAACTGAACAAAAACAAGAAAACCCCAAACGAACTGTAATAATGTAAGAACATTATTAAATGTAATAAAAAGACATTTCCCTGTTCATGGTCATGTTATCTACGGAGTGTTTTCCTAGGTTTAAATATTTCCAAGCTATTAGGGAAGGAGTTCTGAGCGAACCATTATTGACAGAGCTGTCTTTGTGGACTGACATGTTCTCACTCTTAGAAAACTACATGCGTGATTTACAGCTGGGAGGAGATGCTGTCTTTACAATCATGTTTATGAGATTCAGAGATACCAGATCCTCGCTGAGCTCTCGTGCCATTGTGGTGATTCTAATCACCAAAAGCTTCTAGAATTTCCTGTAATAAGATACTGATAATACACCTCCTCCTGGTTGAAACAAAGGTATTTAATAATCCGCGTGTACTTAAAGGAGCCTGTTTGCAGCATTTGCATAGCCAAATACAGGGTATTAATGACTGGATCCACGCCAGCAAAGCTGTCACAAGGCTTAGCATCCTCCTTTGAAGCCTCATCGCTCAGAAAGCTTTTCACAAAATGTTTGAAGTGTCTGCCTGTGTAATAATGATTTATAATTCTCTTGAACTGATGCAAAATTTGCTGATAAAAATAATTTTTTAAATAAAATAAATTGTGCCCGGAGGGTCAGGCTGGGTTTCAAAAGGAGATCACCCAGGAGCGGCAAATGATTTAATAAGCCACCAGTATCAGAATGGCTGGATGGAGGGGAGCAGGATGAGGCATTTCAAAGCGTGTCTAATTAAAATCAGTGTATTAGCGTGTCAATCTTTTCAAATGCAATACCACAACCAAATATGAATGCTGGGAGAAAAAACGGACTGAATGGACACTGCAGCTCACATAAAGTGTGTTATATTTTTGGATGATATAGATTCATATTGTTCTTTTTTATTGCATTCATTTATGTGTTATTAAAAAGATAAAATATATTTTAATTTTAGAAGGACAGAAAAATAAGGAATTAACCAGCACAACCCCATCCTTCTCCCTTTCTCTTATTCCTAAGGGAAACAGTAGATAAATATTTAAATTCCCTTTTTCAGTGTGACTGCATAGTGATTATCAAAATCTGAAAGCATGTTTGGTTTAATTTGCGTGCGGGATGCGGGCTGAATTTCTAGGGAGGCAACAACAGTAATTCTAGCAGCTTCACGTTTTTATAATCATACTTACATTTATGATTATGGAGGAGGGGTGAGAGATGAAAAAGGAAAATGACACTGGAAAGGCATAAGATGCCAGTAGCCTGTAAGTGCTGTTACAAAAAGGGCCAGTTAATTGTCAATTTATAAGAGCCCTCTTTTCAATGGCTCGCCACTTAAGCTAGGATGGAGCAATATGGCACTCTGAAAAATAGTTCAGCACCTGGCAACAATACACTGAGTCCAGTGGGCTGCACCTCTCCAATTCAGCTAGTACTTTTCTTATCATCATCTTCGTGTACAGCAGATCACCATATTAACAGAGGCACAAAACAATGACGACCTCGGAGCCGAAGAAGCAGTTGCCACCTTATAGAAAAATGATACAGGAAAAAAGCATGTGCCCCTGTCCTTAAAAGGCATTAAGTTTTTAAATTCTAATATTAAAAAAAAATAATAAAATCATTAAAATTATTTATATACTCATCATCCACTTACTGTGCAATGCCTTAACCAAAAGAGGTGGAATTAAGAGAACATATGGCTTTGTGATGAAGAGATTCATTTGTGTTAAATCTCTTAACTGTGCATTTCCTCCACTAAACTACTGAAAGGGTAAACAGGGGAAAAAAAGACAAAACAATATGTTGTTTGTACAATGGTGTGACATGATGATCATAATAACACATGTATTTGTTTCTTTTCACCGTAATCTCATATTAAATGCTCCAGAGGGTCCCAGAGCACCCTCCCCCAGATAACAATCATGTTTACTTTCAAGTGTCGCTCTGGCATTTACATAAATATATTTCTAACCCAGTAGGGAGGTGGTAACAAAGCAGCTGCATCTTGGAGGACTGTAATCCCAAGAAATGCACCATACCCTCTTTCTTCAGCTTTCTACTTTCATGTTAAATTCATGGTTCTGGAATGTGCTTTAGTCAACACACTAGATCCTCTGTGGCTTATGTCCCTTGTGTTACGGTCTCAAAAAATGCTTATGATTTCACAGATGGGTTGGGGGAGGCCTCTTTAAAAAAACTAAATAAAAATCATCTTCCTCCCAAGCACACTGAGGGACCTAAAGTAAGCAAAGGTCAACAAAACCATGTCTTTGTTTATCCTTGTGCAAGTATCACAGTCCCAAAAGCAAACAGTCTGTTTAATTCAAGTGATTATTAAAGACAAATAAGATCAAGTGGGCCCATCTAAGGAATATATTATGGCACAGAAGGATTAAAAAGGAATACAGGAAACAAGATAATGCGTGTTGCAGATGCTAAGTACTATAGAGATGTTTACTGGTTTAAAAACACATTGACAACTCAAGGTTAAAAAATGAGGGTGACCTGATGGCTCAGAGCCAGTGTGAGAGAGTTTCAGGAAAACTGTCATTTTCATCTTGGGTCAGTACTCATCAAATCTTATATTTATAGATCTTATGTGGTTTTATCTCTCACTAACTTAAATTTGAAAACCACAACTTGTGATTGTTTTAGAAACATCAGAAAGAATGGGATTAAAAAAAAAGACTAATTAACTAGTTTTACACACAAAAAAGTGCTTATTAATGTATAGCTGTCATGGAGTTATGTTGGAGAGACTTTTGGACTGTTAGGTTCTGATTGGCTAGTTGATGAGCAAACGTGGAGAGGTGAAGATAGTCTGTAAAAAAATTAGTACAATAAAGAAAATGAATAAACTAAATTATATAAACAACAGTAAATATTCACTGTTACATAATGAAGCATTCCTAATTCACATCAGTGATATTTCTCTATGAAACATACAGTTAAATGAAAGGAAAGAAGGTCTTTCACCGAGTACTACAAGCCATGAGTGATAATTTGTCACTATGAACATACAGCTCCCATGTATGGGTAGAATCGTGGCGCATCTGAGCAGCATTTCATAAACATAACGCTCATCACTCATTCGGTAATTTAACAGCTCAACAGAACAACATTGCGTCATTCAAACATCTTTAAGAAACACTGTAACACATAACACTGGTTTACAACCAGATAATGAATGAATAATCATTTAAGTAACATTACCAGACTGAGTAATACAGAACGATCGTTACAGGCCATGTCTGGGCAGGTTCGTCAGATACAGACGCATATAACACTGTTCCGATCACTGTTAACACAAATATAAATAAAATAGGCTTACTGTGCGGTCAGTGACTAACACCTTGATATTAAATCTGCAGCAATCAACACGAACAAACTCAAAATAATCATCCTTTCAGCCATTGGCTCGAACAGATCACACGAACACGGCAAACAACAGCAGCTCAAATGAACTACACTGCCCTCTTCCATCATACTACTACGACTACAGTTTCAAATTAAAAGTCCCTCTTGCAGGAGCCTTTAATACAGCCGCCCCCAAAGATGCCGAGCATCTTTGCTTCTAGAAAGGCGATTTAACTAGTCAGTATTGGGGGCCTTAAATCTATCCTTTGGTACCGGTCTGGTATAGATGTGATCCTTTATCTGTACATCAGCAGACCTGATATGACCATCTGGACTTGGGTAGGTCTTGATCACTTACCCTACAGGCCATAAACTCAGAGGTAGTTGGGGGTCTACAATCATAACAAATGTCTGCTCCTTTAGGTCGGGAGGAGAGGCTTGCCATTTCTGCCTGGTTTGGAGGCTAGGGAGGTAGTCCCGTATGAACCTGGACCAAAACTGGTCTGCTAGGATCTGGGATTGTCTCCAGTGCCGGCGACTCAACATCTCCGATTCGGGGTAAACAACTTGAGGCAGAGATCCATCAGGCCGCCCCATGAGGAGACTGTTTGGCGTCACCGGGTCAGCATCTGCCACATCTGACGATACATACCCCAAGGGTTTTGAGTTCAGGATGGATTCTACTTCCAGCAAGACTGTCATTAAGACTTCCTTGGGAACTGATTGTTAACCCAAAACTGTGTACAAGGCCGATTTAACTGACCTTACTTCCCTCTCCCAAACTCCACCAAAATGAGGGGCTGATGGAGGATTAAAGTAAAAGTGGATCCTTTGGCGGGCAAGCTGACGCTGTATATCAGGAACCAATGCGGCATATGCTTCCTGTAACTCCTTTTGACCCCCGCGGAAATTTGTGCCTTGATCCGACCATAATTCCACAGGTGTTCCTTTTCTCGCGATAAACCTTCTAAGGGGCATGAGTAATGAGTCCTGCTAGGGAGAAGGTCTAAATGGACGGCTCTTGTGGTCAGACATTTGAAGAGAATACCCCAACGCTTCTCAGTGCGTCTCCCGATTTTGACAAGCAGGGGTCCAAAGCAGTCCACTCCACAAGAATGGAAGGCAGGTTTGTAGAGCTGAAGGCGCGCAGCAGGTAGATCTGACATTTTAGGGATTGTCGGTTGGGCCCTCCAACGCTGACATTCTGGGCAGTTGCGTTGAAACTGGCGGACAGCTTCACGGCCTCTGAGAATCCAATAGTATCTCCGTATTTCACCGAACAACCGTTCCGCTCCAGGATGATGTAACTGGTCATCATAATGGTGTATGATCAAACGAGTGGCGGGGTGGCTAGGATCCAGAACCAGAGGATGTAACATGGAGTCCTCGATGCCTGCAGTTCTCCGCAAACGACCTCCCACCCTTATCAGACCACTGGACGGATCCATTTCAGGAGCTAGGGTAACTAATTGACTCCCGGATCTAACTGGCTTTCCAGTCCCTAACAGTTTATAATCCTCAGGGAAGGATTCCTGCTGCACCTGTTGGAGGATACGGACCTCAGCTTGGTGGTAATCCTCAGCCTCCGGAGAAGTCCCTGGAACCAAGTTGTTCCGAAGTTCTTGGGCGGTAACATCCAACAGTTCTTGCCAGGTGTTGTAGTTCCATCCATCAATCTTATCAGACGAGGGAGGAAAGGTACTGAGATACCACAGAAGGTAGATTTCTGGAGTACAACCTGGTCTATTCTGGTCTCAATCTTAGGGATTACTGGCCATTCGTTGGGATCCTGAAGGAGAAAAGCGGGTCCTTGGGATCATCGGTTCGGTGCAGCCAGGTATTGGAGAGGTCTTCCTTTCGGAAGGTCATCAGCGGAGTTGTCCGCAGAGCCTACATAACGCCAAGAGCACTTGTCCGTCAGCTCCTGGATCTCAGCGATTCTGTTTCCCACGAAGACTCTGAAGCGAAAGGACTCAGAATTCAACCACTGGAGGACCGTAGTAGAGTCTGTCCACAGGGAAATAGACTGGACATGCAGTGTTAACTCGTTTTCAAGTAACTTAGCCAACTGTGCCGCGACAAGACTTCCACAGAGTTCCAGTCTTGGAATTGAGTGAGCTTGTTTAGGAGTGACACGGGAGCGTGCTATAATGAAGGACAGGTAAGTCTGACCGCCCTGGTCGGTAGTCCGAAGGTAAGCCACCGCTCCATATGCCTGTTCAGAGGCATCCAAGAAGATATGCACCTCATGAGTAACATCATCCATCCCAACCGCAGGAGGGACATAAGGCCGAGGAAAGGAGATACAAGGAAGGGATTGGAGTTCCTCCACCCATGCACTCTAAGACTGGAGGAGCTCAAGGCTGGAGGCAAGTTGGGGTCATCCCACCCTCTCTCCTTGTTCCATAATTGCTTAATGATGACCTTTGCCCGAGTTGTATAAGGTAGAAGCCATCCCAGGGGGTCGTACTGGGTAGCTAGGACCTTATAGATGTTCCTCAAAGTTGGAATCTTGTAAATCACAGGTCGGTGTTTGTAGAACAAAGTGTCTGTCTGCCAGTTCCAGCTCAAACCTAGTGTCGATTCAGGGACGTCTGATTTCTCCTGTGTCAACCACAGCTCCACACTCGCAGCGCGGGCATCGGATGGTAGATGACTTAGCACAGTAGGACCATTGCAGGCCCACTGGTAAATTTCGAATCCAGCTCCAAAAAGGATATTCTGTAGTCGATCAATCAAGTTCCGAGTCTCATCTGCAGTAGGCAGACTCTGCAGGCAATTATCGACATAGAAACACCTCTCCACTGAAAACCGAATTGCCTTATCAGTCAGGGGTTGTTGCCGGATGTGGCGTAGCAGTGCATAGGTGGCACAGCACGTACTGGAAGTTGTGCCGAAGGGCAGGACCTGCCATTCAAGAATCTTGGGTGCCTCATCCATTTTCAGGTTCCGCCAAAGGAAACGGAGTAAGGGACGGTCCTCAGGTATAAGGCGAAACTGATGAAACATCGCCTTAATATCCCCACTCACAGCCACAGGATGTTCTCTGAAACGGATAAGGACACCCAACAGTGAGGCTCCGAGGGTGGGTCCTGGCAACAGGTACTGATTAAGGCTTTGTCCTTGGTACTGATAGGAACAGTTAAAGACAAGGCGGAACTTCCCATTGTGACTAACGATGAGGTGAGGGATGTACCAACATTCAGGTGAGTCAGGTATAAGATCGGTCACCTCCCGAACAGCCCCTGTCTCAATGAATTTCCTCATTTCCCCTTCATAGACCTCAGCTTTTACAGGGTCCTTCAGCAGATGCCTCTCAACTCTACGAAGTGTAGGTAGGACTGATTCTTTAGGTGCATTCGACAAAGGCATGCCCTTTCGCCGCAGAAGGGGTGTAGTTAACCGATGGATTACCTCCACTTCCAGGATGAGAGTCTTACGGTAAAGCAGCTGAAGCGCCTCCTGATCCTGCTTGGACCGGGTTACTTCTTTGCCCTCCCACTGTGGAACTGTATCCAACTGCCACAGTCATTGAACGTTCTGCAGTAGCTCGTCGTGAATTGGAGCCATGGAGGTTAGCAGACATTGCTGTGGGGTAGGAGGACACCCCATGGAAGGTATAGGACCCTGGAGCATCCATCCTAGGCGTGTGTGAACTGCAGCTGGCGCACCCCGGCTGCCCTATCGAACAGGCTCTGCTGGGGTTATGAGATGGGGCTGATCAGAGCCAATGAGAAGTAAGGGTTGGACATCCGTAAGGGTACGGATCGGGAGACCGCGCAGATGTCTGTACTTCTGTTGTAGCTGTTCTACAGGGTAACATTGGCGAGACAGGTTAAGACGATCAGCAGTAAAGGCGTGATTGATCTGATAACTGGTCTGAGGTTTACATGGTGGAGAGATGTGAAAGGAAATAGAGCAACCCTGAATGACCTGGATATCATCTCTCACGGTCCGCAACGGAAGGTCTTCTGGGACACCCTGAATGCCCAAGGCCTTAAGTGCAGTGGAGAGCAAAATGGTCCTCTCCGACCCATCGTCAAGAAGAGTGAATGTGTCCAAGGTTCGATCTTCATAATGCAGATTCACTGGAACCACTTTGAACATAACCCACCCTTTGACAGAGGGTTTATCCAGGAGTAACCTATTGGGGGAGGAATTCGTCAGGCAGCTCTTCTCCATGTTAGTTGAATCCTCCTTCTGGGAAGGACTGACATTCACTTCATGAAGAGGGCGGAGATGGATGCCTTGGCAGATGTTGCAGGGCTTTTTAAGGTCACATTGAGCAGCATGGTGGGCCCTAGCACAGCGCCAACAACTGTTGTTACTGCGAATCCATGTCCTGACCTGGTCGTTGGTAGGCTTAGCAAAGGATGCACACTGGCTCAGGTAATGCTCAGTCTTATCACAGAAAGGACAATAACATTTCACTTTGGCAGGTTTGATTTGTGAAACAGGACCTTTCCGAGGAGGAGCAGAAGTCTCAACCGGGAATTCTCCAATCCCATGCAGGATGGTCACAGTCCTCTTCCCAGAATCTGACTTGGCATGTGAGCCTTTAGACATCAGCTCGGTATCGTAACTGTGGCACCAAGTTTCGTAATGGAGCCAGTTTGAAAGGCCAACCAGATTAGGGGTTGTGCCAGGTTGGCGGAACATATGGCGACAAAAATCAGCTCGCTGCTCAGGGGGGAGCTTACCCAGGAAGCGCGCAGCGTGGGATCCACAACTCAGCTCCAGCTCACCGTCATGTCCCAGGGTTTTCAATAGGCCCATTAGTGACTGCACCTGGAGAGCAAACCTCTGGAAGGCTGAGATATCACCTCGTTTTATGTCAGGGCTCTCAAGGACACTAACAATCTTCCTTAAGGCTAGCTGATGCGGTTGGCCAAATTTATCATGCCATCGTATCAGTGAATGGGGTAGGTGAGTGCAGGTAAGCATCCGCTATCATTCTAGCCTCCTCAAACTTAAGGTGATCCACTAAGATCTGATATTTGAAAAGTTCAGTCCCGTCGGGAGGAAGCAGGTTCTTCAGAGCTATCCGGACATGAGCAAACTCACCAGGATCTGGCCGGCTGAACTTAGGAATTGAAGGAGAAGGTCCCCTGTATACATATTCAGACCCAGAATAAGGTGCTACAGGACGTAGGCCGGGCACTGCCTTCGGTGTAAAGACTGTAGGATTCTAATGAGCCGCTACCAGACTGAATCGCAGAGAAACAGGCACGGTGGTGCGGTTAGCAGGCAAGGCCATGGCCGTAGATGTGAGTAACTCTCGAAGCTCTTTAGGGGTAGGAGGTGGGGGGAGCCCACAAGTGTCAGGAGCATAAGGCTGAGGAGGGCGTGTTTCAGTAGCAGGGAACACAAAGGTATACTTCCTAGTCTCTGGCACCACAGGTTGGTAGATAGTGGCACCCATATCCGACAGTGCAAGGTCACTCACCTGGTTCAAGTCAACATCAGGCTCAGGCCATGGCGGTGGAGGAAGATCAGCAAAGTTTCCATCCTCATCTAAAGGTGTGGAATCATACCGCCTCACAGGAGAACTGGATAACTGCAATGCCGGTGGCTGTGCTGGTGAGAGATTCTGGCCTCTAGCTTGACTAAGGTCAGCTCGAAGGGACTGAGCCACATGAACTAATTCTCTCACTTCAGCACGGACTTCTCTCAGCTCCTTCAGGTCTGCCTGGAAAGCCTGATGAGTCTGCATTAGTTGTGCATGTTCATGACGTAGGTGCTGTAGCTCGCTGTCGTGTGCAGAGGTAATGAAACCAGCTGCTTGAGGTGAGGAGAATGATGGTTGATGGCATTCAGCATGCTGTGAAGGCTTATAACCTGAGGACATGATCTGTGAGCCATCAGAACAGACCAGGTCACCACCAGGGGAAGTGGTGTATGGCTGGAAGGATGGGGGAGGAGTCCGATGGACAGGTGCCTCCCAGGGTGAGGGACATCACACTCAGCAACAGGTCTGCCTCGAGTATACTGTACGTCATACTGCTGTAGGTAAGCAGGAGGACGTGTATGGCGTTTAGGGCGAACACCTCCAAATATCTCTTCATCAGGATCCATTATATCAGAAGGGAATACTCATCCGGCTCGAAGGACCACTTTGTTGGAGAGACTTTTGGACTGTTAGGTTCTGATTGGGTAGTTCTGATTGAGCAAACCCCACTGGGTGCCGGTCAGAGCACCAATAATGAGGAGACAGGTGATCAGCTTTAGTTGGTGTATTGGCAGAGAAAGGTAGGGCTACAGATGTACAATAAAAGGTGAAGATAGTCTGCAAAAAATGAGTACAATAAAGAAAATGAATCAACTAAATTATATAAACAACAGCAAACATTCACTGTTACATAATGAAGCCAAAGTATTCCTAATTCACATCAGTGATATTTCTCTATGAAACATACGGTTAAATGAAGGGAAAGAAGGTCTTTCACCGAGTACTACAAGCCATGAGTGATAATTTGTCACTATGAACATACAACTCCCATGTATGGATAGAATTGTGGCGCATCTGAGCAGCATTTACATAAACATAACGCTCATCACTCATTCGGTAATTTAACAGCTCAACAGAACAACAGTGCGTCATTCAAACATCTTTAAGAGACACTGTAACACATAACACTGGTTTACAACCAGATAATGAATGAATAATCACAAGTTAAGTAACATTCCCAGACTGAATAATACAGAACGATCGTTACAGGCCACGTCTGGGCAGGTTCGTCAGATACAGACGCATATAACACTGTTCCGATCACTGTTAACACAAATATAAATAAAATCGGCTTACTGTGCGGTCAGTGACTAACACCTTGATATTAAATCTGCAGCAATCACCACGAACAAACTCAAAATAATCATCCTTTCAGCCATTGGCTCGAACAGATCACACGAACACGGCAAACAACGACAGCTCAAATGAACTACACTGCCCTCTTCCATCATACTACTACGACTACAGTTTCAAATTAAACGTCCCTCTTGCAGGAGCCTTTAATACAAATTATATTATATTTAATATCTATAAAAAAAAATCTTGTGTATATACATACTGCATATACTGTATATATATATATATATATATATAAAGAAACAGGATTTTTGCTTACCCTGCTTACCTTTTTTGAATATTTGCTATATTTAACAATACATTTATTTTAAACTTTTCAAAGAGAAAATCTAAAACAATAAACATTCACTGCTATACTGTATATTATAGTTATTTTACACACACACACACACACACACACACACACACACACACACACACACACACACACATACGGGTAGTTGACGTATCAATGTGTCCTATGGTGTGATGGAAAAAAAAAACTAATTGAAGATAAACCTCTCTCATGCTATTTTTAACTCTAAGAATGAAGATACTTTTTTCTCATGTTATTTGTAAAATTTTTCACCCCACATTTTTGCTATGTCACACCATTGGACATAGTCCAATTTTTATTTTTTATTACCCATATAGAGTATATATATATATATATATATATATATATATATATATTTTATATATATATTATATACACACAAAATTATATATATTAAGTTTCAGGCCTTGAATGGACAAGCAGAAAAAGCCGTAATGTTAAGCCTTGCCACTTCTAACTTTTTATGTCCAGTAAGTCTGGATTTATTTGCATTCAATAGTCTCATGTTGTATACGTGCAGCCAGTGCTATGATCCCTGAACACAAAACAACACAGAGAACAAGACAGATAGATACAGCAGCTATAGAAACGCTAACATAGCGCTCCCAGTCAGTGTGTCGAGATAACAGCAGATCACTTCCTACAAGACGAGATTTTCAAAACGAGCCATTTACTAAAAGAAACAGATATCTTAGATGTAATAAATGATAATTCATCATCCTCCATTGGAAATGTACTGGGGTTGTGAAAAATGCATGAATTACTAATTAATGAGGCATTCTGAGCAGATTTACATATTCATAAAGGTGGGGTTGAGTAATTGACATATGCATGAGAGAGCTGAGTGATGGTTTTGAGATAATAACACATGCCTTCATAGGAACCTTTATTTTTCTAAATTCTTCAAAAAGCAGAGGGAGTGAAGATGCTTTTAAATTTCCATTACGTATTCATTCTTCCCAAAAGAAATGCAGTCAAATGCTTTCAGAGATAAATACACTGAGGGAATGCAATGATGTGAAACAGTATGTAAAATTACATTTTGTGAAATATTGCCCTATACAGATTCTTCAAAAGTTCATTTAGCAAACGGATGTGCCCAACAACCATGGTTAGAAATTCTAAACATGTGACTGAATCCTAAAATGAACACACAAATATGCTCTCAAAGACGAGTGAAGGGGGAAAAAAAAGAGAGAAAAATAAAGCATAACAAATACATTTACGGTAAGCGCTAACTCGCATCCATGCAGTCAATCAATCATCAGCAAGCTCGACAAAGTGTGCTGGGTGCCCGTTTAATCCAGCGGAGAAAAATGTAAACTGAAATTCAGATGTCAACAAAGCTCTACTAGCTCTAATCCTGTGGCACTTTCTCAAAGTAACACCAATTTCCAGACGTCCCACCTAACAATTTTCATAGGCCATTTCACACATACTTCTGCCATCTTAAAGATGGCATTTAGTGTTAAGACCTCTCAGATAGCTGATGAAAGGATCTGATTTATGGCATCCCGTCGTGCCATGAGGTCAGCTTTTTGGAGACTTACTGCAGATGGGGTGGGTCCAAGAGCATTTGGACCGGGTGAGCGTGTATGTCACTCGCAAAACGTCTCTGCCATTGTTAGGAGTGCTGGAACAAAAGCCTTGTGAAAGCTGACCCAAATATGGTGCATTAGAAGAGCACAAAAACATTCAGATGGTTCCTAGGCTTTCTTTACAACTATGCACCGCCGAATGACAAGTTCAACAAAAACATGTTGAGTTTTTCACCCGGGCCTATTGTGTTCCCACATTAACTCCAAGCTGAGCTCTTTGAGTTCGTCCAGAGTTGTGTCTGGACTCCATGGGTCTGCGATGGCTCTGTCATCGGGCTTGGCCTCCGCTGCACTCCACACCGTCTCCTTCAGTGTTCTTTTCATTCTCACCCCAACCCCCCCCCCCCCCTCTCTCTCTCTCAGCAACTTGGCTTCCATGCACGTTGAAGCGAGCGATTGATGGGGCAAGAGAGAAGTTAGACAATTAAAGATGGCCCTCTGCGCCAACTGTTTTGTGCATTAGGTGTCACGCTGAGAGGAAGCCTTTGTGCTTGCAGTTATTGTTTGGATGGAAAACCAAAGATCTCATTCTCAAAGCAGAGGGACTCTCTGTAGCCAGTGTGAATAATATATCAAGGTGCTGGGCATAACAATAATTTGATTCCCACTGGGACTGGATGGATGTAATTATTCCTGGACCACAGCGTAACTGGAAATGAGGTTCGTGCAACATCTGGTCAAGCATGGCCAATGGGTGACCAAAAACTAATTGCGAGTATAATGGCAGGTCTCTGTACTTAGCAAAGCGAATAACAGCTGTCCTTATCAATCAGATGCAGATGATCACTATCGCGCATGGGGGGGCTTGACAGCAGAGGGGAAGTATCACAAATTAGGCGCAGCTTTAGAAATGCCGAAGTTTGACTTTAACCTTGCAGGACTTTTTGGAAGGCACTTCCGAGTATGGGAGAAGAGTTTTGGCAGAGGAACAGAAAGCCTGGTGGGTCCACACATCTCGGGATGCTGGTACTCCACACTAATCCATTTTAAACCATCTGTGAAATTAGCAAGATTCCTTAAGTCCTTCACCTCCAAGGATTAAAAATGGCCCTGGGTCTGAGCCATCGCATGTACGCATATGTATGCATGTCTGCTATCAGCCCAAACTTCTGACGCTGTAATCACACTTTACCCTCTACATGACAGACGCTTTTGAAAAGGCAACTACTTTGAAGACAATTTCAGCCGAGTCTCTCTCCTAGCGTCTTTTCAGATGCTCTTTGAAATCTGTAGAATCTGCACTTTGTGTTATATTACATAAATATGAGCATTCTTTGTGTGACTTACTCCCCCTGCAATTCAGCACACTCCAAAGTTGAATAGCAACACGACGCGCGACCCGGCATGCTGCAAAGTATGTCAAAAACAAACCGAACCACTCTAAATATCTAAAAAAAGAGGAAGGCATTTCAGGGCTCGAACATCTGCTGAATGGCAGTCTGGGCTGCGAGAGGTAAACAAAAGCCATACATAGACAAAAGTTACCTGCAATGTCTCCTTGAACCGTACACATAAACAGCTCGAAAGTGCAACTCTTCAGCCCAGCAGAGTTTTGGCCAAAAGCCGTACAATGAAGTCATGAGTCAAGTCTAATGAGAAAATCAGATAAATAGCAGCTGGGCTCGGGGGAAACAGCCCTCCCTGACTGATTCACTGGACTCAGTGGCAATAGCATGGAGCTCAGGAGGAGCCGCCACTTCCAGAACAGTAAAATATTGTTCCAGACGACTCCCTCCAATGTTTAGTCATCAGGGCCATGAAATAACAGGGCTGTCGCCTCCGCGCAGCAATACAGTATTAATTATTATTTGCAGCCCAAACACCTACATGTTTGTACTAACACTCTGACAGTTCATCCAAACAGGCCATTTAGAGGCTGCAACATCATTCTCCGTACTTACCAACACCCCCACCTAGCCTTCCTTCGTATGTTTTAACACAGGCTTGTGCAGAGATGTGCACCGTATCAGAGGGATTAAAAACCAGTTCCACAGAAATGACAATGATCATGTCTTATTCGAAATTAGAATGTCAACAGCCGCCACATCTGCATGTGCCCAGAGAAGCACAAGGGCAAATGTGCAATGCCAAGTCTGCCGCCGGGGCCAAAGATTTGTAATGCAAGCTTTGTGAATTACAATAAGATTTATTGTGCAGCAATATATGTCTAATTTTCCATCTACCGTGGGGCGCTTCAGCAGCAGAGAGCTGACACAGGCGTCTATTATACACACCACAGTTCAAATGTGGTTATTTTACGCATGCTCTCACTTGCTCTCGCATGTAAGGAAAGAGCTTACTGTGCACTCTGGCATTGGACAAAAAATGATTGATGAAAATAACAAAAGGAACACATAAATGGTTTTCCCAAAATGTTTTGAAGTAAGTTCTATTCCAGATCCATGTCTTTTAGGACTTAGGGAAATGATAAAAAGCTTCCCTTTCTATCTGAGATTTTTTTCATTTCTTCATGCCAAAGCAGGTACTCAACATTTAGTAACTGATAATCTACATTACTTTTTAATGCCAAATATCACATCAGGGGAACATTAACTATTAAAAGCATTACAAAACATCCAGAAATGCAATCAAAATCACTGCTTCTATTCAGAAACATTTATTAACTGAACAACTACATTTTGCTCTAAAATTCATCAGTAATTATTCATCACAAAGAGCTATGTCAAAGAGGTGAAACTAGCTGGGAGCAAAAAAAGAGAAATCCCAGTGGCTGGAATCCAAAAGATGAAAAAACTCCTGCAGTTTGGAGGGCTTGGTTTGCACCAGGACTTCCACCCTACTCCTGGCAATGCTGCAGTCAGTCAGCAGGAGCACATATACATTAAGAATACCCTCTACATATTTGCTTGATGCGTTTAGGAAGACACATCAAGGTAAACATAGATGGTCCCATCTAACCTCACACTTGCTCTAAAAGATTTACGAGCCAGCTCTAAACATCTATCCTTATTGTGAAACAATGATGGACCATTGGGAGAAAAACAAATCCCAGTTACCTTTGTTTAACATTCAGTTCTATACTGAAAATGATGAGATATGTGGCTATTTTGTTCTGCATTTCATTCATTCATAAATAAATATAGCCTGATGGAATTTCTGTATAGTAACTAATAAAATGGTCAACAGTAAAGTCCTGCATTTTTAGTCTAAATAAATTAAAAAGTTAAAGTAAATGGCATGATGGCACCCAACCTTTTGCTTTCCTGTTTTCCCTTTCTGGTTTCATAAACAATGTGTATCAAACTCATTTGAAATATAATACAGCATCAGATAAATATAAGCTCATTGTCAACACGTTCAGTTGTTTGTTGCCAAGGAAATATTTGTATAGAAGTCTGATAAATTAGAGAAGATTGTCTGTGTGCAGCACCATATTTCCTTACATTCCATGCCAGAGCCAAAGAAAAGGAAATGAGCATGTGCTTTCAGCTTTAAAATTAAAATATCCACAGAAGAAAGTGTGTTCTTTCCAATTCCTAGATAAAAAAGCTACAAAACTGCACCCTTATCCAGAGCTGGAGGACTTCACTTGCAAGCTGAAATTGGTGAGTTATTTTAGCGGAAACAAGACAAAACTACTTGCAAAAATTCCAGTGAATTTAAGGGGATAAAAGGTCATTTTCTAATGGCAAATAGTATTCCTTGTTTTAAGGATAAACTTTCATAAAATTGTCTAAAATCAAAATATTATGTTATTTACTTCAAGTAAAACTTATTTAAAACAAGTACATTTACTGGAAAACAAAATAAAAATAATTATTGTAGTGTACATCATGCTGCATGTTTAATGCATCGAATGCTGTTCACTTATGCTTTTGGAAATAAAAACAGTTATTTTCATTTTTGACCCTCTAACCATTTTACAGTCTAATAATTATAGTAATATATATATTTTTTTAATAGCGCCTTTCAAGAACCCAAGGTCGCTTTACAAAATAATATAAGCAATTGGCAAACAAAATACACCAGACAATCAGAGGGGACATTCAGTGTTAACGACAAAAACTACAGATAATTAACAACAAGAGGTCTTGCAATCATATGATGAACATCAATTATGTTATAAATTAATGAAGCAAATAAAATCTAAGCTGATGTTATATCCATTTTATAAATTCCTTAAAATACTGTAGAAGGTCAAGTGCATTGCATTGTGGGATACAGTAATCCATGCAGTAAGCACAGTTGAACACTGTGAGTTTTTGTCTTATTCCAGAAGCAAGCCAGAACTTGATTCGCTAATGCCTCAGTTTCTATGAGGTTGTACATTTTAAAAATCACTGGTACGCCTTTCAGCTCGAGAGACAGAAAAAAAAACCCCCGAAAAAAAACCAACAAAAAAAAAAACACACAGGGAAACATTTCCAGTCAGTGGAATATGACAGAAATGGACAACTCCCTGGTTAGTGCACTAACTAGACATACTGAACTAGGAAACTGACTGAGACACCTGTAGTATTTTTTTTGTATACAGCATATTGCATACTCTGCACTGTCTACATAGTGTGCACAATATATAGCCTACAGCAGCAAGTGTAGTAGCCTATGCTTTTGCAAACATAGGCCCAAGTCCCTTTAAGGCAAGTCAGTTCACTCAGGGGGATACTCATAACGTCCCTGATGTTATGAAGTACAGTAAGTAATATCTAGTTGAAAGATCGAATTCTGTGCCATTATTACATTTTAATAACATTTCAAAGAGGGATAAAATCTGACAATAATTACATAAAAAATTGCCTCTCAAGCTGAACTCGTAAAAAAATAATAATAATTAAATAAAATAAAAACTATTTTTGAGGCTGACCCAGTGAATGCGCCTTCCAGCATAGGAAAAATAAACCATAGAAAGCTACTTTCATTTATACTGCCTACATAGCGAGCGTTACGATTTCTCCCTATCATATAGCCTACATATGATTAGACAACTTTAACATATAACTCATTCAATACAGTTTGTTAAGCAATGCTCTATATATAGGCCTATATGCTTCTGTAGAGACCACTATTTATCGTAATTCAACTCTTTTAATGGCCAAATTCACCAAACGTTTCCGTGACTGGACAATACCAGACAATTAGCCTACTACACAACGTCTAACAATCAACTAAACCATATTCAAAATGTATCCATTTGCAATTTCCCATTACGGGAAAAACAGCCCTTGTGGTGTTATGACCTTACCCACCTGCGTATGGCGTTCCGATCGGCTCTTTAATATGACTTTGCTACATGCACTCGTCTCAATGAACGTCTCACTCAACGTCTTATTTTTTTTTCTTTCTGCTATTTATTCCATTCATTTTAAGACGCAGACGTGATGCAGACGTCACGCAGACGTCACGTAAATCACGCGTGGCAGTGAAGTGTCGAGTCAGACGTCACGCGTCATTCACGTGTGGCAGTGAAGTTATTAATTATTTTTTTCTCTAACACGTATTTAACACTCTACTCAACATGGCTCAGTGCAGTGTGCCAGCGGTTGCGATCGGTTCTTTAATATGACTTTGCAACATGCACTCGTCTCAATGAACGTGACACTTGCGTCTGTCTTATAACGTGATGTCTGCGTCTGTGATTTATATATAGGATATTGTGTGTGTGTTGTTTAACCCACATTTTGAGGGCCAAATGCCCCCACAAAGATAGAAATATGAAGAAACAAACTTGATATAGGCTATTGCATTTTTATAGCTTATTGTTGGGGTTGTTATTGTTTTTTTATATAGTTTTAAAAGGCCTAGGCTACAGCACTTTGGTAGACTAGAAAACAGACAACTCGATCGCGTTTTCTGTAGATCCTTTAAATAGAAGAATAGAATTGAAAAATAGGCTACTATTTTTTTTATATATATAAGTCACCTGTGGTGAAAAAAAAACGACTGTAAACTTTTTTTAAAATAGTTTGTAAACTATTATTTGACTTTTGTTTATGACGTTTTGCCCCTTTATTAAACATTTAAAATATTCACAAATTAATATGGATTTTTTTTTTTTGATTTTACTGGATTTCTAAGGCCAAATTATTTTCACGCAGTGCTGAATGAGAAGAGCCATCTCTGTAAAAAAATAATAAAGAATGAGTGAGTGGAATGTGCTGGAAACCGCCCTTGCAGCAGACTATGGCAGACGCAGACGTCACGTTCGGCACACGAACGAGTGATGTGGCAGACGCAGACGAGACGTTCGGCAGACGCAGACGTCACGTTCATTGAGACGAGTGCATGTAGCAAAGTCATATTAAAGAGCCGATCGGAACGCCATAATTAAAGAGCCGATCGGAACGCCATACCTGCGCGCTCTGCTGTTCTCCCGCGTTCACAGGTCCACGTGCTGCTGAAACGTTGGCGTTGTACCCAAGCACGTAACAATTGAACTGATTGCATGTCTAAAGAAACAAAATCACCCGACAAATAACTATAAATGTAATTATAAATAAGCTTTTTAGCGAGCAATTTCATCAGTGTGCAGTAAAGGTGTATACACAGATTACATTTGAAAATGTAAACACACTTGTGTTCACTTTATACCCTTGAACCTAGAGCTCACTGTTTCAGTAGGCAAGAAAATAATTTAGAAATATATGTATGTCCAAGGACATCTATATATTTTTATATAAAATATTAATTTGATTTGACATTTTCTTTTAATTCATCATTTAGCCCAAACTTTTCATCACACAAAATATGCTACTTATGATAGAGTAGGATGAATTAGGACGCCATTAAATAGCTCTGGTCATTGGGTCTATTATAATAATCAGGTCAACCATGCTCATTATTAGCTTTGCTGTCCATCTAAGTAACCTGCTAGTGGAATGTGTGCAAGGAAAAAAAAAAACAAGGCATCTGTTATCAAGGCTGCCACATAATATGTAAATTGTTTGCATGTGTGAAGTTTACTTCTTTGCTTACTGATACACAAAAGTATGTAAATGTTTGAATTCTCTCAAGTCTCATTTCTACTTCAGCTATTGCATTTATTATGGCAGTTCATATTACGCTTAGGGCACATTAAGTAAATTCATTAACTACTCACTTTAGCACAACAAACTCCCAATGTCATATGAATTCCAAATAATTAATTCATTTGAAAAATTCTGGTTAAATAATATTTTAATTATACCAACAACCAAACACTATTTAAAAAAAATACAACACACAACAAATAAAACAAAATGTCTCTTTAATTTGTAAGTGTCAACAGCAGTACAAAAGATGGAGTGATGGTGAGACGATTTTGTCATGTGTGTGTACTCTATCTTTTATGGAAAAAGAGGAACTCTTGAGGTAAATAAGCAAACAGACAGGAACACCCTCATCTGCTGTCGTACATCAGTGAATTGAGAATATACTGTAAAAATGGTGTTACATTACAATATGCCAAATGCTGCTTGTGGGGAGAACAACCTAGATATTTGTACAATCCACTAAGGTGTCTAAATACACCGAAATGCGTCACTCATCTGGTTTATTTTATTTGATATAATAATACTACCATTACAGAGAAGACTGGTCTCTGGACATACAACTGTAGCATTAATTAGTTTACCTCACGTCAATACTGCACATGGAAACCAATGACTTGCTGGTTTACATACTAAAGCCAAGCAAAAAATATTTTTAGTACCTTTTTTTTCTTTTTTTTTAAACAATAATATCCTTAACAAATAGCTGTCTTTTGTACTGTATAAAGAAGAATGTGAACACAAATGTGATGGCAACCTTTTAAAGTTCAATTAAAAACTTTACACTGGACTGTACAAGATATTATGATAAACTATTTACATTTTTAGACTTAAAACTTTTTTTTTTTTCTCCCAAAGCAGCAACAGATACTATTCTATATCTCTAACGCCCAAACAATAATACCTGTCATGGGTCTATGTACCTGCTGAGAAACCGGTCTCTACATACACACTCATGCGCACACACACACACACACACACACACACACACAAAGACAAAATGAAAGAAAAGTGTTATCAGGATGTGAGCAGGATTCAAAACAAGAATGTACCTAGCGACAGAGGAGCCACACAGTGTAGCTTGAGAGACTACAGAAATCTAAAAGCAAAGTACCATTGACAACAGCATACGTTGTCCCTGACAGCGACATTTTACTCTTCTGAACAGCAGCTAGCATGTCAGTCCAGCATGTCAGTGAATTGTGCTGATTAAATTAACAAAAACTATCCCACAATATACATCACAAAAGTCCATACCAAAAAAAAAAGCATTACAGTAAAATAAGTAGAAACACCCAAGCTTTGTCCTCAGTTATTGTACCTACTTTGCATTAATATGGCAGTGATGGTTATAAAAGAAATGTCATTTAGACTTGCTGTTGACTGGATGGGAAATGGTCTATTAAACACTGAAGCAACAGAGAAAAATACTGGATGAAAACCTCAAATGCACAGAGTGGGTCTGCATTGTGCAGCATAAAAAAACAAACAACCAAACTCATAAATATTTGCACATCCCCAATGATTAAATGCTCAGAGAGAAACTCACATGTTTTCAGATGAAGCTGTACTGTACGACACGCCACAACTGATGCCCCACAATTACATCTCCTCTCATTCAAATTTGGCACAAAACCAATTATTATAGAATTTCAGCAAGTAACTCAACATTTAGAAAACAAATTTGAAATGGATTTCAAGATTTGTCCTTTGCTACAGAGTGCACCAACAACATAGCAAATGGCTGGTCAACTCAGCATGGAGTGCGAGGTTCATCACTTAAACACATGGACGTGAGATGCCCGGGTGTCTCAGCTGTGTCTCCAATACTACTCAAATCAACAGGGATGTGAATTCAGCAACTACATGAGGTACAGTGAATTGTCAGTTTGTGATTTAGTTCTTTTTTCCTAAGTACAACGATCAAAAACATACACACACGAAAAAAAGAAAAAAGTAAAATACATAATTTATACTTCAGCAAGTATCCATGAATAAAAATAGAATTCTATTTTCCTATGTTATATTTACAATGAAAAGGAAAAAAAAAATCTGTAATGAGATGGAGATTAAAAAAAAGAAAAAAAAAAAAAACTTTGTTTTGAGCTCCAATCCATTTTGAAATTTCACTGTTTTATTCTTGTTCTCTGATTGTCCTTTAATTCTGTTCTACTGACACTTTTAGAGCCAATAATGGCTAATAAATACAATAAAATGTCTATATGCACTAGAGAGCTTCAAATACAATATACAACACAAACATACATGACCATTAAAATGTGCTACTGAAGTCCGGTGTGTCTCAGTTGGCCAGTCACTACGCGAGCCTCTCCGTTGAGTTTACTGCTCTTTCTCCCCTAGGCAGCACTGGAGCTTAAACAAAGTGTTCATTCATCACGTGTCTTTGCATAAATAAACAAAATATGTCAAGAGAAAAATGACTCAAATCTGGCAACTGCGAGGCGCACTCACATGAGTTCAAACAGGTGACTCGTTCATGTAGGTTTTTTTTTTTTTTTTTCTCGCACAACGGCTTCACATTAGTCAGAATTGATAAAAATACCATTTATATCCAGTGCTTGTAACACTTTTGAATCATTGTCTCCGTGAGAGATTGAAATTGTCTCTTTTTTTCTTTTCTTTTTTTTTTTTTTTTACTCTATACAAGCGCAATCAAGTTTCAGTCCCAACAACAGTCCTTTTGTCTGCTACCAGCCTACAGAACTGGCTTGGCATGGTCAAGGAAATATGTACAAATCATGTACAAATCAACCAATCCACCAGCAAACAGATATAACAGCTTTAAACAATAAACGTTGGCTTGTAAGCAGGGAAGAAAAAAAAAAAAAAACTGAACGCGGATGTCAAGGGACACCCAGCCAAGTACTGTACCTTATGTAAAAATCACAACAAACTTAAACAAAACCAACAAAATAAAAGGTACGAATACAAGCTTCTGAAGAAGTGCTCAAAACTTCTATGAATTAAGTAAATGCTTTTCAAAGAGGGGCGCTGAGGAGAAAAGTCAATGCTTCAACTGCTGGGAGAAGTAAGCGCTAAATAGCCATCGGTACCTTTTAGACCTTTGGAGGTAATGCAGTGACCAGCAGCCTCGCTGTGACATTTCCTGTCTATTCTAATCTCTGGGTTACTGATGAAACAGACAGGTTCAAGGGCAAAGGCAAAATAGCGGGACTCATGCATTAATAATGCTGTATTTCAGATGATACCGACTCGTCAGTCATTTTAATAATCTCCCACAGCTTGATCTACTTGTTCCATCTGCTCGCTAGCACCTCGTGGCTGCTTCTGGCCACGGCCTTTCGCGAGCGCTTTGATGGAGAGAGGGCACAATAAACCACATGGGCCTCGTCTCCATTGTTCGCTACCTTTCTCCTGGGCGCGGGCCGATGCCGGGAGCCAGATGGCAGCCCCTTGAGGCAGGGTGTGTGCTGGGCAGAGGTCAGGCAAGTGGAGGTGAATGGCACTCACACCCTGTAGGAGCCTTCGGTAGGGCCAAAGCCTAAAACAAGAGGCCCTGACCGCTGGCTGCTTCTTGGCTGTCCTTCCACACGGAAACAACCTGCGATCCGTTCCGTTGCTGGAACGAGCGGATAATTTAGTAGGCGCAGGACTGCCTATTTGAATTGTCTTTTTTGTTTTTTTCAACTGCTCAAAAAACTGATTTCAATTGCCAAAAAAAGGCAGATTTGTCTCTGTGCATTTTCAAATGTATTTGTTTCAGAACATATATTTAAACAAATACAATCAAAGTATCTCAAATCCATGTAATCCTTTGAAAATTTGGAAAATAAGTGCCATTATTAGTTTAGTTAAATTTCTCCTTAACTCTCTGCATAACTGGCCAAAACATCCTGATAAACTGGACGTTCTCTTAAGACTTAACGATGAACACACTGCAGAAGCCCAAAGGGCGTACGCTCTGCTTTAAGACTATTTCTGTCAGTTAAGATTACAATGTCTACAAGATTTAAGCGTAAATAAAAGACTTTAAACTTGCTGCCCTGAAAAACGGGGCTAAAGACTTCAGCAGAATGCGTGTGTACATATTGTACAACAACAATTTGTGATTGTAATACACCAAAGCTGCCTTTCGCTGCCTGTCCAATTCTGCAGATTGGATGCCATTTGGCCCCTTGGCATTCTGGCCTGATTACAATCACTGTGATTAAGAACTGAGCGGGTAAGACTGAACTAGATGAGGACGGTGGTCGGGGCGATCACTGCATTGAACCTCCTGGAGAACTATGACATTCTTAGTTTCTGAGCATTTGGACGTGGTTGTCAATGGAGAGGAGAAATAAAAGTGGCCTTTGTAGATAAGATTGCAAGGATTGTCTAAGACTCGTGCAGTCTCTTCCTTAAGACTTTCAAATTTAAGATTTAAGAGCAGGAAGCTTATGATATGTTTGGCACATCTGGACTTGTAGTAGTAGTAGTAGTAATAATAATAACAAGAACAACAATAATAATGGGGAGTTTTAGGCTTTCCCTCTATGGTTCAAATATATGGACTTCTTCAGTTTTATCGTATTATGAAATGTCAAATGAAGTGTCGTCTTTTTCCATTTTAAATAGTTCTGATTAAAAACATTCACAAGCTGTTGGCTGGTACAGCATACCTGAGTGAGATATAGAACCCCATCGAAAACAGTAATGTACGCTTCAAAAGAAAAAAACAATACATGTGTAAATCCATATGAATTTAAGACTGTGAGTTATGCATTCATATGAAATGTTTCAATCGTCAAGTCCTATTATTTAAAAATGTCGTAGGAAATACCCTAAACTGTCCATGATCAAAACACAAGAAAAAAAAGGCAATAAAATAACAATTTAAAAATAAAACGCCAAAATAAAACACAATCAAATTGTTTCACACTGGGAGAAACACTTAAGACCATTAGCTGTTAAATCTGCAGGAGCCACATCTGCATGCTGGCTCCCAAAACATGTTTCATCAGAAACAAGTTTTTTTTTTTTTTTTTTGCTCTCTTTTTCATCTTCTTCAGTCTTCCCTCTAATAAAAGGATATTCTTTGCTGGCTGTTTTCGCCTCAGTTGGCACTGACCGGCTCCTGTGTGTCATTCTCACTGCTGTAGTCCGATTTGGGCTCGTCCTCAAAGTCCTCGTACATGTCCATCTCATCCTCTCCATTCACGGGGTCATTAGACACCATGGTGCCCGGTTCCATCTTCATGTTGAAGGTGCTCTGGATGACGGGGATGGTGGGCTCGGGGCTGGCCGAGGCACTGGAGCAGTCTGATGTCATGTGAGGGGAGGGCGTAGTGGTCGCCATTGTTATGGCACCAGGGTAGACGACACCTGCGCTGGTGGTGATGGGGATCTGCGTCTGTGGCTGCTGCCTGATACAGAGGTGAAGAAACAGAGATTTACGCTCATGAAGTGCCAGGGTGCGCTTTCCCTTTTCGCAAAGCTCAGAGAAGCTTAAGAGCTTTTAAGAGACGAATGACAAGTTTAGCGTTTTTCAAGGAAAATAATTTCAGTCTAGGGAAATTAGAGAATGGAAAGAATGTACAGAAGCACACAAAATGCCTGTCGAAAGCATAAAGCTTGTGGAGTTTTAAACGCCAGCTTGAATGGAACGTGCCCAGCCGGTAGCCCTGTAAAAATGATTCCCAATCAGCGACAACGATTTGGGAACGATTGTGAAAATGACACTCGTTTCTTTCTGGGTGACAAAGCCAATTGGTTGGTAGAGACACAGTCTCCTGATCTTTAACAGGCTGATTGATACTCCAGCGCTCGTATTTCTTGCTGTTGAAGTGGAAACACCTGGAGCAGGCATTTTCTTCACTCACCACATGCAGTAAATTATAGAGTTGAGCTCCAAACATCTGCCCTGCAGCCCTCTCTACATTCATACTCGACTCTAATATCCTAAAATAATGGCTACGTGAGTCCCGCTGCCCTCTGTTACCGTCTAAATGTGATAAACCACTAGTTTCAGGCAGCTGAAAGAAAATACTATTTTGTCAATGGGATTCAACCCAGGGCCATATAGTGCATTTCCCCTCCTCCAAGAAAAAATAAATTTACCACAGCATATAATCACAAAAGGAGCGTGTAGGCAACAAAAGGCTGCGCTCGCTTTGCTTTGAAGCGTATATTAAAATTAAGTGCGAGGGCCATATAACGTGACAAATGAGCTAAGTGGTTGAATTACTCCAATCAACCTGATTAAAGGGTCACTGGCTTTACACCAGGAGTTGGCATACGGTATGGAGTCATTACCTGCCTATTGTGAGAGCTCTAAGCTGGCTTTATGAACAGCGTATAGGGGTTTAACAGAGGGCAGGCCATCTTGGACGGCCGCCTGCTATTGTTTGTGCCGTTTTTTCCAACGTGCACCTACCCCACAGTGAAGAACTGCCTCATCTCCTGCCTCCTCGACCTCATCATCTGCTTGTACTCGCCTATGCGCAGCTTCTTGCCGTCGATGATGCAGGTGCGCTTGGGCCGGGGCTTGTACTTGTAGTTGGGATACTTCTCCAGGTGGATCTTGCTGAGCCGTGCTTGCTCCTCATAATACGGTTGTTTCTCCTGGTTCGTCATGGACTTCCAGCGAGATCCTGTTGACCACAGATGAGAAGTTAGAAGTGAGAAATGATCATTGCGGATTGTTATTTATCTATTATTTATTTTTGGAGAAAGAATGACTTAAGTACATTTTACAATTTTGATTTATTACTAAAAACCATTCATGAATTCAATATATTTTAATACAATGAATAAAATAAATAATATTTAAATATATTTTTACATTAAAAAACAACAACGTACACAAAATAACCACATAATCCTGGGGCAAGAACTGCTTTTGTGAATGGAGGGTAACTGCATTACAGTTACCGTTTCTGCATTAGTGAAAACAACAGGCCAGTAAATATCTCCAGCCTTCAGAAACGTCCAGGCTGACGGGTCTTTTAGTTGCTGTGATCTATTGACTCTCTGGACTGGGGAACAAGACCCATTTAGCCCTGTCATTTTTCATGACAAACACTGCCCACGTGACAGCCACTAAATCCATCTAATTGAGCTGCTCCTGCGGGCATCAAGCCATCAAGTTTAGCCGTGCTCGTCTGTTTGAGATACATTGAATTGTGTTGAATTATTTGCAAAAGAAGATTAGGCAGGTGTGGTAATAGCCTGAATATTTTATTCACAGCATACATTTTGCATAGTAGCTTTGTAATGCTGAGATGCTTGTCTATCGATTGATAAGAGGGCAGAAACTGCCTTGGCGATATTCATTTGCATATTTTGTGCAATTCAAGGTCCGGTGTACTATAATGCTTAAATATCTAGTCAATCAACATAACACTCAGCCTTTCTTAGTGGACCAATTCAGCTACATTTTAGTCTTGTAAGTCTTGGTTTTGGTCCAAAACAGTGGGCTGTTTTAGTTTGGTAAAAACAGACACTTCCCTTTAGTTTCAGTTCATTTCAAAATTCTGAATTAAAACACATTTAAAACATGTACATCAGAAAATGTCATGTGACTTCGCTTTAGAGTCTGAACAAAAAATATTTTTTGCCAATTTCCTGGAAGCAATGACCTTGTTTTCTGAAATGCAAGCAATAGAAATGCTGCTTATTTCGCAATTGATTTCACAATATTCCACTTTTTTGGGAGGGCAAATAATTATTCCAGAACTTGGATAGAAACTTAGCTAATGCCAAGGATTCCTTGAGTAGATACTTTGAAGGAAAGTAAAGTCATTTCAATAAGTAGAATGACTGTTTAAACGGCTGTGTTAAAAAAGACTATTGAATTAACGTGATCCAAAACAAGCAAAGACATTTTCAACAGTTTCCGAAGCACTCCACAATAGTTCCCTGGATGCCAGTTCAGTTTATTCTTATGGAGCATGGCGCAATCCCAAATGAAAATGGAAAGGCTAACGCATATGGCCATGGCTGCTGGTCGTAATTGATCTGGGGGCTTTGACTTACCCAAGATTTTGCTGATGTTGGAGTTGTGCATGTCTGGGAAGGCCTGAAGGATTTTGCGGCGCTCATCTTTGGCCCAGACCATGAAGGCGTTCATGGGCCGTTTGATGTGAGGTTCGTTGCTGTTCCTTCCCCGGGGTTCCCTGTAGACCCGTGCCTCGGTAGTGCTGGCGCCTCCTGTTGGCCAACAATAATACTGATGTGGTTTATCTGCAGAGCCATTCAGTTCCTTACACCCTAGGAACACCAGAGCAAGAAGGAGAGAGTGGGTGCAAACCGTTAATCAACTTAGTAGTGCAGGGCATCCATCAGCACATCAGAGTGAATGGAGCTGAACCAGAAAAGGTGGGTTTGGGGATCCTGAGAGGCCTGCAGCTGTATCTTATACTCCAGGCTGCCCATCCCAGAACTGGATGGGACAAGCCCATGTTTTGGAGTGTAGAACAAGACGGCATTGTAGGTAAAAGAACTCCTGATGAGTGAAAACTAGCTCAAACCAGACAAGGAGGACCATGACTATAATGCCTTTTAAATAGTTTGTCTGGGTCGCAGCGTTCGAACAGCCGTACATTTCTGGATGACTGTCATAATGTTTCTCCTGCTATAAGTAATAACGGTAATGCTCTGAATAACAAATGTGGCACAAGGGTGTTTGTGTAAGCGAGGTAAAATTAGGAGGAGGATCAGTGCCAATGTCCTGACAAAACATATATCTCCACATGATCGCTTTCAATGTGCTAACACAGAGTCTGACAAAGGGCAGACCTAGTGGTTAAGCACGGGATGATAAAAAACCCCCTAGGTTTCTGTATTTAAATGATCCCAGGTTTCACACACTAGAGTTAGTGAATGCGGCCTGGTGTGAGTGCGACTTGAACAGACTTGAAGGAGTGTAACTCCTCAATCAGGCCATTCACAATCAGCATATGTGTCCCCCAGTTTCTGTATTTAACTTTACAGCAGAGTGAAAATGATTCTGTTTGCATGCGCATTTGCTTCCTTTTATATGTAAGATGTGAAAGAATTAAATAAAAGCTGTATGAATATTTCAACAAACAAAAACATGTTGATAAACAAGGCTTGAAAAATAAAACAAAGCCTACCCATATGCTACGATACATCTTTAATGATCCAAAAACTGGATAAGAAGGGTTGGAATCAGCCATGAATATTTCATCATCCACATGTGATGTGTATTCATTAGGACCATGAAACTTCAAGACTTGGCACACGGTACCTGATTTTGATTCTATTATTACTGGTGTTGATAAACAAAATAAAAACTCCAGCTAAGTAATGGATCTTGGCACTACACCGCTATTAAAGCACCGGGATACCAAGACTATTCCGAGGGCAGCGCGTTGCTCAAAGGAGGAGGAGCTGGAAATTAGGCAATGTCGTAGGGCCACCTTCTCTATGCATACACACACACTCGTGCCACACTGGGGCCCAGAGAGAGAGAGAGACAACGTCTAAGTTTCAGACAGCCAGCAGGAGGCTCTATCCTCCAGGCCCTGCTGGGCGGAACGGCTTTGCCCACAGGGCCCAAAAGATCCATTTACACATGTCATGTTTAACAATCATAATAATCCAGAAAGGGCTGCTGTTTATCTGGCTGCCCAGCTCCACACAGTCATGGTGCATCAGTCAGGGTCTCTCTGATCTTGCCTCTCTACAACTTTGTAGCACTACAAGCAGCCGCCTCGTCCCAGCCCCTTCCATCGGGATTATACGGCAACAGCATTCCCCGCACAGTACATTAATTTCATTTAGCACGCGCTCACCGTGCAGGATAAATTGATTTCACTTTGTTTGGCTTTGACAGCCATGTTTATTGTGCAATGAAATGTAGTGTGGCGTAGGGCTGACAGTATCCATCAATGCTGGGCAATCTGCTGACTGCCGGGGCCAGATGAAGGCATTCATTACCTTGCCAACCCCAGCTCGCTCGCTCGGCTACCTCGCCCAGACACGACCGCCACTGTCTGCTCAGGGGGAGGGGGGATGGCCGGCTCTAATTTACGATTTGCCCCATGCCATTACTTTACCACTGACACTGATTCAGCAATTTATATACTGGCATGCAAGCAGATATAGGCAGAGGTGAGCAGCTTACATGCAGGAAACCAGCAGCTGGACTTTAAAATTGCAGATCGGATTCATTATTCTGTTTCACTGAGAGAGGGAGAGTGCAACCAGGGTTGGTTGTAATAATCATCTCATGCCCTGTTGTTGCTGTAGTGCATCAGCAGACAGATTCAGCGCGCTCAGTCATTTGAGCGGACCGCAGGAATGAGAGCCGATTTACAGAGAGCTGGTGCTCTGTGGGACGAGATGAGCGGCGGCCCCTGGCACGGAGCCCCGCTCGCAGACACGGGTGGTCCGTGCCCCCCCAGTCCATTGCAATCATGATGTGCCTTAATCAAAAGCAGCCAAAGAGTTGGCAACGAGGTCGGCTTGTGCGACGTCACCCCGCATCTACAACATGCAATTTACAACCCTCTGCTTTTTTTCCTGGCTTGTTGTTGTTTAATAAGAAAGCTTACATGCTTCTGACATTTACAAATTAGCATTAATTGACATTTTTCCCCCCGTGCGGCTCTTTTAGGAAGCACCTAGTTAGGTGTGTTATTGTGTAAATAAATGCAGATGTTTCGGGATGCCACGGGAGACCCCCTGAGGTGCGTGAGGGTGGGGGGGCGAGACGGCAGGAGGCTTCTAATCGACTTTATTGTGATTTATGAGACCCGGTGCCCAACATGACAGAGCGATACAAGAATCTCTATTTAATTTGTCTCTCCCGGTGAACAGGAGGGAGAGCAGAGGGGGACTGTATGAATTACAGAGAAAGAGAGAGAGCACTCGCGTGGAAGCGTACGAGGGAAAGGGGCCCCGCGGCCCGGCACACCTGCCTGCAGCAGGCCCAGACTCGACGGTACGCGGAACAGAGCCAAAAGGCTGAGCCTCTCAGGGTTTCGCTGCAGCTAGCCTTTTGTTCTGAGGGCACTCACAGACCGTCACACAAGAATCCACAAGGAGAAACAAGCAACAATCACGCAAACCTGCCAGGCCCTCTGCGGACAATCCAATAAAGAAAGAGACGCCTTTCTGCAAAGGTATTTAGCGCTGACAATGGCAATGCTCGGCTCTCCCATTCATGTCAGCACTCATATTCCGCTAATTAAACCATTACAACTTACATGTGATTCAAGCCCACCACTTTAATGTGGCAACTGTTGAGTTGCACCCAGCTGGATATTTGGAATTCTACTCTGTGTGTGTGTGTAAGAGTACAAAAGCGTGACTTGTTAGTGCATGTTTCTTTAAGCTATTGTTTCTCATGCCTCTCGCCCTGGACTTGAAGGTCTTGAAGAGGGCCATGCTAAATTCCTTTTTGCACTACACCATTTTCGATGAAAGGAGTCCTGGGCTCACGTGCAGACTATAGAGATAGTAAAACTGGATAAAGAACTGGCAATGGGAATGCTGGGAAAATAGACATACACATGAATGTGATAAAACTAGGTTTTGATCTATGGATTTCAAACTCAGAAATAAATAAATAAAATAAAAAGGTAATATTAAAGTTACAAGTTTTTCAGATAAACCTTTTACTCTGTAGCAGAAATGGGCTTGCATATTCACCATTCAAAAAGCTGAGGACTGTAATATTTATTTAATTATATTTATTCAGCAAGGACACACTGCATTCAAATAGAAAACAGTTATTTAAAATTGTAATAATATTTCACAATATTACGGTTTTCTGTATTTTTGATCAAATAAATGAATTTTTTGCCGGATGTGCTATTGTTCTAATTAGACTGTAATGTTCAATTGGAGTCTGTGGATTGATTAATTATGCTCACCTGATGTTTGTCGTTTACTATAGAATCATTGAGAAACAAAGAATTGTCACATTGATAAAGGCACACAGCTGAAACGTTTGTCTTTTTAACTCAAAAGATTTTAGAGTGCAGACCAACCTTTATAAATATAGGTCTTGGCACCTAACCAGCTGGGAGAGCGCAGTAAATTGCATTGATCAAATAAATGCAGCCTTGATGGCCATACAAGACTTCTTTTTTTTTAAAAAGTAGTGTAGATCCTTGCATTAGATCCTTGTGTTCATATTATGACATAACATGCTGCCGTTTATCATACTCCTTTATAAAACAATCGTCTAACACACAAAAATGTCTAATTGAGCTTTTGGTTCCTTTGCTTTGACTGCAGTGCACCTCAGATTGCTAGTCTATAATAATTCAGCGATAACCTTGCCACAATTTAACCATATGCATAAATAATACAGCATTAACATAGCTCAGAGATTACAAAGTCAAGCAGTTAATCAATCCTGGCCAACGATCATTTTGGCGGGCATTGTCTCAAAAGCGTGCTGATATTACTTCGACTTCCTGCTCCGGGAATCTCTCAACACACCCTTTGTTCTGCTAAGACCCCCGTCTGACAGAGATAGTTTAAACACACGCACGACCAGACCCGTTCGGCAAACAAAACTCATACGCTGCCATATGTGAATGAACAAAGGGGCCATACTAAAGCCTTTTGTGGTATTAGTTAATGTTTTTCATCTGAGCTTAAAAAGACCTAATGACTTTGCGGTGAGCTGATGCATGTGGCTCGTGGCTTTTTGCGAAATGAAGGAAATTCTATCTATTTCCATACCCCGCCGTTATTTTCCAACGGACTCCCTCTCGTTAGAACTTTGGCAGCTGTTAATTTGGTTGCTGCATGCTTTGCAAATATTAGTTCAAGCAACCTAAAGCTTTCTGTGAGTTACAGCAGTGAAAGAGAGCTGTTTTACACCCCAAGCCTTTTCCAATATAACGTGTCTTTTCAGCAGGCAGGACCTCCGTACAAGGAAGCATGCAGCCGTTACGGACTCACTCAGTAATTTTCCTCTGCTCTCCGTGGCAGTTACTGTATGAGTCTGTTTGCCCTGTTAAAGCGTCAAGAAATTTAATTCTCAAATGGTAGTTTACTACTTAGCTGATAAATCATTTAAAGTGCATTAAAAAATAGCTAGCTCATATTGATGAAGCCCCAAAGCTTCTGAACAGAGCAGTGTAATAAAACAAAGACAAGTGGCAAATAAAACAGGACGAAGGGTTGCCTTTTTTTAACCGTAGGTATCACATACACGGTGCATACATTCCTCAAATGTTCAGGGAGAGGAATGGAATTTGTTTGACTTGGTCTATTGAAAAAGGCTCTAAACACAAAAACACACAAGTAAACACTCCATGTTTCCCAACGGATAAACACATTCTGCTTGTAAAAGAGACTATTTAATGTGGGGCGTATCATCATAAAATGCCGTTCACATCCTTCATCTCGATGTGCTTGCGGGAAGATGGAGATGGGGATGGCTCTGAGGGCTCACAGTGGCGCCTGTCCACTGGGATGAGAAACCTCTGTGGCCTTCAAATCCTGTCTGCACTGGGAGTAAACTGAAGGCACGCTCTCTGTTTCTTCACCTCCACTTAGGACTTTAAAGGAACTCTGCATCACTTGGGCGTCTGGGTGCCCTCAACCCTGCCCCTGACTGCTCCGGAGCCCACAGAAGTCGGGTTCCCACCGTGCTGGAGGACCCGAGGACCCAGCTTTCTCACTGATCTGAAAGGGGTGGGACAGGCTTCTTAGCGGGAATCTGCTCTGGTCTGGTCAGATCAGATCATGCCAGACCAGAAAAACTGCATCTCTAAACCTCTATTTACAGATTTGAATACTACCCAGCCAAAATAAATAATTTATGTTTTAGAAAGCTCATAAACAAACAGAGTTATGCGAGGCTGATCATCTTACAAAAAATAAATAAAATCTATTGTGCTTGTTCCCTCAAGGCCTCTTTTTAAAGATAAAACCCATAATTATATGAAACTTGAATTAAAATGATTTTATTTCTCCATATATTGGCTGTAGATTTCCATGGGAACTGTTACAAATATTTTACACCAAAAACACAGGCGCATACAAGCGTACTGTTTATGAACAGGGTGACAAAAGGAGCTGACGCCTTGTCATGTAAGTTCTATCAGCATTTACACGTCCACACCCAGCACATCAAACATGAGCTGTGGCAACAGAGCCTGGTCCTGGAGGAGGGCCAGTATTGTCCCATTACATTGTCATCAAGAACTAGCTGTGAAAACTTTAAATACAGCCGTGCTCACTGCATTACCCCATCAACTTTTCCTGACACTGGCCAAGCAACCGTGGAATCCAGTCAATCCGATCATCTGACTGAACTGTACCTGACCTCATTCCTCAATGTAGTCAAGCAGCAAGCAGCATTAGATATATGGCAATGCTCTGCGAGGGTGCAAAGCACAGCACAGTCATGTTATGTTTTCAAACACTACAAATAGATACTTACCCTCGAAATCCTCTGGCCTGGTGAGGTCGATGACCCTGTGACCAATCTTCCCATCCTCGCCTAGTTTGCCCAGGTGATGGCCCAGGTTATCATAATGAGACCTCTCCTGCAAAAATGACAGAAAATTTATGTTCAGATACTACAGCTTCCTGTCTACAGATATTTAGTGGTTTATCTTTATGCACCACATTGCAAACTAAAATGTGTTATTAAGAAAATTGTATTCATTTAGGTATAACTCAACATGAAATTGACATGCTCCAAGTTGTTTAAATTAGAGCAGTCTGGGAAATTGTGTCTTTTCCCACAATGGTACAATGACCATAACATTAAATAATAAATTTAATAAATGTAGCAAATTACTACTACTACTACAAATTGTTTTTATTCCTTAATTATTATTCTTATAATTATTTAATTCAATTATTTTATGTGTAATATATATCCATTTTATTTGTATTATATACAAATTTCTATTTTTACTTAAATGCAATGGATTATTAAAAAACTACATTTATAGTACTTACATTAATTTCTTCACATTTCACTTTTAATTGCATTTTCTTAAATTACAATTCAAAAATTTAAAAGGCACTCTGAATTCAATTCTGAATGGCACATGACCCTGTTGGACACACATGCTCTTCGCATGCATTTTGACAGGCCCAAGTCAAGTCATCTTTATCACAGCTGTAGTCTCTTACTGTCTTCATCTGCAGGGACTTGTACCGATAAGAGTCTGGAACACTCTTCTAAAAAGGATTTAGAAACAAACACACAAAGATCCTGAGCACACAATGCAGCCTGGGACCTCCAGTGAAATATTCATCTTATTTTTTTTTCTTTTCCGCTCTCTAATCTTTGCAGTACATACCCCTGTCTCTGCTGCCCTGAGCTCCCTGTCTATCATTTATTCAAGGCTCATGCTAGGAGGAACATGCCGTGTTTTCCCTTTTGTCGTGTTGCTTTCTGTTCAGATTAAACTTGGCATCATGTCGCACTTGATGCACAATAAACCCCTGTCATTCCTCGCCCGTGCGACAATATTAAATGTCATGTCCGTGTGCATTTACAGAATAAAATAACAGCTTTTGGGGGGCCCTCCTGAATGGTTGCAGCACATTAGACTTAATGTATTATGCAGAGGAAGAGGGCCGACCGCTGCTCGGGCCCATTGTTAAATGACCTAGTTCTGCCGTGAGTGCAGCAGGGCATTAGTGGAGGCCCGTCTCGCTCTCTCTAAAGACTCAAGGAGGAGATGGACACTTTGACTCGGCATGATACAAGTAATCTCTCCCCCCTCCGAACAGGGCAGGAAGATGCTAAAAGCAAAGCGAGTTACGGTGAGTCGGCCCCAGAGCGTTTGTTCTTCTCCCAGGGTGTGCGTTCAATCTCAGGCAAAAGGTGTGCTTGAATTGTCTTTTCTTTAGAGAATGCCTATCACACACAGTTTGAACAGACACTCGGGCGGCCTCCCAACACAATGCTAACAGCTCCCCTGCCACAGACGCAGACACAGATACCAACGTACACATTAATCTTTCAGCCACGCTGCTTTGGCCGTTTTGCTCGTTTGTTTGTTTTCTGTTCTTTTTGCCACTGGGGAACCCGTGGAGCGAGGAAGCTCTTCACACGGCAAAAGATTATCACTCCGGCTCAACTTGTCAATAGCTCATGACAATAGTGGATTACTTGGGATGATTCTGTGCTTATTGCTGTTGTCACTTGAAACAGACTTTATTATCACTGAGGGGCAAATTCACTAAACAGTTCAGGCACGTTTGTGTGAGGTATTTCAGCATAAAAACCTGCATTCACTAAGCATCTGCAATCAGGTTTAAACTTAACTAGCCTTGTAAATATTTAAATGCAGTAAATGTCATTCTTTTCAGCACAAACATGCCTTTTTATTTGTCAATTAGGCCCATTATAGAATATTTTAATTCTTTTTTCATATGGAAATATACACTGCTGTTTAAAAGTTTGGGGTCTGCATAATTTGCTGTCAAAATTGATTCATTAAAAAAAAAAAGTCAGAATTATTTTTTATTTGCCTACTTGCCCAAAAAAATAAATCCAAGTATCTATTACCGACTTTTTTTCTGAAAACTATTACTATTACTCAAAAAACACAGCACAAGCATCAGAAGGACAGAAAGAAGAGCTGTACAGAAAGAGTACCGCAATTTCCCAACACCATGCTTGATGGAACAATCATTATTTATGGCCATCTGAGTGATTCTGATGTACAATTAACCACTACCTGCTTATGGCCTGTCATTAAGAGCTGCCTGTCTTGACTCTGCCTTGCTTATTTAAGTGTTTTCTAATTATGACATATGTAGCAGTTCCCGCTGGGCTCAGGCGGCTTTGTAAAGATAAGTTGGAGTGCTAGGCTCGGTGTGCCACGCTCCGTGTGAAGCCTCCTACACTGCTGTATTCATCACAAGACCGCATTATTGCACTTAATGAAAGAGGCGCAGCACCCAATGACAAATTGACTGATGTGCGATTAGTCGCACGAGCGATGGCCGATGCGCCGTGGACTGTCCACTGGGGAAGGGCCCAACAACTGCAGAGTGTGTGCGTGCGTGTGTGTGTGGGGGGGGGGGGGGGGTTATAAATGACTTGCTTGTGTCGTCCCCTCCTTCCCACACTGTTAGCTCTCTCTGATCAATCGACTCCTTTTATAAAGTCATGATCATTAAACATCAGTTTGGGAACAAGGGGCATCAATCACTGATTTCATTAAAAACGCTTTAGGCGCTAAACTCTCATTTTCCAGAACAATAATTAAAGAATGAGCCAGACGGGAGCTATTGTACGTGAAAACAAGATTAGACACTTCAGTGTCTCGGGTCTAACTTAATGGAGTGAGGTAGAGAGTTCATTCATGCCTAGGAAGTGCTGATATCCACACAAGACAGTGACGCTGTTTACAGAGCACATTAGGGAGTCTGTAATTGAGAAAGTGTATATGAACATAAAATGCGACGTGCACACCTTCAAACATCGCACAATGAATTTCCATTAAATTTAATATACTATGTTTTATATACTTATTGGCTGTAACTTGCGTAATTTATATCATAGCATTATCGAGAGAAATAATTTATATGCATAACATCAGGCTTTTTGTTTGAAGACTCGAAAAAGAAATCGGTCTACAGCGCCTTTACTACTGTCTGCATCAAGTGCTGTGATAAATCAATGGCATTTTTATTATTTTATGGTGTCATTAAATTTTTACTGATCACTTTACCACAGAAGAGCAGTAAAGGGTGTGTACCATCCTGAAAAAGGACCATCCAGTCAGGCAAATGCTCACCAGCAGATCTCAGTGACCATTGTGCTATAAAGGATATTTATAATGTGCATTACGGCAGTGAGATGGCAGGAGCTCAGAGTCTCCGCAAGTACAGAGAGAAGGAGAAAGGGAAAGGGCGGTCAGGGGAACGAAAAACGGAAACAATGCAAAAAAGAAAAGATGTCATGGTACACGTTGTGCCCCTCCCATGCTAACCACGACCTCTCTGGCACACGGCTGGCCCTTCCCTCAGATGAGTTCAGCATGCAGCCCTTCATTCCCACATCTAAAATTATAACCACACAGTCCTAAACTGAAGTGGAAAAAGACACCCACAATAATCTCCCCTCTACTATCCTTTTTTTCCCCTCCATCCTCAAATTCGGTTACAGAATGCATTTTGTTTCGACGGAGGAGGGTTGCATGTTGAAGTAATAACACAGAAGGGCCGATGGCAAGGCTAGTGGAACTTCTGAACATCTGGAGGGGAGCCAGAGCGAGGAGCCCATGTCAGCGCAGCGGAGAGGGCTTTAATCAGGCCGGCCGCAGAACATGTGCCTGAGGACTGCAGCGCTGGCCGCAGATTTTGTGTATTTCGGGCAGGAGCGCATTGTGCTGGTGTCTACCCTGTACTTACGCATCACACTGCCATAGAGTGACGCTTTTCCTCTGGTAAAAATAGCCCGGCTTCAGCCATATGACCTTGAATTGTTCCAGCCGGGTCCAGATAACGCCAATTGTAAGGCACCCAAAGACCGGCCTTTATTGACTTAGTAATCTGCCTTTACTGTCGCCCTGGTGCACACGGCTAATATCATAACCTAGTAAAAAGTGTTCTGTCAGTTCCACACCTGGCTGAGAGATCTTAGTGATAGAGCAAATAAAGGGAGGCTTTGAAAGCCTATTACAATGAGTTCTGACTGTGTGGATACGTGGTGTGTGTTGCTTCAGCCGTCTTTATTGAGAGTAAAGCCCAGCAGCAACGTCTATTTCGCCCCTCATCTGCTTTCAATTCCCGCAGTAACCAATCACAATGTTATTTATAATTGTGCAGCTTTCCAGTAGTTGGTAGTTTTGAAATGTTTAGTCTAAAGCACATGCAGTTGTGCGCCGAGCCCAGAGTTCCTTTCATGCGGTCGCTCGGTTTTTATACTCGAGCAGTAGTCTATGCTTGTAGGCTCCTAGAGCGGGTGCTGGCAGACCCGCATTACCTACATTTCACTGCTGGTTATACGCTGTATAATTGTGTATGTGACAAATAAAAAAATCTTGAATCAGAGCGCGGCTGAGGCTGTGACCTCCCTCCACTAGTGGGCATCAATCCTTGATATATAGTGGTGTGAAAAAGTGTTGGCCCCCTTCCTGATTTTTTATTTTTTTGCATGTTTGTCACGCTTTAATGTTTCAGATCATCAAACAAATTTAAATATTAATCAAAGATAACACAAGTAAACACACCATGCAGTTTTTGAATGAAGTTTTTTATTATGAAGGGAAAACAAAATCCAAACCCACATGGCCCTGTGTGAAAAAGCGCTTGCCCCCTAAACCTAATAACTGGTTGGGCCACCCTTAGCAGCAACAACTGCAATCAAGCGTTTGCGATAACTTGCAGTGAGTCTGTTACAGCGCTGTGGAGGAATTTTGGCCCACTCATCTTGGCAGAATTGTTGTAATTCAGCCACATTGGAGGGTTTTTGAGCATGAACCGCCTTTTTAAGGTCATGTCACAGCATCTCAATAGGATTCAGGTCAGGACTTTGACTAGGCCACTCCAAAGTCTTCATTTAGTTTTTCTTCAGCCATTCAGAGGTGGATTTGCTGGTGTGTTTTGGATCATTGTCCTGCTGCAGAACCCAAGTTCGCTTCAGCTTGAGGTCACGAACAGATGGCCTTGTCCTTCAGGATTTTTTGGTAGACAGCTGAATTCATGGTTCCATTTATCACAGCAAGTCTTCCAGGTCCTGAAGCAGCAAAACAGCCCCAGACCATGACACTACCACCATATTTTACTGTTGGTATGATGTTCTTTTTCTGAAATGCTGTGTTACTTTTACGCCAGATGTAATGGGACACACACCTTCCAAAAAGTTCAACTTTTGTCTCGTCAGTCCACAGAGTATTTTCCCAAAAGTCTTGGGGATCATCAAGATGTTTTCTGGCAAAACTGAGACAAGCCTTTATGTTCTTTTTGCTCAGCAGCGGTTTTCGTCTTGGAACTCTGCCATGCAGGCCATTTTTACCCAGTCTCTTTCTTATGGTGGAGTCATGAACACTGACCTTAACTGAGGCAAGTGAGGCCTGCAGTTCTTTAGATGTTGTTGTGGGGTCTTTTGTGACCTCTTGGATGAGTCGTCGCTGCGCTCTTGGGGTAATTTTGGTCGGCCGGCCACTCCTGGGAAGGTTCACCACTGTTCCATGTTTTTGCCATTTGTGGATAATGGCTCTCACTGTGGTTTGCTGGAGTCCCAAAGCTTTAGAAATGGCTTTATAACCTTTTCCAGACTGATAGATCTCAATTACTTTCTTTCTCATTTGTTCCTGAATTTCTTTGGATCTCAACATGATGTGTAGCTTTTGAGGATCTTTTGGTCTACTTCACTTTGTCAGGCAGGTCCTATTTAAGTGATTTCTTGATTGCGAACAGGTGTGGCAGTAATCAGGCCTGGGTGTGGCTAGAGAAACTGAACTCAGGTGTGATAAAATACAGTTATGATTTAATTGAGGGGGGGGGGGGGGGAGGAATTTGTTTTCCCCTCAAAAACCCTTCATTTAAAAACTGCATGTTGTGTTTACTTGTGTTATTTCTGATTAATATTTAAATTAGTTTGATGATCTGAAACATTAAAGTGTGACAAACATGCAAAAAAAAAAAAATCAGGAAGGGGGCCAACACTTTTTCACACCACTGTATATATTTTTTTTACCTTGCAGAAACACTTTATCTGAAAACATTGACATGAGAGAACTCTGATATTTCCGTATAGACTTTTTTTCCTAAACATCCCAGATGAAACCAAAACCATGTTAAACCGACAACTCGCTCGCTTACAAAACTGAGAAATGTACCCACAACATCTGACCTTTTGACATCACGGGGGAAATGAAGCATTTTATCCGTGTCCATCCCTCGGCTATAAAAGAAACTCTACAGCGCGGTTTTTCTATCCTGCTGCATTGAGATCATCAGATCTGGATTTTTTAATGGGTTTTCTTCTTTAAATGACCCTGAACTGTTCACTAGGTCCTCAAGGATCTGTTAAGCAGGACCTTGCTTTTTCTGCTCTTATCATGCAATATATTTACAATAATGGACACTCTGAAATCGGATGATCTGGGAGACAGAGGGTTCTTTATGCACCTGTTCGGAGGAGTTCTGTCCCAATATGGTGGCACATAAATGACCCATTGTAGCCTATTCTTTATGCTGGCTTTGTTGCGGGGTATCTGCCGTAAGCAGAGCCTCGCAGGTCTGGAGTATAAGGCCTTGTTGCATTTTTGAATGAGTGCCCTGTTTTGGCCCTTTGTGTGATTTTATGCAACCACAGTGTAAAATCAGCTGAGCTTCAGTCATGTCTTACCTAAGGGAGAAAAAACGGAAGAGTAAGTGCATGCTGTTGTTTTAGAACTAGCCCGAGATGTGCGCCCAACCTCACAAATTGCCGAAAAAGGTGCTATCTATATAGCCAAACAAATGGAACAAAGAATTAATGTAAGCAATACTCAACAATGGCACTCGCTGGCTATGGGCAGTGCTTGAGTTCAGAATATAATAAAATTTTGGACGGCCAAAGCCATGTGTATGGCAGGATTTACTTTGCGGCCAAAAATAACCTATGCTGGCAATTTCCAAGACAGCAGCAGAAAAAGGGGTACAAAATTGCTTCCAGGGCTGCAGACCAGACAAGATTATACCCCAAGTCTTTGTAAATGGAAGCGTGAATAGGCCCCTAACACTCACACGCGGGGAGGGAACGAGAGCAAACATTGGCTTCGGGTCTAAAAGTAGGGGGTGAGAATTTCGAGGAGAGTGAGCAAAGCTCCATTTAAATGTTTGTGGCCCTGTGCTCTGGGATTTGAGAAAAGTGAATATTCCACTCATCAATAATGTAGGTGAGAGGAGGGGGCAGGGAGGCCAGCGGATGCTCAATAGGTTAATACAGTGGCCTTTCACCCTTTGATTCCAGTTTGGTAAGTGTCAGCACCAGAATATATTTTATCTCCTCGCCAGGCCCCATCGGACGGCAACATCTGTCGAAAAATAGGTTATTAGCAAGGGCGAAATATCTGAAATCAAAATCTGGGCTCTTTCCAGAGTGGAACCATATCATTAGGTTGCTTGTGAAATTCAATTTGAAAATGTAAAATCAAACAAAGTAGTTCAAAACTAGTGCATAAAACAGATCAAGAAATGTACAATTCAGTGCTTTCCAGGGGGGAAAAAAGTATAATAAATAATAAAACAGAATAATTGTCCTCAGCAGACAATAATACTTCTAATAAATATTTGAAAAAAAAAGCAAATTGTTGGAGGTCCCATAAAAGCTTTCTTTTACTGACGGGACATCAAAGGGGAAGAAAGACAAATAAAAAACAAGCAAGCAAACGCTAAAACATGAATATTTTACACATGCACCTAAAAGACAGGAGACTCAAGGAGACGGCTCTTCCATCTCAGAGAGAGAGAGAAATGGCTCTGTGCAAGAGAAAAAGGGATGCAGGTCATTCCATTGTGTTCTATGGACACACTTTGTATTAAAAGATGAATTGATCCATCTGTAAGCAGCACTTAGCCTCACTCTTCAGCTCAGTCGTTACACTGGGATAAATCAATATTTAATATCCCCCACCAACAGCCCCAGTAGATGATTTTAACCTCTCCTTAATCCCATTTATGTTACCTTTCCAGAATCTTCCACGTAAGCTTTCACTATGATAAACTTCCAAACAGCAGACTGGAAGGCAGTTATTAAAGGGCGTTCAGTATTTATGTCAGGTGAGGCGATGTGCTGAAATATTAATATTCTGAAAATGACCAAAGTGAAAGCTTTTATCTAGAACACTTAGAGGCCTTTTTTCGTCCGTCAGGCGCGAGCAGCAGGCACGGGCCAACTGTCTGACTGCTGGCAGCTCTGGGTGATATACAGCGGGTGGTTCATTACCGTTTTGCACATGGCTGTAGTAGGTCTTCCCATGACATGTAAAGTGTCCCCTCAGAAACATATGGCTAGAGGGCAAGACTGTGGCCTTAACTTTGTAACTGTACCAATGAACTATTCTAGGATGACATGAAACAGTTAGGCCTGTCAATTAATGATTAATAATAATAATAATACAAAATACAAGATATTAATCATGTCCCCAACCTATACGTTAACTATGCAAGATGAGCGAATGTGTGCTTGTGTTCAAAAACAATTAGATAGATTTTTTCAAAGGTTAAAAAATACTAAATTAAAAATAATTAAAGGTGAGATGAAAAAAAACTAACTGAAGGATAAAGCCAATAATGTCCGTTTGTAACAACAAGAGTTAAAATAATTAAACTACTATTCAAATATTGCAGACAAAACGGTCCCTAATCTCAAGAAAACTTAATAAAAACAACAAAATTAAAATGAACTAAAATGAAACGTATTAACTTCAAACCACTTATTTTTTATTTGCCAAAGTAATGTTGTCTGAAAATTATTGCTTTATTAGCAAATACTGATTCCGTAAATCAGAATATAATGTAATTCATTTGATTTCAGTTTTCAATCAGTCCTTCAGACAAAACTGAAAAATACTGAGGAATATTCTTCATAGAATAATGAATGTCTGCTCAGTCTCATTCATTTGAACTTCAGAGAGATATGGAACATATGATGAGGAAAATACAGCTTCTGTTTAGCCTCTGGTTGTTTGTGACATCAATACATCTGTTTGGCTTAGAAACAGACTGAGGTGAAGCTGTCTTTATGATATCATCAGATGCAGACAGGCTTCTGAGCGAGACTACAGTACAAAAGAGGCCTGCCATTTTCTTACATCGTATTTTAAGGTCATAAACTTACATTCTCCGATAGGGAAGCAACTGAAAATTCAGAAGAAAAAAAAAAGCCATAAAGAAAGAAAAAGTCTTTGTAAATGATACTTCAAAAAACGAGGGAGTCTTTGTGATGTGCTCTGTAACCTATAGCAACAATGATAACCCAAACATACCAGTCATATTTTCACACTGATAGAGCACCTAATTATTATTTGTCATTCACTCCTCTGCCCAGAATTACCTTGCCCTTACATCAAAGACCTTTAGGGAAAACACATTTAGCAACAAGCTTAATGTCTTTTTCTCTTGGGGGGGTGGGGGATGGGAGCGGGGGGGGGGGGGGGGGGTGTTGAGAAACAGAACTGATTTCCTCCCCAAAAACACACACAAAGCTCACCTGAGCAGATATGCCCAAATAACCATGTGAAAAAGCAGGGCCTTACAATCGTGTGAAGACAAAACCCAAGCCAGACAAAAGAGGAGGAGAAAAATATCATTAAGCTCGGCCTGCTGAGAACAATGCAGCTGTAGGTGTGCACTGCCTGTTGACAAACGTGCCTTTTCAGCCATTGTCGGAGCAACATTCATGTCATGTAGCGGCATATTCTCGCATTTGACTGACCATGAGCTAACCCCAGAACAATTTTGGGAGGTAGAGAGGGAAAGAGAGGATGAGTTGAGGCTGGTGAAGGTAAAATAGAGAAAAAAGGGAGGGAGGGAGACAGCCACAGGTGATGGCTGCATGTTCACATACCGCATCCACTTCCAAAGAACACGAACAAAGAGTGTGAAATCTCAAAAGAATTGCACGTAATGCACTGGCTTAGGTGATATCTCAGTTTATAATGGCTTAGAGTTGGGCATTGTGTTTGAGAAAACAGGATTATGACCCCCATAACACCTTCCTGAGCAGTAAAGAGGTATTGTAAATTGCTGTGAGAAGCAGCAATAATATAAAAACGCGATCTCTGCCTTTATTGAGGACACGCTGGGGTTTCATAGTTTCCTCCCATGCCACCCACATCGGGGCACATCTTTCGCCCTGACTTCTAAGTTGATTGAAAAATAGTCCCTCTACTTTTTTACATATACATTGACCTACTTTAAGATGCTGGTTAAAAGTAATCAGGTGCTGAAAAATTAATGAGCCTCCACTCCCAGTTCCTGCCTGCGTCTCACAGCCAACTGGCAATATGGCATCAATCAGATGGTAGTGGTGTCTGTTTTTCTGCTCCTTGATTGACTCATTGATTGAAGATATTTTTAAAAGGAATCCCTGAGAGAATGCTTGCTCCCGGTACAAAGTGGGCCTGTCCCACACCAGGGGCTGAAGAGGGCTGCCTGTTTGCTTTAATTGGGCAGAGACATCACAGTTTGAACCCGCACAGGCCAAGCACCAGAGGACCGTGATGGTCCTATAGTCACTCACAAATGCAAACACACACACACTTATCCACCATCTACCCTGCCAATGTCAATCAAAGGCACTCCTCTGGACGTGCTTCAAAGACCTTGATTGGTTTTAAAGATCATGTCTGAAAAAACACTGTGGGCTCAAGTCCTTGAGTTTTGGCTGTTGTTGTGCCCTCAGGCGAAAGGGGCAGGAACAAGAGTGGGTTGTGTTGGTTATATTACTTCTGCAATGGAATCTGGTATTGATTACAAATTGCATGAATAAAATTGGGTTTTGAGGTCATCTCATCACTTTGACAACTCGCATGCACAAATGATTTTGTTCTATTTTGACATCTGAAAATCAAATGATCTATTAATGACTATAATCGACTAGTTAAGTTGTCAAACTTGTAAATTACATTTTCTAATTGCTTTTAATTTATTTATTTATACAGTGTACTAATTTTGTGCATTTTTGGCAAGGATTTCTTTGCACAATGATATTTTATTATATTTTGGGATTATATTTTATAATTTTTGTGCGTGTGTGTGTGTGTATACAGTATATGTATATGTATATATATATATATATATATATATATATACACACATATATATTTATATATATTTTGTATTTCTATATCTGAAAGGTTTGACAAGAAAACTTAAAAAAAAACTGCAAGACTCTTAAAAAAAATAAATTTAAAACTAAAATTAAATACAATTTTAATAATTTTTTAATGAAAGAAAAAAGTTATAGCCCGATTTGAGCACCTGATTCCAAAATCCAATTTCCCTGTAGTACCCCAACACTTTTTACAGGAGTCAAACACACTCACCTTATCCACCCTGCAGTTGTTCAGCCCCATGCTGGTGAGGGCGGACAGCTTGGCCTCCATTCCCTGCTGATGATGCTGAAGCTGCTCTCTCTGAATCTGCTCCCTCATCTTTCTCGCTTCCTGGATGGCCTTCATCACTGCATCCTGATCTCCAAACAGCGCTGTTGAGTTCAGGCTGGACAGAATGTCTGAAGAGACAAATCACTAGTGTTCACATACAAATACACATATGCTTAGGGCCATATTGTGAAACACAATATAGGAGGTCTTGTGAATACAGTCTGCATGTGTGCACGGTAACTGTGGCCGACTCCATGTGTGGGGGGAGCAGGAAACTAAGGGAGCAATCTCAGTGTGTGCCGCTTTTCTGTAATTAGTGGATCAAAGTGAGGTGAGGCGGGATGGCAGTTAAATCTCGGAAATAGTAGAAAAACAAACACCAAGCCTGTGTTCAAAGCCCAACTCCAAGAGGAGGAGGGAAATGAGCACTGCTCAGCAACACAGTGTCGTTTTAATGAAAGACTGTTTTTAGTAACTGTTAGTAGCAGCTTCCAAAAAAAAAAAAAAATCTTAATATGAGAGATGAACTACAAGCTTTGAAAACAAATATCCAGCAACGCCATCCGTTACTCTTTACTGTGTTAAAATGGTGGGGTCTAAAAGAGATTATGAGTTGGGAGTGTGTCAAGTTCACTCTCTAATTCTAAACTACAAAGAATCAGAAATATACAATTAGTCTCTCAGCGGTGAGGATGTTAATAATTATAAAAGATTTCACAACTCAGAACTCTAAAAGCAGACAAAATCTGCAGTTTTACCCAGAGACGAGCCACGGCCCATTCCTCCGATGGGGCTAGGGATGCCTCCGCTCTTGGACAGGCTGTTCGGGCTGCTCTTGTTGCCTGGGAAGAATATCTGTGTCGGGGATGTGGGGGATTTGATGGACTCAGCTGTCTTGGGCCGGGCGGAGAGGTTGAGAGGCTGTGTTCCCTCCTCCTGTACATAAAAGACACAAAGCTTCTGTTAAAACAGGGATGCCCTATAGAGAGATGCTTTCCACCTTACATAAAAGACAATGCACCAGAGGCTATTACTGCAGACTAATTAGTCCGACTCCTCCAAGACATGGGTTCTGTATTCATAGCCAGGCTCTGTGCCATGCTGTAGCTCCTCCGTGCAGTGAGAGCCAGGCTTTGTTCGGGTTAATTAAAACCCTCTCTGTCTGAGCACACATCTTTATCTTCTCACCTGCTCTCATGCCCGAGAGAAACGGTTAACAGCTAATACATCCTGTTTCTAACAAATGCAATCAGACCAGAGAGCTTGTTGCTGTCGTATTACAATTAAGTGTGTGTGTTCTAATGTCTTTGTGTGGTGACCAAATGTGGTCCCTTTGGGAAATTTAAAAAAAAAATTATTTTATCGTTTTGAAATAATTTTATTCACCAAGGATGGATCAAATTGATCAAAAGTAACAGTATGTATTTTTGAATGAATCCTTAAAAAAGTATCATGGTTTCCACAAAAATATTTAACTGTTTTAAACATTGATAATAAGAAGAAATGTTTCTTGAGCACCAAACCAGCATATTAAATTAATTTCTGAAGGATCACATGACACCGAAGACAGCAGCAATTTCTGCTGAATTCACAGGAATACATTTAATTTTAAAATAGATTAAAATTAATTTGTATTACATTTCAATTGTATTACTATTTCACAAAATCACTGTTTTACTGTATTTTGTATAAAAAGAGACTTCTTCCAAAAAAAATTAAAAATCTTACCCAGCCCAAAGTAGAGAGCTTGATGAGTAAAACAATGTAAAATTTGTGTCAAAACTGCATCATCAATCCAGAACTTTAAAAACGCATCTCATCATGTTAAAGCATCTCGTGTAGACTAGAAAAAGAGGTAACACTTTAGAATACTGTTTCTGACTTACTGCATAACTAATAAGGAATTATTGAAGAACTAACAGGTAATGAATGATTCATTAACACTTAGCGCACTACTGTTAACTACTAAGGAAGATGTGTTAACTAATCAGTATGTAATACAATTTTATGATTGTGTTAAGTAACAGTTAGCTAAACAATAACTAATGTATTCTGTCACACCTCCTGAAGAACTACTATTAATTATCTACTAGTTAAGGTTCAATAAAAATAATTATGAAGTAACTACTAATGAACAAATATACGCAAATAGTCACTATAATAAACAAATCAAGTACTTGAGCAAAAGTACAGATACCCAATAAAATATTACTCCAGTAAAATTATAAGTAGGCCTATTAATTTTTAAAAATACTTGAGTAAAAGGACACTATAGTACCAACTTTGTTACAGTCCACTACTACTATTATTAGCCTATAATGGAAATGAAATATGCATTTTGTTTGCTGCACACCCAAAAGAACTCATTACTATAATTGTACATAACGAGGGGTGAGAACCAGAAGGGCGTAAGTGACATTTTGGGTGAAATGGATATATTTAATATATATACACACACTGGCAAAAGTATACTGTCATCCATGAGTATACAAATTTTTATTATAAACGATTGAAATCAGTGCACAAAGTCAGATCAACCTATGGTAAGTTTTTGTTTTGGCCCTCCTGTAAAGTTAGTGAAATGCCACTTAAGCCTTTCTGGTTCTCACCCCTTATGTTTTTGCCTGTATGGTAAATAATTTCCTTGTTCTGTAGGAAATCTGCTTCGGAAAGGAACCGCAACTCAACTGTCTTGCCATAACTATCCAACTTACTACAGATACAGTACACTCTGTAAAATGGTGGTTTGTTAATTAATCAATTAATTTATTTATTTATTTTCAGAAACACTGGGATGAAGCTGTTGGGTCATATTTGTTTTTTAGTCTTAGGTAGTTTTTGTGTTGTGTTAATGCCTAGTTAACGGCAGTTTCCCTGAGCCCAGCTCCCGTATAAGTAATTAATTCCTTATTAATTACTAGAGGTTTCGCTATATTTTCACTTTAGAATAGGCCTACTCTTGCAGGTTCAAAATAAGTCCTGCATAATTATTTGATAATTATTTATTAATTACTAATGGGCTCCCTATGTTTTCACTTTAGAATACTGTTTCAGGTTCTAAGTAATTCTTGCGGAATTATCTAATAATCCTTTATTAATTACTAAAGGGTTACCTGTATTTTCACTCTCCCTCAGTCCTTGCCTTACATACAGAAATTGAATTAATAGTAATATGGTATATGCTGAGGAGGCACACATACAGTACTTTATATAAAATATAAAAACTACGGTAAGTTATTGCATGGCACTGGAGAGGTGGTGGGGTTCCTATCGGATGCTGATTTCTTACAAAACAAACTCAAAACAATTCACTATACAGGCAAAACCTCTGTAAAATTTATTGCATTTATTAATATTGCATTTTCATACTGCTACTACTGCTAATAACATTTATATGAAAGGGTCACAACTCAATGTAATTGTGTATGACTGTTCATTAGTAGTTACTTCATAATTATTTTTATTGAACCTTAACTAGTAGATAATTAATAGTAGTTCTTCAGGAGGTGTGACAGAATACATTAGTTATTGTTTAGCTAACTGTTACTTAACACAATCATAAAATTGTATTACATACTGATTAGTTAACACATCTTCCTTAGTAGTTAACAGTAGTGCGCTAAGTGTTAATGAATCATTACCTTTTAGTTCTTCAGTAATTCCTTATTAGTTATGCAGTAAGTAAGAAACAGTATTCTAAAGTGTTACCGAAAAAGATTTCACTGGCAGTGTTGTACTGTCCAAACAGATGGGCCACATACAGAGACTGCCCCCAGCTCTTTACAAATCTGACTGCCAATGACAGTTTGTTGTTCAATTACGCTTCAACTAGACAACCAAACAGACTGCTAGCTAATTAAGCACAGTGTATCTACATATGGAGTTAACGGGGCAAAAATCACGTAATATCTTTGATCAATATTAACAGTGTTTCTCATACAACACATGTTGGCTACATAAACTGAAGTAGAGTGCCTAAAAATGCCCGTCCGACTCTGAATTTTGGCTCAGCGTAATTGCCAATGATCTTACCGTATGCTCTGAGATGTTGATATGTGGCGGCTCTCTCCAAGGGCAGAGCTCCAAAAGCCCTGGAGGAGCAGCTTAGCTGAGCGACTGAAGAGGATTAGGGGCGCTACGCACACACTACTGTTCGCCTCAATGATTTACCCCCGTTCTATTGTGATATTAAACTAAACTTTTCCAAATGTGCAAGAGTTTTAGGTTACAGCCGCAGCACAAAAAAGCAAAACGATGATGTATATCAGTGAAGACTGATGGAAAAGTGCTATATGCTGCGAGTGTTGATCTTATAAAAGAAACAAAAGACAGTCATCACATCATTGTAGCCTCATCAATATATTTATATTATGTGCCTCTGATGTCATTGCCTTAGTCTGGTCCAAGTTAAATGTAACGCGCGGGAAAACGTGGGCCAGTCTCTGTCATGAGAAACCATGTGTTCCAAAAATTGCTCTCCAGGAGAAGGGAGAGCCATAGCAACCCTGTCCACAGAGTTCTGCTTGAGAGAGCGGGTGCCTTGTAAAAGCAGCACAGATTGATGGGCTCGGAGCGAGAGGAGAACCGGCGGCGGGCGCTTGCTGCTGCTACCTACCACAGCTGATTTAGTGAACAAGGAAGTGGAGAAGACTAGGTCAAGTACCACTCCAGTCGCACCAGACCGGGCCGGGATCGTACCTTGACTTGAGCCAGGGGGGTTGAGGCCCTCTTTTCATTCTTCAAGCCAGACGGGGAGATCGGCCCAGTAGAATTGGGGGGCTGGGGCAGCGGAGGCATCTTGGCTCCTGGAGAGACCTGCATGCTGGCCAGCTGGGCGGCGTAGAGTTGCTGTAAGGAGGGAGACAACCCACAAGGCGTTAACATCCAAAGCCAGACACCATTCAAAGCCTTTATTCTCTCTTTTCTTCTCTCCCTCGCATTGCTTTTTCCCTTTCCATCCCGGCATAGAAGCTCCATCAAAGGTCTAACTGTGTATCAAAGCCTGGATCCAGGGAGAGACAGCAGCCCCAAAAAACCACACAGCAATGGCACGCATACAAGAGACTTGGAGCCACTCATCTTTCCACTCATCACGCAAAATTTGCAGACTGAAGCCTAGCTGCTTCTGAGATCTGATTTCCTTCCCCTCGCTCCCTCTAGTAAGCCCCTTTGACTTTAATTGGCACCTTTTCCTGTCGCTACGCAGACACCTGAACTTCCCCCTTCAATGGCGCAATGCATGTTCCCCCAAAGTTACACAAACTGAAGGTAGTTGAGCTTCAATTACGTACTCTATCAAAGACATTCATTAAGACAGGAAGCCTGACAAAGAGAATTCACATTATTTTCTCTGGCTCACGGTCAACACGCTCGCTAACATCAGCAACCTTCCAGTGGTACGCATTCAGCATGCTGAAGTGCTGCGTGTCAATCACTTATCAGAACTGAGTGGAGAAAGTGTGGGGGAGAGGTTTAGATTTCAGCTCTGAGACTGACTGACTGTCATAACCTATTGAGAATTATTTTTATTTCAACAGATTGCTAATACCCACACACCATGCAGACAAAATAAAAAATAAAAGGTAACAATTGCAAAAGCAGTGTTAGATCAAAAGGAACAATTAAATAGAAAATTCTGGGTTAGAATGTCAAATTGTACAACACTGTATATCGACATTTGTTTTAGCGCGTTGTATTATTCACAGACGCTTAAAACAATCACACTTCCTTTCAGCGCTCTAGTGAGAAGACAGATGTATGCATGGCTGCTTTCCCTCAGGCAAATATTGATTAGCAAGCAGATAAATGCTTATATTGTCTTTTGTCTCTTACATTAAATAAGAGGAATCACACCAGGCCACGGGACATAAATGTTAAAATTGGCTAAAATCAGCTCTGAAAACATTTGAAAGTGCATGAAACAAAGACTTGAAACAGAGATTGGAGACAGTAGAGATCTGTATAATCTAACATGAACTGAACGACTATTTAAAGTGTATTCAAGGACAGGGTTATTCGAATAAAGCGGAAATAAAACATAAATATTCAAACAAAAAAACTTAAATTAAATTATAAATGCTGCCTTTGCAACTATTTGAAATATGGTTAAGTTAAAGCTCTATATTTACTAACTGGAAATAAAAACTAAAAATGACAAAACCACAAAATGACAAAATTTGTACAAATTAAAGCTAACACAAAATATAAAAAAAACCTGATAATGCTATGTAAATATTAAATAATACTAAAATTACACTGTTCTAGCTGTGTTAGGATTTCATGTGCATTACACACAGCTCCACTTTTTATTTTGATGGTGATTGAAGTAACATCAGATATATATATATATATATATTTTTTTTTTTTTATGTATATACTCAGTGAAAATAGAAGAATAGTAGGGCTGTAACGTCCCAGTCGATTAGTCGATTAATTGGTCGATACGGTCTGGTTCGACCAAAAATCTGATTGGTCGATTTTTTGCCGCGCTCATTTCATCAGTTTGGCCGCGCTCATTTCATCAGGTGGAAAGCACTAATTGCTAATGGGGGTGTTTCAGAGCACCCCTGTTTCACAGGTAACAGTCTGTTTTCAGAACACCCCCATTGTTTACACTTTTTTTGGATTAGCCCAACCCACTGGAGAAGAGAGACAGATAAGTAGGCTTTAGAAGGTTTGATGCTGAATATTATTTATTTAATAATAAGCTAGTGTCAATAAAACAAGAAGCTGTCTCCTTCCAAAGAACCAGTGTTAATTTCGTTAACGAAGAGGACGACGAAAAATATTCGTTAACGAACCTTTTTTCTGTGACTAAGACGAGAAGTTGACGAGATAAAATTAATATCTGATGATAAAAACTATGACGAAATGTATGCGCGTCTTCGTTAACGAGACGAGACGGGACTAAAATGTTATTTGAGGACTACCGGACATTCAAAATACATCCTATAGGCTAAGTTGACTGTCTTGTCTTTTAAAATGTGCGTCCCTGTCACTGGATCGCAATCAGATGAGGGGCGTTTGTATATCTCACAGTATGGCAGCCGCAGTGGGCGGATACGCTACCAAAACGCAAACTAGCGATCTGAAACAATGGCCTCAGCAACTGAATGGTTATAGGGATAGGGTGACCAGACATCCCGTTTTTCCCAGGAGTCACAATTCGTTGTTGATTAACTTAAAGTTAGTGAAGGCGCGATAGGCGGAATCACTCTGATAGAAGTGCTCCACTTTCTCAGTTCTCACACAGCGCGCGATCAGTTCTCAGTTCTCACAATATTGCGCAATTGCGCTGTGCCCACTGTTTGTGTTAGTTTTGAGCCTAAGATGCTTTATTTTTCAGTTATGCACTTTATTTGGTTTCTGCTCTTGTTTGTTTAATAAATATTCTTTTTTTATTAAAGTGGACGCGCCTTTTGTGTTTATTAAGAGTAAAAGCTTTAAGTCTATTCGTGTCAGCCGCGAAGCTGAGCTCTTATCTTCAGCCTCGCTCTGTGCGAGCTATAGTGTCTGACAGTTATACTTATAACATATGACAAAAATAATTTTCTAAATTATGTTGCACATTCCTCAAAAGTTCTTGTGATATCACTAGTTGACAACATGGTACTGTTTTCAGAAATCACAGGCTATGATATTGCGCAGGTGCACGTGATGCACCGCTGTCAGAGACGACAGACTCGTGTGTCAGACTCATTTCAGTGCAAAATAATTAGGTCAAAAACGATTTAATATACTGCAAATAGCCTATTAGTTTTTTATGTTTATTTATAATTAATTTAGGCAGACAACAAGGCTACCAAGTACTGAGCACAGTGCGTATCTAATTAATGTAACGTATGTTTTTTTTTTTTCTCCACAACGTCATTTTTAGTCGATTTTTAGTCGAAAGTTTCAGGACTTCAGTCGACCAAGATTTTCTTTGGTTGATTACAGCCCTAAAGAATAGTCAGTAAAAATACAGCCCAATGTCCCATGGTAGTATGAAAGAGTTCAGAAAATAATTCTGTCATAAGTATCAGTGAAAAATATCACCCTTTAATGAATCAGACGGAGCGGTAGTATATTTTGCTCACTTTATGATTTTACATACATAAGCCAAACCCAAAACTACAATGCCAACATTTAAGCCAATTTTTTTCAGGTCTCCCCTAAAAATAGCGGCCCAGTGCTATTATTCATATGTTTTTACAGCCTCAGTCGTTGTATTTTCAACCCAAAAAAAGCAATAGTTTTTTTTTTTATGCGTATGTACCCGAACGTGTTTGCCCTCTCTCTGCTCTCATTTCCTTTCCTTACTGGGTTACATAAGGACTCCATTTGTCTGAAATGGAAAAAGTGGCACCAGCATTTGTGGCCTGCCCCACCTCAGCCACTCACATAGAAAAACCTGAGCCCAGACAAAGCGCTTTGTGTCTACATGTATCAGGAGATATAAACACTAAAATGCTCTCCGGTACCAAAGTTAAACGCTTGCACATTAGTGCCGCACAAAAGGGTCATTCTTCTGCGGGAGACCTGGGGCAAGCGCCGGCACACGGATAGCGGAAATGGCAGGCTGATTAGGTTCACACAGTGATAGTGCAGCTCGCAGCCTGGTAAACAGAAAGCCTTTGTCTCGCAAAGCAAAAAACACAATTGCTATTCTTTTTTTCTCTATAGGTAGTAAGTGAACGTATGTGTGAGTTTGTGTGCTTGCGAACAAGAAGGAAGCCCTTGGCCCAGTCTGCTGGACAGATGTTTGTTAATAGCGCTGCTGCTGCTGATGTGGATGGGCAGAGGGACTCTGACCTTGCGTGGGAAGAACTTTATTCTTCCGGAAAAAGAGCGTAATTGGCTTTTGCTTCAAATTAAAGCCAGTGAGACTGCCTTTTGTGAGGCCTGATTAACGGGTCAAAGCCACAGGGTTACGAGTAAAGCGGACCGCTAGAAAGACACAACAATAAATACTAATGGAGAAGTGTGACACATAGCAAGCTTCTTATTGCCAAGGGCAGGAAAGGAGAGGATGCTTGCAAATGTGTCACATCGAGCTGTGCACAGTGCGGCTTGTGTACTAAGGTCATGTGTTTTGATGCTGAAAGGTGTGAAAATAGACAAAAGGAGACAGAGAGAGATGTGCTGATGTGGTGGGAGTCTGTCTGAAGGGCATGCAATGCAGGGCTCCACTGGGCCTCCTCTGCCTCTCCTCAAGCCATACTGCAGGGTCTCCACAGCAGACAGGGCCAACGCTAATGAGGGTCATGCTGAAAGTCAATGGCTGAATAGGGAGTGGGGCAGCCGGGACAAGCTGGCTCCATGCCCCCTGCCCCACAAAACTAAAAGACTGAGCATGGTCAATCTTATCATTCTTCAATCTGAGTTAACAATTGTCTATTAATGCTTTAAATCTAGCTATAATATTTAAGCTTCTACTTTTTCTGTTTCACAAATAAGCAGTGAAAGATAACATATTCACAAGGATTTTCATGAGCATTGTCTTCTCAGGAATACTCATATAAAACAAGCATTTCAACTCTAATCAATATTTCATGTGCATTTGGGCCATACCATCTGTTGTAGAAGTTTTTGTTCATACACAAAGCTCTCTCAATTATAACAATATTTGCAAAAAAGAATGTTTGGGCATCTCAAATTGATACTTTCTACTGGCACACATAAATGTTTTTGAGACCTTTACTCAGTACTGTGAAAAAATTAAATATAAACTTAAAAATCATATATAAATACATATATAAAACCTCTAAAATATGAATAATAAATATAAAATATATAAATGATAAATATAAATAGTAATTAATATTAAAAATATAAATAATAAATATAAAATCTTTATATAACATTTTCCGTACATCCATCAAATATAATGTAAAGTAATTATTGGTTACTGGTTTTGATACTTTAAAAGAGGAACAAAAGATGAGTGCCTCAACTGCTACCTAACTCAACACACACACACTCAAAACACACATGTGCTGTAACACCAACAGACATACAAGTGGTGTATAAGCAGCAATCTGACACAGTGGAGAGCTATTACAGTGTGTACTGAAGCTGCTGGCTCTGAGGAAATGGAAGCTGATGGAGACAGAACACTAGTGGTGCTGGAGAGAAAGAGAGAGGCCGAAAGCGAGCTAAAGAAAAAGAGAGGCAGAGATGTTGAGCTGCTCTCAGCATGTGGTTTCAGAAAGGCCTGCAGAGAAAAGGCCTGATCCACCCCAGTGACTCAGGTAATACCTTTGTCCACTTGAGCATTAAATGACTCGCTGCTATACAGCTTACTTAGAGAGAGAGGGGCTCGAGAAATGGGGCTTTTCAATTCGCTCGCCCGCAGTCCTCATACTTCGAGCGATACACGCACACACACGCATACCAGACTAATGTCTCCCGCCTCCCTCTCTTGCACACATGAGCCAAGCCCATCTCACAGTCCGTGGATCCCAAATGAGTGGGGTCCGGCCCAAGGTCAGGCGGTTAGCCTCTGATGATTAAAAGCAACCTCTCTGGAGGTAGAAGAGGTTAAATGAGAGGGCCCAGCAATTCTGCCTGCAACAACAGTATTTGCAGATCATCCAGATTACCCAAAACTTTCAAACCACGCTGTTGGATGCATCAGCACTCAGGGATACTTTGCATTCAAGTGTCTCGGAGAGCCAATTCAGTGCTCCACCTCTGTGTAAAGGTATGTAAACGCTCAGGATAAACTGTTTATAAATTAAAAAGGCACGGTTAAGGAAGGTTATGCTTTTTTTCAGTCAAACAGCATTCAGCGACACAGCGTTTTACACTGTAAAAATGGATGTTATAATCAGAGCTGGGAGTCCGAGTCTGACCTGGATTGTATCCAATCACAACTTTTTCAATACTCAATTATCCTATACACAAAGTTAAAAAAATGTTTGGAGATCTGGTGCTCAGGAAACATTTCTTATTTACGTCAATGTTGCGTTGTTTCACAGAAACCATGATGCGCTTTTTTCAGGATTCTTTTGAAAAGGAAGTTACTGCCACTTTTGAGCAGTTTAATATGAACGTGCTCAATAAAAGTATCAATTTCTTTAAAAATAAACAAAAAGGTTTGGGGTCTGTTTGCTTTTTCAATGGTAATAAACTTCACCTTTATGGTTCACAGTGCTCACAGTGTGTATATTTTCTGAATTTTTCTCTGGAATGAGACCACAAACTGAAATGGCTCATGAAACACTAGATTTGAGCACATATGACGGGCAAATAGGCATCATGTGAGAAAAAAAACAACTTGAGTCTCTTGTTTGTTCTTAAAGCGAGGGGCCGACTGCTCTCTGGCAGATGTTGTGTAATACAGTGGCAGATTTAGCCAATTTTAGTGCTTCTAGCTATAATGGTGCATGACTGTCTCTCCAACTTATCCGCACAGGCCCCAGTCTGAGCTCACTGAAACGTGCCCATGAGGCCCAAAAAACCCCACTGATACATTATCATACGTCAACACATAAGCACACTATACACACTAAATTGCATACACTAAGGCTCTTGTGTTTGTGCATCCTCCTCAGCTCTCTGTATGGGCACAGCTGAGTGGTAGCATGGGGAGAGGACTGCGTTACTGCCACATGGCCGACTCTGCCATTTCAGTAGCATTGGGGCGCCCGCGCCCGTTTGCCACAAGGCTTGTCCAGGCTCATTGCCCAAGGCAGGCGGGCTGACCCAGGCTGGCCCAGATGTCAGAAAGGGAAGCAGGGGTGCGCTAGTGTGCTGCGCCAATGCTTTCCAGTATGGCCAGACATCTGTCCCATCTGCTGGCGCCCAACCTGCTCCCTCGCTCATTTGTCCCTTCCCCCATCTCAACCCATCCACCTCATTTTTTCCTTCTATTTCCCTACATAGCTTCACTAACTTGAAGGGTAGGATGTATCCTACGCATTTCTGCTATACAAGCCTACGCTAATAACCCTGTGCTGTTATCAACCCAGGTGGTCATTCTAAGCTACATGGTCCGCATCTCTTGCTATCTGTTTACTTGCCTCTCTGTTTCACGATTCCATCCATCCAGATGTCCACCTATCCCTCCCATTAGAGGCTCTGCCCTGTGCTCATACCGCCTCTCGTCTTCTGGCTATCTCTCCGGAGTCTGTCTCGCACAGCACGCACCACTCCTTTCCCCTCTCCTTCCTTCTCTCCTCCTCAATCACACCAGCAGCTGTTCGCTCTCATTTCTGCAGCTCATAGTCAAAAGTGTTCCACTTGTTAGCTGTGGCAGAAAGCCCTGCTCCCTCCACACATCCGGAATGCAGAGACATGAGCATCCAAACAAAAGATAACACAGTATTTCCTCTCTTTCCTCATCCCCAGCAGAAGTTTTGGAGAAGCTTAAGTGTGTTAGCAGTAATAATAGCATGAAATAAAGCACCTTTAACTTGAGAAATGCTATATAAATGTAACCCTCATGTTCTGTTTGGGGTCTCTGAGACCCCAGAACCATTTAATAGATGTTACTTAAAATTGTAGCATCAGGTGATATAATTAAAATGAATAAAAACTTGATATTAGCAAAACCTTGATAACACACCTACTGTAACACCTAAAATGTGCATTAAACACATTTATATAAATTTTGACCCTTATTTTGACCCTTTTGATTTATATAAATAGAAACAAGAAATTACTTTATTATTTTTTTAATTATTAAATTAAACATTTATAAATTAATAAAGAAGGTTATATATAAACACAGTAAATTAATTTTGCATGAAGTTTAAAACTGTGACAGAGTTGTTCAGTTAAAAGAAAGAGATAAAGTGAGATTGAAGAATAAGTGAAAAAATTAGGAAATAAAGAAAGGAGTAAAAAAAAAACAGTAAAAGAGAGAGCAGGACAGAGACCAGCAGGTCCTATTTGTGTTCTCTCCCTCTATTATATGCCACAGGGAAGACCCAGATGTTCAGCTTTATCCCATGATGCTTTATTTTAGGACTTCTTAAACCCAAAAGACTGCTTCCAATGATAAAAAACAGGCCTCTCACAAGTTGACTTGAGATTTATATAGAGCTCTTGGCAAAACAATATATCAAGGACAGAATGGCTTTAAGGAAATTGTTTTCCTCTAAGCAATTGATGTAAGGTGATCTTGTACGCTGGCAAATTAAATGCCAATTCAAGCAGACAAAAAATAAAATCGAATTCTTTTGTAGAATTAGGATAATTCCTTTTAGACTGTCTGGCCATACGGCTACAATCCGACACAATTTCCGCCTGGAGGTGAGAGGTGTCACTTCTAATAGGGAAGCAACGCCGGGGGATGGAGCCATTGTTTGGAGGCCGTGCCCAGCTCATCCTGAACCCTGAGAGGGTCTTAATGAAGAGAGGCACGCGGTCTGGGGAATAGTTTGAGCGGCTTTTCTCTGGTGACTTGCAGACGAGGACCAATCTGTCAGGGACGCATTGAGCGAAATTACTCGCTGCGTTGGGACATGCGGTGACAAGCCGGTCGAGGGAAATGTATTGACAAGCAAATTACGCCCTCAGATCGCCTGGCCGCTTTCATTTCCACTCCCCGGGACCTGAGGCCTTTTGTTAGCCTGCGGATGGGCCTGGGTGACGGGGAAGAGACAGGACAGAGACAGAAAGAGAGAGAGAGACATTCCACAGCCAACCCACTTACTGTTATGACACGGTAAAATTGTGAGCGGTAACACCGGCAACATTAAGACTGGCAGAGCGGCCGTCCCTCTTCCTGCATGACCGAGCACAGCATTGTGGGAATTAATTCCTTTCCAATCAGAGCATTTTTTAAGGTTCATATATTTCCCCAGTCTAAACTGAGCAAATTAGGGAAAATGATACCTTGCCAGAACTGCTGACAAGTGAAGATATTCTAATTAGACAGATGCACCCAGCCAGTGGCACGGGGTGGGTGGGTCCACTGGCACAGGAAGTGGGGATCTCATAGGTGAGGTCACTCCCACCGAGCAGATCAGTGATGCATAAGCGGCAAGAGCTCAGTGATACTGCCATTACAGATAATCACCCAGACACAGCAGACAAATCCATACATACCTCTCATTAACACTGACCCAGCACTGGCCCTCATTTATCTGATATATTTAGAAAGATCCGCTTCCTTTGATTTAAGACAGGAATTCAAAGCTTGTTATTTCTGTTCAAAAAAGGAAGAGAGACAAAAGCGGCCCCGACTGCATGCTAGCACGTGCTAGCTACTGTACAAATCGGTCCGCATCTCCCTTTCTCACTTAATTACAACCTCGTCATTTTCTTTCAAAAGAATGTTTTGCCTGCACTTTTGTCCTCAGAGTGAACTTTTGCGTGAAACTTCTCTGTTTTAGCCAGACAGACAAAACGCGAGCGAGATTCATCTGCTCTATCTCCGTCCTGATAATTTTTAATCATCTTCCGCATTATGATAGCAGCTCAGTTGCAGCGGAAAGGGTATGTTTGACTAGCCGGGCTTTCTTAGACTGAAGGGTACGGAGAGTAAATATCAATCTGCTCGGCTAAATCCGCAGCAGACAGACAAACTTCAATTAATGGGAATGCAACTCATTTGTGTTTACTGTATTTTCCAAAGGTCAGCCAAGTCATGGACTCGGAGGCTTGCTCTCAGCCCATTCCCAGGGTTAAATCTATTATCACAATGAATGGCTGAGAGGTCTCGGTGCCTCCTGATATATGACTATCCCAGACTCGAGCTGACCCATCAGAAACGCTATTAATAGACTGGACGGGCCCTGGTTACACCACCGCAGCTTACTCCTAAGGGAGGAGGGAAGACGTGCTTGCGCGTATGGATACAAATGTTTTTCAATCCCTTTTTGCATCACGAGCTCGCTCCCTGTTTAGCTCGTTCTTACAAGTGCATGCATATTCTACACACGCTCTTTAACATGAATAGATGCATTCCACACCTTCAACACAGATAATTGTTCTCCCCAAAGTCGCATGCTATAGCAAAGGCCTTTCCAGCTCCAGCTGCAAGCATTGTTCCAACTTGCCAAGGCTCATTAATGCTGAGAGCGATAAGCTCCGAAGGACAAATTGTGCACATGTATCAGCAAGAAGAAAAGGTACGAAACGCTCTCCTATCCTCTCTCCCCCGCATGTCCTCCTCCCTCCGCTCTCAGCTTTGTTTTGTAACATTCCCAGCTATCAGAGAGCTTAATGTCTAATTGCTATCAACCGCTTACCACTGTTGTTGACAAAACAACAAATGTCTATGAATAAAAAAGTGAGAAAAAAGGAATAAATGAATCCGCTATGTGGCTGCGAGCTCCATCGCCTTCTGCTCTCGTTCATTTGATCCTTCTGTCTTTGCTCAAAGAACTTAGAGGAACTTAGGTGCATTTAAAGTTTCAAAGCACAAGTCTAACAAATAATTTCTCTGAGTAAAGAGGAAAGACGAACATGCTCTTTGTGAAAGTAAACAAGGCCAAAATCTGGATTAAAAGAAACAATTAAAATGGCAAGCATGATGAGATAAACTGTAATTAAGAAGTCAATCGATATTTAAGCACATGGAGATAGCATCTGAGAAATGCTCCCAAGGCAGCCCGGAGGGTCTTGGAAGCTCTTCCATCATTATGATACACAACGTTACCACAAAGTTACTCAGAAAGAGAAAGCAATTACGGCACGAGGGGCCTCTGAAATACCCTTCAACGACGCAACAACCGGTTCCCATGCACAGGCGTCAAGCCTGTGCTGTAAAAACGGGCTATATTGCAGATGGAAGGTGTTAAGCTTGTAGCGGTGGACCGGTGTGTGAGTGATTTAGCTCTAACTTGTTATTTAGCATACAGCTGGTTTGCTCACACGGTGCTGAGGGCTTGGCCCGCTGCCCGTAAATTCTTTTGTGACTGTACATACCTGGAGCTGGAGAGGGTTGAGTCCTGACGCGGCAGCAGCTGCCATTGTGGATGGAATGAACTGCACCGGGTAGTTATCACCTGTCGGAGAAAGGAGGAGGGGGAGATAGTGAACAATGCGCACAGGTTGAGACAATGAGCGGCCCAACGGCAGGCCAGACAAGTGCCAACACAGTTCCTGTGGGCCTGCCTGCACCCAGCCTCGGCACTCAGCCCAAACATCTGCACTCACAAAAGAGTCAGCTGGCCAGAGCAGAGCAGGATTTACACAGGGACGTCTCTCTTTCTCTCACATTCGGGCTTTCTTCCTTCTCCCTTCTTTATCTTTGCCCACACTTGCACAGTCCTTTCTGATCTGGCTGTGTATTGTGTTCAAGTTTATGCCATTTTACGTTACTGTTCGCAAGTAACTACGATTTCTATCATGTTCTGTGAGAAGCTTGCCTAGTCATACTATTGTTCTACATGCCATTATGTGTTTTACAATGTGATCTGGCACAGTAAAATATGTGTGTGAAAGAGATAAACGGTGTAGACGCCAACTTCAGCAGGTTTTAACAAGAACTTTCTATCTGAATGCAGCTTGAAATACATTTTCATCACAAGATCAAACATATCCAAAAGAATCAAACAATACAATAAGGCAAACGGAAAACACAATAGGAATCAATTAAAAAACTACAGGTTTGAACAAAACCCCCCTGGAGATATAGCTCTGGAAACCTTATACAGATAATTGAGTGCCTCTGAAAGTGTGTGTTTAAGTGTGTGAGATGTGTTTTGTGCTGTGGTCGGTGTATATAACACTGTCTCTGGCTCAGAGAGCAGAGGTTTGACTGAAGCGTGCCCATGGAAAGGGAATTGGCCCTCTTTCAGCCCCCACTTCTGCCTGTCACTTCTTCTCACAAACATATGCTATTAAGCCACAAGCATAGGGGTAAACACTTATATCCTCCTCCTTTTCCCCCCTCTTACTCACTTTGCAATCTGACTGACCACAGCACATTGTGAAGCGGCCAGGAAATTCAATCCCAGCCTGTGGCAGAGGTGAATAAAGAACACAACTGAACTGATTTCAACTAGTGCAATGAGAGTCGTAGAGGGGGTTATTATCGTCCAAGGTTCTTTCTCTCGTTCTGTGCTTGTGGTGATATGTTATGTGAGCCATGGGCAGGTCAGGTGCCAGCCGAGAACACTAGGCCAAGGCTAATGGTCTGGGGGCTGGGTGGGCAGCCAGTGTCTCAAGTAGATAGGGTTGGCTGCCAGCATTTTCTATGTCAGTCTGTGAAAGTGAATCTAGTTTAAAAGGCAAATCTGCCTGTCTCCAGCCAGTGGATGCCAGTGAGGCTCCAGTGACACCACTGGCCAATAGGGTTGTTTCTCCAAGCCTGCTAAGGCCAAGGGCCAAAAGCTTATTACCAGCCCACCTTGGAGGCCAATAGTAGGCTCCCTCACATCTGATTCAGCGAATTCTGAGAAGATTGCTGAGTAGTATTGTGCCATTGGCAGTGTTAATCTCACACACACACACACACACACACACATATATATATATTTATATATAAATAATCGATTAAACTTAGATGCTACAGTCGTGATTGAAATATTGACTAACTTTAAAGGATATTTTCATTAAAAAACAAAAACAATGACTAAAACAAAAACTATTTCCATGTAGCATGGTCTGCCAGAGTAATCAACAATGGCTGAATAACTATTTGGTTGGCTTACACATTTCAGGCCAGAAAACCCAAGCCAGAGCATCCACTTCATCATGTAATTCCCCTGTGATAGCATCACTTTATTAGAGCGGTGCCTTATCAAAGCAAGCTTTGCAAAGACACCAAGCAGGAAGGGGCAAACTTCCTAAGCTCTGATCACAATACTCCACTGTCTTCTTTTCTTTAAAAAGGGCTAGGTGGGCTGCTAAATAATGCTTAAAGTGCTTTCTCTCATAAAAGGCATTGCTAGAGTATTCTGCTTCAGCCAGGTATCATGCTGCAAATCGAGGCCAATTTGGACTGCCAACTTGGCACAAGGCCTCTTTAAGTGGAAGGACCCAAGGGTCTCGCACAGGGCACCACTACCGCTGACGCGGGCCGGTGCACCATAAGAAGCGAGGGCTGCAAGGCTAATGAAAAGGTGGAGGAGAGTGGGAAGGAAAGGCTGGCGGAGTGCTCCTTCTGCAACCTCTTCACTTCTACTCCACCTGATGCCAAGAGCCAAGCATGTGGAATATTCAAGCCGAGTGGGGCTCTTTGAAATCAATGGTTTTGTTAAAGGGCTCAGTGTCTATCATGCTCACGACCCTTCCTCCAGGCCAAGACTGAAGGCTCTTTTTTTGTAAAGAAAAAATATCTATCTATCTATATGCAGTTATTTGCATTTGAATATATATTGCCTTGAATTTCACTTAATTTTAATTATACTTTCAAATTGGAAATGCAGTTCTGCTTTCTGTTTGCCACTTCAATTCAATTTTAATTAAAATCCAGGAATTTAAAATGATTTCTCAATTAAATTCAAAACAGGGCACGACTCATATATATACTGTATATGCTCAAAACTGGGATCATCAATAGCTAATGTAGTGTATCAATGTCTAAACGCCTGACGCACATTCTCTGTGACATGAATGCGCCCTCCAGGCGATGTTCTGTACAATCACTGGCTGTCAGCGGTTTCGTCAGCAGGGGCTTCGAGAGCTCATTGCGTCCCAAGGGCCGTGAACATCCACGATCAGCAATACCCATGTGTTCATGTCTGCACAGGGGGGATCACCACTATCCTCCACAAGTCTATTTGAGTAAAGAATTACCCGAGTCCTCTCTTTATACCAAGCCCAAGCCATTGAGCACAGCGTGTGAGAAAGGGGATCTCCGCTGTTTCACTGCAGGGTTAGGACCATCAGCATCGGGCTTTGGCCGCTTGTGCTGAGCCCAGCCGGGCCGCCCCACGCTGGGCAGTACAAACAGCAATGAGACCTATCACATTATCCATGGCAATAAGTCGAGTCATGCGCACTAACGGCAATAAGCTAAGTCCTAAACTTTCTCCCCTCCGCTGTTTCACAAATTATGAATAATGCAAGTGCTTTACACACGCCAAGGATTCCATTACAGCTGCTGTTATTTGTACTAAACACTTTCCATGTCAAACATATTAAAAAATCTAACTGGGGAAAAGAAAGCCCTCAGGCTCTTTGTTCAACCTGTCATGCCTTTGTAGTTCCAAAATAGCTGACTTTATGTTCCATAATTTACCTTTTTAGTAATTTATTAGCTGCTCTACCACACCCTGTAATAATCTAACTCTCACCTGCTGACTTCTGAAGCTTTACTCCCTCTTATCAGTCTCTCTGTCTAGCACTCTTTGTCTTTTCTTGTATATTTGGCTTTTGATGAGGTGCTGACAACAAACGTGATTTCTCAAGGCATATTTTGAAGACAAAAGGAAAGCTTTTTTACTGAGCTGCACGGATCATTTCTCTTTTTTCTCTTCTTCAATAATTCTCATTCAACTTTTTGTCTTCTTAATTTATGTTCCTTTTCATTTCCTACAGCTCAACCAACACAACTCAGCAGCTACACTGAAAAATCATTACATGACCATTTTTATATTTCTCAACAGTCCTCTGTGGTAAAGAAAAGAGGGGAAAAATAAGGGGGAAATGATAGAATGATGGAAATTTAACTAAATGTTACTGATCCCTTGGGAGGCAGGAATATACTTGGTTTAATTACAGAAACTGAGACTGACACATCCATAAACCTCAGAACAATGGCTAGATATGAGGGTGAGGGATACTGGCAGTGAGTTAGTCTGCGTGTTGTAGCAATTTCCTACAAATTTGTTTTTGAATTTACAGCACTTGCGTGAGGAGCAACTCTCTTTTTCACAAAAGGAGAAAAAGGCGTGTCAAGACAAGTACGATGGCTCCTTCACCAGAGGCCCTTCGGTTCCAAAATGAAAAATGTGCACTCCTAAGGGTCACCTTCCTGTTTTTTATTGTTTTTTTGTAAGAAACAGAAATAATTAGAGATAGCTTTTAGTATCTACAGATCAGTGCCAATGACAAATCCCTCACGAATGTGACAGTTCTAAATGCGAATAATATATAAATGTATATAATAACATTTTACAGGGGCATGGATAATATTAGTAACGTGTTCTCAGCAGAATTATGACCCATGAAGTTGAAACCTTTCATGCTGACAGTGTTTATATTCCAGCCCACACATTCACATCATACATTGTTTTGAAGGCTCGAAACGCCTTGAACAGCCAAAACAGGCTGTCTCACAGAGGTGATGCACTTCACAGTGTTCAGAATTAATTGCCTTGACAAGGAGGGCTTGATGTTCTGCTCTCTGAATCCAAAAGGTTGGGCTCTTTAAAAACATTGTGATGATTTGGTCAGGGAAATCAAGCAATGATAAAATGTGTGCTGAGGAAGTTGTGAGGAGGCAAAGAACGTCTTAAAGTGGCCCGCATATTCCCCTGAGGTAAAGTGAAGAATGGTGAAGCAGAAAAAACATACCACAAAAAAAAAAAAAAAAGACAGCCAGGAAAGAACTTTTTATTGTCTCCCCTCAAAGAAAGTTGCGAGGCTGTTGTCTTTAGCCCTATTCGGACGTTAATTGTTTCTCAGGGGGAGGTAAGTGATTTTCTCCATATACAGGGGGTAGTTGGTGATTTTAATGCCGTCCGAATCCAGGACGTCTGTGTTTTTCTCTCACCACCCCGTAAAAATACCTGGCCGAATTACCTATTGTGTGTGTGTATTTATATATACATACATATACACAGTATACACACATATATTATGTAAACAAAAACTTGTATTTTGGATGTGATTAATCGTGATTAATCGTTTGACAGCACTAGTAAATATATTAAGTTAATATGCAGTAATATTAATATTTACATATAAATATGTAACATTTTGGTATGTGAATATTTCAAGGTGTATTCTGGTTGTTAGGATAATCCAGGAAAGTGTACAAGGAGCAAGAGGAATAAAGATCTGTAGAGGAAACTCCAGGAGCTGAAGTGTGTTCTCTTACCTGGCTTATAGGACATGCCTGGGGGGAAGAGGAAGCCCTGCTGGGCTGCTGCGGCTGCTGCCAGAGTGCGCTGGTCATGTGGAAAAATGGGGATCATGAGCGGGGGCATGTGACCCTGGACCTGCTGAACACAGAGAGAAAGGAGATCACACGGGAGCCTAACACAGCCTGACAGCACTGCTCATATTCTGACCCCGATCCATCTCACACACGCTCACCAAATACTTGCACTTAATTCCCACCAATCGCACATTAGCTCTTCAAAGTGGCTATCGCACACGCATAAACAGTAGAGTGTTTATTCTTATTTGTATCATAAACAGCGTTTTAAGGTTGCTTGGGTAATATCTACATACAGTACGCTACTAGATTGAAACAGATGTCAGGTAGACATTCCTAATAAAACTTAATCATGAGACTGACAGAAAATGTGGATCCTCTCAGAAATACGGCTCTTGTCTCTTGTTCTTGGAAGGTCATTTATATACATGATAAATGCCCAAGGGAGGCTGGTAATTTACAGGACCTGTTTTCAGCTGTGAAAAAGATGGAATGAGCCCAAAAGCTCGTGCATTTCTGATATTTCATGTATAACGTCAACACCTGGCATCGCGTGTGGTGCCTTTCAAACGCTCTCAACCGTGTTCATCTTCATTCCTGGTTTATTGCAAAATAGAGAGTACATTAATGGCGTGCATAAGGATAGCATTAGCTCTGTGTAAGAGTAAAAACAGACACGCTGAAGTAGAGACAAAGAAAAAGAGAGTCTGTGTGTATTTAGGGATCTGAGCGGCTTCCCATCGAAGTTTGAAAACACATGTTTGTGGAGTGTTGGCCGGACTCAATCTTGCTGTCATTCTCTGCTTCCTGCCTGTGGGTGATAGGCTGCAGCGGCGCTACCGTGGGCCAGGGCAGAGTTAATGCAGGCGAGCCGGCTCACCTCTGGGGAGCCCAACTGGAGAACGGGTTAATAAAGGTCAGCCCCCCCAAAATAAACACATTATAGAATGTTTCTCCATTCATCGCTCTTTAAAATCAGCCTGCAATAAAAACCGGTCTGGACGCAATTACCGCTGCAGCATTGGGGCATGAAATCAACCTGCTCTGAGAAACCACTTTCTGCTCCGCATTTCTCGCTGAGGTCTGCGCGATCTCCATCTTTTTAATGCCGCTTTCGCCTTTCAAGCGCCTAATGTTAGAGATCAGTAGGGCTTGTTCCCCAGGTGCTAAACAAGTGTTCAGGTCCACTTCAGTGATTCGGACTAAGTGAGTTCTCCTAAGCAAAAATAAATAGAAAAGAAATCCTGCACTTTTCCATTTACAGAGCTTTGCACTTTAAAACGTGCATCTTCAGAGTTGAGACTGTGCCGAAGTGAAATAACTGCGTGTCTTTTATTTTTTGGAATTTTACAGATGTGACAAAAAATGCTCTTTAACATGACCTCATGATGTGTTTGTGGAAATGGTTTACTTGTGAGGTGAATCAAAATGAAAGTGGAGTGAGAGGGGCTATTACATTGAAAAGATAAATAGCATCTGTGACGTCACCAACTACAGTCTTCTACATTTAAGTGCTTTAGAAAAATGTCTCTGACCATGTAAATTGCTCTCCTTCAGAGGGCCGCTAAGGTCAGTCACATACATCATTACCATTAGCCTTATTCACATTACCCTTGCAAAACGAATCAGTCTAAAGCCGCAGTATTACACAGAACAGCTGCTTTTAAAGTGGAACCAAAACACAACTGTTCCTTAACATGTCATTTCGCATAGTCCTGCACAGAGGCTCACATGCATAATGACTGAAACACCTGGTCTGCCATGCTTTATCCCATCTGTTCCTAAACTATATCATCAATGTCTTTGTAAAATCTAAATCATTTAAAACAACCTAGAATTAGACATCATTTGAAACAAACAAACTGACTAACAATGTCAACAATAACTCCGCAAACAAACAGACTCCCTTAATGCGGTTTCAAAAGGCGCAAACAGCAAGAAAAAGAAAAAGGTACGAACAGATAAACTGCCCTCAGTCGGTTTGCAGTAATGAGGCCTTTACATTAAAGTTTAATTTACACACGCCACATCTGTGAGTGGCAAATCAAATAAGCGTCCTTAAAGTGGGGACTAATAGTGAAGGTTAGCTTTCAAGCCTGTCAATTAACGTACACTGGTAGAGCTGAGCAGACAATGCAGATAAAGATTTAAAGATGATCACTGGCAATTTGCTTTGACTGCTAATAGACAGAGAATGGAATTAAGTGCCTGCACTTAGACAGATGGATTTTGATAAATTGCATATTGCATTCTGCATTGAAGCTCGCTTATTATATGCGTCAGTCTCTCTCATTCACTGGATCTATTTGTCTCTCTAAGTCTGTCCCTGTGTCTTTATATACACAACATGCTTGCATCCATGCATGCTTACACATGAGAAAATTTATACCAAACTAACAGTAAAAATCAGTACTAGATTATTATATTATTATAAAATGTATATAAATATAAAATTATAACTATGATAAACTAATATAAATATTAGTTACTATTCATATAAAATTATTATTTAATAATTCTTAATATTATCATTCATATTAATTGAATGTTATTTAATTATAGTTCCTAGAAATGTGAATATATTTAATTTATATTTTTCTATATTTATTATTTGATTAATTTAGCATATTTATCAATTCATAGAAGCATTTAATAAAATGAATTAAAACACAGAACTTGATAGGCACAACCAAAAATAAGAATTCTTAACAAATTATGTATACATATTTATATTACCACAAAATTATTATTAATTATATTGATATATTTTTTTATTAATGTATTATATTTATTAATTACTAAATTGACTGAAATTAATTAAAACATACATATTCCTTGACAGAATCATACAAAATAAGATAATTCCTAACAAATTAATGATCATTTAAAAATAGTACAAAAAACTGTAAGATCATAAAACAAAGAATTTCGATATTATACATATATACAACCACACCTGCTCATACACAATATACACACAGCAAGTAAAGTCTTCAAGACAAGACAAGATCTGATGCTGCTCCGCCACCATAAACAACTGAACTTCACTTTGCATTGTGCCTCCTAATGCAGTCTGGTTCACACAAATGTATTTACTGCACCGTAAACTGTATAGTCTAAAGTAGTTGATCCACATATGTATACGGTATGCGTGGTATGTATGAACATGCTCGCCCGTATTTGTGTATCTGTGCCCTGATATTTTGCCCCTCCCTCCGTCAGTGTGCCAGGCGGCTGGCTGCCTGCAGCATTAGTATTGCCAGTCAGCTCTTCAAGAGCATGAATGAATGAAGTGGAGCAGATGTGAGGAGGAAAGCTCAGGCCTCTGGAAGCTCTGAATCTCATAAACTCAGCACATTGGCCTGCCTCCTATCTTCCCTTTGTCTTATCAAATCCTTAGAACCAGACGATGGGATAATGCCATTTCTCTCCATCTGCCCCAAAGCTTCATTAAAGATACATGAACGAGCCCCATCTTATGAGGAACAGGTGCTATTGTTTGTCCCTGAAGACCTGCTGTGGCGAGGATGTAACTTGCGGTACTTGAAGAAGAGCATCTGTAGCAATCAGTCAGGCTGTGTAGCTGGCAGCCGCTTTCTCTCTTCACACGGCCGACCGGTTCATGGGGGTGTAGAGACAGAGAGAGAGAGAGAGAGAGAGAGGCCTCTTCACCTTCAGCGTCTCGCATATATCATCAGTTCAGTGCAGCTGATGAAGTCTGCGGTGATACACAGCACAATCTGTCTCTCTGTCAGAGATACACGCATCACCCGGTCGTGTCTTCGCTACTGTCCCCTGCCCTTAGATCAGGCATTCACTTACCCTCCGTTAAGAACACAAGCCATGTCGGTAAGCTTTGAAACTGTAGCTTGTCATCCTACTTATAATTTAAAGCAATTCGACTGCAGTTAATCTACAATCTACAAACATCTATCAAAATGTGGCAAACTACACTTAATTTACACTGAACAAAATTTGGTGTGTTGTGGAATTTACACTCAATTACAATTAATTACAAAGAAACAACAAATAACACTTTGAATTAAACATGAAATTTTGAAGTAGAAAGACCGAAATAGTATTTTCTAGTAATAATGTTTTGGAAAAAAAAAAAATCAGTGTATTTAATGATGTTTAATTTATATTCAGTTATATCTTTTTAAAATAATATTATAAAAATATAATATAATAACACTCTTTATATTTAAAGCATATTTAAAGCAGATGACATTTAAATATTTAAGATGTATGCATTTTCCTTTTGCAATGAGCAAAAACAATGACAAACTCACTGAACACACCTGAATAGAGAAATTCACACTAAAAACCATCAAAGCAAATAAAGAAAAATAAAAGCTAAAAGAATTAATTTGACAAAATTATTTGCTAATGATATTCATATTTAACTAAATATTACTTCTAAATATTATATACATTTAAAAAATAACATTATTGTAAGAAATACATTATCTTCTATATGTCACTACTAAAAATGAAAGACTTACAGCCTTTCATCTGCATAAGAAAATGGGGCTTCAGTGTTGATTTTGGGAATGAAGTTGATTTTGTTTTAAGGGGTTCATTTGAATTCAATTTAATGAACAATTCAATTTACTGAAATGAACTAGATGGTATGAGAAATGAAATACTTTGGATTAATACTTACACATGTAATACTGTGAAAAACAGTGTTTTGTCATCATGCAAAAGGGAAAAAAAATTAGCGCACTGCTGGAAATGCTTCTCTGTTTAGAAAACAGCTGAGCTACAATCACGCTACTGATCACTAATTCCCAACACTGAACGCAGACTTGTCAGCAGTGGGTTGTTTAAACACAATGTGTGCTCGCTGTAGGTTGAATGACCTAAATAAAAGGAGTGGGGAACCCCTAAAGTAAATAGGGAGCTATAGATTAATCAATGTTGTTAGTGGAAATGTTGACATCAGCACTTAGCTTCAGTAATGGTTTACAGCAGCAACTAATCCTAAAGTTAGACAGCCCAGCCTATCCAAGGAGCTGCACTGTACGTCGATTACTGTGTGTTTCTAATCCAGCAGGTGCACTAATATGTTTATGCCCTCCTGCAGTGCCCTATGTAGCTGTAAATGTGTATTTGCTGCCATATCCTGACCCAGTCTGTCACATAAGCGCATAGAAAATGGAGATGTACAAGTCATTACCGTGCTCAATAGGACCCCTGTCAGCACCCATGCTCCTCGCTGTCTTTTAAAGGGTCCCGTTGGGCTCAGTAGACGTGCCCCCCCCCATACCTGTCCCCAACTCCCTTTAACATGAAAATAGAGATTGATCTTCAAGGAGCATCACGCTAGGATTCTTTCCCCTTTTAAAAGGAAAAGAGGGGGAGTTGTTTTAACATGTCCAAAATGCCTTTCAGTGTTGATGAGATAAGAGATGGGAAGGGGTGGCTAACTTCTCTTCTTTTTACATTTTTGGAAGGAGCCAGAGAGCCTCCGGAGCCCTAGGTTAAGCATCAAGCACCAGCCATCCTGTTTTTTAAAAGCCAAAGGGGAGACCATTCCAACTTCCACACTTGTGGCGTATTTTGGTCCAAATTGGAGCGATTTCCCTTGAACATTACCGTTTCTCGTTAAAAGTCTCAAAGAAAGGCTCTAACATGGGGGTATTTTAAATTTAGCAGCAGTGAAAACAGCTTTCACTGTTACTGTAAGTACTGATACGTCACACGCTCTTGCCCTCGCTTGATGCTGCCAGAGCCAAAATGACTGTGAAAGAAAACCACCTTAGGGGATCCATTTTATAGCGAAGTGATTCTAGAGGACCTGGCAACCACGCTCAATCGGCACAGCGAGCCCCGACAGCGCAAACTTCACACCCGCTACTTTGTGAACACACTCAGCGAGCGCTTTCTGGAAATTCACCAGCAAAGAGAGAGCGGGAGAGAAAGAGATCTTTGCTGAATGAAACCACTTCTGCACTCGGGAGTCTGCACATTATTCGGTTCTGAAGAGGTAAATTTTTTAAACAATCCCATAGATCCCCAAGTACACATTACTCCCACGTCACAGGTCATTTATCAGTTAACCGCACTCCTCCAGCACACGGCGGCTGCAGCTTTGAGCTCTAATCCCACCCACGTACACACATAAACCCACGCTCACGGGGCCGTTATCAAAGCGCAAGATATTTTGCTCGGCCGCGCTTCAGCCCCTGATGACAATCGGGCCGTGTGGATCGATAGGGCTGAGTCGGACTTTGATCCCCACTCTTTCTGTCAGCGCCGGGCCGGAATTAAGACCAGGCCTCCACCTTGGTGCCACAGACTAAACGCATTGTTCTCCTCTCTCTGCTCTGTTAGCGAGGAGATCTGCAGGAGGCCCTCATCAGCCACACAGATACAGAACAGGGAATAAAGAGGCTTTGTGCAGCAGCCGTGGCTTTGACCTGGACCGACCCGCCTCCGACAATCCACTAGCCCACAGACTCAAAGGCTTATCGGTCGATGAGCACCATGTTTTCTTGCTTTCATTCTCTCTTTTGTTTGTGTGTGTGTGTGTGTGTGTGGCTGTTTTTTTTAAACAGGTAAAAGATTAACCTTCCCGATACTGGAACAGGACAACTAGCAAACAGTGCGTTCATGTGTATTTGGATGTATGACAAAAGACTCCAAGTTGACAGAGAACAAATGTATTCTGAGGACTCAGAGCATGTGCGCTTGCAAGTGCCGAACGGGGCAAGGTGCACAGAAACCAGACACTGGCCCATGCTCGACTCGTCTGGAGAAATAACCAATAGATGACTTCTTGTTCCGCTAATTCCTTACACAGTAAAACAAGCCCTCTTGGAAATGAGCCATTCCAATATGTCTATATTAAGTCCGGGGCTGTTAAAAGCAGAACGGCCCCTTCCTCCCCCACCCTTTGCCTTCCACTTCAGCTTTAGTTCAAGTCCACCCTGGAGTTTATGGCAAAAAAACAAGCATAAAACACACACAACTGAGCTCCGATCTCTGAATTTCATGCTCAATTTGCCTTAATATTATTAAAAGGATAGTTCATCTGAAAATAAAATGTTGTCATTTTTTTTTTACACACTCCCATGCCATTTTAAACCTGTATGACTTTCTTTCTTCTGCAGAACACACATGCAAGAAAAATATATTTTTTTAACTTCTGCCCATACAATGACAGTTCAAAACAACACTGGACCCCTCTGACTTTAATTAAATGGAAAAAAGCACTAAGACATTTTTCAAAACATCTTATTTTTATTCATACAGGTTTGGAACGACATGAGGAACAGTACATTTTTATTATTTTTTTTTAACTTCTATTGCTGCAATACTGTACCTGTATTTTTTTAATCACTGCAATATGCTGATAATAATTTATGAATAATCAAATGAGCGTGCTTAATATTACAAGGGGAGAAGTGAAGCTCATGCTGGGATGCTGAAATTAGTAAATTAGTTCAGTACAAAGATGCGGTGGGGAAAGGCTATTCCCTTAAGAGCACCAGCAAAATGTGATCAGTGTGTGTTCAACAGAAATGTGTTCTTAAGGCAAGTTCTTGTTGAGCCTCTAAGAACCTAAAATGTAATTTAAGTCTGTAAATATTTCAAGCAATTAGGGCTGCATTGCATATAAAATATCAAAGACGAGCCTAAGGCTTTAATAGTCTTCTGCGCTCAGCACTGCTGTGGTATAGTGCACACAGATATCACGTCCACCTCTCTCTCACTACTCATTTAATTTACTCGCCGTCTGCTTTAGTCAGAGTTACCTGCTCTAGGAAGACACAATTAACGAGGGACTTAGTTTACACAATGATAGAAAAAAAGAAGAGAATTGAAGAAAGAAATAAAGAAGGAGAGGGAGAAGAAAAATATTTTTTTTCTCTCAGGGTCTGGTCATAAAATTAAAAAGGTTTTCAGTAAACTGGCTAAACCCGAGGGGACCGGCTCAAACAGCATGGGTAATGAGGGGAGAAAAGGACAGACATAAACAAACCCACAAATGAGTCTGAGGCCAACATCATTATCCCACATATATATACCACATCTATGAAAACCGGCACCAGCACAATACACCCCAGACCCTTTCGGACCATGATGGTGTAGGGAAGCTAAACAGGAAGAAAAAAAAAAAAAAGGCAATAAGCTAGTATGATATGCCTTCATGCTTTCATTCATGCAATATGTTCTTTTCGTTTTCTTTTTTTTTCTTTTTAATTTGATTTACTTTCTGGTCACTTTTGAATTATGCATGATGCATTTAAAGACAAATATTTATTTTTATGCTCAGTCAAACCTTCCAAATAATAAATATTTAAGATATAGTTAAAAAGACTAATATAAAAGAGAAATGGTTTACTTAATTAAAATAAATAAATAAATAAATAAATAAATAAATAAATAAGGCAATACTTTAATAATAAGGGGAAAAAAAAAAAAAAATCAATACATCAAATCTTTTCCTGATACATTTTGTTCTCACTCTTGGGGGATTATACAGTTGCATTATTGATAATTTTGCAAATAATCTTTATGGCAGAAATGTTTTCATAAAACAAATAAAACTTTGAAATGTATAAATATTAAATAACATACATGCATTCATGTATTTATTAATATTGTTCCAGTAACAATACCATTTCCTCTTCTTAACAATTCTTAATTAAAAAAAATTATATTCTTAAAATATCCTTTCACTTTCCATAATTTTGTTCATGGATTTCAAAGATAAAGTCATTATCATCTGTTCATGTTGACATCCATCTAACTGCTTTGACAAAGATATGGGAAGTGATTTATTCTCCTTGTTAAGTTATTTTACAGTGTTATACGGTTAGTAGTATTTAGGATTGTTTTCTCCCCATCAGAACAGACCTGTGACCCATTTTTGGGTCATGACCCACCAGTTTAGAACTGAAATTCTAGAGTCAGACCACCCATTAACTAAAAATGGCATTGTCCAGTGAGCGAGTCCATGAACAGGGATAGAGAGAGAGGAGCATTTCTCCTTCTTCCTGTCATCTGTGTGCAGACTAAGCCACTGTCTTCGCTCTACCCTTCCAGCAGCTGGGCCCAGAGAACAACAGAGAGTGCTCTGTTGTACAGCAGAAAGCTGACATTGTTACAGCAAGGACTTTATTGCAGGCACATGAGAGTGTTGAGACTTTAAAACATGCTCAAATGTCATGTGCACACCCAGTGACGGGGAAGAATAATTATGAAAAAGAGAGAGAGGGAGAAACAGAGAGCGAGAGAAAGACAACAACAATTCAGTGTGCATGAAAAACGGACGAAAGACAAAACGGCCCATTCATTGTATTCCGTAGGGAATGCTCGGACCCTCCTCCACCCCATCTGAAACACAAAGCGGCCCTTTTTTTGTGCTGCGATGCGCAGGACTGAATGCTTTGCTTTGCCACCCTAGCCCTAAGAAAACACGGGCCCCCTTTCTAAACTGCCGGCTGGCCGCACACAGTAGAGGCTATTAATGCCTTGCCTTCTTTCCCCTTGTGTGTGTGCCCACTGCGGAGGCTGAGGACCACGTTAAAAAGCCAATGCAAAGACAAAACAGTTTGCTCAACATTAACAGGGAAAACAGTGGGCCAGGCAGGAGGGGAGAGGAAACCAAGTCAACATCACACTGGAGGATGTGTTCTCCATCAACTGATATTTTTCCCCTCGCAGGGCCCGTGCACAATGACAGCTAAGTATAGGTCCGTCGTGCATGGTCTGGGAGGGCTTGTGGTGCGGCGGCGAGTGACAGGTGCTTTCTGATGAGATTCAGGGGTTGGACAGCGCCCGCTTTATGCCACCCTTCACTGGGTTTGGAGTCAAGAGACTGCTCTCATGGATCGTGAATCAGCCACTGATTATGATGATGCTCAGTTGAGATGCATAGACGCACGGGCTCCCAAATTGCCTTTTGTTTGTTCATTTCAGTTTAAGTCAATGTCACTATGCAAGGTACACAGACAGTAAATGCTAAAACACTAACCGAATTTGGATCTCTATCATATAGGTTTTGTCCCTTATCCGCATGGCCTTGTTAAAGGGATAGTTCACACAGAAAATTATCTAATTATTTACTTACCTTCATGTCATTCCAAATGTGTATGACTTTCTGAAGTGTTTTTGTCCATTAGACATTTTTCAAAACATCTTCTTTTATGTTCTACAAAAGGAAGAAAGTCATGCAGGTTTAGAACAACATGGTTGTTCAGTATGGGCGAACCATCCATTTTAAGCCGTAAGACCCTTTTTATTTAATTGTGAAAAAGCATTATGTTATGCAGTCAATGTTAAAAATCTTTATTTTGTTCTTTTAAAATCTTACAATGTTTGTCTATTTTTTCTAAGCAGTCACTTGGAATGATCGCATACTGAACTACACAATTATGTCTTTGTGTTGTGATCTCTCACCATATGCTGGAAACATGGTCTTTAGTCCGAACAAATGCACAAATGAACGAAATACTGAACAAAATACTGCTGTCTCTTCTATCAATCAGTGACAATGCCAAAACCTCTATCCTCACTCTTCCTGTCGGCACGAGTGATTATTTGATCGCACAGTGAAAGACAATACTAAAGACATCGCCAACACAGAAAAAGCAGTGATTGGCCAGGCGGTCAGTGTTTATATTCTTAATACCTGAAACTGCTTGAACTGCTGTTAAGCATTCTACCCTCGCCCATCCATTAGCTTAATACCGAAAGCATCATGGCCCGCTGGTGAGGATGCAACTATTAGGCCCGTTTTTATGCGTCATTAAGTTTTAAAATGGGCCTACAGCAGCTTTATTGTTCGAACCGCACATGACTTTATTTAACGTCAGCGTTTCTCCTGCTTCATGACAAGAAGTCACATTTCATAACTAATTAAATTGATCCCCCGCACCCCCTCCAACCAAGCACACTAAATGGAATTATTTGTATCCAAGTGTCAATATATTAAATCAAAGGGGGCTAATGAGTCGGGTCACCGCTTTCTTTTATCTCCGCTCTCGCATGTTGGGCTCCTCATCAGCTAACAGTCTCCGCTAAATGGAGGATGAGCGCGTTTCAGGTTCCGCTGCACTGGGCTCAAGCCAAGAGGATTTGATGAGACCATTATGGCCCTCATCCTGGTAGAAGTAGAAGCTAGCATACTCCACACCATAAAAAGAAGGGAATTAGCGCACAGAAAGACGCAGAGACGTAAACACATGCCCGTGCTCATTTCCTTCCTTATTACAATCCATTTGCCTGGCAGACAATGCTAATTGGCAACACATTCTTTTTTAGCATAGCTTGTTTTCAGCGCTGTCTCCGCATAAATGAGACTTTAGCATGAGAGATCACAAGGGTGCTGGGAGACAACCAAAACCATCTAACAAGAGGCAAATTAGGAGCATTATCTTTGTTCAATTAGACACCCCTATATTTATCTAAAAAAGCCAAGCTGAATTATTCACCATTATATGGCGCCTGGTGCATTTGAGGGAGCTTAATGAAATATTGGATTTAATTGTTGTTCATTGAATTAAATAGGCAAACCAAATGGCTCTAGGCTAAAGACAAAGCTATGGTAATTAGCTTCATGTGTAGCGGCTAAATAATGGTGATTGTAATATGACTGAGAGGAGATGAAACCGGCGTACAGTAACCGGATTACAATTCTCTTAACACGGATTCTGTCGAGCCTGAGGGAAATAGAAAATATGTTAACAGGCCAGAGTCTAATTTAATATATGACCCTCTCCTTAAATAACTTGAGTAAACTACAAAAACAAAGCATTTATTTATAATAGATCCCTCATATTAATAAGCAAATCGGTTAGCTAAACTACAGAAAAAAGAGCTGAACATGTCCCAAAGAAGAAAAAACAGAGAGACACTTTGACGAGTCGGCTGCCTCCCCCCTGTCCATCATCACCACCCCGTCCCGTATTCGCCGCCCTTCACCAGGCTCCCGACGGGAGTGGGTGTGTGAGAGAGGAGGGGCGCTGAACACGCAGGGCTGGCGGCGTGTGATGAGGCGCACCTGACGTGAATAGAGCCTCATCACCGCCGCCGTTTAAACGCCGAGCGCGCCTTTCCTCGGGAGACCGGTCTCTTCCCCGTGCATGCACGCTGGTGTCCTCGTGGGTCCAGGAAGGGTGCGTCGAGCAGGACTGCCGCACCCGTTAGGCGGCTGACGGGCCAGGATGCCGGGCCATCGAATCCCCCAGAAGCGCCGGGAACCAAGGAGATGGAAGGAGCCGCGCACGAGACGCCGCCGCCACTTGCTCCCGGCCCCGAGAGGGGAGCGCGTGCGGCCACCGGACTCCGCCCCTTCCCTGGACCCTTCCCTTCTGAACACTACCTTCCTGCACAAGCCCCGCGGCACAACGAGGACACCAGATTCCCCGTTTATTTGGACACTTTTCCCCCTTTGGACACTTTATTTTAATATTTTGTTTAATAAAAAAACCTCTCCGAGGCTTGACGCCACGCCCACTGTGTCTGTCGTTTGCTCCTCCCGCCACAGACACATTTTCTTCTCTCTGAAAAAGATATAACGAATGAGTTCCTCAAAGTCTTGTGTTTAATTAGGAGGCTCTGTTCTGTCTGCGCAGACAGGGTTTCTTTTTGTTCAACTTCCCCTGTGAATTCTGTCACCGCTCTGCAAAATAGTGAGAGGAGAGACCTGAACACCATTATGCAACTTCTCAGAACAGACTGCTATTATTCCTCCATCCATGTTTGTGTGCTTTGAAATTTTGACGAGAACGGCTTTTCAGCCTGTGTAGCTCCTCATGCTAACTGTCAAGCATCTTGAGTGCGCATCAAGTTTTAGAATCAAATAATGCTATTACACAAGAATTCAGGATTATTTACGATTAAATGAGTTTGTCCTGAGCAACAGAGCCGGACGTGTGTGTTTTGTGTTTGAGACCTGGCTCTGATTAACCCTTTAGCCTGGCCTCCTCTCCCACTGATAAACATGGCTATAAGGGCAAACTCACAGTGGCCTGGGGAAATGGTGCACATATGCGAGAGATCAGTCTCACACACACACACAGACACTTGTCTATCAGTCCACAGGAACAAAGGAATATCCTGAAGGCCCACTCTTCCACCGGCCTCTCAGACTGTTCACAACAAACACAAACACACTGGCACATTGTGTCTATCATCTGCACAGGTCGTCTTTAGTCTGTCTGGCTTCACTATGCTGGTGGTTAGCCGTGTATAATTAAAAAGAATCTTTAATCTGGTGGCTGTATGCAGCTATTATCAGTTAACCCTTAGAGACTCCCTGCTGCTCTCCCACACCATTTAAAACCACATGTGAGGGAACCTTTCCTGCTTTGAAGTGAATGTTGACAACAGCTTCTGCTTTAGCTGTAATAGTGCCACTCCTCTGCCACTGAGCTGGAATGCAGATCTTATAGCGCTGGAAAAATTCTGAATCAATCCATTATCTTCATTTAAACGTAGCTGCTGATAAATAAATAAATAATAATTAAAAGCCAGAATTATTTCAGATGGCGTCTGTCAGTGTGCTGATACTGAAGAGAATGTACAAAACCCAACATATTAAGAGTGAGTAATTATTAAGATATTAAACAGGCCTGCTTGGAATCTGTGCTCATAAAACAAAAAACTCAAACACAAATCTCTGAATACAAAAATTCCATCTCTCTTCCTTTCATCCTTTATTTCCCATTATAACTGCATACTGAAAAAAGTTCCATTCCTTTTTGTGAGCTTTGAAATACCAAAGGACAAGGAACGGCTACTCAACCTGTGAAGATTTAATTTGTTTTTCCTCATTATAACAGCAAATTGAAAAAGTTTGGAAAAAATTACTAAATCGTTAAAAATTGAATAAGTATTCAACTATCCAGTTTTTTTTCATTTTCACTATTATTTCCCATTTCTTTTATATTAAATGTATATGCTGTCCAATTAAAAGTGAACTCCCATTAATACACCTCAATAAACCTATAAATACTTTATATAATTATTATTTAAATAATTATATAAATACACCTATAATATAATACACCTCAATAAACCTATAACCTACTTTATATAATTATTATTTAAAAAGATAGTTGTCGTGGTTAAGGAGAACCCCCCCCCCAGTACCCAGAAAAGTGCTATATAAATGTAACGAATTATTATTATTAATTAATTATTATAACATAAATATAATTCTATATATTATATAATAATATATATAAAAAAAATTGCATTTTAAGTATTAGTTTTAATTATGTTTTTAAATCTATTTTAACTTCTTCCTCTGATTAATATATTTTACTAAATAAATTAACATTTCCAAATTTCCATGATTCCCCCCCCCCCAATCAGCTTGGGAAAAAATGGGAAAAGGTGTCTAGAAATGAGAGAAGTGGATGAGAAGTGGTGCTTGGAGCTTGCAAGAAGAGGATGAGAGATGGAGAGCAAGAGATCTGTGTGATCCAGCCGGTGCTGGCAGGAGAAAGAGGGGAGAGGGAGAGAGAGGGGGGGGGGGGACGGGTGGGAGGAAGAAAGGGGGAGGACAGCGGAAGACAGCCACGTGGAGGTTTCTCTCAGTAGAGTAGCAAGAGGAAGCGGAGCCCTGGGGTTAGATAAGTAGAACCAGGCCTGTACAATGACAGAGTGTTTGAACCGGCGGCCTGCTTTAAAACACAGGAAGCGACCGTCGGCACAACAATGGCCCTACACGGACAAACAGCATCTCTGTCCGTTGACAAACAGAGCTCAGTGTGCCTATCGCTCTCTCTGTCTCTCGTAGCCGCACCGTATGAGGAGGGAGAACAAGATCGGAGCTAATAAACTTTGTTTGCTGTGATATCAGAGACAGTATATGAGCGTCATAATGGAATTCTCATAGAGAAAGAGCTGTTTAATCTCAACGGAAATTTTTCCTCAAACACACCGCAGCCTTGCCTCTCCTCAGTATCTAAAGTTCACGCTGACCTTTAAGGAAATCATTCTTCTCTTGATGCTTGTGTGTGTGTATACAATAAGATGAGCCTGCCTCCACCTGTGTGTTCTCCTCCCTGCGTCACCTTAGCTCACATCGTACCAGCCCCAGCGTGCAGGAATGCCTGGAACCGAGCCAAGTCTGCACTAGAGATGCACGTCAACCCGGCCCAGATCATCCCTGAGTCCAGCCTGGGAATTTACAGCTGCCGTCGCAAAACACAGCCCAGAGAGAGACAATAGCACCTAATACATATGCACACATGTACAGGCCTTTGAAATCTCAACTGAGCACAGCAGCTGTAATCATAAGTATTAAGTGTAAGAGATGTATGAGCTCGTAGGACAATGAACAGTCTCTCCTGACAACCTTTTGGACAAAGAAAGCCTTTTTATGCTCTAACCTCATATACACAGACATTTTCATCACTATGGGGAGCTCAGGCAAAGCAAAAGACAAGGAAATTTAAATGGGAAAGTGATTAATTACATATCAGTATTATTACGTTGATCAGAAACTTTTGGTCATACATTTTGAGTGTTGACGAGTGTTGTTTTGGTTTTTAGACCAAGACACCCAAAGAGAAATTTAAGAATTACAAATAAAAGAAAGAAAAATTATTGCAACCATTTGAAAAGAGAACGATAAACTGAAAATTTAAAGCATTTTGAACAACTGACGCTTTGGTAAAATTGCTATCAATTATCAGTTAGTTATCAAATGTGACCCTGGACCACAAAACCAGTCATAAGTGTAAATTTTTCAAAATTGAGATATATACATAATCTTAAAGCTGAATAAATACGCTTTCAATTGATGTATGGTTTATTAGGATGTGACAATATTTGTCCGAGATACAACTATTTGAAAATCTGGAAACTGGGGGTGCAAAAAAAATCTAAATATTGAGAAAATCACCTTTAAAGTTGTCCAAATTAAGTTCTTAGCAATGCATGTTACCTATCAAAAATTAAGTTTTGATATATTTACGGTAAGAAATTTACAAAATATCTTCATGGAACATGATCTTTACTTAATATTCTAAAACATTTTGGCATAAAAGAAAAATTGATAATTTTGAACAATACAATGTATTGTTGGCTATTGCTACAAATATACCCCAGCGACTTAAGACTGGTTCTGTGGTCCAGGGTCACAAATATCAAATATTATTATATGAATTATCAAATAACTAGTTTGATAAAACTATAAATAAAACTCTTAACATATTATTATATATTATAAATGAAAAACAAAAACAAATAAACAAACATTTTAATAAATTAAAATATACATACACAAATATTATATTATATATACATTAAAATTACATAAGAAATTATATTATTTTCTAAAAATATATTATATTTCTTGGACTAAAATGCATGTACTTACAGAAAATTAAAGTATCCATTTTCTCTCCATTTAATCTAATTTTTGTCTAAGATAATGACTTGAGATATTAAAGATCTCTGACATATTTTTTTTCTTTCCTACAGGAAGCCAGCCACAATTACAGCTGATTGTAATGACATGAGGGCGAATAAAACAGTGAGTGGAACTGTCAAGGAGACTGGCTCTTTGTAAACAGGTCAGCGGAACCCGAATCACTTGGCTTGATTAATACAGATTCAAAGAACAACCAACACAGGCTTGCCTTCCTGTTGGAGGCGGTGGCTTTTACATGGTCTTATTTGTGCGGCTTTACTTGTCTTACATAAGTAACACATTTTCTGTTTCAGATCAAGATTTACTTCGACATTTGTTTTTAATTGTTCCTAAGCCTTTCCTTCAATCTCTGATGGCGCTTTTAAGTTCATGCTTGAGTCACATAACAGTAATCCGGTCCCTGGACGGAATTAGTTGCCATATGAAATTTCTGAACAAGAGGCTTTTGGCTAAAGGAATAAATAAGAAGTAAAACCTTGAGCTTGAAGTTCTGATAAGCCTTTAACGCTATAATCTAAACATCTGTTATCTTTAAAACAAGTGACATTGTAATTCCCGAAAAGACAAAGACTCAATCTCTTCATCTCTCAGAGTTCTTTGTACAAAATGTGATGAAACAGAGAGAAGGGCAATTTAAAAGTGGTTTGATTTGGGCAACGCACAGTGCCAAACTCCGGAAAAAAACAGAGTTGATTTTCCAAGCTGACGCTATATTGGGTTACAGGTCCAATGGTTTTATTTGGACCCCGTTCAGTCCCGTTTACAGAATCCAGTGATGTGATCAGTTACATCATCAATAAATGTCTAAAACGCCGCTTGCCATGTGAGCCAAAACAGTAGCGCTTTGATGGGGAAGCTGGCTCTTTAAACCACGCACACGCTCCACGCTAACAGCGGGGAAACCCAATCTCTGCATGTTGTTTTACCACTCAACTTTTACGTCTTCTGCACGAAGGCTGAAGAGCTTGTTTGGAGTACTAATTAACTCAAAGCTGTTGTATATTAAGAGCACTGGGCATTTTTGTAGAGCTAGCTCTAATGAAAACAGAGTGCCAGGGAACTGCATTAGCAAGCCTCCTCCTCTCGTTTCCCAATGCATCCTACTCTCGTCTTCCGACTTCTTCTTTACGACGAGCTGTGGGTTCTGGAGATGGAAGTTAAATGGGTCACAAAGGGAGGCAATGGTAATGATATATATGGAAACAAAGATAAAAAGCATGATAAGATATTACACATCCTAAGCCTGACTTTCTTAGTTGCTCTGTTTTTGGTGGTAGTATAAAAATTTGTGATTACAGTGTAACAGCCAATAACTGCAGCTGATTTTCTCATCCTCATGTTGTTCCAAACCTGTATGAGTTTATTTTTTATAATGAACATAAAAATATATTTTGAAGAATGCTAGTAATAAAACAGCTGATGGTCCCCATCGACTTCCAAAGTATTTCTTTCCCTACTATGGAAGTCAATGGGGACCAACAACTGTTTGGTTCTTCAAAATTCTTCAAAATATCTTGTTTTGTGTTCAACATAAGAAATAAACTTATACAAGTTTGGAACGAAATGAGAGTGAGTAAATAATGACAATTTTTTTTATCCATTTAGTTAGTGTATGGTAGTGTATATGCGCAATACAATGTGACAGTTAACATGATGCTACACTTTCCATTTTACAACAACTTAGCTAATGTCATGCTACTGAAAAAAAAATACTTATGTTAACATAGCAACTTCAGTGCATTGCAGAAATGACAGTATAGCATAGCCCAGCTGTTAAGGATGAGCTCTCTCACTAGTTGAGAATATCCAACTCCAGAAGCCTCCACTCCTAAAGGTAATTAAACTGTTCACACGAACTCTTACTGCCACTGCGACACACAATAAGCATGTAGAGGCCTGTCTACTGGAGAGCAAAGAGTGGTACTTCTCACACACGCGGCGTGGTAACGTGGTAGTAGCACAGTGGCTAGTTCAGCAGGCTCTTCAACAGCGTGAGCCTTTAACAGATTGGGCCGTTCTCTTGAGAAGTGCACTTGAAAGAGCTGAGCTATAAATCTATATTACTGCTGAGCTATAAATCTGTCGTGCTTCGGGGATGTGTAAATAAGACAGTGGTTTGTTTTTACCTGACACATCTGAGCAGAGAGAGAAAGAAAGGCTGATGGTTAACCTCACAATGATATGTAGAGTGCTCAGAAGAAAACCAGCCTGGATTCCTTTCTGAGGGCCTCAATCTCAGGGGCTTTGAAGTGGAAGTCAAATGCAGAGGATGCTATGAGATGTGAAAAGTGAGAACTGAGAAGTAAAGAATGAAATGAGCGTGTAAAATGTAAGAGAAGACCAGCTGACATAATGGTATATTGGGTGTGAATCTGGGAAAGAAAAGAGGACTGGGGATCTTTGTACCTGTCTCCAGTACCTGTCTTTTTTTTTTTTTTTTTTGTAAACTTGAGGTTTTTCTTAATTTTGTTGGACAATTTGTTGGACAGTCGTACAATACATTTCACTACATGTCGTACTACGTATGTATATGTATGTGACAAATAAAATTTGAATTTGAATGTGCAAAAGCAGAAAAAAAGAAGAGAAGGAAAAGAATATCTCCAGGCACGGGCTGCTCATGTTGCCCTTGGCTTTTATGTGTGTATGGTGTGTGTAAAAGACCTTGACCACTGCCACTGACCAGCTTGTGTACGTCCACGTCTCCGACTGGGTGGTCTGCTAACCTTGCTTGATTGAGAACCACATACCACGCAAACCAACGGCTCACAAACACTCATTCTTATCCTGCTCTTTCTTCACATATACGTCACATTTATTTACGGCGTTCTTGAAAGCATTCTCTTTATTCCCCCTCCTTTGCATTTTTTCATTTCACATAATTGCTTGATGGAGAGGGAAAAAAGCTCAATCCACTTTGTGGCAAGAAAACGGATTTGGGTGACCACAGTGTGTACTTTGCAACTAATCCAATTCAATTATTTTTAAGCAAAGAGCAAACTTTCAATGAGCCTATTCTTGAAGCACACTTATAAAGAGAGACCTTCAAAAGATCACTCAAACTGACTTAAAGCAAGCAGCAAATATTTGCAAAAGGCAAGGTTTGCGCAATTTACATGTCAACAAGATACGTTTACAGGCTCGTCGGCCGCAACGGAGTTAAGCAAATTAATGAAAAGTGATTTTTCCATTATTGGACAATGGGAAAAGGGGCTAACAGTAGCGACTGTTTTTCCAAAGCCGCTGCCACGTCACTGTGCTGGGACGGTGTAATTTCAGAGGCATTTATCACCGGCTTTCATGTCTCAAAGCCTCAGGGCACTTTTCCACAAAACATGCAAACAGGCACCACTTGGTGTCATTAAGCTTTCTCTCATTTCTGTTTTTTCCTTTCCTTCATTAATTAGGGAGTGATAATTATTCTACCCATCTATAGCCCCTTCCCCAATTACTATTGGCCAATTATCCTGATTCGTGACAGTAGTAACATGATTGATGACAGCTGCAAAAACAAAATAAATTTTTTTGACAGAACAAAGATGTGAAAGTCGAGCACTGACCTGGATCTGCTGCTGGAGGAGATTGATTTTGTGCTGTTGCTGCAGAAGTTGCTGCTGTTGTCTGGCAATCTGCGAAAGCACAAAGATTTGTTTAGCTGAACATCGCTAGAAACCTTCGATCATTAAAGGATGCACCTTATCATAGTCTACGAGAGATCAACTGAATTTATTGTATCATGTATTTATGCAGACAGATAATAAATGCAATCAGAGCTTGTGGGTAACATCTCTCGTCCACCAATTGACCCTAATGACTGTAATCAGAGAACTGCTAATGTGTATTATACCCAGCTCCGGGCCTGGCCGGGGCAATGCGCCGCGGGGTGAAAGACTGGCATGTTTATGCAACTTAGGAGTGGTCGGGTCTGCCCAAGGGTGGGCTCTCGACGTTAAGCACATTGCCTCCTCCCTCTCTCTCAATTTCTCCCAGCCCCTGCAGACTCCCCCGTTCCTCCTCCTCAGTTAGCCTGACAGCCTAGGTTTAAGTGTCATTTAATTTTCATTTTCAAATATAATTACAAAGTGTTCACTATAAGATATCACCCGTCTGCAAATGTGTCAGGATTAATTTGTGCTGGCTTCTTCACTAGTGTCAACAGTTAATTACTGTGTCGTGTCTGGATGGCTAAATGACATCCTAACTTCAGGCTCCCCCTTCCTCCCTCCCTCTTTCTCTCTCGCTCTTTCTGTCCTCCTCTCCCTCCATTTTGTTTGTCATTAATGGAAAGAGATGTGGTTTTGAACATTTGCAAAACAGTTAATTCCTGAAATAACCATTTATTAAAATCAGCTGAGCATACAATAAATATACAATCCTCATAAAGTTGAATATTAATGCGGAGAGCCGGGTGACATTAATAGGGTGAATTAGAAAACATGCATGCGTTTCAGGTAAATGCAGACCACATTAATATGCACCTATTCATCTGCATAATAAATTGACAGCAATTATATGGTTTCGCTATAAAAACAGTGAAGATGTAGATGGATCTTGTGCGACATTAACGGAGCTCATGAGCTGCTGATGCGTTCCGTACGCCTCATTTGCTTGATCTACAAATGCTTTTCATGCAAAGTTTGATCTAATTGTGATCAATTTCCCTACCAATTTACGTGCTTCCATATTTCATCAGTTATATACAATAACTGCAACTATGTGCTTTCCTCTTCACGATGGAGCCTGATTTATCAAGGAGTGAAACATCAAGCCATAAACTAAATTAAAATATTAATTCGCTAAATAGAAGAACTCATTACCTATTTAAAAGCAAATAAGAGCAATCTTGTTTTAAGTGCCTCCTCTGATAAATGAGGCTGTAAAATGAGAATATGTGATGCATCGCTGATAATATCTTTATTAAACTAGCTTTAAACAAAACAACAGGATTTATAGGACATATATACTATGAAGCCAGTAAGAGATTTGCATTTGAATTAAATTGGCCACACTCCACAGGAAGTTCAATTGGAATGGCAAGAAAAGGATTTTACTGAATTGTACTTCAAATAAGTATTATGGGAAATACATTTCTTCTTCTTTGTCCACAAAAGTTAATTAAAAAAAAAAAAGTAACTGATGAAATATACAAATTGAAATTTCTATAGGTGAAATTTCAAACATATTTTAATTTTCTCAAAATGTTTAAAAATTCTAATTTTGTCCTGACTAATTTTGCCATTCTAGTTAAAAACTACAGTATGAATATATTTGAATTTAATTCCATGCTACGTCCTTGCATTCTCAATTCCAATTAAATTCAAATTCAGGCACTGACTTTAATTCTGATTTATGACTTTGATTCTAAATGGCGCTCCACCCTGGTTTGGACATTCTCACCTGCTCTTGCTGTTGGCGTGCCAGCTCCATTTGCTGACGTTGTTTCTCCATCTGTGAGGCGGCCAGTTTCTTCTGCTCATCATGGGCGGCCAGGAGCTGTTCTCGCAGGCTGATGAGCTGTGTGATCATGGTGGAGAGCTGTCGCTCCTTCTCCGCGAGACTTTCTGGAGTACCTGCCACAGAACACATGTAGTCAAACACAAGGAACCAAATGGTAAAAGTGAAAAAAAGGTCTTCTCTCCATGACCCTGTACACTCTTCAAGCAGTGAGAAGAAAAGGTTTACATCTCATGTTACATCAGCCAGATGTCCCTCACCTCTTAAATATAGTCTCAATATGAAGGCAAAGGTCAGTTTTCCTAGAGACAGAACAGCAAACAAAGCAAGTGGTGGAAAACAGAGCCTTGTTAATTGATCTGCGCTTCAGAGATATAAAAAGCCCACAATCGAGAAGCTCCAGGGATCAGCAAGTTTTTTTTTCTTGAGAGGACAAGACAGAGCCAGCAAATGCTGAGCATCGAGTACGTCTCAGTCCAGAATTCCTGAAGACCACAGAAGGCGGTCCGAGAGGGAAACTCTAGCTCCTTCAAAGCCGAGAATGGTATCATCCAAACAGTCTCAGTCTGATAATGGAACGGCTTCATTAAAAGTGCGAAGGTCGCGAGTCCCGCTCTCTCTTTCCACTTCTGGTGATCGCGGCTTCTTGTAGAAATGGTGAGGAATGGAATTGTTCCTATTAAATAAGAGGAGCTGTCACAAGACGAGTGAAGGTGGCAGATTAGTGACAGACAATACAGGGCAAGTGTGTGTGCGACAGTTGCACGACTGGAGGCGCTGCAGTGTAATGACTGCTCTCAATTCTCATTAAAGGAGGAGCAGGCACAAACACCTCAGAGCTGCCGTGCCTCTCGCAAACAGGGTCACCGTCACCTCTGTATCCTCTCATTATCTCTCTCGCACGCATCAAACTGTGTAATCACACCAGACAATGTGCGTGCCTTCTGCACGTCCTCCCATGAGGCCGTGCTGTACCTTTAGCTAATCAATGCTAAGTGATCCTGCCTCCGGACAGTAACCTGCTGCTTCATGAGAACAGTATGATCGGCTTGGCTAGCAGCCAGCTTAGTGTTAAATTCTTTCCTGGGTGTCTTCCTGTGCTCCCCTGGCCACATCTGTCTTGAGTTTCTCCGGAGGGGCTCCCTGGGGCCTGCTCTAGTTCAACTATTTTAATTGGACTAAACACCTGATTTATTTTATCTCTCCGATGAGGAAGGCCGTTTGTCTTAATAGGGCCTGTCAACCTCCAGCCCCCATTCAGAGCAATTTACTGGCCAGGCTTGCGCGGCGGCGATGAAGGAGAGAGGCTGCAATTCTCCATTTACCCTCTCTCTCAAAAAAGGCACCTAAAAGCGCCTATTCACTACTACTGCATGTGGTTTCCTCGGGGCCTGAATTGACTTTTTATTCAGCCGATTACACTTGTTGTGAATGGCTTATCTGTAAAATTTATAATTTGCTACCGATTTTATTAACCTTTGGCTTGTGCCATGAAGGGCCGTACTTAGCAGCCGCCGCTGTCTGGACTGACATCTGCCCCCATGAATGCTCAAAAAAAGAAAGGGAGAGAGAGTCTGAAGGGGATGGGGGTGGCAGAGCATCTCTCAGTGGACGAAGAGAGAGACACTTCACTGAGTCAGAAGGGCTGTTGGATGTCAAATAGCATAACTCGCTCCTCCTCCCAACGGAGAATCTCAGGGGCCTCTGGGGGAGGACAGGACTCATATCCTACTGAGGGGCAAACATCTGGACTCAATTCTGCCCACTAAGGAGCTCTCCGGACAACCCTCCAACTCGATCACACATTTCAATCACACAATCCGCTGTGATTGATTCTGCTATACAACAGTTCTGAGTACACTCCTATTAGGTTACATACCGTAATTATAATTTGTATGTATTTTTGTATGTATAACTGTCTTATATATGTTGTACATAAAGTGGTAACCGAGCACACACATGAGTTGCAGAGTTTTACAGAGGGGCCGCAGACTGTGGAGGGCCCAGCACAGGTTCTTGTGTGTGCAGAGTGCTGGTCTTCACAAAAACCAACAGCATACTAACAGAGGCTCCATTGTTTTGTCTCTGGCTCAATTGTCCAGAGTTCACCCCAACCACCCCACCCTGCTACCAAAATGTTTTCCCGCTTCTCTCTCACTCCTGTTTTCCCCTCCTCAGATTTCTGGCCTGTTCTGGTAGGGTTTCATTGTTTTATGACTATAACAGTAACTTCTCAGTGCATTATGGAAAGCTGAACATTTTAGAAATAAGGGCATTAGAATACCAAGCAATCTCTTTTCTGGGCTGAAATTGAACAATATATGCAAGATATTGTGTAAAAAAGATTGCTTTATTTATTGCTTTATATCCTTACACACATATATATATATATACACATATATATATATTTATTAGAGATGCACATCACATTAGAGATACACATCATTTCGCGTGAGAATGATTCAAATTTTAATTGCATTCAGTGTAAACGGTGACTGATAATGAATTTATATCGTGCCAAATGAGGCTTGCACAGCCTGAGTGAGCGTTTGAGAGAGACAGCACACACAAAATAACTCACAGAAATTTATAGATGCATACTGCGGTAGAAGAAAAAAAAATATATTTTCAATATGTGATTTAGATATGCAACATTATACAGCCATGATGTTTCCCCGAATATCAATATCAACACGATTGCAACGTGACACTTATTTTATACAATAGTATTTAAATAAACAAGAAGTTCAAATTAAGTGACTTCGATTGTAGACAAAATATTGACTGTTTTTGTTCAATTTCGCTGACGAAAATAGTTCCGATCAAAGCCACAGCAGAACTGTTGTGTGTCTTCGAGCAACACACAGCGGTGTTTCGTTACTGAATGAATCCACGTTTTTAAACGAATCGAGTGAGTCAATGATTCAGTGGCCCATTCAAAAGGACATTTACTTGCTTCATTTCTGAATGAATCAGCCGTTTGAATAAATTGGTTGAATGAATGAATAAATGACTCACTCATTAAAATTGCCGCCACCTACTGGTGGTTTAGTCAAATTTAAATGTATCATTGCATTTTTTCAACTTTTATTTGTCTTTAAAAAAATAAACATTAATCTTATAAAATTATTTATGCATTTGAAATTTTGCAGTGTAAATGCATTTATGGCACCTCAGCTTCATCAAACTGTCCATGTAAATGCATCTAATGCTACTTCAGATGCAGCTTCTGTTTCCTCAGCAGTCGAAAAATAAAGTTTGTTAATACTAATTTCATTTGAATAGTAACAACTAGGGCTGCGCGATATATCGCATGCGATATGCATGCGTATCTCGTCAGTAAACCTGGTTCATTGATTAGCGCTAAATCTCCATCACCTGTTTTCAAACGGAGCGACATTTAATACACAGAGCCGTAGTTCACTGACAAGCTACGCAATATCGCGTTCATTATCGAAGGCGATAGATCAGCGATAATGAAAGCGTTATTGCGTAGCTTGTCAGTGAACTACGGCTCCATGTATTAAATGCCGCTTTACTGACGATATTGCATATCGCATGCAATATATCGCCCAGCCCTAGTAACAAGTCTACAGTTTCTTATTATGCTAACTGAATTAATTGAAACAAAGTAAGAATTTTATGTGAAAGATTACACATTTAATATGGTTAGGGAGGGGAAATGACCATTTATAAACAGTGGGAAATGACATCTGTTTTGTTACTTACAGCAACTCATTTTAAGTTTAAGTTTAAATTTAAACTATTTCTTCCTCTTTCCAGTCACAGAGCACTTTATTTTGAGAGTTGTTTAAGTGAGAGAAAATCTGTAACTTAGTCCAGATTGGGGGAATTGTAATGTTTAATAATTTATTTTATTATGTAAATTGAAATTTGCATAGATTTTTGTTTGTATATGCTGTCAATTATAGTTCTTAGAAAGAAAATCGGAATCGGCAAAAATTGGTATCGGCAGGTCACACTTCCAAAAAACTGGAAATCGGCCAAGAAAATTGCAATCGGTTATGAATCTAGTCTATGAACTTCGGTTAACTCACCACCAGAGGTCACTCACTCACCACATGGACTCTTGCACCACACTAACTGTTGCACGCCACCTCAGACTACAATTCCCATCATCCATTGCACTGACGACACACAGCTGATTGCACTGATCACACACCCTACATAAACCATGGACTTCCTCTTCCTCTCTGCCGAGTATTGTATTGCGCTTATCACTCCCCTAGTGTTAGCTGCCTTACTGAGCCATTCTGTGTTTTTCTGTTTAGTTCCAGTATTGTTCTGCATTTATACTCTCCTAGTTTTAGCTGCAATACGGAACCCACTTTGTTGTCATTGTCATTGCCTTGTGTGTTTTTCTAGTGTTTTGATTCTTGCCCACGTTTCCTGGATTTACCCTTTGCCTTGCCGTTTGGACTCTGTTTGCACCTCTCTTGGACTACTGCTCGTATACCTGGATTATCTCTCTGCCTTGCTCTGTTGGATATTGTTTGCCGATCGTCGACTCTCGCTAGCCCTAGGATTGCTCTGTGTCTTGCCCACACCATATCTGTTTGCCGTTGTTTGACCCTGCCTGTTTATTGACTATGTTTATAAATAAAAGCTTGCACTTGGATCCGCACATCTGACGTCTTGTTTGCCCCGTTACACAATCGGTGCATCTCTAATTTTTTATTTTTTTTTGCTTTATTATATAATCTAACATTTATTTTTAACTATATATTGTTAAAATGTAAAATATTACATTTATTTTTTAAGCGTATATATTTTAAGTATTGATCTAATTGCATAGTAAATAGTATGTCTGAATATTATGTATATAGCATGTAGTATACTGCATGTAAATATCTATATGTATATATTTAAATAATATACAAATAGATAATATACAGATAAATATAAAAAATATAAAAATTAATAACAAAAATGTAAAAAAAATACTAATACACATTAAATATAAAACAATAATAAGCATTGAATAGGAAAAATATTTGCAAAATGTTATTACAAATAATTTCATACCCAGTTTAAATCTCATAAATATGTACCTATATAAAAGAAATGAATACATAAATATATATGCAGTTATTTATTTACTTGTATATATAAAAATCAGTTGTAATAATTAAATGGGAATATTGTATTTTGGTAGTCCTGTTTTGGTATAGAGAATCCTGTTCTTCCTGCGTTGAATTATAGATCCCTTTTAAAAGCAGATAAAAGTTTTATTGGCAGGAGAGCATGGGGGGAGCTCGGCCTGTATCTGTCTGCAGAGTGCTGACAAAGAGAGCAGTGGTGCATATTGCATTGCTCTTAACAGCAGTGAGTCTGGCTGCTCTTGTAAAGGTGTCTCATTGCATTGTCGTTCGGTCTTGACACGGTCTGGCCAGGAGATGCTAAATAATGAGAGCAGGTTAGGTTTGTCTAATTCATCAACGAGGCCATAAGATTCCACTCAGGACCTTTGGCTGAGGAGGAAACAGAAAGAATGAGGGAGAATATGCGAGAGAGACGGCGTCAACAGAACATTCACCTTCCTCTCCCTTCACTGTCACAAACCAGATTGGATGACATTTCCCACAATGCCCAACTCGAATACCGGAGAGAAACAACTGCGACTGCAATGAATGAGTGAGAGAGGGAGCTGTCAAAGAGAGGGGCCACCAGATAAAAGACACTTTGTAGGGGTGCGATTTGTTCTGTCCAACAGCCATTCTGCCACCCCAGGCCAACCCAACCCCCCTTCCCCGCTAATCAAGCAGTCCCTAATTTGAGTTCCAAGTCCAGCACCAAGGGAAGAGAGGGCAGCTTGTTACTTTGAAGAGTCCCAAGTGAATAAGAGAGATAAAAGATCCAGGCATACACTAGGAAGAAAGAGGAAAGGGGCGAAAGAGGGAAAGACTCTCTATTCTCTTCTCTTCCTTTGGTTAGGACAACTGAACCATTATGACTAAATTTGAATGACTTTTTTCCCTCCCTAATGTCCGAATACTGGAATTCTCCATCAGTTGGCTTTTGTGGATGCTCCCATATGCTGCGAGCCCATCCTAAGTAAATTAAGAGGGCTCTAAAAGCAGCGATTGTGCCCAGGCTGTGTCCGGACGCGGGCTGACATAGCTGGCGTGCCTGCTGGCGGCTCTGGGGCTGTGAAAAGGTATCTCACCCAAAAAAACAAACAAAAAAAACAGTCATTAATGATTTTCAGCCCAGCAATATGCACAAGGACTAGCATTTATTGTCCCCTTTTTTAACTCCGAAGGTTCTTTTATGTGAAGAATCTGTGTCTATTGTCAATACCGAATAAAGAATTCACGTAAAAAAGGGAATTAAAAAACTATTTGATTGTGTCTTGTCAATGACCTCAAAGTTTGCACAGTTAAATCACTATTAGAACCTTGTTGCATCTAAAGACAAGACCCAAGGGTGAACATCAAACTAAATCGAAGATTAAAGACTGAGAACACACACAGGCACACACAAAATCATTATAATTCTGCTCAACTGACATTTATATGAACCTACACATGCAAATAAACACAAAAACTGCATAAAACCACAAACCATTAAACAGCAACTGATACATAAAAAATGTTCAATAATACAAATATTTTAAAAAATTATTGAAAAAGAAACGTTTTATAAAAAATAACTAATTGTATGTAATTTGTAAAATATAAACAAACCAATTAGCAAAATAATAATAATAAAGCTTCATTTTGACTAATATATTAATTTAAAAAATAGTTTCCCTTTCTCCTGAATTGAGACGGAATGACCAACAGCTGTTACCTGGCCTGTTGCCCCATGCGATGATCGAAACCCTGCTGATCCTGCCAATAAAACTTCATTAATTAGCATGCACCAGGACCCGCTTGCACATGTAAGCATATGGCAGCTCAAATCATCAACTCAAAAAACCTTTCAATACTGCATTAAAATTTAGCATAATGCTAATTTAAAGATCTTGTCCAGGCTATAAAAAGAGGGCGAATGTCTTGTCCTCAATATTCACTTGTGTCAAACCGGACACAGCACTGCAAGCCTTTAAATGTCAGTAGCTATGCATGTAAAAAAAAAAATGCCTTGGAAACAATTTTCACTCAGAAATTGCTAGTAAAATTCACAAATAATTACAAAGAAATGGCAAGTACAGTAAAACTCTGAAAAGATGGTGAAATTTTGAAGTATAAAGCCTGTATTTTCAACATAATGCAAAATAGTACTACTAAGAAAATTTTATTTACAAAATCATTTTTATAGTGCAGACTTCAAAATAAAAATATACACATCACTTTTTTTTTGGACAAAAAAAAACAATTGGATAAAACAATATTTTGATCTTTTTGATCTTTTCTTTTTTTTGCCAATTTGCTAATAAATCTATTCTGGATAATCATTTACATATAAGTGTGTGTGTGTGTGTGTGTGTGTGTGTGTGTGTGTGTGTGTGAGAGAGAGAGAGAGAGAGAGAGAGAGAGAGAGAGAGAGAAAGACAGAGAGATGGCAGAATACTGAATGTACTTTTAAGTATGCAAAGTAAATTAAAATACACTCAATTAAATCTTACTACACACTCTAAACAAGGATTTAATATTTTTTCCCCCCTCCCATCTCAAAAACACTTGATTGACACCAAAAGTCAACAGAGTGGCTCTTAAACAGAGACACACTTCATGTTCTTGACGTTCATGGTGCACTTTAATACCGACTAATAATCTAATGACGACAGCAGCGATGCTGTAATTAAGATAATGCAAGAGCCCTGCTCTTCTCCCAGCATCCTCAGCATCACACAAACCTCTTTATTAAAGAGTCCCACCGAGATAACAGCTCAACCTGACCACATAACACACACACTCAGACAGACGCGGGACAGAGAGCTCCTGGTGTGCATTTCAATGTTCCTCCTATCAGAGTTGATCGGCACCGAGGTCACCGCCGAGAATGAAGCCGCCCTTGAACGAACTCTTTTAAAATCGCCCATTCATCACTCGCTCAGATGCCTTGACCTCTTCCTGTTTTATTATTATTATCATTAGAGAGAATAAAAACCCTGATTAGACGCAACAATCATTCAAGGCCTAACTTATTCTTGTGTGCCTATGCAGAAAGATTTCATTAGTAGCAATGCACATCCCCTTAGGACCCTGAGGCTCGGGGAGGAGAGGAGACAGAGTCCAGAGACTCTACTGTAGTCGGAAATCCAGCGTGACACACGCTAAAGCGGCCCGGGCATGGCCCTGCCAGCTCTTAAACAGCATTACACGGGCGTGAGCAGAACATTAGCTCTGCGACCCACCCTCTGATAAACATCAGCTCTCCCAACACTGCAGTACAGCGAATTAAACCTGTGTTTGATAGTGGCACACATCACGCAAAGATGTTTCTAATTAGTGAATAATTGCATTATTGGGTTTCACCATCTATGTAGCCTGAGAACAGTGTAGGACATTGTGACTGTTCTTCACAAATGAAAATATTTGCCTAGCAAGAAAGCTTAAATGCATGACCTGTGGTTTAGTGAAGTGATTTTCCTCAGGTCTGAACAGCGTGTGTGCGTGTGTGTGTTAGTGTGTGTTGGGGCTGCTTCGATGGCTGTCTTCCCCTCAACACTCTCCTGCTCACAAGCACTTTCAATAACACCATGTGAGGAGAGGAAGCAAACAAGGTGTGCCTTTCTACAACCAAACGCCACAAGCTAAATTCCTCAATTCATTAGGAGAGAAACGGAGCACAGCTTTCCCCGCATTCATCTTGCAAATGTGGCCCAAAGAATAATAATTTACAGTGGCTCATATTTCACTTGTGTACATAAGGGCAAACAGTTTGACTATTGAGGCGTTAGGGAGAGAAAAATGCAGCGCGTGCTGCTAGAGGATGGGGGAGACGGAGGAATATTTCAGACGCTGTAATGGGTGGAGAAGGTTTCCTCTCTCTCAGTCAGGAACAATGCCTAAAAGGAGTAATGGAAAACGGTTTCAAATCTGGCACAGATCAAATATCAGTAAGCTGCCAGAGATCTGTTTTGTTTTGCCTTGCTTCAAAAGATGCTCAATTATTTTGGTAACATAACTGTGCTAAAATTATAAATTGAGTAAAATAATGAAATTACAATTAATCTCATATTTGTTTTGTGGTTTTTTTGTAACCTATCTCTCTCTCTTTTTAAGTTTAATAAATATTTTATACACTGTTATGTCATATTCTTCTCCCACTATGTTTAAAATCAGTTAGGGTTAAAACAGTTTTAAAAGTTACAAAATAATTGTTTACAAATTTGTCAGTGCAATAAAATGTATTGAACATAGACCTACAGTAACTCATTTAAATGTAGTTTTACATAATTCCATTACATAAAATAATACTTCATATCAATGTTTAAAATTATTATAACAAAAATATATTAAAAAATAACATGATTAATAAAATCTATTTGTATATAATAATAATAATAATAATACAAAATATAGAAATAGATAAAAGTAACTATAAATCCTTTCAATGAGGATCTATGATGTTTTTTTTCCCCCCAAAGAACTGAATGAATAACTGTAAATTGAATAAATGTGTAAACAGCATAAAAACAATGCGTTAACATATTAACTTTAGCAGCTCTAGTTTTAATGTTTTTTTTTTAAATGAAATAATTATTTATTTTGCCTTAATGTATAATGTTTCACGTACACGGGAAAACCAAAGCATTAAAAAAAGACTGTTGTTATGTAAAAAATGTTCATGCTTATCCCTGAGTGTCACATCACATACTGTATCTACACTAGCATGGGTTCTCTGCCTTTATTGGAGCCATTAAGAATAAAGCTGACGTTAAATTGAATAATCATGTTTTCAAGTAAATCCAGCTGCTGGAACAATCGGCGCTCTGTATCCTCACAGTCCGCTCTCTGTCCGCGAGTGCCTAAGCCAGGTACAAGTCACATCGAAATCACACTCAGCCCTGCCGCTCTGTTAAAAAGCTTCTACTTATCTATCAGCCACAGGACTTTCTCTCCACAAGCATGTAGACAGTCAGAAATTGATTAGGCAAAGAGCGAGGGACCCCTTTTTCCCCAATTTCATGCGGTCACACGATGCTAAGACTTCAGACTTTCTGTCCTTTTCTGGGTTGCTGATACTCCGATTTTGTAAGTACAGTTTGATTTCCAGACATTTTGTCACATTTTTTTTAAAATAGTAAGGGAGACCTGAACGTTCAAGGCGATAGAAACAAAACGTCTCGGCGGTAGAAGGGCAGACCTCTGATTCACTAATGAAATCCATTAAAATGACAAAGCCGAATTAAAATTCCACCAGAATATTTTAAACATTTAAAATATTTTTGGGAAGTTTCCATCAAATAATGAAACAAGGGTTCATGGATGCCGATGTCTTTAATTGTATGAAAAATTAAATGTAGCTGAAGTGAATCTTCTAATATACATTTAAAAAATTAACGTCTTAACTGCATCAGCAGCACCTCTTTGCATTAAATTTGGTGATTAACGCTCTCTGGCATATATCTGATGTGTTACTCTGTATTTGTTCATATATCTCTCCCTCTCTCTCTCTCTCTCTCTGACAATCAAGCAGGCACTGCTGTGGTTTGGACGTCCTCCAGACATCCTGCTTCTCCTGCTTTGTGGTTTTGTTTTGCAGATCTCATCTCTCTCTTCACCATTCCTCCTGATTGACAGCTGAGCTCAGGTATGAAAACAAACACACCGCTCCAGTGGCGGCGGGTGGAAAGTGATCCGTAGCTGACTCCCCCATACGCCCTGTACCTGCTACCGCTGCCCCTCAACCCTGAGTCGGTGTCAACATGGAGCTTAAAGAAAACACACAGGATTCTGCAACACTTAAGAGCACTTAAAAACAATTCTGGCCTGCCTCTCAAATTCATGCAGTAAATAGCCTGATACAATTTCATTTTACTAGATAAACAAGGCTTTAAAACCACCTGAAACGTGATTAACGTCAACTGAACTAACTGAATTTGTTGAACTAAAACCAAAAACCAATCTGGTGTGAAGACTTTGTTTACTTGTTTTGTGCAACAGAGTTGGGCAGGTCCTGACGTGTTGTGGCGCTTTAGAAAACAGGTCTAAGTGTTCGCTGAGTTTCAGCTCTCCACTATTGTTCTTCGTTCCCTTAAGCAATCGGTTACTTTTTTCAGTTCCAAAACTCTGTTCCTTACCACAGCGTAGTGCCTCGACAGGTTCACAAGGTGAAAAATATGTAAAGGCTTTAAAAACAGCTGCGGAGATTTCAAAAGCAGCGAGAAACTATTTTATTCAGACGCACAGTTCAGCAGGGACAGCGATTCCTAGTCGATTTATTTATCGAACAAAGATCAGAGGCGTTTTTTTGTAGTGTAGCGACAATGGTACAAACAACTGTAGGTAGAATGCACAATGCCATCGGTTCAAATATGAGAGCAAAAACAGCAAGGCCAAGCAGGCAACAGCTTCCTTTTCATCCTCGTGCCATCTTTTATCCGGCGCTCTCGAGCCGGAGGAACGTGTGGCCTTTGTATTGATTTTTTAACCTGACTATTAATGCGTTCTCTGATTTATCATAACACTTTAGATCTTAATCATAAGTTGTGTGTGTTTTCTCTTTTCCAGCTTGGTGCCTTTGTTTGTGTATTAATTAAGCAGACCTTGTGTGTCTCCAACCCTGAGCTTCCTTTTTAATTGCCCGTATTTACATCAGGCCGACTTCAAACGCAGAGAGAGACATTTTGTAAGGGGGAGCACAAAGGAGGCCTTTGAAATGTCTACAGTCATATGAAATGGCAGGCTAATTAGAAACCTTAGGCTGCTGGTATGATATGAAAAGTAATTCTGTCTGTTTCTCTACAGTTGCCCACAGCCTTGCTGGAAATCACGACGGAGGCCACTGGTGGGGTATTATCAACGCCTTCTACCTGTTTATACCTTTTAAACGACCTCATCCAATGCCATTTATCCAACAGAAAAATACCCTGTAATTTAAAAAGATCTCCTTTCAAAAGGCTAAATCTTTCCTCGCCATTTTCTTCGCTGCACTTTGATCTACGGTGCCACATAACGGGGGCAGGTACAATGAATCTGGTTTACTGAGATGTGATTTACATTTGGGGGTTCATTAAGGTTATTGCCGATGAATGCACTTATTAGAATGTACGACTGTTTCTTTTTCCCCTGTTCCCCCCACCTCGACCCCTCCTCCACCCACACGCCGCAGAGAGTAAGTCTAATCCAATAATTAAAACCAAGGACAAACGTTATTCATAATTCTAAATAGCGCAGGGAAGGAAAAGGGAACCATTAAGCGAGGGAACAAAAAAACAATAACACTTCTCTCCAATGTTATTACCCTTGCAATCTAAATCCCACTATTAACTGCCTCCTAAATGTCTTCTCCATTAAAAGCGCCCTGACATACTGATGTTATAACATCGGATATTCCGGCTGCTGTGACACCTGTACCTCATCCGACTGAAAAAGCTGTTATCAAAACACGTGGCGGTGCAACAAGAGTCAACGTAAAGCTCTGAGGATATGGGGCGGATTGGTGTCAGTAGGAATGGACGACAAACCCCAGCGTGCTAGAGAATGAGAGTTAGAGATAGTGAGGGAGGAATGCATGGCTGGAGCCGGGTAGAGCTAGCGCGTTATCAGAGAGCCAGTGCAGTGCCGTCTCCTGCTACATAAACACGTCTCTGTAACAGCCAGTGCTAAGACCTGCTCGTGCAAAAAAATAAAAAATAAAAAAGGCACAAAGCACATCCCATGAACACCTTCACTGGGTATAAACAGTGCATGTGCTGTACTGTACTTCCAATACAAACACACATGCATTCTTCTTCTCTGTCCTCTGTTTATACCAAGCCTACATTGAATTCTGTCTAATTTCCATTCCAGGAGATAAATAACAAAATATAGCTGCCATAATGTATAACAAAATAAGACTTCTTACCTTTAATTTCTCCTAACAGCTCGTCTGTGTTGAGTCGCTCCATCTTCTCTTTCCAGTCTTTAGAAAGGAGTTTCTCCATGCAGGAGGTTTCTGAAACAAAAGCAACTCAGAATGAAACTGAATGCATATACATAATATATACATACCAATAAAATGTATAAAGTACTGCTTTATTTAAAAAAGCAACCTAAATTGCATATTAGCTATAAAAACAAAATTACCAAAAGGAGTGAAATCACTCCATAACACAGACGACCGCAGTAAAGAGGCATTCATACAACAGTGTGCATTGAAATCCTCTGTATCTCTCAAATCCATAGCTGTGAATATGACCCACAAACCTTGAGCAACAAAACAATTTGTGCTCATAGAAAAAAGAGGCATCAAAGACAAAGAAAAGAAGACAGAAAGAAACAGGGGAAAAACCTTCCCATTGAAAAGGTTTGCTGAGCAAACTGAAAGAAATAAATTCCGTTTGCTTCTCAGGAAAGTGAATTTTTCACACCTGTATTTCAACAGCCACAGCACACAATAAATGTCGAATGTGTTTTCTACTGGACTGGACTGTGGTAATAAAGTGAAATTCTATAGAGATCAGTAGCTGAGTGCACTACAGTAGAAAAGCGTGTCAGTTTAGTTCATTAAGACTATTAGGGGTGATGTCTAAATGTCATAAAAATGTTTTAATTTCTAAACGAATAAATGCACTGGGGTTTGTAACTGAATGAAATGCTCTAATGCAATATTTTCAAGTTAGGTCAACTACATTCAGTGAAAGTGTCAAGGTGAATCTGTTTCTACCTAGGAGTTTCTATGAAAGGTACAAATATTTTTTTTAATTATTATTTAGAAGGGCAGGTATGGTGTTTCTTAATTTCTCAATCATGCACATACAGACAGAAACAGAAAGACGAACACACATATAATATGTGTATAATGTGAGATGTGATCCCTGGTCTGTCGAAGGTCAACTGGAGAGGCTGAAAGAGTGATAAGAATGAGGCGCCGCACAAAGAAGGATATTAAAGAGGAAGGTAGACGGGGTGAGATGGGCCCATTTGACTGGCCCCGCACAGCCGGCAATGATGAAAACAATTAACATTTGTCTGGCAGACAATGAATCAGGAGGAGGAATGGCTGGAATCCGCAGAGCTGCGGCCCGAGGTCATTGATAAAGAACACACTGCTCACCAGCAAGAGCTTGAAGCTCACAGCCTGTGTCAGCCTGTTCCCATCGCACAAACACACATACACTCGGGACAGAGAAACACCCAATGAAATGCACTGGACAGAAAGAAGAGGAATCGGGTAAAGTGTCCAAAAGCCAGAGTTTAATACATCAAGATCAGATCTCTACCTTCCCCAAGCTGAGGAGCTCTTTTCTCAGGCCGTGACCTCTGAGCAGAAAGGCTGAGGGTCTCATGTTGCCATTCGATGACATCATGGACAGGAAGAGTAGAGTTTGTTCCCTGTGTGAAAGGCTAAAGGGCACGGGGCTAAAGCAGACATTCTTGCACGCCGCTGGCAGCCCTCCGGCACCGTAAGCCGTGGTTAAACCACTTGTGAACACAATGGATCATTTGTGTACACACTTTGCCAAACAAAAGGGCACAATTCATGAGAATGGGAATGACTTTGGCTACTCAGTTGTGCGTGCTTTGTGTCTGCGTGTATTGTAGTCATACAGTATCTTGAGGTACTCCAGGCCATAGAAAATTCCCAGTGAATGGCATCATCACACTCATGAATGAGATGAGATGTTCATCTTAAACATTGATGTTGCAGCAATGCCTCCATTATCACGAGCACTGCTTTATCTTATTGACTAAAAAACTCATTCACATATGTATGGAAGCCCTTTTTTGTAGCAATTAAAAAAATATTTACTATCACCATTTCATCAGTTTGATGCATCCTTGCTGAATAAATTTAACCTCTTTAAATAAAAGGTAATTTATAAATTACCTTTAAATTGTAATTGGAGGAAATGGTTTCCATTACCAAAAATAAAATGTCAATGACAAAAAATAAATAAGCAAAAACAACTTTCTAATTTTGTAAACAAACTTCCATAAAATAATAAAAAACAAAATAAAAAACTAGAACATTAAGTCACAGGCCATTTCCCTACTTTAAATGACTCCCAAGACCCCCTTAGTGCAATATTCCCACTATTTAATGCAATATTCTGTAAATTCACTCCTATTTATTCATATCATCCTTAACACCGTGTTATCACACGTACATAATCTTTAAATATATTTTGGATTATTTATATTCTGGTCTTCATGCTTTTTTATATTTTTATTCTTTCATTTTATTACTACCTGTCTTGTTGTTGAGGTTATTTGTGTACATTGAAGCTATATTACCAAGAAAAATTCCTTGTGTGTGTAAGCGCACTTGGCAATAAAGCTCTTCTGACCTGATCTAAATATGTGTACATTAGCAAACAGAAAGTAAATGCACCAAAAAAAAAAAAAAAGTGGCATCACTGTGGGCATGAAAATGTTTGATAGCTTGCAAAGAGTCTTTGTTGACAGCCACTGCTTTAATACAGTGCAAGGTCACATCAAGGGGAGGTCAAATTTTCTTTGATTCTCCATTTCCTCTATTTCAGAGTGAACGACAGTGCACCTCTGTCTGGGTCATTCTAACATTATTTCTACTTTACTGACTTTCCCAATTCAGGACTCACAGTTTGTTTCCTTGACCTTGTGAGATGCTGCGACCCTGTGTTTTATGTGTGTGCGATTGAGGTCTCTTGAATAAAAGCACTTCCTGTCACAACACTCTCCCCCACTCAGATAATAACCACATACACACAACACACACACCAGCATATGTATGTATAACAAATAGTAGTACATTCTTTCCTCCAGACTGAAAAAAGAGCTGGAAACAGAGAAACATCCTTTTATGGCACAGGGCCGGGGTGGATCAGTCCTGGGGGGTTAAAAGGTTTTAGGGAAGACTTTTCCCATATTCCTCCTCTACACACACACACACCAACACAGAGAGCAGTTCACAGATGCTTCTCCAGCACTTGATCATTAAGGAATGCACCAACTGTTGGAAATAATGCGGTGCCAGCTCCCATTCTGCTCCACTCTGCCTCCCTTGAGAGTGGCCGCTCCCTCACTCCTACACACACACACACACACACTACAGCTGGAATGTGCCGAAGCTGTCCTCCACACATTTTTACCTGAGAGAGGTGACGAATGTCTAGCATCTGTAGATGACAGACACAGAAAACAACCGCTACGATTTGAGACTATACGGCTCTTCCTACATTTTCATGCGAGGATACTTTAGGCAAACAAGTGGTTAATGAGACTGACGTCTGGGGTATTTTTTGACGTCTAGTACCCTTATAAAGCTAGAACATTTGAAAGGAATTTAGATTAATAATAAAGGGATATTTTTTGCACAATTTCCAAAGTTGCATTCCATCTTCTCCGGAGAGAGCACTAATGCCAATGGAAACACTGCTTAACATCTGGATAATACTGAAATGTCATACTAACATATTACCGATGTATAGAAACAAAAGTGGACCATTCATTTTGAAAAATCAAACAAAGCTTCAGCCACATCCATTCATCTCTCAGCACTACTGCTACTTCAAATGAGAAACGCAGCACAGCCCATTGAACAAGGTACATTTCCTTCCCACATTTGCATTCGGATTTCAAAATACAAAGAGTTCAGAGACAGTCTGACATTTATAGACTCTGAAAACTGAGGAGGAAGTGTGGAAAAGACTTGTACTTGTCTGGAAAGGCCTGTCAGAGGCCTAGAACAAGCATATAAATAAAGCAAGCACTGACTTTATTGTCGTTATCCCACGAGGGCCCCAAAATCTCCTCATGCCCTCTTCTCCTCCGCTCGGATAAAGCGTGGCGTGGCTCGAGGGAAACCAATTCAGCCCAGATGAGATTGGAATGAAAACAATAGCCCTTATCTGTGTCCTTTTTGCATTTTCCCAAAGTTCCCCCATCTCAACAGATGGCTTAGCCCCGGCCACATCGGAGCCCTTGCATGTCCCACTGATATGACATAGCCCGGGCACTGGGGAGAGGGCTTGGAGGACAACCCACTGATCTAAAACCTCCTGGGAACTAATTCTAAGAGACGAAAAGAAAAGACAATGAAGAGAGAGAAAAGAAAGACTTGCGTCTCAGAGTGAGTGTTGACTTAGCGTCACCCATCCGCACACTCGGGAGACCATCCCTGTCAAAACACCAGGATTAGAAGGAAGCACGCTCGGGCAGAAAAAAATAGCATGTCACTGTCCTCTTCCGGCCTGATAAAGCCAAAGCCCCTAGTCTATGAAAGTGCCCTTAAAGTTGTAAAGTCAGAGAGACTTACTGATCTCAGACACAAGATGTGATGAAACCACCTTGACATACTAATGGTCGATCTACACCTGACCCCTGCGTATTTAACCACTCATCCACAATCTGATCTCGACAACTCAGTTTGCTGCCAGAGATATCTTGCTCTTCTTCACAAAGCAGCTCAATTAAGACACCTACAGCAAAGATCCGCTGACAAGATTACGCTGATGGTCTTAAACAGATGAAAAGGAAGAGCAGCGGTGCTCATAAATCTCAGCAAAATTCAGGAATTGTGTTGAGTGTAAATAGTTTTTATCACCAGATGTAACACGGAGCCAAAACTGCATGTCTTAAACCATAACAGTGGAACACTAAACACAGGTAGCATTTGGCTCTTACCTGCAATACATTTTTTATATAGATGTATTAAAGATTTATATAAAGATATTATATAAATACTAAATATATATAAAAATTATATTTATACAATATTTGATCATTTAAATGTAATAATTTTTTATTAAAATAAAATGCACACAATAAATAAATTAATAATAAATTAATTAACAAATACATTAATATGTTACTTTAAAAAACGTTTTGGGTCAGTAAGACTTTTTTGTTTAAGAAATTATTTCTATTCAGCAATGGTTTTTAAAATTGAACAAAAGTGGCAGTAAAGACCTTTACATTGTAACAGAAAAAATATTTTTAAATAAATGCCCCTATTTTTATTCTATTCAAATAACCCTGAAAAAATAAAGCATAAGGGTTTCCACAGCACAACTGTTTGCTAAACTAATAATAATTTTAAAAAAATGTTTCTTCAGCACCTAATCAGTTCAAATGATTTCGGCAGGATCATGTGATATCGAAGAATGGAAACTGTTTTGCCATCACAACAATGAATTACATTATAAAATATATATAAAATATAAACCAGCCATTTTAAATTGTGATAATATTTTGCAATATTTAAAATTTTCTCTATTTTTCATCAAATAAATGCAGCCTTGGTGAGCAGACTTATTTCAAAAACATTTCAAAAATCGACCCCAAACATTTGAATAATAGTGTATAATATAGTACTGTATTATTTAAATATGATTTTAAAATAAAATACATTAATACATGCTGCTCACACCAATATTTTACATTGCAATGTTTTACAATTATATAAAGTAATAAACGCTGAAATACTGTACACAGATGAAAAGAAAACTGCTTTCATGCTGAAGTGGCCTAAAGATCACTAATTTAACACCCTCAAACATTCAAGCAAAATGAATGTAATGTAGTTATGTAAAAAACTAACATACTGTCATTAATGACCTCCACGGCTGTGTATGTGGGATGGAGCTGTGTCATGCCCCTAAAGATGCAGTTGTGCTGAGCAGAGAGGGTGTACCCCCATCCCAACGAGTCCTGCCCTGTGGCAGACAGCCAGAACATCTGCCAGCACCCCCAGGTCTCACATCGCCACTGTAATCCCCACCACAGGAAGCTGTTCTTCCCCTAATCAATCCTTACACTTGAGAAACGAGAGAGAGAGAGCGAGAGCGAGAGCAAGACTCTCTCCTGAAACCCTCCACTTCACAGTACACACATCATTACAGCGGTCCTCAGTGAACTGCCCTATTGTCCCTGTGCAGTCTATTGTCAATTGTCCACCAAGTACTGCATCCTTAATCTGACTTTCAATGAACTGTAGCTACAGTACACTATGCTTCTTCCTCTCAACAAACCTCAAAAATCATGTGGGAGGAGGAGACAAACCTCCCCCCTTTGGTCCAGCACACGAGCAGCCCGCTCCTAAGGGAAAACTGGGAATTACCAAATCGATGATCAACTGACAATGACGACATAAATTTCCCAGGCTTTCTTCTGAACGCACCCTCTAATGATGGAGAAAGCTGAGGAACCACTCCCAGTCCGAACGGAAAGAGAGAGAAAAGGAAAAAGGAAGAAGGCCCAAGCGAGGAAGGGGTATTATGGGTCCACTTGAAGCTACCTAGGTTGAAGGGCGCTCTCACTGCAAGTGTCGCAGTAAGGTTAATAATTATCCTCTAAGCACTCTCATTTCTAATAATGTTATGAGAGAAAAGGCTTGAGAGAAAAAGAGAAGTAGTCAAGCAGACAAGGTCAAGATAATATTGAGAGTTTTGTGCAATTTAGAGGGGAAAACAAGTTATTCCAAGCATTCCCCTTGGCTCCTGCTGGAAAAACACTGTCCCCCCTCTAAAATCACATCTCAAGGCTTCTCTTTAACTGGATTTGTTCCTTACAATAGAGATGCTGCAGTCAAAAGAAAACCAAAAAGCGCTCTCTTTCTCTTCCTATTTCCCTCCATCTCCTTAGAAAAACAAACTGGAGTCACAAGCTATGTGCGCACACACACACACACGCAAACGCAAGTGTGCACAGAACACTGAGGGAAAATCTTCTGAATGTCTTAATCACAGAGCCACTAAAACAAGACTCCATCATCACACAAAATAAGAGTATAATAATTACAAGAGGCAGACAGGAAAGTGAAACGGCATAAGAAAACATGTTTTGTCGTTCCCGTCGTTAGTTCCAGAGACAACAGCTGTTAGCTGGGGCGGCGGCGGCGAATGCTCCTGAAGTCTCCATAATCACGCCGTTATTGAAGTGAGGACAAAAAGGGCACTAATTGCAAGGGAGCAATCTAAACGTAATAGGTTACACACCCAGGCGACGACGCACAATGCTAACAGCTAAAAAGAAGAGTCGGTTTGAAAAAAACACATAAAAATCAGGACAGAGAGAAAACACACACGCACACACGCACAACACTGTATAACAGTAGCGTTTCCCTCATTTTCTGCCAATTACCTTCTTTCCCTGTCAACAGTTTTAATAACCTTGATCATTTCCACAAGCCCTTTTTTTTTTGCATGTTTTTTTGCTTCGGTTAAATAATTTTGGTTCTTTAATATGCAAATGCACCCATTGGCATGCATGGGTGAAGAGGCTTCAGCTCCTTGAGATGTGTCAGTATATTGTCGAGCACCTGCACCTCGGGGAAGGCTTGATTTAATTGACACCTAATACTATTCATTATTCCACTTAGTGAGCATCTCTGCTAGTCACCTGTAGGCTGCTCCAACACCGTGCTGCCATTTCCTTCTGTCGACAGCTGCTGTAAATAGACTGACTAACCTTAGAAAGTCTTTTATTTCCTTTTAGTATTATTAGTTATGCATTACTTCTACTACTAATAATAACATTAAAAACAACAACAACAGCAATAATACCAATACTACTAATAATGATAATATTCATGATAAATATTGCCATTTTAAAATGTTATAATTGCATAATATTATATTTTACTCCATTTTTACTCCATATTATACTCCAAACATTTTTGGTGTTTTGGAGGCTCAATTGCAATTATGCGGAAACCGACTGATATAAAAGGCATACATTAAAAATAGCACATGGCTGTAGTGTCATTGTCTTTATTTGGCAGACCTAAGGTGCTAATCTCAGTGCTGACCCCATTGTCCCGGCAATCGCACGATTCCTGACCTGTCTAAACAGGACACATGTCTATCAAGCACATATGAATTAACCATTCCCAAGAGGCTTCACCTCTTGAGCAGGGCAGCACACGACCTCTTCTTCAATCCATTTTACTGCAGGACTCGGCACTAATCAGGGTTGAATTATTAAAGTGAGCAGCCACCAATGATCAATTCACGTTGGCCAGGCCTTCCACGACAGGGTACTTCTTCAGCACTAATGACACAAGAGAAATTCCATCGGACAATGAAAGACGTCAAGGAAAATAAATCATGCTGATTAGTAACATGAATGGGAGAGATAAAGTTGAAATATGTGAAACAGAAGAAATAAAGAGTTCAAGTTCAATCAAAGCTGTGGATAAAAAAGTATTTTCGTGGCATGTTTGCGCTGGGAAGACACTCTGCCTGGAACCCTCACCCTCAGAAGGAGAGGGAGTCTGGGCACCAAATACAAGAGGAAAGCTGAATAATAAATGTTGGTGAAGACAGCAAGACACTAGCAGAGGGTCAGCATCTTCTGAAGGCAAGCCGTCCAAATGAAGACTTGGGCAGGCGATTAAAACACATCCCTGGATCCTCCCTTCCCCAACTGGAGGAGGAGAACGAGACAAAATTAAAGCAAAGTTGAAAGAACGATTTCTAGAGAAAGAAGTACAACTCAAGGATCCTAGACTGAGAAGAGGAGGGAGATATTAGGAGGGAGGAAAGGGAGGGGGCCCAAGATGCGGTTGGGGGGGGGGGGGGGGGGGGGGGTCCAATCAGAACTTAGTGTGGAGAGATCAGGAGCCAAGATAAGCCCATACTCCGAGCCCCCAAAACTGCAATCTCCTCTTAAGCTGGAGAGTGGCAGCTGGCAGAACAGCTGGTGAATAGGATTAATGTCAGAAGAATGAAATAAAACTCAACATATGTCCAAGCCTGAGGTGTTGGGACTGCGCGTGATTGTGCCCCGATGGATGCCATGTGTGCAGCTGGAATGAGATGCGCCGGAGCTCGGCTGCGCTGCCTTCCCCACAAGGTCACTTTTAAGAAAACTAGGACCATTTAATGCTTGGATAGCAAAATAAACTTTCTCTCCCCTGTCCTCTTTAGCCTCCTCTCAGGCTGAGCGAGCCCTCAGAGGCGGCCCACCCCGACTGCTCCGCTCCTGCCTGCTGCTGCTCATTACGGTTTACTCGCAATGAGAAACATCTTCAGCAAACACAGACAGGAAAAACTTAATTCAGTCAAAGAACTTCACAAATTTCCTTTTAGAATCAAAATCAAAAGATTATCCTCCTTATGAAAAACAACCCACACAAATGTAGACAAAAATTGTGTCTATTTTTCTTTATCCATTTGAGAGGGTGTGCAAAAAAAAAAAAAAAAAAAAAAAAACACCGTTGGTAACTGCTGCTATTTTTTATGGGCTGAAAAAATGAAAAACATTTTCTCAAGACTGTCTCTCATTTAGGACATAAACTTTAGACAAAAAATAAACTCTCATATTTAATAACTTAGTATGTCGCCTTTTTGTGTCCCGTCTTGTCCCTTGTCTATTGTGTAAATCTTTATTTTATTAAAAGTGTATTTATTTTCTAATCTGCAACCAAAATTCCTCATCCATTTCTACAACATTACGATGCTTCTCAAGTGTTGGGATTTTGTGTACCAAACTATAATTAATGTTTAATTTAAAAAATAAATATAATAAAAATAAAAAATACACAAAGACTGCATCTTATGAAATCATCTTGAAATCCTGCTGACAGGCTTGAGCTCATTTGAAGGTACAAAATAAGAACAGATATGCAGATTTAATCTTAATTTATAAATTCCATTTCATGTCGGTAATCATTAGAGCCCACATACTGTAATAAATTATAATAATTTCACACAAGAATTAAATTACCGGGTACCTTGCAGAGGAGCCATTTTTATGCTGGCTACCCTACAATCTAACTGTCAGATATAAACCCTTCTGCTAATCAATGCTTCAAAACATTCACTTTTATTCGTCTACGTTGAATTAATAAAAACGTGTGAATAACGCCGCTTACTGTGATCATTTCGGCTCAGAGTGATTTAGTAAATTAATGGGTGCTAGGGACAAAAAGAAACTGATAGGATCCACATGAATAGATTAAAATTTGCTGTGAAGCCAACTGTCTTGAGTCGTCACTGAAACTTTATTTCATCTTAAATGCCGGAGCAACTTGGATGTGCTTGAGGGGTTGTCCCCACAATATACGGCGAGTTAAAACGTGGCATCAAAAAGATGATGTGCTGGTAAAATTGAAATAGAAGACATTTCAAGCATAAAAACATTACGGCTCAGTTTATACACACGCTTTCGGTAAAGTAATTGACAGAGTGCTTCATTTCTTGAAGTCTTAATGTTTAATGTTTAAGAAAAATATTAAAATAGCTTTCAAATTGATTATCTTTAGTAAACTAGGTATGTGCTAAAACGAACTAGTGTTTTACAGCCACGAGTGAACTGTTTTACAGTAATAAACAGTGCTGTATGAGTTCTTTGTAAAACACACTTGACTAATTAAGGAAGCATATTTTCTGCCGCTGCCACTGACAATCTCTGCTTTTATGAGGCAACAATTAAAAATGTTTATGGTCCCGTGCAGCGCACTCTGTTTACCAGCATGTCAGAGTTCAGCGCTCCCGCACACGGGCCTAAAAGGTCACTATTTTTAGCCGCCGACCTCCATTCTCTCGCACACATGCTATCGTGTAACTGCACACTCTCACTACTTCACAGACCACCAGTGACTGGCGGGTTCAGCCCACACGCCAATACAATCCGCCTGTGGAGTATTATTGAACAATACAGACACGATCTATCTACTTCAGGGCTGGACACTATGAGAAGTATGTGAATTTTTAAGTGGATGAAATGTAGTTTCTTTGTCTGTTGATATCCGAGCAAGTATAATGAGAGGTTGTGACGTCACGGCGCAGTTACCATTAACCATACTTCAAAAGGTTAAGAATTTAAATTCTTCACAAGTCTGCTTGCCTTCTACAGCTAGCACACTCAATGTACCATTGTTTCCTGCATGGTTCTGCAACAATGGCCACCGTATTTTCTTTCAAATCGAACCATTTCTTTTTCTCTCTGCTGTGGGGTCGTATCCACCGCAACATGCTGTCAGAGCACGGAAAACACTTCCGGTTCACATGGAGCTAAGCTCATTTCTTCATCACCTCTGAAGAATGGGAAAAGGAATATCCCTGTGTGAGGGTTGGAGAGACAAAAAATACATATGGGGGAAAATATATGCCATGCAACGCCAGACCCAGACCACTAAAGAGAAGCCATCCTCAGGCAGGGCACTTTGAGAAATTAAAGGAGTGAGAAAAGTGTGTCTTGCTACCCAAATCACAAATTGCAGTAGATGGAATATTATAAAAAAGGAAAAAAAAATCATTCCCACCCCACTAAAACCATTAATTAGAATTAAAACTCATAACTTCAAGCTATCATTGGAACTTCATGACATGTAATGGATGACAGGGTCCTAAAACGTATTAACCACTCGACCTACACAGACTTAAAATTATATGGGGGCCACTCCCAAAGAGAGATGGCGTTCAGCGAATAATTACAATGATCCGAGCCGCAGCATTTGCCGAGCAATAAAACATGTTTCTATCTGTTTTTTCTGACATCCCATCTCATCCCGTGGCACCTTATTGAACAAAGAGAGAGCAAGAGAGAGAAAGACACGAGGAGACAGATGAGTTGTAAACGTTTTGTCGTGTCCAACATTTCGGGTGGATGTGTATTGTTCATCTTTTAATTCATCCAAATTTAAAAAATGAATATATAAAATGTTGTTCCAACTCTGTATGAATTTCTAATTCTACTGAACATATAAGATGATGTTTTACATTTTTTGTCCATAAAATAAATGTCAAATGTTCAAAACAACACAGGACTACACTGATGTTTATTATGTGGACAGGAAAAGCAGATAAAATGAAATCATACAGGTAAATAAATGATATAATTAGAATTTTTTGGGGTGAAATATCTCTTTAATCTGTTGGAGACGTACGTGTGTGTACAGGAGGGCTTGTGTTAGCTGTTGTGTCTGTGAATTTCAGGAAGAGTGGTGGTATTAGCAACCAGATGGAGCTGACGTAGCTGAGTCTTATAAAACAAGTCTTGCTATGTGGCCTGAAATCATTATCTGGGCACACCGGCCCGTCTGTGGCTACGGTGTGAGTTACATTGACACTATTTTGATCCTAGTCAAATGACACCAGCTCTTTTGTCCAGTTATGTGCAGTCAATGCCTGGGAACTGAGCACGAGGCGGGTGGTGGTGATCTCACACTCATATAGCACAAATGCACACACGCTTTACAGGTTAAGTCCAGCTCATCTCGTTCTGACCACTTTTAATCTACATAAAGGGTCCCGCGCTTTCCACCGGCAGCGTTTAGCTGTGCATTGACAGATTTAAGGCTAATTAATGGGGTGGTCCTCTTTTCTCAGGCATCAGCATTTTGCTTTTCTCACTGTGCTAATCCAAATACCAAGAGGGGAACATAAAGATGCTTGCTCATTAAAACCACTCCATTCCAGTACTGCTTTACACATATACCGCTATTTCAACACCGCTGTTAAACAAGAAAAGGAATCAACACTGTCCTTGTCAACACTGTTGCTTGGGACAACGCTCAGAACTTTCATCCTACTCTATTACAGTGGCCCCAAAATGTGTTTTATACATTTTAGCCACATCCAAACATGTATGAATGTCACTTCATAAAAAAAATGAAGGTATATAGCAAGATTTATTTATTTATTTTTTTAAGATTCTTACTTTGTGATTCATCCATTTGGTTAGTTAAAAAAAACACAATTGCAAAAATTATAATTATTTTTGACAAAATGTAACATTTGTTTGCAGATGCCATTTGAATAAATATTTATTAATTAATGCAATGACACTCAGTGTGCATTTTAAGTGTGCATGTACAAAAATGTCAAGATCTTCTTTCAGACCATGGCATATTTAGGGATTATAATAAATAAAAAATAATTCTTATATAAACATCACAATATGCAAAGAATTAGTATTTTGAATGTTGTCTAAATCTTAAATACATTTTTAAAAAATTTATTGAAATCAAAACAAAATTCAAATTAATCCCTTTACATATTGTGATATATTTACTTAGGAATTATATATTGTTTACTATAATCCCTAACATCAATGCTGTGTTATTATAAATACAAAACAATACTCAAATTTAAAATTGTTTTAATATTTTTTGTCCATTTTAAGTTGAAATCTTAGACAAAAATTAAAATTGAGACACACACAATAACATAAATTTTTATGTGTTGTATTTATAATAATATATATATATATATATATATATATATATATATATATATATATATATATATATATATATATATATATATATATATATATATATATATATATATATATATATATATATATATATATATATATATATATATATATATATATATATATATATATATATACACACATATTAAATAAATATATATATTTATTTATTTAAAAAATAAAAAAATGAAGTATAAGGTATATGAAGTGCAGTGTAAGAAAGTCTCATTCACGGCTGAGGAGACATACCTATAGTGTGAGAGGGGGGACAAATGGAGCTCTGTTCAGGGGCCCTGGCTGTGACTTGTCTCCTTGAAACACCCGTTTCCTCCTATCAGGAGAGCCCAAGATCAATGACAGAGACCGGCACAATGGAAGCGTTGTGCTTGGTCCCACACAAGAGGGACAGAGTCAACAGCTGAGCTCAAGAGAGAAGATGGCTCCTGGAATGCTCTGCAACAGTTGCTACTGTTGACTAATGGGAATCTGAGAAGAAGCAAGGTGATACGGACACAGAGAATGGCACAGTGAGGCAGAAGCAGCTGCTTGTTTTGTCATCTGAGAGAGGAGCACTCTATTTGGAGGTCCGCACTAGGCAGTCAGGAGGGGAACGATTTGTCCCTCCTGTCACACGCTCCTCTGGGAAGCATGTTTGTGTTATGGATGTTTGATATGAAGCCTACAGGCTGCGGAGGGTTTTGATAGGGATTGAACAGAGCTGCCAGAGTCTGTTTGTATCAGTCTATCTTCTTTTTTTTTTTGGTGCTGAAGGCTTGTCAGTAGCACAGCTTTCTCTCTGAGGGGAAAGACAGGAGGAGACGGAGCTATCATTTTTGTCAAAGTCCAGAGAGTGGCAGAATGCCCGCAAAAAAAAAAAAAAAAAAAATCTATTTAACGTCTGCCTCGCAGGGTGACAAGAGAGTTGACTGGCAAGAAGCAGAGAGCAGGGAGACGAGCTTTTGATCATGTGTCCTAACAAGCCATTCCAGCTTGTGTCTGCTCAACCCCAGCAGATTTACATTACCGATTCAAACAAAAGTGATGGACCAGATCTTGCTCTTTACTGAGCTACCAACTCACCCACACACTAGCTTACCTGCCAACTCTTGAAATCCACACATCACTCTGAAGAGTAACTAACATATTTTGACATGTGTACGAGAACACTTGGATTAATCAAACCAGTACGCTTTCATTCAGACAAGCGGCTCGGTTGAAGGTAAATGGGAGCGTGCAAGAGGCGAGAAAACTTCCAACGATTGATGTTTGGCCCAGAGTACTCTGCCCGAGGGACTGGTGGACTGACAAAACAGAGCAACGGAACGTCGCTTTTGAAGCACACTTCCAGATCTCAGGTTCCAAACACTAGCCAAGAAATTAAAAAGATCGACCTCATTGAGTATGCACCAAGCCTAGGTCCAGTGCCACGTATCATTACAACAAAGATGGTTATTAATTAGGTGGAATAGAAATCAGAAGTAGATGACAGGGCAGCCGGAGAGCAAAGCTAGCCCTTCCGCTTTTTCAACAAGAACACTTTCAAGAAGGTCATAAAAATGCAACCGAAATGGCATGCGGTAAAACAGCTTTCTGCACTCAGTTCTCCCGCTGCCCAAACCCATCAATCTCCCGATCTCGATGGGGAAAAGACACATGCAGCCTGGAGATATTGGGCTGGATGTTAAAGAAAAGAGAAAAAAGGACAGATTTCAGTTAGAAATGTATAAATATAGGGGAGGGGGGTGGGTTCCTAAAAAATGCCTTCACTGACATACTTCAACAGAAGAATGAGTGCCTCAAAAGAGATTTTGAGGACAGATAGCCCCCATAGAGCAGATCAGGAAGGGAACACACACACACAGCTGTTATTCAAATGCACACCGGTGCTCACCTGCTGCTGAAATGGCTAAGGTCCGCCGGGCGGGAGGGCTCTGGAAATATTCCCCTGCCCCAGAGATCAGACTTTACGTGGGATGGAGCAATGAAGAATCTGCCTCCCCTGCTAAACTCATTAACTCTGACTCAATACACAAAGCTCCAGGTGTATAGAGCGGTTCGCTAACCTTGCCTCTCCTCTGCCCCCTCAGAGGTCTCAGGGTGTAATTCACTCGGTTTCAGAAAGTGCCTTTTCTACACCTGTTGGCTCTGACATATTTCTAAATGTGCCTAACAACCTTGCCCTTTCACTTTTACATGGAAAAATAGGTGCAAGCGTGCACGGGGTTGAGCAACTATGCAGAGACGCTGACACAAGAAACTCAGAAAGAGCATGTTTCAACGCTTTTATAGGGAATTTGTCTTTTAACTATTCTATGAGGACTATGGAAATATTATATAACAAATTATCCTGGCAAACAAGCTGATATTTTATAAACAAAAATGCATCATTTAAAACTGATTTTTGTGTGTGTTCTTCAGCAGTGCACGCTGACTAGACATCACAGAGGAATGACATGCTGCGTGGATGGTCTATTTTTCAGCCACCAAAATGAACCCCTACCACCAAACTGCCTGCAAAATGTAATGCTGGCATTCAGACGAACAGGGCTCTAAGCGTGGATTAGCAGCTAACAAGCTATTACCAGCAGCCATGGCCAACCTTGCCAAAACAAGACTGCTGACTAAGTTGGCAGAGCCATTGGTTCACTGGTGCCCAAACTAGAGCAGTAGGCAGCGTGCCTTCCTGACTAGGTGCGTATGCTTCTTTCTAGATCTTTCCGTCTGCTGCAAAATGATGTGGGAATGTTGAAGCAAAAAAGAAAACTTGGGATGCACCAATGTTAAAATTCTATTCGCTAAAGATAGGCCAATAATAATTTTTCCGTTATTGCTGATTACAAATAAAATAAAATCATGCTTCATCAACCCCAAATAACTGTTGAGTAAGTCGGTGAGAGAGCATGGGCCGTGTCTAAGCATGCTTGCTCAATGTACAAATCAGATATTTGGAGCGTTAAACTGCAAACAAATCAATTCAAGGTTGAATAAGAGTGAGTGCGGTTCATCCAAATAGAGGTCAAAGAATCACCCCACTAAAAAAGGAGTGATCATAAAAGCGCTGGAAGAATACCATATAGCTGCAACAATGAAAACAACCAACCCAGTGAAGGATTCATACATCAAATTTCATTACTTAAGTACATTTCATAAAAAGGACCTTAATTACTTGTGAATCTCAGACAAGGTCACCTTGAATCATTATAATGGACACTAATTTTCCCTCGTCCTGTTTATTTTACTTTCTTTTTATTTAGCTTTTTCCTGTATAATTAAACTATCAACAAGCACCAGAGAGCTCTATATAAATAATGTTCTACAATGCCAGTTACAGAAAAATCCCAAGACCTCCTCAGTGGATGAGGTGCTTTTACAGCGAAGGTGACTATTCAGCTTAATGCAGTCCTCTAGGCAGGATATTTTCATTCATTAGAGCGGTCACAAGCACTTAAGGCACTTTAAGGATTGTTAGTGCGAGGAGAGATGGAGATGACAGTCCAGTTTCACTGACTTGCGGTACGGTTCTAATAGGTCTGATTGAATTTGAGAGTGGTTGACTCTTAGGGCCCCGGTGCACATTCAATTAAGCGTGTGTAAAGACGGGTATGAAATACAGTGTGCTCCTATATGAATGCATCCTTTCAAGTATGTCCCAATATACATGACTGAAATAAAATAAAAAACATTTTTAAGAACAAAGCATTATGCTTCACTGCAGTATGTGCTGCCTACACAATAACATTTTCAAAGCTTATGATCCAAAGCAATTACGAGAGCCAAGGTTTGTTGAAAGGATGGAAGGAGATGGTTACATTTTTGCTTGGCAATGGCAGTGATTTAAATGTGTGTTCAAACAAAGAACAGAAGCAGCGATAGTTTCATCTTCTGCTACTGCAAGTTTGTAAATTTCGACCTGCAGATTTGAGATTGTTAATGTTACAGCAAATTTGAGGAGATTATTATTACTATTTGTTGATATATATTTCATCATGTTTCATAATTTCTTGCTGTTTTGTTGTGGGGTTAAAACCTACCACACTTTCCTACTATGGCATTATAACAGATGGGCAATATGTACAAATGCGCAATATTTTAAAAGAGTAAGTGAACAATATTTGAATGACTTGCTACTGTCCATCAAATGCAGTACACAAAGTCAGATGCACTTCTAATTTGACCTTAAGCCAGTTAGCCAAGCAAGCTAATGAAAGGTTACAGTTGTTCCCTTAGTAAGACACTAAGATGAGTGATATTTTTAGCTTTATTTTTGGCTTGAAGATTCCCCTTATAGCTGCACCAAACAGACGTCCTCAAGGACGCAGAACCGCTCCATTCCAGCATCTCGGCGCTAACGTATTGAACTCCGCATGCCTCTTGTCTCCCTCGAGCTCAGGAACTAATTTCTGTGCAACGGGGGACATTGTGGCGTGAGGCGTGGAGGCATGAGGTCGGCTCTCTCTCCATTATTAAGGGCAGATTAACACAGCTGTACACTAGAAGTGAAGCACCCTCTCCTGCCTGCACTAAACATACGGGCCTTCAGGATTACGAGCTGCACTTGACCATTTAAATTACTGCAGCAACCGGCCATACCAGCTGGGGCTCATTAGCATAGCATCCTAGTACACAGAGGTCTGAGAGCACATCTTAAAAAATACCTTACTAGAAACAACAGGAGGAACCTGAGGACACACACCCAAACTCTGAAATAGCCTTCCTGATAACGTTCGGGGTTCAGACACACTCTCTCCGTTTAAATCTAGATTAAAGACACATTTAGCCAAGAATTCGTATAATGTATCTCATAATCTTGTACTGCATTTATATCTGATCAAATGCACATTATTATTCTTTAGCTTGGGTTGATCAAATCATTTTTACTTGGTTAGAACATCAGCTAAGATAATCTTGTCTCTATTTCTTTCTCTGTTTGTGCCACGGGATGTCACTAGGAATTACACAAGCTTCAATGTGGATCCAACCCTTAAAAGATCTGAGATGACCAAACACCTGAGAAGAGATGATGCCAACCCCTCAGAGGACCTCAGATGATGCCAACCCTGAAACAACACACACAGAACTACCAAAGTTTGATTGCAACATATAATCATTGCTGTTAATAGTGTTCATCGTCTGTTTGATTACATCATTAACTGATTTTTACCGTACATTTCTGCCATATGTACATCAACTTGACATAGGCACCACTGATAAGCTACTACTAAATATATTGTAGAAACTTAATTTCCTGTAAAGCTGCTTTGCAACGATTTGTATCGTGAAAAGCACAGTACAAATAAACTTGAATTGAATTGAAAATTGAACACTATCTCTGGTCACCATTAAGCTGGAGAAATGAGAAAAAAGGAGGGGGGAAAAATTACATCAAAAGACAAGTCACTTTAAGTGGTATTTCCAAAACTGCATTTTGTTTAATACAGCACCTTAATTGACAGACAGGCAAATTATAGGTGGAAATATTTTTAGAATTTTTTTTAAATCAGTTCACAGAAATTTAGATTGCTGTTAAATTATTTCATCACACCGCCCCACAAAATGAAGCTCCTTTAATGATAATGGATGGCCTGTCATGATTTTCTATATCAATTATGAATATGAAAATATTCATGACTGACAGCCTCTCACTCAGATTTATTTAATTTGTCCTATTTTCTTATTCAAAATATTTCTCTAACCCTTGGCGATAATGAAACCGACCATAAACAAATACGATTAAATTAATATGAAGACCTTCACAGAACGGGAGAGGAAAAAAAATGGGAAGAAAAAATACTTTTAACTGAATTATGGCCTAATTTATTCCTCTGATCAAGTGTTCGGGCTAAGAGCTCCCCAGATGCTTAAATGAGACTAGTATCTCCCCAAGGAGCAATACGGTCTTAGTGTATGTGTAATATTTGATTGTATAGGTTTCTGCTTTACACTAATTACGAGGAGAGGAACCGTTTCAGCAGCTATTTCCAGTATTTGCTTTTTGGTCGTTCTCCCAGAGGACTCGCTCCACTGCGGCATGATCTGCATCAAACTATTCATTAAAATTATTTAAAAATAAATAAAACAAAATAAGAAATGTTATCAATTAACTACAGTAGATACTCCTTTCAGCCACAGGACTGGATTTTTACTTTTACTTGCTGTAGAAACTACAACTTAAATGTGCCCAAATGCATAAATCCTTCATATAACAAAATTTTTACACTATACATATGTATTTTATATCATTTTATATCATTCAAATTGAATTTCCAAATCCTTGGATACTTCTGGGCCCTAAACACATGGAAGAAAAAAAGTCTTCTTGGAGCTATTTGAGTTGGTCTGTAGATGAATTTTGCGGCATGAATGCTGTCGTCTGTACTGAAGAATAAAAAGGTAATGTTCCTGGCGTCAGGTCGTGGCGTGTGTTTTATGGTCTGAGAGTTTGGTTTGGCATCGTCCGGAGACCACACTTAAGCTGAGGGGTAGTGCCACCCACTCTTTGTCACACTGGACTCGGTTCAGAACAAACTGGAAAACATAGCCACGTCAGTCCTCCCAGGTTAAATGACTGCATGTGTGCATGTGTACGGTGGGAGAAAAGAGATGGATTATGTTGAAGGAGAAAGAATACAGAGTTAAACAGAAGGAGAGACGGCGAACGAGGAAAACAGAGTGACTGAGGAGATCGATGAACACCAAAAAAATGCTTCTCGCTAAGAGGAAAAGAACATTTGCTTACATACACGTAAACTCCTAAATCTGGACACACACAAACATGCTGAAACCTTCCATACCGTCTTGCTCTGTCTTTGTCATCTCCTCTAGTTTCTTCTGTTTCAGTGTGTCCACCACATCGGCCAAGCTTCCTTTGCGGCGCTCTGGCGTTCCAAAGGCTGAACTGCTCAGCAGGTCGCTGCGCTCCCTGGCCCCCTCCTCTGGCTTGTGTGGAGAGGTAGAGTTATTCCGGAAGGAGTATAAGGAACATACTTTATTGCTGTCCGATTCCTGCAGGAGAACACAAAGGAGTTTGAGAAGATTGAGGTTGTTTTTTGTTTTGTTTAGTTTTTTTACTCTTTATGTAAAAGAGACATTAAACTGTCAAGAGTATGAAAAAGAGAGCAATTTAATCACATCTAAAAACGGTTTAAATGTCAAATGATTACAGAGCAGATAAATGGTGTTTAACAACTCTTTTCTCTTTACAATTGTCATCGCTGTAATTCCTTTGCAAAGGTTACGAGTGCGTGTTTGAGCTGAGCTCAAGCGCAGTGTAATTTGTTGTTTCTCAAGCGGGTGGCTGTTCTTCGCGGAACCCTCCAGGCCATCGTAAATCTGGCCCCTGTCTCAAGCTGCTGTTGTTTTGCGGTCCCACCTGTGTGTGGTTTAGTGGTTAACTGGGCTTCTGTCTGCAGCTGATAGTTCAGTGTTCCCCGAGCGACTGCACAGAGAGGGAAAACAGAACAAACGGGAGAAGCGATCTGTTTGTCTGATCCTACACAGGGCTCGGTAAGTCTACACACTACTGAGTGATTGTAAAAATAAAGTGTAAAAGCACATTAGCGAGTGGAGTGGGAGTCCTGAGTCCTGACAGGGAAGAGTTTGGCGTAGGATTTCTCCATCAATGAGAGAAAACCTGGCAGGTGTATGTTTTGGAGAGCAGGGCACAGATGGGCATTAGGGCAGTGTGATTATGTGGCAGCGACACGCGGAATGAGATCCCACAAATCAGCTGGCATAAACTGAAGGTTCTGCTAACACAAGCATGAAGTCAAATTTACAGATCAGATGAGATCCCTGGAATATCTCAATTGTTTTGAACAAGACAACAAAAGTAAAAGAAGATTTTTCATTTTTAAGTCTGCCAAAATCAGAGATCATTATATATATATATATATATATATATATATATATATATATATATATATATATATATATATATATATATATATATATATATATATATATATATATATATATATATATATATATATATATATATATATATATATATATATATATATATATATATATATATAAATAAAAATAAATGCTTTTCTGAGGCAGACATGCCTCAATAATGAGCAATTAAATTTTCTGCTGGGCACACAAATATAGTAATGCTTGCAGAAGGACAACATTGGGATTACCAAGAGACAATACTTGTCTCATGTCTCTACACTTATATTGACATACCAGATCTTAATCCATGACTCAATATACTAAGAGTTTGCAGATACTTCACATTACATTTACAGTTGTTTTTATCTAAAGTATAGTTTAGTATTTATCAGGTGAGAGTTGAAACAAACTCCACAAAAGCAAAAAGCCTCACTCAACAACAGGATGTCCTGCTTCTGTGAAAATAAGCGAGCGTGAATGCATTGCTTACTGCAAATCAAACAAAAGCAGCTGCTGTTGAACATCAAATGAGCACAATTAACTTTTCATATGCTTTCCCTCATTATATCAAGAGGAAACCGAGAGATCATCCCGCGCATATCCAGCCACAGCGGTGCGGTAACAATTCTTTGAAATGCCTTTCTAATTACACCATTCACAAAAGCTCTCTGTAATCTAATTAGAAATCAGCACCACCTGAGCAGTGCTAAAGCCTTCTGCATTTACATGTGAGGATTTATGTTTTTTTTTAACTGAAAACCTGTTTAACAGAGAAAAATTATCCACTTGATCTCCATTTAATCTAATTGCTAAAATTTATTTCTAATTTATTTAAAAGAAGTCCTGATTTTTCTGTCCTATGGGTGCAAAAGTGCATCCTGCTGTCCCTCACATACATTTGATGTCATATGTTGTGATGTTCCCGCCAATGGAATGCAAACTCCTTGCAATTTAGATAAAGAAAAGGCAAAAAGCCTCTCATGACAGCAACATTTTTAGGCTAATTAAAGTGGGGTCTGGCGTCTGGATGCTGCCGGGCCAGGGGAGTTCAGACCTCAGGGGCCGGTCGGAGTCAGCTCTGGGCCAGCAGCAGCAGCAGAGGGAGGGTTTATGGAGAGTTCCCTTTTACAAGCATTGAACAATAAGTGGCTGTCAGTCTCCCGTCTGGGCTCTATGCCTCACGGTCTAGAGAGACCACCACAGAGGAGGGGGGACAGCTCCCTCAACTCCCTCGAATTCCCACTCCTAGTCCCGCTTTCTCATTGTCCATTTATTTATAGATTCATAAAATCGCTCTGACGTGAAATGCAATTCAATACGTTGTTCTCTTGCACTTTTACAGTGTGCGGGATCTCCAGGCACTTGTGGGGGACTTAAACTTCAAAGCCGAGTCCTTGGCAAATCGCAAAGTCTTAAGTCTTCATTCAAAAGCGTTCCGGAGAGGCCTGCTCTGTTCTAGCTGTGTCCTTGGGTTGAGGATTCCTCTCTACAGGGGTACAGAGTGTGTGTATGTGTTTGCTTTGTAAGAATAGATGCAGGATACGTCTGGAGGTTTACTCCATGTTGTGTTAATGTCGTAAGATTGTGTCGTAAATGGAAAATATCCATCGAGTTCTAGACGAATCATCTCGTCCAGACAGTTCTCATTCTTTGAATCCTGCCAACTATCTTTAATAATGCAATCTTTCATCTACAGTACAGCTCATTAGAAAGTTAAAAACACACATAGCCTGTGTTAGCACACGTAAATGAGCTATGAAACGCTGGCAGTGGGGCTCACCATGCGCTGCTGGGCTGACATCAGGCTGTCCCAGTCGGATTCGGGCGGCACGCTGCTGCTGATTGGCTGGAGCTCCTCCAGGGGAGGTTTGTTGTGGAGCAGATTGTGCAGGGGCAGCTGAGGGGCGACTAGTGACTCTGAGTTCTCCTCTTTCTCCCAGGACATGCGCTCCTGATTCACTCCATCCTCGCCTGCGTCAGGGGTAGAGGCGAACGGAGAGGTGGCTTGCTTGGAAGACATGATTCTGCTGAGAGAAGAGCAGAGAAGACATGTAAGTCACAAAACTTCCAATGGAACAACTTTATTCCGAATAAACAGTCTTGCAAATGTCAGACAGGAAATGCTGGATCTCAGCTTTCATTCTGTATGAGTGCCCTCACATCACATATATATGAACTTGGCTGCTGTTCTGAGCCTCCATGCCACATCTAACCCCATGATTGGACCAGTATCAGAGCTGGGGAGATCCTATCAATGGCTCTGAGCTCAGTGTGGGAGAAACGGCATGCACTGGGGTCCCTCTTAATCCTTTGTTTAATGTAAATGGTCGTGCTGAGCTACGGCTGGAGAGCTGCCTGAGGCAGGCCCGATCCCCCCGCCCCACGCCTGATTACCGCGCTAAGAGGGTTACCATACCATATAACACGCTCTCATTAAATCGCTAACCCTGCCACCAACCACAAAAAGAGCGGTGACGCTGAGAAGCTGACACTTAACGGGATTTTGATCATTACGTTCATATTGAGTCTATAAATGTGCCATTTTCCTTCGTTTTGTTGTAATTGTGCTTTTCTGCTTTTGCAATTGTACATAAGGATTAATGCTAGTAGGCTGCTGTGACCGATGCGAGGTAACTTTACAAAGATTTATAGCGAATTTCCAATTCACAAAATAGGGTTGGTAAATTAATTTGTTTCAAACAAAAGTCATCATGTCATATGTGACCCTGGACCACAAAACCAGTCTTAAGTCGCTGGGGTATATTTGTAGCAATCGCCAAAAATACACTGTATGGGTCAAAATTGTAGATTTTTCTTTTATGCCAAAAAACATTAGGACACTAAGTAAAGATCATGTTCCATGAAGATATTTTGTAAATTTCCTACTGTAAATATATCAAAACTTAAATTTTGATTAGTAATATGCATTGCTAAGAACTTAATTTGGACAACTATAAAGGCGATTTTCTTATCCTATATTGTCCTATCCTAACATACATCAATGGAAAGCTTATTTATTCAGCTTTCAGGTGATGTATATTTCTCAATTTTGAAAAATTGACCCTTATGACTGGTTTTGTGGTCCAGGGTCACATATAGCGTAAAATTCAACCAATTTTCTTTTATCCAAATCCCACAAACTTGACTTTTCAGTGCAAAAGTGTGTCTCCAGAAAATTTAAATTGGACTATAGTGAAAATAGAATAGAATAAAATAAAACATTTTATTAATAAAGATTTTATAAAAATACTCTACAACTACTGCTAAGGAAAACCTGCTAATCGAATTAAGCGCTTGATTTAAATACTTAATCAAAAGGCTGCAACTGATCTGGTGAGTTGAGAATCGCCAAGAGACAACTTTCCTACCGGCCTTTAAATTGCCTGCTCTGAGACCGTAATTTACACTAGACAGCCAGCACTCATAACATCATGAACAATGACATACACACGACCGTCTGCTGACCACAGGGTTGCAGACTCATTGTTTTGAGCCTGAAATATCCGGAATCTATGAGAGGCTCGGCAGAGACAGCCAAAACACTGCCGCTAGCCACATTAGCCTGGACAAAGGGCATGGGCGTTCTAGGTCATGGGCTGCAGGTGAGCTAATGTCCTTCCACTACCCACTGAGACTGAGGGGAGATGAGAGAGAGGCAGACTGGGTAATGAAGGCAGCCCAAGGTGCCTCCAGAACTCCATCTCCCAGTCCTGCCAAGTTTTCCAGCATGTGGCTCATCGTGGGACGAAAACAAATTTGACACTGGGAGAGATTATTTTAACACCAAACTGTGAGTTAATCTGTTCACATGCGTGCGGCGGCCGTGCACTTCAGTGCATGAGGGATGTGTGGGTTGCGACGGGCTGTCAGGCCCAATTGCTCTCAGGCCCTTTAAAGTATGACTACTTCATTTGAAGACGTGCCATCAATTTGCACACATGGCTGAGCACTTAAGCCTCACACTCTCGATATGAATTGTTTAATACAGTTCGGTAAGTGAGCTTTAAAAAAAAATACAATAACTCAAGCTGCTATTGTCTCGCGCTAGCTCCGTATTAATAATTTTGTTATGCTTACCAAAAAAATACAAAAATAACACAAACACATTCGCAAAGTCTTAGATGAGCTCTGCGGCAGCCAACAGAAGTGGACAATGGAAGTTAATCAAGCAGGATACCGCAGCTGTGCAAACAAGCTAAGTCTGTTAGTTAGCGCAGAGGAAGGCACCGGAGACCCAGACTGCTCCGCGTCCCTATTTTCTTTAGCGAGACCGAGGCCTCAATTTTAATCAACCAATAAATAGTTTCCTGTAATTATATCAAACAGAAAGTGATCTCTAAAATTGTAGAGCGTTAATTGAAAATCAAATTTAAGAGCAAAGTTCAGAGCATGCGGAAGGGGCGTGCGGCGGCTAGACGAGGAGAAAGCGTGCTTATGAGAGGCTGAGTGATTCTGCTTCTATTTTTTTATTCATGGATCCAAAGAGCTGGAGCTTCCAGCACAACAACCCCCACCTTCATCTTCAATGGACTGCGAGCGAAACAAAGCACTTCTTTTGTATTACACAGTAAATCAAGTGGTATTATTTTACCTCTAAAATATTCAGTCTCTCAGGCCTTTCCCTCCAGTCTCCAGCCATCAGTCAAACTGTTGAGGCATGATAGCGAGAGAGAGAGAGGGGCTGATTCCATCCTCCTGTAACATGTGTCTACAGCAATTTTACTCGTAAACGCAACAGATCTGAGCCAGGGCCCCGTAACAGTATTTGTCAGTTGGAGTTAATAATTCATTAGGAGAGCTGGGAGGGCGGCTCAGCCCCTGAGTGCCGGGTTCATGAGTTTTGCCCCTCAATCCCTCCCAACCATAACACCCCCTGCCCCACTCACATCCACCCGGCTAATCTGCACCCACGGCTGAGAACGGAACAATGCGGCTGCCGTTTAGCTGGAATAAAGGCCTGATTCCTGGATGGATTTTTCCTTTAAGCGCACTTCAAAATCGTTTAATTCCTCCCTACGAGCCATAAAACAAAAACCTGCTTCGGTTCTACAGTATGTGGCATTTGACGGAGGAGTGGAAATAGCCTTGACGCCATCGTATTTCATCAAATTAAACACTGCTTTACACTCACGGAACAGTCCAGTGAGCCACTGCAGTGCTTCCTTTTATTCTTATTAATAATTCAATATGTTTCTCCAGTAAATAAGTCCGATCCGTTGGCCTTTGTGCATATTAAACAGAGAATATATCAGCGAAGCCAGAGCGGCCTCATATGAATTCCTGTCAGCCCTCTCCCGCTCAGGCCTGATTACACAATAACAATGGATGGCTAACAAGCCAAACCAATCAATAAGTGTTGGGCAGCGCAGCCTGTCTTTTGGCAATCTGAGTGAGAGAGAAAAAGGTCCCATATATAGCTGACAATATTGCGATACATTTATGAGGATTAGGAGTTAAGTTCTCGGCATGAGTTCTCATGTAGCCCGGAATGCTTCGACTCATGAATTGTTGCCGCTGCTAACGTTTCATCACACGCTGACCTCTGTTTAATTGGTTAGTCGCATTAGAAGACACCCTGCGCTGGTGTTCCTCAGGGCGTCTCATGACTGGGGGCCATGTGTCTTGGGATATCCGCTTTCGCCCCGCTCAATCGGTAGAAGCCCCCCACTCCTCTGTCTCTGCCGTGTCTTTCTGTTGCCCTTTTATAGACAATGGCGAAAAGTAACTACTGAGCTACGGTGTCACTGTTGCTCCCTTCCCCTCGGTCACCCCACACCCCCTCAAAACCACAGGCCTTTGCAGACCCCCTAAATCACCAGCCACTCCTGAAAGGAAATATTAGAAGGCCGCTTTTGCTCCGGCACCACCACCCAGACCTATATGAAGAGAAATAATCAAATAAAAGAGGGTAAAACAAGAGGGCCATTGTTGAAGGAGCTAACGATGGGTGAGCAGAAAAATGGCAAAAGCTGCTTTATGACAGGGCTTCAAGTTTCCACGGGTAACGGCACACACACAGACACACACGCATACACACGCTCGCACGACCGAGTACACATTTGTGCGTTCGTGCTTGAGCAAACGCACAAGCTTTCAAAATACAGGCTAATAAGAAACATGAAGGTAGGACGGAGAAAGTTATAGCAATGTAAAACTTTGCTATTAAAAACTTTTCAAATGAGAGTTTAAAAGGCTAATAATAAATCTGAAACCGGACACTCCAATGCAGTTATACAAAGTATAACAGGAAGCAATTGAGTCTGAAAGGAAATCCGTGAAAAATACAAAAGATACAAGCAATTATGTATATTGTTTAATATTCCTGTGGTGAGGTTTATGATAGTGATAATATACAACACTACAAAAGCAAACAACACTAACAAAACAAGAAAAAAATAACCCATTCAAAACGGTAAATACACCCTGACAATTTCTGAATACTGATGATTTACGTTCAGCATTTTTTTTAACAGCAGCTGCTGTGGCCAAAAAGGCTGGTGAGTGTCCAGTTACGCAACACAGAAGTCACTGATACTTATTTTCAAACAACAGCACGATGTTAAACATAAAATGAATATGATACGCTCACTCATCAATACTAAACAAGACTGTAGAGATTGCACACACATGAACTGGTGTCCCACAGAGAGTGAGAACAAGAGTGTGAGACATACAGCCGCATGAGTTTGCATATGTGTCTTTGTGTGAGCGTCTCTCTGACAGCAATTCACACAGGTGATGGCACAGACTCTCAAGGTCTTCACCTCCTATAATCAACCCCCTGTTCACCTGTGAAACCTGGGCTGGAAAATTATCATGCCTGCTGTAGCTGTTTAGCACCTTCAAATTATCACCTTCCATTGTACCTGAGCAGTCTACCCATCCATGAACAATCACCTGAGACAGAAGGAAAGAATGTTGTCTCTCAGAACAAGGAGTAGTAATATTAACAGAAAACAAGCTCTTCAGAAAAAAAGCAATAATTGTTCATCTATTTTGATATTTTTTTAATGGCAATTATTAACTGATTATAAATAATAGTTAAATAAAAATGATAATAGTTAATGAAATAATAATAATAAAATAAAATAAATAATTAAAATCTAATTTAACAGACAGGAGTGTAGCACACAGATAGTACTACTAAAACACTCTAATCCAAACGTCTAATCCAAAAATCAATAAGTAGGCAAACAAATAAATTAATAGAATTATTATTTGTAATAACAGAAAATAACCACTAATAAAAGTTCATCGGATAAATATATTTACTTAATTAATAAACAAACAATATTATTATTAATATTCAAAGAAGAATAAATAAAAATAAAATATAATGATAATTTAATGATTTAATTATTGTAGCAGTGCACTTATAGATAGTGATACTAAGACACCTCGAAACGTGAAAAAACCTACACTTTTAAAAGCCATCAAAACACTGTTTAAATTGTAGTCCATAAATGTTAACCTCACAACCCTTCCGCACATCACTCACTCCTTCACTGTCATTCCACTGTAGCTCCGCTCCATATCCAACTCTTAAAATCAACACACAGTCAATTTACAAGGAGAACACCAAGTCAGTATTTTCTAAAAGTGCATTCTAGACATAAAGCATAGCCTGAGTAAGAATTTTGCAAAGAAAATAAATAGAACTGTGAAAAAAAACTTTTAGTTCAAACACCCTGCCACTGTGCTCATGTGTGTGTGAGATATGTGTGCGGATGAGTGTGTATCAGGTGTGTACACTCACATACTGTCCCCCTCAGCCTGTTTGGCTGCTCCTGTCCTTCTATGTTCTTCACACACCACTTCAGAGCTGGATGGCATAACACTTCCTCAAATTCTGATACACACAAACACACACAAAAACACTCGAGCACAGACAGGCCGCTCGTCCCAGCCACGGCACGTCTTGTCAGAACACATCCGACGCCACGCTAAACGAAGAACACTCACACACGAACGGAGCCACCGGCAGAGCAGCTGTTAAGCTGTTAAACACACACACACAGACAGCGTCTCCCTCGCACGCGTGTCTCTTTCAGTCCCCGTACGTCTGGAGACGATTCCGAGACACAAGAAAAGCAGATCGCCGTCTCTCTCCGTCCTTCGCTCAGGGCCTTACAGGGCGGCAGTTCCCAAAGGGCCTGGTGTCAGTGCTGCAGTTAAGCAAACTTTACAGCCAGTGAAGCCATCAAGCAACACAACCTATTTGCTGAGCAACAGTGGAGCTTTGTGGTTTCCCTCACAGTTGACAGTAAGTTATGAGCCCTTTGTGAGCGCAGGGGAAGTAAAACAGAGATCGGAATTTGGCAGGAAAATATAATACAGAATTCATGTCTGTGAAACCTGGATTCTTTTTTTTGTACTTTGTTTTCTTTCTCACCCTCTCTCTCTTTTCCTCTCTCCCTTACTCTCTCTGTCCCTCTCGCTTTTTTTTTTTTTTTTTTTGCATATAAACAATCAAGCATTGTTGGGGGAAAGAAAAGCAACTTTGACAGATGAAATATAGTGGGGGCCCCTTTTTGGAAAAACAGTAAACAAAGCACCATTCAGGGACAGGTCCTCTCTGTCATTTATAAAGATACTTTTCTTCAGAGCGGCCGACTTTATAGCAAAGGAGTCAACAAATCGAGTGTAAAATCTCCCACAGTCCACTGTGACGAGGACAGAGAGACAGAATGAAGTGAGAATGCTAAAGATAGACAGAGGAACGGGGCTGTATATTGCTCAATATCACAATAAATATATTAGACAAGATGGAGGGTGATAGACAGGCAAAAAAAGTTAAAATGGGGGTTGGGGGGGGGGGGGGGGGGGGGCACAAAAGTGACTAGCCAAAAAAACTTTTTTCAGACTAGCCAAAAACGGGGACAATGGCTAATTATGAGAGAGTAATTTTGCCGCCAGAGGACTGGAGAGAATGAATGGACGCATGAAAGCCTGAAGGCTATTCAAGCCAGTGTCAGCGAGAACTGTATGCCTACAGTCTTGAGCCTGGAGCTCATGAGGTCATCATTGGCACCCGGTGCCCAGAAAAACTTGGGCTGGTACAACTGCCGTTTGGACATCTGGAATGCCGGCGCACAGTGCCCTGCTTTCTCCAGCCACTGTCCCCCTAATTCCTTTCTTTTCCAAAAATAGGAAGCTTTTTTTTTTTTTTGCCAGTCGCTAGTCAACCAAATTGGAAAATTTGCAGCGTCTAATGAAAAGAAAAGCTGTTTTGTTCCCTTTCATTCTCATCTCATAAATAGGATTTCTGTGGAGGAAGAAAATACCTATAACGCTGCACTATTCTGGACTCTTTTTTTTTTGAGTGGACAATGGCTCAGTTCGCTAATCCCATCCCTAATTCTTCTGAAAGTTTTTTTTTTTTATTTTATTTTGTAACCTAAACTGTGCTTTTTATGCTTTCTCTGTTCTCCGTACAGTGTTCTCTCTCCAGTGTCCTCTCTTCGTCTTGCTCATAAAAAATTATGAAATGTATTATTTTTCACATGCAAATTATTTTTTACACATGCAAAGAAGGACAGGAAGACAGGATCAGGGTGTACCGGGAGTGGATGCCAAAAAGGACACAATTCATGCAACACGTCATTTGGAAAATCAAAACAGGGGCAGTACGTTCGCTCCACCCAGATGAGGCCATGTAAAGATGCCTGACGAATCAAGAGGGTCAGCCAGGACACATCTCGAAGATCTACGATTAAGCCTTATTATGTTGGGCCAAGTGACATTGATTGCCGATTTAAACCTCTGAAACGAATTCATTCGCCCCTGTTCAATGGAAAGCATGGGCAACAGTGTGTGGCCGTGGTGACAGGTCGGACGAAGGCGGCTGAATAAAAGCCCCTGCTAAACGAACGACTGGCACTCATGTCTGTCAGGAGGTGGTTAGAACTTCCCCACATGACTGACAGCTGATACTAAAAGAAAAAAAGAAAGAGAGAGAGAGAAAGAAAGAGAACAGAGAGGGTGAGAGGGAGAGTCAGTCCATCGATCTGTGTAATTGCCACGAAAATCTGAGTCAGAGAGTACATGAAGGGTTGATGTTTTAGCAATGCTAAGATGGAGCGGCACAGGGAAAAAGCGGTAAAGTGAATACGAAACACGCTGAACCACGGCCTAATAAAACCAGGAGCTGACAAGCATGGTTGAACAGAAAAATGTGCAGTAGATTTGTACCCAGGCCAGAAAGCAGGCACATTACTGGATTAGCCGCTGACTGATACAGAAAATGTCTCACCCGTCTGCTATTAAACCATGTGTCTGACCAACTCACACGCTCCCATTTCAGTTAAAACAGCACAGTAGTGTCTTAAAAATGTTCTCAACAAGCTGGAAAAATATCTGACTGGAGTCTCGATAAAAAAAATATCCTCTACGGTCGGTGACGGGCTTCCTCAGCCAGTTGTAAGAAGCATTACAACGGTCTGCTCCATTCGGTAACACGATCCACACAGCAGCGGCAAGCAGTTAGAACTTAAGTGTAGTCATGTTGACTAACACCTTCGTCTCTCTTTCTTTCCGCCCCGCTCTCCTTTTCCTGGCAGGAGCAGACGCATGCATCATGAACAGGCTTTCAGAATGAAATCATTAACTAAATTGCTTTCTCTTAAAAAACCGCAAGTGTGTGACAGGGGTGGTGCGTATCTGTCTCTGGCTGCTGTCCATCGCTTTTGGGTTCGGGCTCGGCCTCTGTTGTGGTTCGCCGTCGCCACAGCCATACCACTCCATGCGGTGGGGACCGGGCTCTGTGGCTCGCCTGGGCCCCTGTATGAAATAATCGCGTAATCTCAACCCTGCTCCCCGAATTCACAAACACTGCCTGCCAGCAGCACAAAGAGGCCTTTTGTGCTCCTGAATGTGTGTGTGTTCTCAAAACTGACTGCATGGATCATCATCACTGAATCAATCAAAAACATATTAAACAAATACACATTTTGAGCTGGGCCATTCAGCAAAGGGTTTGTGGGAAGAGTGAGTGAGCAGTGAGCAAATTAACACCACTTCTGTTTGTCATCAACGTAAAGAGCAACTCAGAACGCTAACGTATTTATGAGCGAGAGCGTGGCGGTGCACGATGCACTTTTCGGTCAGAAAGAGGCTGCGAGAAAGAGAAAATTGAAAGCAAACTATAAAGCAAAAGAAAATGTCCATGTGCCCTCTGACAGCGAGGAGGTGAATAACCCTGGACAAAAAAAGAGACTGTCGTATCTAGTCTTTGGTAACATTGTATCTGGCACAGAGAGACTTGAATAAGCAAAGCAAACACAGGCAAAGTAAATAGGTAGCAAAGGCCGGACAAATATTTGATAAGCGGATAGGTATTGTGGCAGTGTGGGACGTGTGGCACAGGTCTTCCCTCCCCTCCTCCCCTTTGTCCCTCTCCGTTTCTGCGTGTGAGGCAGCAGATGTGTCTTTCACAGCCTGCGGTGTGTGCAACCAATCCGCAAACAATAGCTAGCCACCGACAAAGGTCATCTTTCGCAATCCATGCGTTATCAGAAGCTGGAAAACAGCGAGCACGCAGCTAGCCCATGCTCTGCACACGTTGCTTGGCACCCCGGCTGTCTGTGTGTGTGTTTTAACCCCTCACTACAATGCTACTTGAGCCTTCTTAATAAGCCAATTACACAAGTTTAAGCCACCTCTTTGACCTCGAGTTAAACTAGCAGTTGGTGTAAACAAGTGAAATCCTATTAACCTAATAATATACACGGAAGCAGGCGGCAGCGGCCAGCAGTTCAGGCGCTAAAGCCTCTCTACAGAGCCTTAACTGCAGCGAGTTTGGTCCACTGGAGCAACAGTGGCCATGAGCTTTGTGCTCTCAAACAGGGTCATAAGTTAATCCGCAGCGGTTATTAGAGCACTTGTCAGAATGGATGTGTTAATTTAGCTAGCCTGTATTAAGCCTCTCCATTTAGACGCCTAAAAACAAACACGTCCTCTGTCATTACATTAATACACATTTAAGACTGGAAACTCCTGAAATGAACACTAATTAGAGTCTAAATAGACCCCATAATCCAGCAGTTACAAAGACAGAGACATTGCCTTTCCTCTCACTAGCGCTGCGGCTAACAATCTAGCATTGTGTTTGATGAGCTCGTTTCATTTACTGTGGCGGCACTTAACTTTCTAACTGTTCCTCTTACGATCACAGAGGAAAAAAACAAACTTGGGGATTTATTTTTTATGAATCCAACTTCTAAGTGTTTCCTCTTGAAATCGAGAGCTGCATTATTCATAAAAGTGCTGCATTTTAAAGACGACAAACAACACGTTTTATGCGGTGTTATGAAAGCATAATGCTGGCAGATGCTCCTTCTGTTTTGTTCTGATGTCACCTCCACAGCAAATGGAGACAGTTTTAGGGTAAATATTTAACTGTGGGCCATTTAGCCAGATACAATTTAAGCATGCGGAGAGTGTGTGTATTTGTACTTCTGTGTGTGTATGTGTCAGAAAACGTTCCCACTAGGAGCCATTTCTGGCGAGATGATAAATAATTGGCGTTCATAATACTGTATAGATGGCTCACACACTGTATTCTTTCATTCTAGTTTGATTGCGTGTACTGTTTTAGCTCATTTGATTATATTGTTGTAGTGCTTGAGGCATAAATGTATTCAAAACACTGTAACTGCTTTTTGATGCAACCGCTACCCTCGGGTTGAGGTTCATCATGCGTTTGTGTGTTTGAGTGTTTCTACATGTTAGTGCTGTGGCAGTCCAGGAGTCTGAAGGGACAATTAATTGTAAAATGATTATTATGTCATCATTTACTCACAATCATATAATGTACGAGTTTCTTTCTTCGTGAAAGCTCATAAAGTAATCCATACTATATTCAAAGTAGAGCCCTGCATTTTGGCCCAGGCCCGACGGGCCCCGACTTTTTTACGCCTCTAGGGCCGGGCTTCAGGCCAATTTTCACGTCATAGTTCAGATGCGGGCCGGGCCTCGGGCCTGTTTTTGGTTTCTCCTTATTTTTATATTGTAGACATCTATCGATTAGTGATGAAAAAAATTGCAGCCCTGGTAGAAACAAGACGAGACCGTGCCGTGACTGAGAGCAGCTCGATGGTGTTTAGTGTCCCGCAGCAGTAGCGTGCGCAAGTGACTTCAGCGCAGCTGAGTAGTTCTGCGTTCAAATGCACGCAATAGGCTAAAGCTTGCTGCAAAACCCCAGCAAACATACCCATGAATGTGTCTGCGGGAAATAGTAAGGAGAAATTTGAATTATTTACTAATAAACTAATGTTTTCTGAATCTGTGTCGCAAGGATGAAGTTACTGATCCTGACTCGCCGTCTCCTCATTAGACGCGCCTTTAGAGAGAAATGCATCTTTATTGATTATGATTAAGATTATAATAAAAGAGTTTTTGTTTTCGTATTTCGTATATATTTCGTTAAGTAATAATTTAAAGCTTTCTATAGATATATTTATCATGTCTGTGAGGCATGTATTCGCTCAGCTTCGGTTCATTTTTGTGAAGCGCTCCTGTTACAGCGTAGGCTATTTTAATTTGTTTCCACTGAAGTAAATCCAAGTGTTTGCTGGTGCCTCCATGTCCTGCAGAGCACGCTTTAGCTTCCACTCTCTGCACAAACTTATCTAGGCTAGAGCACATTATTATTATAGCGCAGGTTTAACGTTTAAACATTGTTATATACTTGAACTGTTTTAGTATATCTATAGATTTTATTTTAGGCAAGTCGTGATGATATGAGAAGGCTAAATTTATCAAACATAAGCTATGATCAGCTCACTATCTGCAGCTGGCCGCTTGGTCGTTACTTTAAAAAAACAAAAACTTATAGGCTATTTAACGAACAAAAATGCTCCAAACGTTTATCTAAATTAACTTAATAAAAAAACAAAACAAAATATAATCATTTTGCCATTACACACAAAACTGAACTATTTTAATAGCCGAAACAGTAGTATAAACTGTTTTTTCAGGGGAAAAAAAAGACGGGCTCGGGTCTGACTCGGGCCGGTAATTCTGATAAGCTGTTGGACTTGGGCCGGGCTAGGGCCAGAGCGTCTCGGGCCAGGGCCGGGCTAGGGCCTAAATTTGAGGCCTGTGCAGGGCTCTAATTCAAAGTCTTCTGATGACATTCACTATCGTTTAAAAGTTTGGGGTAAGTTTTTTTTTTTAATTAATACTTTAATTCAGCAAGGTTAAAAGTTGATACTTTTACACTGTTGCTAAAAATGTCCATTTCAAGTAAATTCTGTTCTTTTCAACTTTCTATTAATAAAAGAATCTTAATATTAACCAGTACAAATGTTTTCAACATTGATGATAAAAGAAAATGTATTCTTGGAAACCAAATCAGCATGTTAGAATGATTTCTAAAGGATAATGTGACACTAAAGACTGGAATAAATTGCATTTTAAAATATATTAAAATAGAAAAATAAAATTTTAAATTGCAATAATATTTCACAATATTACTGTTATTACTAGCCTTGATGAGCATAAGAGACATCTTTCAAAAACATTTAAACAATCTTACAACCCATAATTTTTTAACTGTAGTGTACAATGGATTGGTGTGAGTTGTTATTCACTGAAAGTATTCAAATGAGACCCACAGACACACAAACACATTTATATATTTAAAGCTATTTAAGCTGCTGTAAACTTTAACTGTCACTGTATGGAAAAGATTAGTATGAAAATATTTCAAAACAACTTTTGTGTTCCACAGAAGAAGAAAGAAATCGAAGAGGAATGCAATAATAAACTTATTTCATGAACTACCCCTTCAACATACTAGTAGCTCAAGCTCTGACTGCTCTTAGCTTAAGGGAGAAAAAGGGAAAAAAATGAAAAAGTTTGTGACTGACAGGTTAGGTAATTTAATGCTACCACTTCACTGGGCTTTCCACTTTTAAAACACTGAGTATCTCTTGGCCAGTTAGTGAGCATCTGTCTGTCTCTGAGTCTCTGTGTAATGTGGTATGTCACATTATGAGCTCAGGAGTCAAGTGTAGATTACAGCGCTCTGTAGCACCCTTGCTATTAAACTGTTGGGAGAGCAGCTTGACATACGCAGAGTGATAGGAGGTGTGTTTGTGTGTGTGAGTGATTATGTAGTGGACCCATAGGCCAAGGTTTAGAGACAGGCAACAGATTCAACAATGTTCAAGCATTTAGTTTCCATCTTATAGCACATACACACACACACACACACACACACACAGGCGTACACTCAGGGAATAAAACAAAAGGCACCATAACGGGACCGCATAGGTCTTAATTGAGTTCGCCCCTTTCAAGCGTGCTATTATTTCTGGCTAATGGCATCCACTGGCCCTCTCTCATTACTTGAGTGGGTCTTGAACAAGCCTCTCGTTTGATACAGTTAGAGTTAATGCACTATGAACAGATACACTGCTAGTCATCAGCGATCTGCATATTCAATAACTTCCGTAATTACAGCCGCAATTCATCAGATCCAATCTGATTGCAGAGGGGAAGAGTGAGAGAGAGCGAGCAAGGTTTGATTCCTGGAGGACACAATCTAATCACAAAACTAACATGATAATTGAAATCTAAATTGAAAGGGTTGGTGAGCCATGCACAACTGTGTCGAGGCAGAGAGAGCGGAAGTACTTGTGCCTTGAAAGCAGAAGAGAGGAATAAAAGATGCTGCTGGAGGGAAAGAGAGAGAGAAAGAGAGACAGAGAGGGAGAGAGAGAGGGAAGAATGAAATGGCTGGAAGACAAGCTCAAGGACCAGTGAGTCATCACAGGCAGTTTTCTTAAGACTCATTGTGTTGGACGATGTAATGGCCAATCATGAATCGTTTGGCATGTCACAACATATTATTGTGAGCCAAAAACAATATCGATGTGAACGGAACATCTGAGGCAAACTCATGTTCAAGTATGTCTACTTAAGAAGATGTAAGTGCACAATACTAGCTTAAGTAAGATTTGTGTAGTTATAAAGTATATATTAAAAACATGCATGCACATTTTAAGTGCAGTTTAGTTTAGAAAAAATATTAAAATAAATAAATATATATTTTGAGATAAAATATTACAAAAAAAATTAAATGTAATATACATTTTATATTTATATTTATTTTCATGTGTGTGTGTGTGTGTGTGTGTGTAAAAAAGGGAATACAGTTTCATAATTAAGAAAGTATGTTGAAAAACAGGGAAAATATTAGTAAAAGGTCCATTCTCAAAACATCTGTATTCTAGGGTAGCTTAACTAAGAATTGTTTTCCAATTCAAATTGATTCTCTCAAATTTCATAAGATAATCATATAAAAATTAAATTTTTCATGATTTGGTACATGATTTGCAAATTGTGACCTGATGAGTCAGAAACGTCCAGGCAGAAATAAGAGGTTCACACACAATTGTTCTGCAGGTGGGTGGAGGGGTTCATCATGTGTTCTCATCATTTCCTTTGCTATCCCTCTTTCAACTGCCCCATGCAAAGCAGAGAGCTTTACAATCTCTCCCATCTGCTGGGCTCCTCCTCAGCCCTCAATAACAGTTACTCAGTAATGCCAAATTCATTAACCTGTGCTGCTGTTACAGCGGCCCTGAACATAAATTAGGTTAATGTGAGCGGACATATTCCACTGCTAATAGGGGATTTAAAATGAAAGAGGGACATGGAGGGACAGAGATTGTAGATCATAAACATATTGTACCTGACAAAAAGCCCTAATGGCTCTTTGTTCGCTTTAACTGCATGACAAATGTTTTTTGAAGGACGGACAAACGGCTTGGAAAAATGACTTAATATTACATTATTAATCATATCTTAATATATTTTTAATATTTAAAATATTTATATGGGATATTTTTAATATTTAATAATAATTATTTATTATTTGTTGTTTATTAAATAATTATTTACTTGTGCTTCAGTATAAGCCACACTAGGCTTTTACGTAATAGAATAAGTAATATGATACGACAGCATTTAAAATCTGATGTCAAGTCTGTGTCAAATCTGATAAACTAGTACAATTGTGGAATGCCAGAATAATATTATTTGTGGATACACACCTATTTATGTTGGACACTTACTATCAATACAGAGAGAGGAAGAAAAAAAGTGCAGACAGGAAAACTGCTAAGGCCGTTGTTATCAGGCGAACAAAGTGCCAGGAACAAACAGAGCCGTGCAGATACCTGTTCCCTCCCTCCCTTCGTCTCTACAGCAATGCACTGGGAATAGCGATGGGAATGACTGGAGGCCGTCCAAACAACATCTGACAGCTCCTTCTAATTGGAGAAGTTATTTTCTTCCAGATTTTAAACGTGAATCTAGTCAGTGTTTATTCAGAGTCAGTTAGGAACAAGTAGGTTTTGGCCGTGCAGCACTTTTGTTCCTGCTTGCTAAACTGCATCACTTCCTTCTGCTCCTCCCTTTCCATCTCCTTTCAAGAAGCATCGAGAGATGCCCAATCTGCAGGCCCCGCACCCGTGACGGCGCCGAGCAATCGTGACACCCAATACAAACTGCTATTGTTCGGGGAGACACCGACCTTTGCTGTCCTCGGATTACGTGACGACCTCTCGTCTCCTCTATCCTCCCCTGGTCTTACCAAACAACTTTTACCAAACAGCCTATTAGGCCAGAAATCCACTTTGTTGTTAAAAATGGTCTTGTCCTTTCAGAGCGCTAGCTCTTTCGCTTCTATTTTTCAATCAAAGGTGGTGGAGGAACACAAGTCCATTGTTCGTCTCGCAGATGGAAGCTGGAGTTACTACGGCAACAGTTCTAATCCCTCTTTTTACCACCTTTCTTTATATTATTGGCCCATCAAGTGGTACCTTTTAACTCAGGAGCTGGAGGGGCCCTCTGTCTAATTAGCTGTGATTCTTTCTGCACAGTTCATGATGAGCTAATCGAACATTTGCAAAATAATGACATACCGGGAGCAGCTATTCCTTCTCCTGAGGCCCTGCTATAAGAATAACAATAATGATTCTATTATGGAAGAGCGGACTTTAAAATGCCGCTCGGCCACCACAACAGAGAAGGTAATTGTGCTGGTGTTGTCCACACAATCAACAAGCTATTGTTGGCGACTTGAAAAATAAAGGAGCAGAGAATGGGTGCCACGGTGATTAGTCTGCTCTGCCATGCGGGGCCCATGCTGAATTGTCTGGCAAAGAAGGTCCTTGATAGAATGCTAAAAAAAAAAAGTTTGGATGAAGACAACTGTCTAGCTTTTCTCTTTTTTGTGTGTGTCTGGGCCTCTTTCTCTCACTGCTTAAATAACCACCAATCCGCATTAGACCGCTGCTATTCATATAGTGAAGGGGGCTGGGCCACCGAAGAACATCTTTTGGGCACAAGAGGCTTAGGTAGCCTCCGTGTGCTAGACCCATGAAGATCTGAGCCTGTGTTTACTCAGAACTATCTCAGTGTAGCTTGGTTTCAATAAAAAATGACCCTGCCATACTGCTTCTATACTAAATTAAAGCAACGCACGAGCCCAGGTTGAAACTTTCCAGCTCAGCTGTCACTAAAATAAGGCTCATAAGCCAAACGCAAACATGTCAATGAAGTGACTGATAGCTATAAACAAAATAACTAACCATAGAGAATAATATAAATTATTCATCAGCATGCATGGCAAATGAGAGACAGTCCAGAAGTGCTGGAATCCGATTAAATCACAGCACATTAAAAACTTAAGAGATTTTTTTTTCAGCTTTTTTTTTTTTTTTCGTCTTTCAAATCTAGGTCAATGTGGGACTGAAAGTTTGAGTAAAATCTTAAATGAGTTTTTGAGAGCGATGAAGGCAGTTAGTCATTTGAATCCTCATGTGCTGACTGGTGTGAGAACGGCTCTTTGTTCACGTGAGCAGAGGCCGAGGGGAGAGGGAATGCTAAGTGGGCCCCCTTTGCCTAGTCAACCTTCAGTCTGCTTCATTTATCTTCATCTTGTTAGAGTAAATTAATTAACAATCTAGCTGTTACACACTTTCTCCTTTCATTACATCAAATAATGGCAGAGATGGAGGAGGTGGTCCTCTCCTCTGGGATTAGCCTTGAACTGCTGGAGACATCTCTCTATTATACTTTTCCTCTGTTTCTCGCTCCCTCACTCTTTCTGTAACCCAACCTTATGCCAAACTTCCCAGTTATAAATTCTTTGATACAATCAAAGAAAAGAAAGTCACTGTCCATTATGCATATCAATGAAAATGAATAATTTGATTGTGCTTCTTTTAAAAATTCACCTTCAAATGAAAACAGAGCCTTAACTGTTCACTGTTTTCATTTTCAATGTAAAAACATTGTTTATACATACATACACACACACACACACACACACATATTGTTATGAGGAATATATATAAAATAAAATAATCCTCATAATAAAATAACTGATCAGCACCTAACTGAATTCATTCAAATTTTCAAGATGACTATATTAAACACATTTGAATAAAGATTGGTTGGGAGAGTCTCAGGGTGCTTTCACACCTGCCTCATTTAGTTCGGTTGAATCGCACTAGAGTTCATTTTCCCTATTGGTGCGGTTCGTTTGGGCAGGTGAGAAAGCAGCAATCACACTCGGGTGCGCACCAAAAGCGGACCAAACAAGCCTGGAGCGGTTCGTTTGTGGTGAGAAAGCAATCCGACCCAACGGACCAACGAACCAAGCGGTATCATAATTCATAACGGGAAATATGTTATATAAAAAGCAGCAGTCAGTGTCTTTTGTGTCTAGCAGTCAAGCGCTTTGAGGACACAGAAAAGCGCTATATAATTGTAACAAATTATTATTTTGTGAAACTTTGATTTTGTTAGTGAGAATATTTGTTATTGCAGTTGAAAACCAAAGAGCACCTCTTCATATTAAAATGTTGTGTAATTAATTACTCTTACATATATATATATATATATATATATATATATATATATATATATATATATATATATATATATATATATATATAGTGAAAATATAATTATATATAGATAGATATATTAGAGAGGAATGACAGCTACATTCGTTTTGCGTTTGCCAGGACAGCTATAAAGCCGCAATAAGCCCGCGGAGCAAACTTGTCAATCCATCTTGATGAATGACGCAGAGGAACGTAAACAAGTGAACTCTGACCAATAAGAGGACAGCTTTACTCACATGTGACTTGCATAAACACAGTTTGGTACGCTTTGCAATGTTGCCGTGTGAAAGCGAACCGAACCAAGAAGAAAATGCAACAATGTAACAAATGAATCCCTGTTTCGGAACAAAGCAAACGATCTACAGGTCTGAAAGCACCCTCACTCTGACTATTGGTACAGTATACATTATTACAAACTAGAGATCATTACTAGAAAGTCATTTTCTGTTCTCAGTTTTCATACTATAACAAAAAAAAAAAAAAAAAAAAAAAAGACTGAGTAATTTCTGATCTCCTGCCGGGAAAATAACATTCTGGTCTATATTAGCTTATGTTACTGCTCATCTGCAAAATGTCTCTCCACTATCACATATTACTTTCTAATGAGACACTTTCTAACGAAGTGCACTGAGAACATGCATTTAATGTATTTATGCATTTATTTCAGTTTTATCGTGATTGCTCCGAAAAAGAACGAAGGGAAAACATATCCTTTTGATGTGATCTATATTTCAGCACACTTCCTCGGTAAAGGTTTGAACAACTTGGAGGATTAGAGAGGAAGTGATAAGGTGTCTCTGACCTGTCTCAACCTACTGCCCAGTACCTCCCCCTCTATATTTAGTTATCCTCCTGCAACAGGTGGCCGCAGTAAAACACAATCCTCCATACTGTACATTACAGGACTAAGATAGGCAGATAAAAGCATTGTGCTGACAAAAATCCAGAATGCTCTACCAGATCCTGCTGCCAACGGCAATATAAGTGGGTCACATGTCTGCTAACAAATTCACCAGCTGCACGAATGCCTCAATGACAACGAAAAACTATTACAGTAAAATAAATTGAAGTTTCTTTACAGATTATCTTACTGGAGTAAATCAATAAAGTATGCATGCTTTTCTGCCACAGACTGTCCTAAGAACATGTGATCACTCACAAACGCACTGGAAAACTCTTGTCTCGGGTCAAATCCTGCAGCTATTTCATGTGGATATGCAGAGGGGACCAGAGATAGTCTATTCTGCTCCTTCAGGTTCATTTGTGCAAATTAGCTTCAAATGACTTAAGTGGAGGTGTCACTACACTGAAAAAAAATATGGTGTAGGATTTCCTTTGAAACAAGTTTCATTTAGAAATTGCTAATAAATTTCACAAAACATTAAATTAAACATTTAATGTTGCACAGATATTATAAATCTTTTTACTGTATTTGTGAATTTTGTGGAAAAAAAAATGTAAAAGACTTAAAAGCTTTGGTTACACTTTATTTTAAGGCGTCCTTGTTACAGTGTGATTATACATTTAGGATACTGAGTAATATCAATTAACTACATATACTTACTATATGGGTAGGGTTAGGAATGGGGTTTGGTTTAGGGTTACTTGCATGCAATTATGCATAATTTATTGTTCTTATAATAAGTACATGTAACGTGTAACAAGGGCACCTTAAAATAAAGTGTTACCAAAGCTTTTTTTTAAATCTGAAATTTAAATGAATAGCTATTAAAATAAATTTATAGCTATAAAAAAACTGAAAATCAAATCATTAATTACTAAATAGCTTTCATTCTTTTTACGTATTCTGACAGCTTGGAAAGAGAATAAAAAATGTTATCAAAGTGGATTCATTAGCTTTAGCAAAGTTTGGCTGACAGCAGCTTTAAAAAGCAGATGTTGCTGCTGCTGTTTTTAATGAGAGATCACTAATTAGGGTTGCTAGCAATTCAAGTGTGCTTTGCACAGAGAAAGAACAGTCAATGGCTAACACACTTGCTGTTATTTACTTCCTCTGTGCAGTGACACACAGCACAAATTCTTAATTAGAATTACAGGAAGGGGATGGGGTAATGGCGTCCTTACTCATTTTGACTGCAGTTATTACACAAACACACACAACAGGAAATGGTGAGAATCACAAATCAAGCGCCGCCCCATTTGCGACCCGACTCATCAGTGGGCTGGGACTGAGGGGAAGGTGACAGACATGTGCATGCAGTATGGGGGGGTGGAACCTGTCTATCACTCGCTGATTGAAAGGGGCTGGGATGGGCGGCACAGGGTGTACGAAGGGAGGAAAGTCTGATTATCTGCAGGACAGGAGTGTGAAGAGGTTGCACTTCGGAGTTAAAACTTGCACACATACACACAAACAAACACAGACGGAGACAACACATCATCCCACAAGTTGGCTAATGCTAGGTGGTGTGATATCGGAGCTGTGAAAGGACAGATGAATTCAGCCCGCCGGACCCCCTGTGGCAACGACAGAAAAACTAAAGCAACTAACCTCAGTAAAAAGCTGCTACGCAGAAAGCCCTCCATGTTCAGCATTTGGGTTCTGTAGCAGGAGAAATACACAGAGAGCCATTGTAACTGAGAGAGCACAAGTTAGCATGGCAACTTTAAAACAGTAACAGAGAGGAGAAAACAGACAAAACCACCAAAACATTCTCCACTGTCCCTGAAACATTTTTATCTTCCAAACCAAACGTAAGAACAAAGATGTAACATTCCCCACAGCTCCACTAATAGCTTTTCATCCGTCTTGTCGGAGAAACAGACATTTGTCATTAGCGGACATGGTTTTCCAGTCCCGTTTTTGATGATATGTTATCGTATGACTGTGGTTCCTGGGTGCTGCTCCTCCCAAAGCAGCGTGTGGTGGTCCAGCTGTGGACCATGTGTGGCGGGGCCGCGGCAGCTTCTAGGAGCTGGACCACAGGGGCCCACACGGGGCCAACTCTGAGCCAATGCTGGGCCACGCACCCACAGGGAGGCGGGGGATGTGGTTATGATATCACCACGTGCAGAGGCTGCTCTAAAAGTCTAATGCTGCAAATTTGGGAGCACATATTTGGACATTATCTCCAAAGGGTTTCCATTAGTCTCAGTTTTTGGTCTTTACAAGACATACATACATATATGCCTTATAAAGATCAAGTGTCTGTTTGTATAGTAAAATAAACTGTCGGGCAAAAGACAATGTAAAGAGCAGAATGAAAAACAGAACACTACAATAACAAAAATATTTAACAGTAGCTTTAACAGTAAAATTAAATGTCACATACTACATAGACGAAAAATATTGGCACCCTTGGTAAATATGATCAAAGGCGGCTGTGAAAATTTATCTGCATTGTTAATCCTTTGGCTCTTTTATTTAAAAAATTCACAAAAATCTTTAATTGGATAATAAGAATTTAAAATGGGCGGAAATATCATTATGAAATAAATGTTTTTCTCAAATACACGTTGGACACATTTATTGGCACCCCTAGATATTCTTATGAGTAAAATATCTCTGAAGTATATACCCATTCATATTCACAATTTTGAGCACTCCAGGGTGATTATGAACATGAAATTATCCAGAAACTCCAGCATATTCAGTTATCAGACACGACTGGAACTTCAAATGGGACTGGCTTCTATGGTTAGATGAAACTAAAAAAATTAGCTTTTTAGCAGCAAACACTCAAGATGGGTTTGGAGAACACGGGGATAAAAAGTACCCCATGTGTACAATGAAATATACTGCTGTATTTTTGATGTTGTGGGCCTATATTTCTGCTGGAGGTCCTGGACATCTTGTTTAGACACATGGCATCATGGATTCTATCAAATACCAACAGATAAAAAAATCAATAAGTGACTGACTCTGTAAGAAATCTTGGTAACACTTTCTATGAAGCCCGTATTTATAATACATTATAAAGGTATTCTTAAGGCATTATAATGAATGCATAATGTATTATAAAAAACCTTATAATGTGTTATAAAATCTCATGAATAATCATAACAACAATTGTAATACATTATAGTACTTACGTATTTGTGGTTATAACTTTTAAGAGTAGGATTATTTATAACACACAATGAACTCCATATTAAATCTACTTCATTTATAATGGTCAATATCATAGCTTGACATTGTTTATTTAAGATCTGCACAGTACCTTACTACATCTCTTGAGTTTATATATATAAAACTAACCGTATTAGTAGACTTAGGTAGGGTAGGTGTTAGCATCAGGGCTTGAAAACTAGAGAAAAAGTCAATCGTTTCACTCAGAGCAGAATCGATATTTTAACATTTCCGTTCCTGCGTTCCTCTGTATTATCACCGTTCCGAAACCGGATCGAGTAGAAAAAATAACGGTTAATACCGTTATTTTTTAAATTGTCTTTGCCTATAATAATATTAATAATAATAATAATAAAATTCAGTGTTTTCTTTACACAAAAAGAAAAAGAAAGGAAAAAAAATACAGAAAGATGGTATCTTAACCCGCTGCGCTTAGTCACAGCCAATACAGCGTCATCTTTTCTAGATTTTTACATTTCTAAATGTAGGCTACTAAACAAAAGAAAAAAAATCCATTAATGCTTTAAAGACATTAAAGTATTTTTTTTTTAAGATATTTAAAAATGTTTGCTGCAAATTGTAAAAAAAAAAAAACGTTACTTGTATAAAATTGCGTTTTGAGGGGAAAAAAAACAAAGGCTAAGCCCATTTTTTTAGGCTATTATTCAGAAATGATATAGGCTAAAATGCCGGTAAATCAAAAATGTTTACAAGCATTATAAACACAATTATTAGTTTCTCTCCACAACAAATCCTCTAAACTTGAGGCTGCTATAAAAGGCTATAAAAATGTCAATCCAAAAAATAATTAAAGGTGAAACTAATCTCTCTCACTCGGCACGAATCCAAATGTTTCCATATTCTCGACGTATACTAAAATATTATGTATTGGCTTTTACGTTCATCGACGTAAAACATCATCCTTCACATCGGCAATATCAGCACAGTGAGGCGGTGGTCACGCTGAACACAACAGATTGGACAATGTAGCATTGTAACTTTTTACACGTTCCTTTAACTGTATTTTATTTTGATAATGAACTGGCTGCAGTGTCGCAAAAATATGTGTCTTTGTGCGCGAGGCGCCGGTGCGATATGGCCATACCAACGCTGGTTGGTTATACAGATGCTAGACATCATTCAAAACTGTCAAGCTATTTCAAAACAAATAAAACTGTAAAGCTTTTGCAAAATAAAGAAAACTACTTTCTGCCGTCTCGTTTTCCTTTCTGAGAACGTTGGAATGCATCACAATGAACCGTAGGCCTAACTCAGCATATTTTTTTTCTTGCGTTTTGTTAATCTGTCAATGATTTACGTGAAATATATTTAGTGTATAGGCATTTATATTCCTTTTTATGTAAGCCTATAGTTTTATTCTGTTTTCTCCGTTTACAGAAGCGCCGCAGGTGCGTAAGATCTGTTGAATCCATCTTACACTGTCGTTGGATAAACTCTAACGCCGGTGTTCTGGCGATTTGTGCTACCCTGTCAGATTTTGCTACCTCCCATTAAAACAGATGGTAGCAGAATTCATTGCCATTGCGACTAGAGCTCACAGCTGAGCGCGGGCGGGCATTTCACTCGCTGGATGCATCAGCATTACATTTGCATAGTCTGTACTACTTGAATTCCTGATTGGTTGACAGCAAATTTCAAATATTAAATGGAACGATAAAAATAACGTTATTAACCGGTTAATGGCCATTTCAAATTTTCGATTCTATTCGGAACTATAACATTTTATTTCGTTTCTGTTTCCGGTTCTATTCCAGTCAAAATTTTGTTCGTTTCCGTTCCTTGAACCGGTTCAGAGCCCTGGTTAGCATACAGTATATTTAGCAGACACACTACTAATACTCTCATAACTGCTAGCTGACATGTTACTTATCAACAGCTGTCTAAAGGGTGTCATCAAAATAATCTGATATTATGTAATATATGCAAAATAAAAAAACTGTTATTATGTAAAAAAAATATATAATTCAAAGCAAATGTGTCAAATAACACATTCATCTGATCTGATATCTGATTTTATGACTGTTTGAGAATTAAAAAAAATATATATATATTATTACTTATAAGTGGTCTTTGTCAGAAAGTGTCATCAAAATCTTATAATGGGCCATGTTTGGATCTTCCAACAATAATCCAAACACAAACCCCAAAAAAAACACAAAACCAAGCTTCTGCTATGGCCATTCCAGTCCTCTGACCTGAACCCTATAGAAAATGAGTGGGGTGAACTGAAGAGAAGAAGCACCAACATGGAGCTGGAAATCTAAAGAATCTGGAGTGATTCTGGATGAAGGAATGATCTCTGATATCTTGTCAGGTGTTCTCTAACCTCATCAGGCATTATAGGAGAAAATTTAGAGCTGTTAAACTGGCAAATGAATGTTTAAAGTATTGAATAAAAGAGTGCCATTAATTGTGGCCAATGTGTATTAGAGAAAAACATTTATTTCATAATGATATTTCCCCCCCATTTTAAATTCTTATTATCCAATGAAAGGTTAGATTTTTGTGATTTTTTAAAATAAAAGATCAAAAGGATTAACAATGCAGATTAATGTTCACAGCCTTCTTTGATCATATTTACCAAGGGTGCTGATATTTTTGACCATGACTGAATAAAGGTATATGGTATATTTATTTAACTACTGCTTTTCATATTTACTTTTAGAACTTATTTTTTAATGAACTGATTAAATGTTTATATATCTATCTATCTATCTATCTATCTATCTATCTATCTATCTATCTATACACACACACATACATACACACATACATATACACATTATATATATATATCTATCTATCTATCTATCTATATCTATATCTATATATATAGTAAAGCCTTTTTCTAAAGACAATGTAAAGAACATGATGTGGTCTAAGACAGAAAAACAAATACTAAAAATAAAATAATTTATATTAAAAATAAATACTTATATAGATGTAATTAAATAAATATTCAACTTAAGTAATACATTATTTGTATAATGAATTGCAATTAATAAAATAATACAATCCACCCCAAATATATGTTGCGTGTGTGTGTGTGTGTGTGTTGCACCCATGGCACCCAGTGAAGCTCTACAATATAAGTTCCAAATCTGCATCAGGTCTCTTACTTTTGGTCCCTTCTGGAGCTACAACCAGAGATGATGCATTTCCAGAGCTGTTTTTTTTTTTTTTTTTTTTTAAATGCAATCCTGCAGAACGGGAATTCATCAAGTGTTGAAACTAATTAGCGATTTCTCTCATGCTCTAACACCCCACTCCCTCTCTCACATCATCATCATCATAAATAAGAGACACATCAGAGTCAAAAGACATCCAGTCTTCTGCCTCCTAAATGCTTTCGCTTTCAGTGACATGGGTGTAATATGCCCCATGCTTTTCCCCTCCCTTCATCCTCTCTCTCTCTCTCTCTCTCTCTCTCTCTCTCTCTCGCTTTCGCGAAGGCGAGTTATGCTGCTGTGGACGGGTAGACACAAGGCTACTGAGAGAATGGAAAGAGTGAGATCAGAGAACCCCAAGGACACTGCGCCTTTCAGGCCGGCCAGCACTTAGCAGGCTAGAGGACCCGTAAGACCCGTCGAGACTTTTCTCACAGTCAGGTGTCTGGGGGCTTTTGGGGGATAGGAAAGGAATGTTTTCAGCCATGGGCGCTCTGCTCATATAATACCCAAATGCTGCCACAGCAGTGACAACGCGAGAAAACAACAGTAAAAATGCAACAGAGGCAATCAAGCGTGTCTCCTCACCATTCCGAGAGAGTGTTAAAAACACACACACACTCTCGCACACCCTCCTCTCACACTCTCTCTCTCTCTCTCTCCAACTCTTGCTTTTGTTAGGGGCCAGCTAGAAGACAGCAAAAACACACGCATGCCGTCTGTCTCTTTCAGAGAGTGCACTCTGAGCAAAGAGAGAAGAGAGATTAGATTTAAGTGTGGTTTGATTGTCAAGTCTGTTTATTCTGCTTAAAAATATACTAAATACAACAGAGTAAGGAATATGCGATATGTATCTAGATTGACTAGTTAGAATAACACTCCATAAAAGTCAAGTGAGATCTCTGGCACAATACAGAATAACTTGCCAACATGGTCAAAGACACTAAATGCTTTTCTATTTAGTTTCAGTTCTAATCACTTTTAATTCACTTCATGGGTAAATCACATAAAAATGTGCCCATGTCTCACCCCCACCCCCCACCCCCCCAAAACCGTTTAATTATTATTATTATTATTGTTGAATAATTAATCTCATTTCTGTCTTTTTTTGGCATTTATTTGTTATGAAATGCCTCAATGATAATAAAAGAGGCTTCATTTCTTTAAAACAAATGCAATTTATAGTTAAAATAAAAATAAAAAATAATAAGTAATTATTAAAATTACTAATAGCATTTAATTTTTTATTATTATTATTAATATTATTCATCATAATAATAATTCATTTTATAATTTAATAATAATTTTAAATAATGAATATTAATTATAAAAGCAAAATAGAACTAGGAGACAACTCAAATATAGTGCAGAAATACCTAGTTCTGTCTTATATAAAGTGAGACATTATCACTGAAACAGTAGCATTCAAATGATTAGTTTCTTTGTGTCTCCCTCAGTTTTCTTACCCTTTGGCTGCTGTGTTACCTCAGCCGAAAAAAATAACTCAAGAGCAGAAATTGAAACAACTAGGATCCCTGTGTGAGGATTTAGCTGCGGTTTACAGGCCGAGCTGAGGAAAAAGTGACTGAGCCACACGGTATTGTCTCAGCATATCAAAAAGAAATAAATAAACAGAGTAAAGCGAGGCTTAAACTTAGAACAGACCATGTTTCAAGGGCAACGGATTGTTGAATGAAAACTAGCGAAGATCAACATCAGCGTTAAAAGTTCTCTAAGAGCTCCATGCGCCTTTTTCTCCGTAGAGGCCGAGACCTGCCAAGAACCGCTTCTGCCCAAGCGAAGTCTCCCACCATCTGCAACAAATGTGCTCTATTAAAACAGTACCATATGGACAACAAGCCCTCACTATTAACACGGCTTCTGTACGGCCCCCCTCACTAACGCAGTGCAGATTTCAAACTTTCAGTCAAATTGACTGGCTGAATTAATGTAGTGCTGTAGACAGTGGGTGGGCTCGCACACGAAGATGGAGATCCCAGCGATGCCGTGACTAAACTTATCCTACATACTACCACAGAACTGATCTATAGATGTTCTCCAGACAGCAGGAGGGGAACTGAGAGCCAGACAAATTCATTCAGGTCAGGAAAAAACATCTTGCTACATCTTCATTCACAAGAATAGCCCACAAACCAGATTAATGGCTAAAGTCTTGAGGTTACAAAACTGAATGAAGTACCCAAAGCAAATCATTTATTCCATGAAGAAGATGACCACGACTTCCTCTCAGCATGTCAAGATGGCACTGATTAAACCCTGAGGGCGTGGGATGTGTTAATGTGACGTCGTGGCGCTGCAGTGGCGACGCCCCTCCTCAGCGAATCAGAGTGAGGCAGACTCAACGCGACCACACCCACAGACTATAAAGCTCTTCTATTCTTCAGCGCACATAACGTCATCATTTGGAGGTCTTCTTTTGTAACACACACACAAACAGAACACACACCAAATCAATTAGGCCTTTTTGGACTTAACCTGACCCAAAGGTTCACTCAGTTTCTGTTTGTTTATTTTTCCCATCACAAGGCCTTAAACACTATTCATAATTAGTCGGAAAAAGGGGGATATTTTTCCTCAGAATGCCGCTCGCTGACAGGTATTAGAGAACAGCATGATGTGAAACACACTTTGTGTTTTTACTCATTCAGTAAACTGTTTCTGGACTGTTAACACAGTAATATTAATCAGAAGCTACCGTGACATGACTGTGCTCTGGCAAAAGGGGTAAAATGGAATGATGACATGTGCCGATAATAACGACCCACAGAGTCATGTGATCTCCCAGTGCTAACCAGCACTCAGTGAAAGCACACGGTGTTGGGGTGAATTGCAATAGGGAAGGTTTAATTGAGGATGCAACAGGGAGTTTAGCCTTTTGTGTCAGCCTAGCCTTGGCCACACAAGGCAAAAATTGTGTGTGTGTGTGTGTGTGAGAGAGAGAGAGGTTTTTTTGTGGCAAAATAAAAAAAATAATTAATTAATAACATGTATTACTAATAATGTATACTATTATTTACTTTATTATTTATTAGACAAATAATAGCAATATTAATGACTGTATATACATTTTATAAATATAATAAAAAATATTTAAAATAAAATGTAATTTAAATACTGTAAAATTATGAGATTATTGCCTATTGGAATAGGCAATAATCTCTTTCTTCCGTTCAAAAACAACAATATTTATTCAATCATTTCTGTAACTCTGGTATATCTAGTGCTAGCAACACCTAAATTGTGAGTTCATTTCCTAGGGGAAACTTATGTACACCTGTATAAAAGTATCTGCTAAATGCATAAATTCACTACAGAGAAGAAGCATATCAAGTTTAGAGAAAAAGACTGAGACAGATTCTATAGCAAAGCGAAAACACTGTATTTTGAAATGACTGATGACAGTCTAATTAAATTAGTATTTCATCCGCTCTCATCTGAGCCACGAAAGGTGTGAAAAGGTTTTGACAGTGCTGGGAACAGGAGAAAAAAAAAAACCTCTGTCCACAGATCCAAACACGTCTCACGGGTGTCCTCCTGTCACACACGTGCACACACCTTCAAACGGCATCACAAAAGAAGACGTGACAGAGAGGGGCTTCCTCCGCCCCCCACCACAGCCCACCGATTAAATACACTCTCGCTAACAGCAGCGGTGTCCCATCCTTTAGTCTCAACCCCCCTCACTCACCCACCCTGAGGAGTAGTGAATTAATTTGTGTGAAGCAACCCAACATTAGAAAGGTGTGTTGAAAGGTGTCTGCTCATGTTTCAAATTAAACGCACTGCTGGTCAGCATTAGCACCTAGATGCCCGTCGAGGCTGCACGCCTGCCTCTGACACTTATCCGAGAGAGAGAGAGAGAGAGAGAGAGAGAGAGAGAGAGAGAGAGAGAGAGAGAGAGAGAGCGAGAGAGAAAAACTGGATTTGCCTGTTCACACTGGAATAATTAGAACATGTCAGGAAGAATTAATTTCCTCATTTTTCAAAAGGATACACAGAAATTACCATGTTATTAAATGACAGGGTCCCTAGGAGGATTGTATTAGATTTGATTTCCAGCGCAGCCCACACAACAAATTAAAGTCATAAATAAGATGGAAAGAAGCGGGGCACAGAGCATATGTTTATGGCAATGAGTGAAGCCAGGGGACCAGAAAGAACTATCTTCATTTCATTTTATTTAAATCAGGCTGACACTCTGTGTCTGAATGACAGCGCTTGCTAATAAGGGCTCAGGGTCTCTTTTATATTAGCAAAGAGATACAGCCACTTAGTGGGTTAGACGCCGTGCACCTTTCCTCTACAACTCAACCGGCTGAGCATCTGCCTCCCCTAATGGACACATTACCGTGTGCTTACAAACTTACAAGGCCTGCAAAAGGTGAGGTCTCTCTTAACTTACATCTGCGCAAAACAAATCAATTAAGCCTCGGAAGCGGTTCTTCGTTTCAATGGGGGGTTTTTTTCCTCGCTGCTTTACGCTTCATTTGACGTTTGGGCTAGTTGAACGAGACAGAACAAAGTTAAACAAGTTAAAACGTAACAATGTGAGATGTGAAATTCTATAAAGGCTGCTATGTTGTTTGGCGAAAGACATAGCACAAATGAAATAATAAAACTCAAAAATAATGACAGGAGTGACTCAAGGTGAATTATATTTTCATCTCTCTGACTCACTAAGCGTTTGGGTGGGCATTGCACTTGTGAATGAAAGCATGTGGGAGAATCTACCCCATTATATGGAGCAGAGGAGCAGAAGCGCTAATTATATTCCTACAAGTCAAGTAGTAATCAGATAGCCTCAGATTCATGGGCATGTTTTGTGTGTACGGATGACCTCAGCAGTGTCTGCCTTTACAATCTACATGGGCTAAAATAAACCGATTTCTTTAACAAGTCACTCAACTATTCCCATCTAAAAATATTCCCCTTATTACTGGGAGACATATTCGTGCTTTGTGGATCCAACCAAAAAATACGTCAAGATACGTCAATGAGATAAACCCAACAATGATATGCGCACTGTCTCTAATAAAGTTTGAGAAGTTGCTGTGAATCCAAAACATTAGAACAAGCCGTCTTTTCAGATATGCTTCATCCAGGTAGCTGCCAAATACAAAATAGCAAGATTCCTTTATATATTCAATATAATTAGCAGAAATGTGTTAAAGAAAAATGAGTGTGGATAGTTTACAAATGCAACAAAAAAAAGACATAATACATAGTTTTGTGTTTATTACCTTTATCACAATCAAGGTTATAAGGAATGTCTGTGAAAAAAATGTTAATTTTGTTAATTATTTTTTATAATTATTAATAAATATTTTTATGCAAATGTAACAACAGTTAAAAATACATTTGTAAAAATTAATCTATTTCTTTAAATAGGACATTTATAAATGTATTATATTTATTTTTATTTATATAAATGTTGTCATTTATGCAAAACAATAATTAACCACAATTATAGTTTTTGTGCTAAATGATGAATTATTGTCAAAGTTTCCCTCTCGTTTTAAGACTTCTAAATTTCCACCTTTCCTACTGGGGAAAATGCGCAGTAAATCTTTGATAAGGTGTATTGGCTTATTATCGCGCTAAGGCAGTGGAATACAGAGAGAAGCAAACTCTCTGGGAATGGGCATCATTAGAGCCAAGCGCTCCCCTGGGCCCCACAAACTTTAAATAATTTGCAAATCAATTAACTGGCAACTCTCAACATAACAAGGATTTCACACCCCAGGGTCAGGGCACATTATCAGCTCTGCTGGATTCATGGCATTTTGGGAGAAAAGTTCATGGTTGGAATCATGAATTCATTTTACAGGACTTTTAGTTATGCATTATTCTGCCCAGCTGTGGAAGCCAGGAGATTAATGACATGTTCCTCAGTAAGTCTATGGCCATATATAGCTAATAAGAGAACGCCTTTTTACCTTGGTTACTGTCTTTACCTTGAGACGAGGGAAGACTGCCAAGTTTATATTATGTATAATTCTTCTGAAAATTAGATAAAGCACATTTAGCCATCAAAAGGATGATATATTGAATAAAGCTTGGCAGAGGCCACTGCCCCAGTCATGACAGCGTGTTGCTGGGATGTTAGGTCACAGCGGGGTGATTGAAGACCACTGAAAATCTCATGCTCCAGATGATCAATGGTTCTCAGATGAAGTCAGTCTGGTCTGCTAGACTACACCAGCTGAATGTAGCATAAATAAATAGAGTGTATTTAATGTGAAAAAAACGTATCCCTTAAGACCCTGTGGATTGAGAGGCCACACCTGTATGCGTGCAGAAAAATAAGTGGCGAACCAAAATATGATGCTTTTGGTGTCACCGAACGAAACCTCATGAGAACTAATAAGAAAACGAATGGATACCGTGCCCTAAATACTTTAGTGAGGACCTCAACCATCGCAGATGTCTGAAGACCTTAGGAAGTCCTTTCATGAGAATAATTCAATTTCCAACAATTAAATCTTATTCTAAATTCACACTGATGAAATTTTATGTTCTATCGGGCGGAAAGAAGAGAACGAATCATTTTTTTTCCCCCGATGGGGCTGATGAAATTAAAATGCCGAACCCTATTGAACAGCCTCTCTGACAACAATCAAGAAGAGGGTCAGTAAAGAGCTGTAGCTGGAGAGAGACTGTTAATAGATGGGAAAATAACCACCCAAAGGTTATTCATTTTCATTAAGGGTCCAGGAGAGCTGTTTATTTAATTTTTTTCCAGAAAATCATTCCTGGAGACACCGGCCCCACAGAGACATCAACAGCGAGACACACTAAATGCAAAATGAAGGAAGGCTCCGGCAGCTTTATTAGATGAATGGCACACTCTGACAAAGAGTGTATTCTGCCTGTTCAAACAGATGCCGTCGCCTCTTCCTCAGGTGTTTCCAAATGACTTCACGCAGGAGTGATTAAACGCCGGGCGCATGCGAGCCACGCATTCTCCCAAATTACTTACTGCCTCATTTTGTGATTAATTAAACATGCAGATTAAAGTTGCAAAGGAATTTAGATTAATAGGCGTGTTATATCTCATAGGTCTGGTAAGCATCAGAGCATTAGAGAAAGAGTGTTGGACGGGTTCATTTCTTCCCTTCCTCATTTTTATACAGCATGAAAACTGTGAAATGGAAAAAAAACACTGGACAAATATACAAATTTTTAACACATATTGACAGCTTTAAAATAATGTATCTCTTGCTGAATGCTTGGCCTTCAAATCAGTTGCACTTAAATGCAAAAGCATTTTGCATTTAAGTGCATGTTTTTAAATCAAAAAATTCCTTTCAGACAGTCAGTTTACATAGTTTAAGTTGCTTAAAAGTACTGTTTATTTATCTATTATATATAATATTTTGGTCTTGGCTAACCTTAAATGACTATGCTTTAAATTACTACAAAAAAAATAAAAAATTCTCAAAGTATTCTATACGGAATAGTAAAATTCTGGCTCTGCCGTTAGCGTTCACTCTCACCCACCCACATACACACACTCGCACCGGTCTAAATGCTGACACGACGCCAACCTGATGTACAGTACAAGGCTTACACTGTTACCCTCAGTGCTGGAGCCATGCCAGCGTATAGGCCTGATGTTTACTGTTCTAACTCAAGTGGTCCTTTCACCTTCATTTAGCCTAACAATCAGCGTTTCATTCCCTAAATAGAGACCTGACCCTGTGACATATCAATGTTAATATCTGTGTCCACAAGACCTGGAATGATACAGGCCACAGCTGTTCTGTAGTCGCGACTGTACGACACAGATCGTGAATCTTTATGCTGAATGGTAAGACAAAAACCAATATGGAAATTCTGCCGTTACAAAAACTGACGTTTTAAACATCACAAACACCAAGAAAAAAACATGCCTGTCAAGCAGAGGTTAATCTGAGAGTCATCGAGAGTGGTATCATAATTGATCCCAGCACGATTTTCCAATAATATTTCAGGCCTCCATTTATGACTCTTCCCTCCCGAGTTAGAAGCTGGGCAGACAAAAGCTGTAATCACTACCGGCCCCTTTATTATTTCTCCATTCAGCTCACCTCACCGATCTGCCTCTCTTTCCTCTGACAGCCATTCAGAGCAGACTTAACACGCCGGCGACACGTACTACAACCGCAGATAAAATAAAAAAAGAGCCTGGCCCGGTGTAATAGAGCGTATTGATCTGAGCCGAAGATGCTGTTTGACTTGAAATCACCGGGATAAAGCTGCTGCATTAGCGTGCGGCCCTGAACTTTGAGCTGGAATATGCCATTCTCAGTGGCCTAATTATGCAGGGCCAACAGTGGGGCTTTCTGCACACTAATATAACTCTGTCCTGCACCTCATATCGAAGTGACATTTGAAAAAAGATTAATATGAACTTAACTTTCAGGAAGCTTGTTTGCTCAACATTACCAGGAGCAACACTTTGCCAGATATGATCTTTATTACTATGCTGGAAAGAGAAAACTCCCATTTAAGACATATTGTGGCAGAAAACTGCAACCGTATATTGACTGTTTACTAAGACCCTGTCTGTGTTTCTTTAAAAGGGGCTCTTTCTTCATTGCTGTGAATGCTCTTATTGAGGGCAACTGGCAGCCTGAAAGTACCAATAACATAGTTGGTATTAGCATAGAGAATAGATTCACTCTATACACACCGATGGAAGCGTGTGTTTGGGGGGAATGTGGAGTTAGGTGCTAACAAGCAAATCAGTTTTCAAATTACTACTTTATGCCTTTTAAAGGTAATAAAAAGACTATAATCTACATAAAATCATTAATAGGTAGGATTTTATATAAGTCACTTGTGCGTATGAGCTCTTTTTCAAGCAATTTTAGTTCTCGGAAAGTGACGCAGAACAAAACAACACACTCATCATTGTAATCATTTGTGTAAGGCCACAATTTCCTGTGTTGATGAAGCATGTACAGTGGTTTCATGAGTTAAAAATCATAGCAAACAGACATAAAGGGTTAAGACAGCAGCAATCATGGGGGGGAAAAAACGGTGTTAATGGAGCAGTGATACACAAGTGATATTGGACAAGATGCATAAACCAAAATATACGGTTTGTACTTACATAAACAGAAAGACTTTATCCCCAGCTCCCAAAGATCACTGGTGAGTTGATTTTGAATTCATGAAAATGACCTACAACAGAACAAAAATAAATGTGTTTAAGTTTACATGGCTTCTTTAAATGTGTACATTTCAAGAGTTTGGCAAAACTCAGAATTAGCTTCCTTTTAATGTAAAATTATTTACTGTCACTTTTAAATCAATTTAATGCATCCTTGCTGAATAAAAGCATTCATTAAAAAAAAAAAAAAAAAAAAAAAGAGTAAAAATGAGGCAGAAGAACAGAAAATCATAAAAGAACAGAAAATCATAAAAGAATGTAAGTGAAGCAAAGTGAAGTGAGGTTGCTGGCAGGCGGTCAGAGTCCCAGCAGATGAAGTTAAACAGTCGTAGCGCCGCACAACCTCCAGTTACTCTGCTCTCTCCCTGAGGGACTCAATCCTAGACAATGTTTAGAGTCCACTTCTCTAATACCTCATTAATCTGTCCATGCACTGTTTGATTCAACTAATAAATGGCTTTCATACAAAGCACTTGTTTTCTTTAATTCCTCTCTCTGCAGAGCACTAATGATTTATTTAGTTACACGCACTGCTAATTCTAGCAGGTCTTCTGAGGTCCTCCAGCAACGGCGGCACCACTAAGGAAACACAAACAAACATACAGTGCACCAAAACCACCAACAACACCCAATTTCACCATTATCCGACCATATGTGTAGCATTACACCTCCCCTGCATGTGACGGAAGACGTAGATGAGGAAAGAGAGAGAGAAAGAGTCCGGCATAAACCTCACGGATTGCGTTTTTCACAACAAGCCGGAATCTCATTACCAGCTGATTTATACAATTAGCCTGCCTTAGCATCACCAATTAAACAAGGACACAGGGGTTTGAGGTCACAGCTAATTGATCCGGCTGCAATTTGCACCATCTCTGCTAGCACCGAAATCTGCCCTCCCGTGCAAGCATCGAAAATCTAAGTCAAACGCATAGACCAAGTAAATGGCTGTGTGGGAGGGTGGGTTAATAGAATAAACGGAGAGATCTTTGGTCTCCAATGGATCTGAATGTGGCAACCTTGAGGCTGAAGGTGACAATGGGAGAAAAGAGGCAGGAGGTCTGACCTCGTGTGAATGGAAAGCTGTTGTCATCTTAATAGCACCTCTGAGCTGACAGTCTATTCCACGTTCTCAAAGGACCATGCCACAAGCCTGACTGCCTCCTAGTTCACACCGCACACACACACGCAGTGTGTATTTGTGTACACGCTCACATACATCTCTCACAGAGCTAGTGCCAGCTCTCTTTCGTGCCTCACAAACACACAAACCCTTGACATCGGTGGTAATTCTATAAACGCTTTTCTCTTTGTGAGCCATACAACATCAGACTAATACCTGTTACACTTTAATAAATACAGGGATGTTTTAATTGCAGAGGGCAAAAAAGAAATTTGAAATTATAATTTGATGCTAAACAATGAAAGCAACAAGCTTGCGAAAAAAGAAAATGGTGCAATTTTATATTCAAGCTTTATTTAAGCTAATCATTTGTTTGGATGAAAAAAGCCCTTGTGATTGAGAATAAGATTACAACGATATCGCAATACAATAGTAAAACCTGCAATATATAAAAGACTGTGGCAGGCCGCTGTAGTGTTAAACAGAGCTGGATTAAACAGGACTTCACTGCCGTTTCTAAATGGGTGATCATTAATTAATTAAAAAGAGTTCCAATCAGCACCAGCCTGATTTTATTAGTCACCCAACAGTTTTATTACTGATTCATTGTGTCCGCAATTACCACTGCGGCTTTCTCACATGTTGAGCTCTGGGGGTTTTTTCGCTCTTCTTGACAATGTCTGCAGTGATGAAGTAGCTGTGGTTGTACAAATGGGAGCTGAAATCAAGAGAGATAAAGAAAGGAAGAACTGTTTGAGTAGCCGAGCATCTTGGCAAATTACTGGACGAAAGGCTAAAGCCCATTAAACCCCATGAGGACAGACTAGGGGGCACCCAAAAATTAATGATAGGCGAAACAACCTTTAGTCACTGAATCGGATAAAGAATTGAGCTGTTTAAATGAAAACAGATTTTATTTTCAAATGTGCTGAATATTTCAGAGAGGTTAAGTGGGGTGCTTAAAGCTCATGTTGGTGAGGCCAATCCATCGACCATGACAGTGACTCCAGTTAGACCCTCCAACAAACACACTAGCACAAACTGACTCCAAGAGCACGAGCCAATGGATACACACGCATGACATAACGGATGCTCCAAAAACCCTCCATTCTCCTTCGTTCAATCATTCACAAGTTAATAAACAAGAGTGGGAATGTTACCTTTGCCTCAGCCGGTGATATATGTTCTTTACATTTTACTCAAGAGGAAGAATTCAGAATCACAAGAAAAGTCCTTTCAGAAATCCAACGAGCCTTAAAATTCCAGGTATGTGTTCATCTACAGTAGGTTCAGCTGATTTAATCAATCCTCTGCATAACAGCGCTGTGTCTTTGACTGTCATATGACAAGGGTTGGGAATCAGTGACTAGCCTCAGATTAGCAGCCTTGCTCTCACGGCAGATGCAGGCAGCTTGTTTTAAATATATTTGCAAAAGTGGGAGAAGTACAGTAGCGTGCTTTACATAATACGCTGTAAATGTGTACCGATAAGAGAGCTTTAAGAGGCTGAACTCTAAGGCAAAGTGGTTCACATGGGTCAAATATAGATGAAATCCTTCATCTTTCTGAGCGTGGACATGCTGCACTCTCCTAAGGAGGGAACATTTTCATTTGCATCAACTTTGCCTTAGCTTTCTTCTGATCCAGCAACCTGCAAAAAATAAAATCACTTTAAATGTCCTATTTCCCCCAGTCCAGAACATGTTAAGAGGGGATTTAGAAGAAGTAGTTATTGGGACAAAAGAGGCAATATCCCCCATCAGCAGGACGGTCTCTTACCTGGTGGAGGACAGGTTATCTCTGTACTAACAGCAGGACCACTGATGGGAGAAGAGGTGGGGGTGGGTGAAAATAAGGCAGAACAGAGCCGATAGACGGGCCACTCACACCCAGCAGTGGGTGGAAGAGCAAAAGAGGTAAAGTGGTGTTTTTGTCAGATCCAATATTCCTGACAAAAATCAAGTAGTGCGCGCACACAGCTGACAGATCTGCAGGTGTAAAAGCACGGAACCAGATATTAAGTACAGATGTAAGGGTTAAATTCTGAATAAAATTTGAGCTGAGGTAGCAAACAGGATGCAGAATTGCATTTTAAATTTAAATAAAGTACAGTAGTAAAATTAAAAAGGAACTGAAATTCAAAGAAATTCATGTAACTGTAATTTCTAACTTGGCAGAATGCATTAGTTGTGTCAAGGGTAGTCATGGCCTAATGGATAGAGAGTTGGACTTGTAACCTGAAGGTCGTGGGTTTGAGTCTCAGGTCCGGCAGGGATTGTAGCTGGGGGAGTGAATAACCAACACTCTCTCCACCCTCAATACCACGACTGAAGTGAAACCCTTGAGCAAGGCACCGAACCCCCAACTGCTCTCCGGGCGCCGCAGCAGTGGCTGGCCACTGCTCAGGGGTATGTTCAATACTGTGTGTACACTTGGATGGGTTAAATGCAGAGCACAAATTCCGAGTATGGGTCACCATACTTGGCCACACACCTCTTCCCTTTGAATTCCTTTAAATTGTGATTCAGTATTGCCATTGCTCTTGATTTCAATTCAAGCCCCAATTCAACTTCCTGTGGCATGTGGCCAGTTCAATTCAAATTCAAACTGACACAGACTGCCAATTCTTCAATCTGGATTGTTTCAGGTCCACAGATGAGCAATAATGAACCAATAAGTTCTAATTCACATTAGAAAGCAGTGGATCCTAAGAAACCACCTTTCTTTCACAGGAATAAGAGACTTCCCATTTCATTGATCTCCCTCTTTGAATGTCCACATGCTTAACTTAAGAGGGCCTGCTCACAGCCGAGGGTGTTTATAAAGCGCATTTCACGACTCCCATCGTGGATGGGGGAGGTTGTACTGTTTTTAAATCAAACATCTCCTCTCTTTGGACTTGCAGACAGCACCGCGACCAAGCCAGACTTTCATGTCCGACAGTGGAGATACATTTCATGTGATTTACTCTGCTGTGAAATAACAACAACGAAAGTCCGTATTAGGGGAAGAAAGAGTTGACCAGCGTCCACAGGCCTCAAATCCACCCCGAGAGGAATTCAAGTCCCAGGTGGTAAAATATAGTCTCACTGGTTCTCTGCAAAGCAGACTACGCACACTTCAGAGCATGATTAGAATGCAATTGCAGCAAAAGTGAGAGAGCAGGTCCTTGTCTTTATTATTATCGATTTGGCGTCAGTCGATGGAGTTTATTCCCTAGCCATGACACAAAGCACTTTTTTCTCCTCCTATTTATCCGTCCCTACTATTGAGTTGGGTTATGGAAACAAGTCTGCTTCCCTCTATCTTTTTCCAAGGTAATGTGTTTATTCTCCTGGTCTCATCTTCTAGTTTACGGGCTGCCGGCCGTTCTCTCTCTCTCGCTCTCTTATCGCCCAAGCTCTCACGGGGCATTTTAGCTGCTGAAATCCTGTTCACCACATACCGGTTTTAGAATCTGTGAAATGAGTGCCGAAGAAGCGTGGCCACAATGTCTGCCTGTGTTGCCAACGGCCTCGAAAATGGGTCCGGGAGCTTTTTGTCCAGGGAATGCATAAATGGAAGTTTTTAACACCTCAAAGAAAGGCAGTGCCTTTGTGTGGCCAGACGAGAGAGAGCCCTGGCTCTCCTGAGGAGGCAGACATGCTGAGTGCTACAGGACAAAGAACCCAGAGCCTGAAGCAGCAGGAGCGCACATACACACACACACACACACACACACACACACACACCTGCCTCACACGCACACACACTTTTATGGTATAATACGCACACAATGGACATAAGAAACATATACGCGGATAAAGGCATGAGGCACGCACACACAGGTCAAGTTTGTGGGATAACACAAACGATTGCTGAATGTTTGAACATTCACTGACTGACTCTCATGAAGCGTTTCATAGAGAATACCACTCTTTTTACTGTAAAGCTGCACAATTGATCCAATAAACAAGATTCTGATATGTGAAAAGCATTTATTAAAGAATTGCATCAATATCAACTTTTTCTATTTAAACACATTTTTCAGCTATGTTGTGACTCCTGAATGCATCAAAGATGGTAACGCCTGATAAACATCGAATTGAGCTATGCAACAAACATGTTTTTTTTGTTGTTGCAGATTAATTAAATGTTTATCAGGCATTACTGTCTATGATACACAAAAGAGAATAACAATAACAACTGAAAAAGAAATGTGTTGTAAAGATTTATGTATTGATTTTCAAACTATTTAATGTGCATCACAAATGCTTTATTGATTATATCAGAACCATTAATTAGATTCAGAATTTGACTTTGTGCTGAACTGCTGGGATTTAATGACAACTTACTTGATTGTAATGGGATGAGCATATTCTAATAAATTGACAATTTATTCAAAATTGTATTTAAAGGGGTTTTAAGCTAATTATCTAGATTTATGGCTAAAACATTTAAATAAAGTATTTTAGGAACACAGTTTTATTTAGTTAGTTATTTATTTAACAGGGACAATTCAGGATAACATTGCAGATGCTCTACATACAGGCTTCTAGCCAATGGCTAATTTGCACCCTACAGTTGTCAGGTTTATTTTGGATATCTAACCAAATCGTATGTAATTCACCCAAATAAAACATCATTTTAAATTCTGTTAATTGAAATTACAATATTAAGGATAAATCATTTAAATATCTGCACAGCCACAGCAGATAAAGGCAATAAGAAATATTAAGATGAATTATCCTGATGCTGATCAAATCGTACTCATAAAACAAATGGAGATGAAAGATGTAATGGGACTGATAACTAAAGCCTGAAACGAGTCAACAAATGCTGCACATTGATTGATGTGCTTCCTACCATTGGAAAAAATAATTCCCATACAGATTATCCCTTATTGCAATTCATTTGATTTTGTTTTTCAGACAAATATAAAAAGACAGGTCGTGCAGACAATCAGAGTGGCTATGTTTCGGCTGCCTACAATAAGCATTTAAATGCAAATATGTCTGATGCACAAATAAACTGCAACTTCTGTCAGTGGCAACATAATCAACCTGCGATTGTCTCCTGACTCAGAGTCATTTCCAGTGACAAGGTCTAAGCAGCAAGCATCTGTATTCAAATTACCGCACTATTTAAGGCCGCAGTCTGTGCAGGGATATTTTTCCTACGGTAAGTCGTGCTGAAAGTCAATCATATGGTGAATTAAACCAGAATGGAATCAATCGATCCAGAAAAGATCAGGTTACAACCAGACCCGGCTGTTACGAGCAAATTATTTGTGTTGTTCTTGTTCAGACGCATGAGTGTGTGTAGAGCAAAGTCTAATTTTTCAAATATTACATTTGCAATTGAATTGAAATCTTCACGATTCGCATTCTCTATGAATGAACAGAGACTATTTAAATGAAGAGACGTGGTCAAGAACACAGATGAAGAAAAAGGAATTGTGTGCAGTACTCTCCTTCAGAAGAATAGAAGAAACCTTAGCTAAGTATGCCAAGAGAGGCCTTGGTTCCCCAAGGATGGGTTTTGTGGTATGTTAAATCTGAAAAATATTTCAGGTCTCAATATGAATGATGGAATAACAAAAAAGAGGTTACGACTCATCGGTACTTGCATTCTTCATGCACAAGTTCACTTTTAATTATTTTACCAGCAAGCAGGGAGGAGCACATTGTGCTCTAGGGTTTTGCCTGGTGGCTTCATGAAAATCCAGTAGCATTCAGTTTTCTCAGGAAGAGCAAAGGTAAGAGAAAAAATAAAAAAAATTAAAAAATCTGCTTTTCTTTACTTTTAATTCACACATTAAAGTTCAAGAGCATAATCAAATTCCTGCTCTAACTATGTTTGATATAGTTCAATGGGCGATCTGTTCTATGAAAAAGATAAAATAATTCAAAACGCTTTTCATTTTTGCATACATTTTCTTTTTTACAAAGTCTTACAGCAAGAATGTCAGCATAGATGTAAATCTTCAACAGGAAGAAAATAATTTTAAATCACTGTTAACCACCTTTCAAAAATCACCTCAATCCACAATCACTCAGCATATGCAAACGAATTCGATTAATAACTAAAAAAAAATGTTGGCTTGAGAATTTGTCTTCGTTCTTAATTTTTTAGAAAGGAAAATGATTTAAAAGATGGACACAAATCTCAGCTGACAGGACTGGGAGTCTCTCGGTTTCTCTCTCCGCTCTCTCTCTCCCCTATAAGCTACAGCTTCTCAGACTGTACGAGAGAGAGAGAGCTCTTCTCTCTTCTCTGCGGTTCCCTTCTTCCCCCCCTCGGAGAAAACAAATGTAGTGTTTGAGTCACTGATCGGTTGTGTAATTGAGTTTAACACTCTTTTTCTGCAGGAAGAAAAAGAGTCTTTGAAACGAGGAGGTCAAATTACCTCTCCAGTCAGGCAATAAATAAGTCAAACAAGGTAAGGGCTCCTGCCAGCATATTTTAGTGCAGAATTCAATTAGTGAAAAACAAGAGATACGTGGTTCTTCAGTTAGCTATTAGATGCACGTCCTTTCCCATGATGCTCTCATTCTGCACGAGGCAATCAGGCTGGAGTACACTGCTGATGGAGAACAGCTTTAAAGAAATCCACTCCGTTCCAGCGATTGTGGGGGGGCCTGGTGAAATCATATGACCAGTGCAGGCACGTCGAAGGGTGAGATTATTGTTGCTCTTTCTATGCCTTCTCGCAACAAGCCAGACAGCTATGATCTACCAAGCCTAATATTGTAAGAAAGCAACGATCCAAATAAAAAGAGCTGAAACTGGTGTTAAAGGGATAGTCTGGCCAAAATTTAAATTCTGCCATCAATTACGTGTCATTCCAAACGTGTATGTCTTTTTTTCATCTGAGAAACACAAAATAAGATTTTGTGTTGTTTTGGACTGCATTAACTTTCTTTGTAAGGGAAAAAATTATTAAATTAAAATAACTTTTAATGTGCAGAAGAAAGTTTTTAATTATCACTTCAAAGGACACTCTACATTAGTGACTATGAAGTCTAAAAATGGACAGGCATAGTGTGTGGCATATTATACATTTTTTCCATTATGAAGCCGATATATGGAGCAGTTTCCATTGAGTTTAGCACGGGAGTGCCGTGACGCACATCAAGCGTGTACTTGACGGCGGTTGGACAATGTATAGAATTAGAAAGCAAGCTGGGCCGCACACAAAAATGCACATACACGAACCCACACTGCAACACACCCAACTGGCTACAATGTCGCCTTTGTGACATAATGGTCCTTGCACAGTGGATTTTTGGAAAATAATCCAACTTTCCTATCCTACGTATCCAGCAGTAACAACTGACATCACGGGTCCAACCATATGCCCTGTGGTGCTCGTACACGTTTTGCATTTTCTCAGCATGTGGGAGGGGGGGGGGGGGGGGGGGGGGGGTAAAAGAAACACTGTAAAATGGTTATTATGTTCCAATCATGCCCAAGGAACCTATTACAGCATGGCACAGACCACATGAAACCCGAGGAACCTTGAGGAACATTGAGGAACCCCAACGCTCAAAACAACAGACAGTTGAAAAGCTAACAAAAAAGGAGAAAAAAAGGAAACTGAGAAGAAAGAAAATACTACCACCACGACCAAGAGTTGATGAGATCTGTTTCTCTTATGAGAAACAGTTCTTTAATGCAAGGTCCGTGAATGTGTCAAACGCAGGTGCCGGGATTCTAGCGAGATGAGAAGCTCCCCTGGTGTTGATACATACACGCTCTTCAGCTCTGTTGGCCGATGATGGTGACATGAGGTTAACATTATCAGCGCTGAAAGCGCAACAGGTGGGTCACATGAAAGGTCTCTAATTTTCTCTTGCTGGTGGGACACATGGTTCATATTATTCTCTAGAAAAGCTGACAACGCTCCAATGAAAATATCAGGAGGCTTCCACCACCACTACTGTTCGCCACACACTATTTTCAAATGTATCCTAGATTATGTAGCAATGTAAATTTTCCCTCCCTACTGGGCTTCGAAGGGTAAATTTGGAGGGAAGCCGAAACGTAAATAAATAAATGTGGGGAATTGAGGAGGCATGTGGGAAGGTGTTTAAGTGTAGGGGGGGCGACGTGAATACAACACGACACAAGCTAAACACAAGGATTGACTCGTGCACCTTCTGTTCCAGCTTTCTCGAGAGTCGAGTGCGAGGTCGACTTGATTAGTGATCACAAGACGAGGAAATGTAGATAATTGTAAGAAATGTAGATAATTAGAACATAGAAATTAGCCTTCACCTGAAACATCTGCACTTCGCTGCTGTTTACATGGCATATGTGTGCGTGCATGCTGAAAGAATCCCATCTGTATGTAATACGGTAAAAGTCGATGCGGCGCTGCTTCTATTTTGTGCAGCTCACAACAGAGCCAAGGCTCAAGTGCACAACAACACAGGCGTGAATTTTTTGAAGTGAGGTGAAAATACGACTCTTTTCTAAAGTCTGTGAAAAGGCTGCAAGATAAGCAGCATTTAGCCATAAATTCAGAGTCGGCCCAAAGCTTTTTTATGTATAGCTTGCCGAGCGCAAAACCATGCCCTGCTGAAATCAAAAGCGGTAATAGTCAGGTTAGCGACTGTCATTCTAAGAGGGAAGTCGGTTGTGAAATTGTAAAATTGTAAAATTGTGAGGCTCTGGCTGTCTATTTCACAGCCTACATTTTATGAACGCTCGCTGAAATGATTTATAAAATAGAGGCTATCACATGGCAGCCAGTATTTGAGGCTCACAGAGGTGAGGGGAGAAAAGGCTCAAGCAATCCTAATCTGCCTGCTGAAGACGGCTGCTAATAATACGCTCCTTTATCTCCTTTGCTTAAACAGTGCATACCTTGAAGTTCACAAAAACGTGTGATACTAATCGAGCTCTCCAAGCGCAACAGAGTGGAGAGAGGGCGAGAAAGAGAGACAGAGGACAAGGCCTTGCCATTTTCCCCTTCACATTCCTCACAGATTCAAGTCTAATTTTCTCTGAAAGTCCTCTGCATTAAGCCTGCATGCCAGACTGATAGAATACGAAAACAAGAGTCAAACTCCGTCCATCGCTCCCTTGTTTTCTTCCATTCATAATCAGCAGCCGTTGTACAGTGGCAGAACTAAATCAGAGAGGGGAAGAAATTTACCCTTGAGATGTTCAGTTTAAACCTTGAGTTAACAAAAAAGGGTTGAATTGTGGCTTCAGTATACATAATATATATACAAATATAATTTGCACTCTCAAAAAAAACGTGGGAAATATTTAACTTTGGAGGTACAATCCCAATAACTAGCTGCTTTTTAAAAATTTTAAATAAACATCCTAATGTACTTTTAACTTCAAAACAACTATATAAAAATATATTTTAAATATCTACTGTTGTGAATAGCACTGCATCACAGGGTTAAGAGAGAGGCTGAACATTAATGGGCCGATATCTGTATGCATATTTTCTGCCCAGTAGCTAAAGCTGAAAGGGCCCAAATGAAATCTATGCGGTAAAGATGATATCATAGCATTGTGGTTGCACAGCAGTCTGGCAGACACATACCTCACTCTAGAGAGAGAGAAGAAAAAAACAAAACTCTAAATAATATTTCTCCTTGCCTTTCCCATTTGAATATTCATCCCGTTTCCACGTCCCCAGAAACTCTTCTAATCAGAGTCACTTCCCCTTTAATCACTGGGGCTGTAATTATGATTTGACAAAGCATTTTAGCGCACTCTTCAGTGTCACTCACATATCTATGCTTGGAATACCGTATTAAGAGCTGTCAGTCCTTAAGGGGAGCACTTCCCAAACAGTGCTGATCCAAATATGGCTAACACGCCCATCGGCTCTAATTGAAATTATTACAGGTTTGAATATGCTAACGCTTCAGCTAATGTTTCCCCTGAAAGCAAGCGAGTCGAGGAGAAAGCAATGAGTCTAGCAGACTCAGCTAAGATTCCTCTACTTCCCTCTGATGTGCAGTAATTGTTTAAACCTGAGTGGAAATGGCTGAGTGCCTTTTTTCGCCATACGCCAACAAAAAAAAAAGAAAGAAAAGAGAAACAGCCCTGTGTAGCACTTTCCTATTCTGCTTTTCGCTTTCTAATTCCATCCAACACAAGGATTGAAGGAAAAGCCTCTCTGGTTCCATGTTCATCTTGGAAGAGCGAACGTTCGAGGATGATCATTGACCACAAGTTGATAATGATGACGATTTAATTAGAAGCCTCTCTCTGGTCTGGAGCTGGCCCAAACTCCTCCACCCTGCAGATGGAATAAATTTAGCAACAGTGAAGAAGAGTAGGGCCATCTTTTGCTCCTTTCTTGCACCACTGCCTCCCCCCCTCACAACTTCTCTTTCTTGTCAGCTAAGTACCACCTCCAATCAGAGACAGAAAACATTCTTCCCCTCTGACACCGCACCGCAAGTCGTTGTGCGCCATCATCGCTCAAGCTTGCATTCCCTTTGTGCGCATGTTCAATGCTCTACAATTACCAACATGTGGCGCACTGAAATATTAATATAATGCTTAAATAACATTCTAATAGAAGAAGTTGCAAAAAAAGGTCCAGGAGGAGAGGAGTGCTTTCAAGGTAACAGCGGGAGCAGCTCTCGGCTCCAGTACCAAATGGAACAAGGTGAAAAGATCTGACTCTGGGACGACCAGTGTTGTGGAGAAAATGTCTCATTTGCATCTTGGCAGGCCCTGGGGGTTTAGTTTAGCCCTGTGTCATAGTTTCAGTTTCTTTATTGCTAGAGAAACAACATGTGCTGTGAGTGAGCTCTTTTCAGCTGCAGGCCCGTGACGGCGCGCTGCAGGACAACATGCCTGCCGGTGGAAAAAGGGTGGTGGGGCTGTAAACCTGCCAGGACCTTTCCTTATTCCAGCTTTTTGTAGAGATTGTATGTTCCTGAATGCTGGCCTGCGATGAGTGATTTTGTGTGTGCCAGTGTGGGTATGCTGATAGATGTCAAAGAGGCTTCAAGGAAATGCATGGGAGGCAAAACCGCAAGATTTTCTCCATTATTTTAACAGATTTCTGCCATCCTGTATATAAAATAAGATCACCACATTAGAGTTCACTTATTCAGCTTGACTTGGTTTTAGCTACAGACAGCTCTCTGACACAGCCCTTTGACATCGGCGACTACTCTTATAAGAAAAATTAGGACTTAAATAATGTTCGTAGCCCTTCCTGCCCTAAGATTTAACATGACAAACTAATGAAAAAGAGGGCCATTTTTTTAATTCAATTTCAATTTGTTTTCCACTCCTCCACAAGAAAATATTCACTTTTTCCAGCCTGATGTTTTCACTTTGGTGTGGTTAATATATCCTGGCAAAGCCAAAAAGAGAGAGAGTGGAAGAGAAAAGACTTCACTTTGAATATACTGCGGGATTAAACTGAAGCCACACAAAATTACTTCAGTTCAATTTATTAAATTCAAATAAATTTTTTGCACTACACAAATTTTCAAGTCAGAGTTCACTAAGCTTTAAGCAGAAGATAAAGCGTGTAAGAATGGAACTGAATAGAGTGCAAAATCTTCAGTTCATACTACTTTGTTAAACTTTTGTCAATGAGGTGTGGTCACAGTAGCAAAATTTCCACAAAATTTTGTAGGCAAAAATGGTCCATTGTCTATTGTCACACAAAATTCTTGATCATATTAAAAGGACAAGGAAAAAAATCCCTTTCAAACCAAGCAGTTTTCTGTCGATGAACCCATCAAATTAGTGTTATCAATTTGAACATGAGTGACATCTGCGTCAGTCTACTGAAATGACTGTAAATGTGACTGCACATTAAGCCAGCGGTTCCATGACCCCTACAGCATCTTCTGAAACCCTCCTCACTCCATACAGTTCTGAGCACAGACACCCAGCTCCACAGCCACATCTCTGAATTAAGACATCATGACATCATTAGCTGCTGCGTCCCTTCACGTGGAGACCACTCAGACAAGCAGCTCTCTAAACTGTGAAGGCAAGAATGGCAGATCACGCTAACACACAGACACACACACTCCTCATCACATTAGCTGCTGTCGCCACTTGACCCATCATCAAAGGCTGTTCATGGACACATCCATAACGGTAGTCAAGTGCTTTCTCTCAGTCTGTCTGTTTGCTGCTGCACTAAATTTTATTCCACTGACAGTCAGGCAGTAGCGCCTTTCACTTCTTCAGAAAAAAAGAGAGAAGGAGATAAGTGAGCGTGTGTGAGACAGAGAGAGAAAAAACACTTGCGGTTTGGTCTGCTGAAGCCATTTTCTCGTGACGCACATGTACATCGACGGCAGAGAGCCTTTAAAACTGCGAGCGGGTGCACATAATCGCGGAATAAGGAAACAAAAGGGACTGGTTTCAGAAATACTTCAGCTGAACTACTGTCAGACACACAGCCGCAGAATTCCTCTCCTCTCCTTACCAACCTCCTTTGTCACTTTAATTTGCTTCTGGCTTTATGCATCTTGAGTTTCCATACATACACATACAAAATAACTATGGGAGATGTGATTTTGGCGTCTAATTTTTCCACAAAATTTTCCAGACTTTGAGATGTCCTATCAACCAGCATAATGAGTCTGAAATTAGCTACCAGCTTCAGTATTTCTTCATTCTAGAAAATTCTTATCACAAAATCAGTGCTTAAGTGATTACAATACCATTTAAGAAGACAGCAATAGGCTCTCTTTCACAAAACAGAAAAGTCCACGAGAATTCAAAGGCCCTTTTGTCTTGACAGGAACTCTGCTCTGAACTTCAGGGGGGATATTTCTTTAACACAAATATATTTATATTATATGATTGAAATAAACACTAATTTCAAACAACCTTTTATCTCTTTAATCACGTGTACTATAAGAGTAGGGTAGAGGGCAATTTGGCAGCTTGATCTTACTTGCTCACATCTGATCTAATGGCACAGCATTCAAAGTTGGCGCAGCCTTCTGCTGGGGGCCATACAGATGCCTTTGTAATGGAAAACATAGCATCTTAGGTTAATGATCAATTATTCGCTACTACGAAAGGCCGGGATTATCACAAATCCTGTGCTAAATTAAAAAAAAACGCCTAGCTCCCAACAAGAGCCTGATTCCCTTAATCTGTCTGACAATGATTTAGCTAACACAGTACACTCTCAACATAAGATGATGTAATATGAAATTTGTGATCTGAACAAAAATATTTATTTATTTATTTTCAAAGCAGCATTTTTGTAAACAAACACTAGAATAAAAAAAATCACTGAATTGGGTGTTTAGTGAGTTTCAGACATAAACGTTACAGGAAATTACTAAATCTCAATTATAACAATTTAATGTTTATTAAATTTGCTCATCAATTCATACCCCAATTAAACCTGATGAAATCATCACCTGTGCTCAGAGTTCTTCTTATTAATAATAAAAAATGAACAAGAAGCCAATGCAAAATCATAGAACTTTCCAGTTATTTTTACAATGCCTATAAAACACATGATGCAGACCTTTCAGCAAATGCAATAGTGAATTCCTTCTCCAAAGAAAAATATAAATTAAACAAAAATCAAACACAAAACAACTGATCTGCTATTCAGCAATATTTGCTTCTAACTAGTTTGAAGATTAAAAGGGTGAAGGAAATAAGCAAGAACAATCGCGAGCAGAGAAGGACTAGTCCTAAACACAGATTCCATATCAAAAGATTTATTCTCATTATTTATTCATGCACCAATTAAAGGTTAAACATGTGCCAAAGCCTGTGTGTCAGAGAGCAGCTGTAGCGAGCGAGAGGGAGAGAGAGGAGGCCACAACAAGAAGATTAAGGAAAAAGCAAACTAACTTTGTCTTGAAATGGTTTTGGCCAGGAGACAAGCTCTCCACAAAAGAGCACGGACTGGCATAAACATTTGTACAAAATTATAAGTGCATTTGGAGACGCATGCAGGAGTCAACCGCCTGCACACGGTTCCCCGTGCTCGCTCTCTCCCAGCAAACCCTCCACCCCAGAGCGCGTGTGTGTAAACAGGCTCCAAACCACTGCATTTTAATTACTGCCAGCAAGCACAGCAAACCCCTTTGAAATGGAAATGGTCCCAGAATCTTCCTCTGCACTGCAGAAATCTTCTTCTGATTTGAAAAAAAAAACAATATGCTACACCAGAGCTTAGACCTGATAATGCTGATTATAACCACCAATAAAGCCAGTGTCAACAACCTCACGCTCCCAGAGATCCCTAGCATTAAATCTACATATTCATGCGTGCTTATAAAAGAGCTATAGGAGAAAGAACGGATAGGTATATTTGTCATGCACCTAATTTCACATAAAGTGTCACGCTACATCAAGTTCAAGACATTTTGATTCGAGCAAAGGTGTGAATTGATGGGATACATTCAAAGAGTAGATCTATATTGTGCTAGCACATCCTGCTATCAGAAAAGAAAGCATTTAGTAATATTTCGGAGTGAAAAGCTTCTGTGTCTCCGCTTTATTGTGCAGAATCAGGCTGTAGGTGAAAATGTGTTTTCAGTAGTGGGCAAAAAGCATGCCCTTCGTTTACAAAGAGTGTCCAAGACATCTTACATTTTTTATTGTAATGTATAGATCTGAGGTTGCAAAAGGGCAATATGCAGTAATTAAAAAGCATAAAACATTGTAAGAAAAAAAGGCCTTTTCAGTGTGGACTGTCGCTGAAAGACACGGCCATCTGTATTGGCATTTCACAAGGCCTCTTGAGCTATAGCTTCACTATCTTTTTTTCAGACGCAAGACTGCAATTTGGGCATGTTGTTAAGCCACAGATAAGTATAGGTTGGATAATTTGTACTTGCGCTGGAGGAAAGAAATACTTAAGTCCTAATGTTAAAGGTCTTCACAAGACTACAAATCTATTTATTTACTATCTGTCATTTGATTGTTACAGCTTTGATTTGATTTTGGTGTGTCCAGGGTCAGCATTCCTGCCCATATAAATCATTAAATCATCGAAGATACTGGATGCCCTGGGGATCTGGAGCAGCTGTCAGCATGCCATCTTCATTGATGACAATGGATCTGTCATTCAGTAGGAATGCAGCGGACGGCTGTGAGAAAAAGCTGCATGTACTGCATGCATTCAAACATCAGAATGTGTATAAACACAACCAGTTATGAAAGTGATGCTTGCAAAAAAAAAAAAAAAAAAAAAAATCATGCCTTATGTACCGTCATTCAGGATCTGAAAATCACCAACAAGAAAACCGTCACCTTTCTTGTGTCTTCCTCGCTTTGCTAATTAGTAGCCTAAACTTACTATAATTAAAAGTGCAGCAAAGCTTCAATAACACATTCCAGAAACTTGAGAGATTCTGCCACAAAAGGAAAAAAAGCCTTCTAATAAACATGTTGCCATCGGTTTTGATCATTGTTGAAATATTCCACAGCAAATTAGCTAACACTTATAAAGACAGATGTCACAACATGTGCTGCCACATTTCCTCCTCATGCATTCCTCCCCTACGGCTGGCGTGCTGCTTACCTTTACCAGGCCTGCTGTTGTTTACCTCCAGTGTTGTTTATCATTAGGATTCTGCTGGCACTGTTCTAACCCCTCCAATACAAGACATAGACAGACAGGCTTTACACCTGAGCATCTTCCACTACCCTCAACATGCTCCTTTCCACTAAATACTAAATATAATACTGGCTTACGCACTGCTACATTACAAAAACTAAAATCTAGAGTATTATAAATTAATAAGATGAAACATTATTTTGAAATGTAAAATTGTGTCTGATAACAACGTGATTGTTTGTGAATAAACTGCTTGAGCTCCAAAAAATAAAAATTCGCTACACTTACTTCTCTCACTGTATTTTCAAGATATACATCCACTTAAGATGTATAAACATCATTTAAACATTAAAGATTGCTGTACTAAAGTAAGAGACGATAAGTAAAGTCAAATTAGGTCATCAAAACTGTAAATAATAAACCTTTGCAATAAAAAATAAATAAATGCCAGATCTGTTTAAAACCATTGAAAACAGATAAAAACACAAAATTGCTGGTAGAGAAATCTGAGTACTAAAACATATGGCAGACAACCTCTGGAAACAACAGACTGTGGCACATGAAAGAGAATTATTCAAAGTTAATTTACTGTCCAGATTTTAGGACTGATAATGCATTCGACTGATGCCAGTTTGCAATTAATGTTTCCAAAGAAGCAATCACAAGTCCCTTCATAACAGAGATACACATATGCAGCTGAACTTACGATAAACTGCAAGCAGAGAAAAGCTATTCTCTAATTCAAAAAAATATGATTTATCTAATTAATTAATACTAATAATACTATGAGTACCAAATAAAAAAATGTTTTTGAATAACCCACAAAACATATTTCTTGAGGGAAAAATGTTTCAGCAAAAAAAAAAAACCAGCATGCATTTAAAGATTAAATTAAATGCAAATTACAACCACTCAGTCACTGCTTAAAGTCTCATACTGACTCTGCAACAGTTTTGAACTATTTAGATTTAGAGATAAATAGATTCAATGCTTCAATTAATAAGAAGAACTATCAGCACTGTAGATAATCTAAAATTTAAATTAATCTGGATGAGGTATAAGAATAAGTTGTTAAAACATCAAAATACAACCCAACTTCACACAGTTCGTGTGTTAAAATACATATTCCAGCTGTCAAGATCTATTCAAATTCAAGCGAGGCAACGCAGAACAGAATACGGTCCAAATCTCTGAACTTACTGGCACCATAAGCGTTCGTCTGCGATCTGTCGGTATCTGCTCGCCGGATCCTGTTAGGAAATGCTCTTTGCTTGCACAAAACCACAAGTTCCTCCCCAAATCCACGGACAGAAAGTCCTGAAAAAAAAAACAACAACAACAGAGATCGTCATTATCTCAAACGGCTTCATTCCCAGGGAAAATGAAACTGCGTTTGTCTGTGATATCGTTATGAAACTGTACATAAACCTTCATTCATACTTAATTTCTGGCTACATAAAAAAAAAAGCATTCGAGAAAATCCAGCATGTGCATGCAAAAAAGGGTTGAATGAAAACAGCGTTTAAACTTTAAACAGCGAGCCGTGAAGTTTGAACCAAAAATACAAATTTACACGGATGCATACATTTGTGGAGCGTTAATAATAAAAGAGAATGGATTTTGATAAGTTCATACCTTTAATATTGTATTTGCAAATAACACGTTTAATTGAGTTTTAAATGTTGATGAATTAAACGTGATCATGGTTTGTCTTTTCAATGCATGACTTTAGAATAAGTAAATAAACGCAAGGTAAGGTTAGGCAAGACACCCTTTCTCAAAGGCAGTGAATAAGTATATCTCTATTGAGTGCAGCATATCCCTGAATGGCAATCAGGACAATGTGCTGAACTGGCAGTCTAATTATAAATGTTCCATTGGACTCTAGTGCCATCTTACCTTATGAGGGAACAGCTAACAGCAACTGCTCAAAACAAAATGCCATTACGGGCTCAACTTCACCCCAACAGAGGGACAAGCCAAGGGGATTGTTTTTCAGACAGCCCCCTCTCACTTAAGACAAGAATGTATTATTAGACACCCGGTTATTCTTACAGACTGGACACAATTTCAGGAGAGAAAAACTAGCAAAGTTAAGCTGTGTTTAATTAAGGTGTCAGGTTGCGTCCCTGCGCGAGAACAACAAAGCTTTTGTGTTTCTGCTCTGAAGTTTAAAAAGCAAAAAAGGAGGAGAGTGTTTGGCTTTATAGCGCCGGAAAATTGTTTAACAATAAGTAATGCACGTGTTTTAATTTTTGCAATATTTTAAATGTCCAGTTTGACGTGTCTGAGGTGCTTCAGGATTTTTTTTTAAAGCCTTTCAGTTCCGTCATACGTCGGCGTGCTGTTATGTTCCGCATTAAAATATTATCGCGTCTCGTGCAGCAGTCGAAAAGAACTTATCTGTGTCTATGAGGGTCTACTTTTGGGAAACACCCATGAGATGATGGGATATCTGTGTCCCACAGACTGAGTTCACACACATTGCGCTCCATTTGTCCTCTCAATAGCCTACCTCATCGCACTGTTTCTGGAAACCTCAAAAGCATCATGGAGCACAAAACAATGGCAGAAAAAGGATAAACACTAATTCAAAGATTAATTAGCATATAATGGAAAATAAACGTTACGTGATTTTGCTGAAATTATTTTGAATAGAAATTCACTGTGGATGTCATTTTAAACAACTCTCTAATTTAGCTGTTTAAAGTTTTTTCGCCTATCCTCTTGGTTTTAAAAATAAAAACGACAAATAAGTAAACAAACGGCAGATATTTTTAATAAGTGCCTAAATCGCTCAAAAATAACATTTTACACATTCTGTTAAAATAAGTAATCACCTAGGCTAACACTTTCCAGAGTTCACTTACTTTCAGTCTGAATGCAGTGTGTTTCAAAGCACCGTCTTTTTCAAACTGGGAGACTGAAAGGAGTCTGCTTTTCCAAGTTGCTTATTGTCTCTAAATGGATCCGCTTTGGATGCGTACTTCATTTGAATTTATGGCTTATGCATTCTTCAAAGGTCAATATGCCTGACCTCGAGCGAAAGTTGAGAAACAATTCCCATGCTTGCGAAAGAACAGTTTTACCTTCAAACTAGTTTTCTTTAAATTTCCTATCTTACGGACAGGAGATGTATCCGATCTTAAATACACAAAGCGTATCCATTTTTATAAAACAAAAACTTAAAACGACTTCGACCCGGATTCTTGCCAGAACTGTACCTATAGCAGCGCTTCTCGCGTTATTGTCAACGAATAGTACCGCTTTGTGGACAAAAGTGAAATGACCTCCTGTGCAGGGAACTTATCCGCCGTCCGGGTGACAACTACGGGCTATCTATTACTCAGAAATAAAACTAATTAAATAGTACCGCATCCGGAGTAATAATCATACAGACACTGTTAGTAGCCTAATCAGACATGCGCGCGTGATTGTTTCCGTTCGGCGCGTGCGTTTGTGAGCAAGCTACACTACAATAGTTCAAGAGCGGACAATGAAGTGCAGACAAAACATTATAACGGATGGGATAACATACAAGAACCACTTAGATCATGTCTGTTTAACTTTTCTTCTTTTAGTCGTCGAGATTTTTGCAGTTTTTTGCGAAGATAAAAGCTCCTAATCGCTCCTCGTCGCATCGGTGTACGCAGTATCACGCGTCACTCTTCGCTGAAAATTACCGTCAAAACAAATATCAATCCTGGACAAGCCAAACGTTTCAAATAGTTTGGACATATCCTGTAAAGCTTCTTTAATGAAAACCTGAATGTATCAATGCAGCAGCTGCAGTGTTACGACGCAAAATTACTATAAACGTAACAAAAAAGACGACGCATGAAATCACGGACAGGTTACCAATGATAAAAGTTTACCTTGATGTGAGCAGGGGACCAAAACAAGCGCTCGTCCTCGCCGTATCCCGTTATTGGTATTAAAGCAGGTTCAAATAAATGTACACTGGTGTGTAGTAGCAGAGAAATAAAAAAACTGAAGTGTATCGCTTCCACTGACCGTGGAGGGAATCCCGCTTTGGCTGTATGAAGTTGAACTGTCAAAACTGCTGAGAGCAGTTATAAGTATATTTATCGCGTTTTTCCTCTCTACTCTAAAACAGAAGCGACACAAGACGAAGGTTACCGCTGTCAATCTTGGCAATCAATGCAAGCGGCCATGTCGCAAGTATTCAAAGCATTTCCCGTCGTGCAACATCAGAAAGTGAGTGGCCAGGGCATTGATCTGAGGAAAGAGGCAGGGCTCCCCTCCCAGACAACACATGAGAGAGAGAGAGAGAGAGAGAGAGAGAGAGAGAGAATGAGTCTTTAACGGGGTGGGGTAGAATAGTGAAGATTGTGAGAAGGAAAAAAGTCGGAGCTCAGGTGATACATTTTCAAATATCAGGAACCACATTTGAGTTATATATATAGTAGGCTATATGAATATATAAAATAAAGTATCAATAATTATTTTTTAAATATATATTTTATGTAAAATTATGTAAAATTAAAACACTAATAGGCTACTTGCGAACATTCACGCGCCATTTTTTTTAAAGTTATGTTGTTGATTTTTTTTTTGTTTGTTTAAATGCCTAATTGCATTTAAAACAGTTCATAGTGCTGATCAGGTAAAGATCTTATTTTTTTTTTTTTTTTTTTTTTTTTAAAGAACTCTGCTAATTGTATCATAGCCTACTGAATTAAACTGAAGCTGCTCAGGAAGCCTATCAATAAATTTGGGACATAAACATGGACATAAGAAGGTGAAAATGTATAGATGGGGATTTTTCCTCCGTTGCGTTACTCTACTTTTGTGGATAAACACGTCGAACAAAGTTTAAGCGACGGCAAACCTCTTTCTTTTTTAGTAAGAGTAGGGTAGCCTATAGGATGTAAAAAAAACAGTCAGTAGTATTATTTAAAAAATAAAAATACTGATGTAGCCTATAGAAAAACTGATGTATAAACTTCACTTGGTCTGCTGATGAGAAATTGCCCTATACGAGCACTTTGAGTGAATTTGAAGTTACCTAGCTAAACCAATCCTAACTGCAGATGGAAAATCGTAATGTCCCTCACACAGAAGTTTACATTGTTATTAAAATGAAAAATGGTTAATGTAGTTTCGCTAAAAGAATGATTGCTGCGTCTGTTTATCCAACGCGCCTTCGTCCTAAAAGACTGTAAAACAATGTATGACACCTGCAACAATTATTGAAGTTAGTCTTGTGCCAACAACCAAAGGCCATCTCAGGTCATTCTACAAAACCGAATGTAGAAGATTCCTGTCTGTTGAAACAGCACCATGTTTGGAAGAATGTTTCAGCTAGCCTATTATAGACAATTATTTGATCGATATATTGATGAATTACAGAGACTGGGCATCCTAACACCTTCACATTTGTGTGATTCCCTGGAACTACTAGGAAATAATTACATTGTCTCATAAATTCAAAAATAAAAATAAAGATTTTTTACACAACATTTAAATTGTACTACCAATTCATTTCAGGGAGACAAGCATGGATTCAATCACAGTATTCGAATTCAGGTAGAAGATTTTGAGATGTTCACAGATGTTTCACAGTATCTTAACTTGATTTACTCGTGTAATATATATATATATATATATATATTTTTTTTTTTTTTTACATATATTTAACATAGAGTTTGATCTGTTTTAAACTGTAAAATGGTTTCCTTTACACTAGTATATAAATATTTAAGAAGTTACCAATAAAGTGCATGAACAAAATCCCCACATACGGAGACATTCCTCTCCACGATCCACTATATAATTATATTTGATTAAGTTGTGAAGAAACTGCTCGCTTTTAAAACTGTCACAATTCAGGTCAGATGAGTTGGGTATTTACATGTACAGCGCACTTTAGGAATGCAGGTAACACAGACAATGAATAAAAAAATAAAATAAAATACAACAATGACAGACATATGCAGAGATTGTAAACTATAAATACAGTCCGGTTCGATACATACAATGACAGGCAGTAAATAGTCAGTAGTTAAAAATAAAAGTAAATAATCGCACCTATTTATAGGCTAATCGTGAGCGGTCGCGTTTTTAAAATATAACTGCGTGCATCCTATTTTAAATTCATGTTTATTTATTTTTATTTTTTTGCTTAAAATATCAATACGAAAGAAAACAATAGATTCACAATACGATGTTGTACTTACAATGATAAGGGCAGATGCAGAAGAAAATGCTGTTTGTTAACTGAAGAGTCACACAGGGCTAAAGAGAGGTGGAGAGAGAGAGGGAGGAAGAGTGTGTGTGTGTGTGTGAGAGAGAGAGAGAGAGAGAGAGAGAGGATTAAGGATGTAGAGGGCAGGCCAGAATAGATATCCTTTCACAACATCTAACCACATCTGTTCTGGCTCTTGTCTGTCTTTCATTTTCACATTCCCTTTTTTCCTGAGAAAAATCCTATCCACGCATCACATCTTCATCCCCAGATACACCAAAGAGAAGATTAATTATTCAAACAAAGCATTGCCTTCAAGGCTATAACGCCATGCACTGAAACTTTTCTTTTCTACAGCCTGTTCCAGCTGACACCGAAAGTATTTGCCAAAAACTGTAAAACAATGTCCGAGTCAAAAGTCTTCAAACGCCCCATTTTCAAACAGTGATAATTATTAGCCTACTTTTAAATACTAAACTCGAAATTTCAGATTAATATATAAAGGTGCAGACACATTTTATGACTGGTTCAAAGACGTAAAATGTCGATGTTCTCACAAGAGCTGAGAAATGTAACTAGGCACATTCAAAATGCCATCGCGCAAAACACTTCATAAAATAAAAAATTAAATTAAAAAAACAGCCAACAGTCTTTTAAAACAAGTGTTTCCCTGAAGCTAAACACATTTGTGTCTCAAATGTGTTGTGTATCAAAACCTAGTGGACCGCCTCACTAGACAGCATTTTTAGGAGTTTCACTGTCTAAGTATATAGCTCAAACGGTTTTGAGAGACCCTCACAGACATTTAGCCAATATCAGGTAGCAATTATTAATCATTCAATTTTAAAATGTATTTTGGTGTAATTTTTTGCGAATATTAGGTACTGAAATGAACGCCTTACTTTTTACGCACAGCGCTGTGCTGAATAATGACTCCTGCAGAAGGCAGGTACAGTGTCAGGTAGACGCCGCTCACCGATGTACAGGACTAATGCGCCACCCATCGATTACTCGAGGAATTGCATCTCTGGAGGCAGTGATTTTGTCGAGCAGAGTGTGTTTTTAAATCAACCCTTGTTTTTTCATTTTAACTTATCGGTTACGGTTCAGCTTCAGCAAGATTCTTAAGCATAACTATTTTAATTATTACTTTACGCGTTTATTTTTTAACGAGTTATGAAAATGCTAATGAAAAACGCAAGTGGCTGCTAGTCACCTTATTCAGTAGAGGAACTACTGTACCAGTAAGTCTTAATTAAAAGAGAAATTCAGAATAATGAGTTTCTCCAAACTGCAAATCTAATAGAGTCAATGTGTAAAAGACCACCAAACGTATTAGAAAGCTTTAATAAAACTTATTTTAAACCAAATTCTATTCATGAATAAATTGTAAGTTTGTTTTATGTAATCCTTGGTTATTGCTTCTGATGTAGTTTGGCCTTGACTGTGCAAAACAGTCACTCAAATACTTACAGGTTTTTAACAAGGACATGATTCATTTCCGTCTCTCTAATAGTGTTTAGGTCTTAACCAATTAGCTCCGAACAAATGTATAAGTCGTTTTTTGCAGTCCCTTTGACAAAATCAAAAAATCACAAGGTCTTTTCTGAACTATGAGTGTGTAACTAAGCAGTTCGCGGGTGTGAGAGAGCAGGTTCAAGCCTGTAGGTCTGGTCTGGACCAATGTTCTGTCCGGCTCGTTAGAGAAAGAGGCAGTATTCATCACATTAGCATATGATGAAATGCTTTGATGCATCATGAAATTCAAGCCTAGCCTATTAATATTTTAAAAAGGCCTGCATGAAAATCAACATTTTTGTTACATTAAATTAACATGTGTTCTTCTCCAGATCTGCATGTTTAATTAGGCCGCACTCTTCTGTCAAAGGAAATATGGAGGCTGCCATATGATTTGCTGTGATTACTTGAGAACTTGCAAACAACACTTCACAAATATATTTGTCTGGTAGTTTCAAATGCCTCACAGAGGATGTGCGTACGAGAGGTCTCTATTAAAATCTCATTTCAGACATTTCCATATCTGCAGGAGCCATGGAAATACGTCTGATGTGTTTAATTAATGAGCGATACATTTTTAGCTGAAATCTACAGAACCGTGTCTGTGTTGCTCCATGAGATTTGACACCGGCTGAATATTCTCCAAAACATCATCTTTTTAAACCATGCACGAAACAGCACTGTTGTATAGTCCAGAGGGTTTCAGCATCACTCAGGGTCTGTGTAAAAAAAGAGAAAATGACAAACTGCAAACCATTATGTGGCAGGAAACACAGGATGAGGTATTTTAAATGTCAGTGGTTGGAAAACCCAATCCATTATTACCTTTTGAAGAGTTTATGAGCATTTTAATTAAATACATAAGTATTGTAGAGCAGACATGTGCATAGGATTTTTTCTAGATAACCTAATAACGATCTTCAATATTAATACATTAAGGTTCCAAACTCTTTGTTGTTAAATGGTCCACCGAATCATTATCTCGCATCTCCAAATCTAAAGATCAGAACAATTACCTTTAATAGTTAGTTCACACCAAAATACAAATTCTGAAATCATTACTCACTCTCAAGTCATTTGAAAACTGTATGACTCTCTTCTGTGAAACACAAAAGACAATATACTGTGCGGTTTCGCTGTAAGAAATAAATCTGTAAAATAACAGATACTGGCAGATTTCCTGAACATTATCCATTCATTTTATTTCAAAATACAGGTAGAACCCCTATAAAAAATACTGAAAATTCCTTCAAATGAAAACAGCACATTAATTACATTTAACACAGTGCCCTATTGTTTTTCTATATTACAAATTAAATAGGCTCTAAACAACACTGGACCCCAATGACTTTATTTTAGTTTATGGGGGAGGGGGTCTTATGAAAAAAGCAAACACTGTAACATTGTTGTACACACACACACACACTTGTCTTGAATGATCACTCATAAAATGAACAAAAAGTGTGTATTACAGCTATTGCTTTTTTAAGATAGAAAGTGTTTCTTGTAGTTTGTAATGCATGAGTTGTAAAACCTATGATGTTTGGTGAGAAGTAAGTAAAGGACATTCACAAGATTTTTCAAACATTTGATTGCCCTTAAAAAAAAAGACTCTAACGATCTGTGTTTTGTTCTGTAAGCACAATCTTTTTCTAAGGTTACAAAACGAGAGAATAATGGCAGAAGAGTGTTGTGAAAGCGGTCATTATAAATCAAGCATGCTCCACAAGGTCAAACATAAATCGGTTTTGTGACTTTGAGTTAGAGGACAAAGCGCTCTATCTTCCACATACTCCAAAATACTTTTACAGTAAAGTTATGTAATTAAAACATGCCTCGTTTGCATACATGCAAATCACCCCGGTCCCATTTGGATCTGCAAAGTGGGACGCTCTGTTCTCATTTGCTGACCTAAATATCACTTGTCACTCTACGTTTCATCAGAGTTTTTATTAGTTTTATCATTTATATTTCCTTTTAAGTTAACAAGGAACAGTTGATTGATTAAATGTTTAAGAAAGCTACATGCTCTTAATTGCATCATGACTGAGGGCTTCGGCTTCTTTACTCTAGGATGGTTTATGAATATGTTCTTTCCAATTAGTGTAAATCTACATAAATGCAAATCTAAATGACTGAGTCCCGGATCCCCTGTAGAGAGTTTCGAATTTGATCTGACTTTGATCAAACACCAATGGTGCAAGACTTCGTCCAAGTTTTACATTGGGACAAATCAATTTGCCCTGTTTCTGATCTGACAAATGCAGATTCAAGGTTCAAACACAGCAATAACAGAACATTTCTGGTCAAATTAGACTACTGATTCTTAATTGTGCTTTTTGAAACTGAAGTTAACTTTAAAAGCAAAGGCTTTTAATATTGACCCTGGAAGACAACTTTCAATACAGCAACCCGGAGTCTTTGTTAATGGAGGGGGTAAATATGCACATGAACTTCCCATCCCATCTGAAAACCCCCTTAAGAAACGTGTAGCGCAGAGCTGGTGCAGAACACTAGAAGCTTTAGGTGAGCCTCATTAAATGGTTTCATCAATGATTAATTGGCAGGTTTCGCAAACACAGCAAGAAAATGAAGCCGAAGTGTTGTGTTTTTCTGCCTTGAGACAGTGCTTTGCTTTAATTTGATGTGAGAGGTGCAGCAAAAAGGCTTCCTGAAGTTAAAAGAACTGTTGGATCAACTGAAAAGCCCATGGACATTTACCTCATTTATGTTTACAAAAAGCCCAATTCACTGTAGGTATTGTAAATGCTGGGCATTTAGGAAAAATGTCTCATTGCTTTGTTGCGCACAGCACTTTTTACACATGCAGGAGTAATCATTTGTCTGGAAAGATTGCGTTTTCTCTCTCATCTTGTTCGCTTGTTTGAATCAGAAAGCCAAGACGTTAGTCTCGGTGAATATTAACATCTTTATTGTTGTCGAGAACAAACAAAGCCGGCTTGACATTTTAGAGCGTGGATAAATCTTTGTTAGATCTAGTTTTATCTATTCTTCTGTTAGATATGCAGAAATGTGTATAAAAGAACACTGAATGATGTTGAGCCGACCTCCTCAATTATTCAGCATCTCTCTCCAAAAATATAGATAGTAAATCAATGGTGATAAAAGAGCATAAGATACCATTTTGGATTCAAAGTACCTTTTGTATTAGAATCTCAGCCTCCCTTAGGTGAATGCATAAGTCAGATGTAGGCATTATGAGAATCCCTGCAGTGTTGGGAATGCCATGTCGAGACAACACAAAGTCTTAAAACACAGTAATTGTGTGCCTTTGAATTATTAGCGCCCAAAGAGACGTGGCTGGATCCAGAAAGGAGTGAATTTGTGATTTCATAGCTGATTTGTTGGGTGCACATAATGGATATTGCAGTTACGTCTAAGAGTAAGGGAAAGAAAATGATTGAGTGAAGAACAGGTGCATGGAAATCATTAGCGGGCATATGCTACTCACCTTGGATGTCTAATGTGGCAGCTTGTCCAACTCAGTATGCTCCTAGGCATCCATACAGGTTTGGCTACAGTGTGACCCATTCCACAGTATTACTAATTGTCTAATATTAAGCAGCACAACTGTTTTCAGCAGTCATAAGAAATGTCACCTGAGCATCAAATCAGTATATTAGAATGATTTCTGAAGGAACATGTGATACTGAAAAGCGGAGTAATGACTGCTGAAAATTCAGCTTGCCATCACAGAAATTGCTTGCATTATCAAATACAAAACAGTTATTTTAAATTGTAATAAATATTGTCTTGGTGAGTAAAAGACTTCTTTTAAAACATCTTACTAACCCCAAATTTTTCAGTGGAAGTATATATATGTTGGTACTTCTTTAATTATTAATATAACTTTTTTAAATAATTGTATATATTTTACTGGAAAATCAATAACTATGCCTAAATCTAAATTTAATACATAATTATAATCTGTTTATGATATATAATATCTTTATTTTAGAAACAAATGTGATCATTTCTAAAACATCTAATAGGCTTCTAGCATTTTTATGGATTCTCCTGATAAAAAAAAAAGACTCTTGAATTGCATATTGCATTTTATCACAATGAGCCAAATTTTGTCATGTTGCCAAAATGCAACATCAGAGTACTGCAAAACCAGGCCTAATTTTGTGCAAACTTAACAGCATGGTTGCGTCCACACATTTGGTTCATGGATTGTATTGTGCCTTTGACCTTACAGGGGCCATCTGTTGTGTTTCATTGCTAAATGCTCTTTAGCTTTCTTTGTGCACTGTTTTATCTCTGTTTATTCCACACCCGAGCAGCAGTTTTCTCTCTGCGACTGGAGATTCAAGAAAGCAAAGAACAGAGCTTTTTGTCAAGCTGTCAAACTCCAGGGTCAACATAGCTTTCATTCCTAAGACAAGGTCGGAATAGTTCAACATCGTTCCGGCCACTCAGATTTCACTTTGAAACAGGTGGCCATTTACAGATTGGAATCATTTGAGCCACTCCAAAACACATCATGTTTTGACAAATTTATGGAGACTCGTGAAGAAATGCTGCACACAGTTTTACGCTAATTAATTCAGTCACTTCTAGACATTTAGTAAACAGTCGCCTCCAATTCACCAGAGAGCATTTGGAGTAGTCCTGTGGAGAGAACACCACCCAGATTCATGTCAATATTGACAAATAGTTTATACTCAACTGCATATTTGTAAAAGATTCTTGGCATAGACTACAGCTCTTGCCATGGACATTATTGCTGAAAATCCCCACAATCCTCCTGAGAGTTATCACATTTGGTTGGGCGGTGAATAAAGAGCAATATTTTTCCCCCTCCAATCTCTTCAATCTATCATTCATTAATTCAAATGAAGGACATTTATAGTATTCAACTTTAAATACAGCATTCCTTCTGCATTTCCAAGGAACTTCTATTTTATGCTAAATAACCATGTATTCATCCAAGAACTGAATTGCATCGCGGACACAATGGGACCTGTGACGCACCACAACTTTGATATGGAATAACGCAGTAGATACTCAAATGAATTGGATTGAACAAAGGTGAAATGTTTTTCAAACACTCAATGTCGCAGAAGCCTTGGACGACAAAGCGTCTAAATACAGTTGTAGGCGTACATACATTTGTGTCTTTAAACTTCTTTGAATGAGGGTGAAATATTTTGTGCCGCATTAGTGCCTGAGACATTCAGTGCATTTAACAGAACAGGACAGAATTTGCATAATGGGTTTTTTCTTATTCTCTTTGAAATCCAGAGTGCGGAATAACAAATGTATATGAAATAGCAGCCAAACATCAATAAATGGAAATGCCACAATTCTCCGTGGATGGTCTTGGGTGGATTTCTGCTGGAGGAGGAAAAAAAGCCTGCTTATTGCAAAATAAGCAGAAAAGCGGATGTGATCAAACTCATGCCCACCAGGCTCGCTAATGCACGCACACACACACACACACACAGTATAGCCCACCTCTCACTTCTTCTAATCAGATGCAGTGAGATGTGGCAGCTCCTGCTGTGGAGCTATGGGAGGAGCAGCATGTCTTCACAGGTGCTTTCAAAGAACAAGATACAGCAGTGGAGAGACTGTAATTACTATCCAATTACAGATAAAGATCTCACTTGAGGGCTGCAACACAAAGTATCCTAACAGCCGTGCAGACCCACTCACGCTACGACTTAAAAAAGTCCAATCAAGAGCGTCTTAGGAAATGTCCTTTGCAGGTACAATGATAATCACGGTCATGTAAAGGACGCTTTTTAATTGCTGTGGTTTTCGTACCGACTCACTAACAGATAAACAAAAGTGCCATTGAATCAGTCAGCAAAATGTGGAGTTGAGAAAAAAAAGCATTCTTATATGTACTTTTTTGGTCAGCATTTAATATATATATATATATATATATATATATATATATATATATATATATATATATGTATGTATGTATGTATGTATATATACACACACACACACACACATGTTTGTATATGTATGAGTGTGTGTGTGTGTGTGTGTGTGTGTAGACATACATTAAATGCAGATAAAAAAAATTAAAGGACATCCTTGAAGCAATGAAAGAGCACATATCACATTTATGGGCAAAAACCTTTGTTCTATATAAAAAATAAGAAGTTGTTACAGAAAATACGTGGAAGAGGAATTTCGAAATGAGGTTCTCTCTTCATGTCCTTATATTTTATTCTTTTATTCTTATTCTTTTAACCGAATATGTATGGAAGGAATAAAACACAAGGTGAGATCAGAAAATATTCACAAAACGTGTAATTTCGATTTACTTTGTGAGACTGAAGTTGACGACTGCTTATAATGCGATGCAAATGTAAAACATCCAAATCATTGCATAAATCTTTATTTGACATCATTTTTCTTCCGAAGCTGAAAAACTTGAAATTCTTTTCTCTCTTTCCTTCATTCTTTGAGAACACAAACAGAATAAAATACAAAAAGCGTGTTAATATCTTTAATATTTACAGTTTCTTTAAAAAAGTATGTGGTATTTCCCTCCCCAACAAATCCTGTCTGAAAATATTATTTCATGTTATTTTTTCCTTAACTTGTCAACAAAAATAAAATGCATTTGGCAAGCTAACTGGAAACTGGCAGTGCTTGATACATAAAAATATTTCAAGTGATTTGGTGTAAGAATATCATCTGAATTGACAAAATACAATCGACATGACATTTTTGTACCCTTCATGTTCATAATGCGTTACACGTGTATAATACGTTTTTTAGCCATTACGTTACCGTTGTTTTCAAACTGAACTCCATCCAAACATCTGTCTTGCCTTGAGAAGTAAAACATGAGTTCTGAATGTTCTCTACAATGCGGTGCATATTAAAAGTGCAGTAATGTATATAAAATGGCTCTCTATATATGGGTTATCATGGTTAGATTTTATACAGCATATGCACTGCAGTTTCCACAGCAAGAAGTCCATATCAAAGAATAGCTCTACAAAAATGCATTTCAGAAGTGAGTTCCCATGTGAGTCCAAAAGTGCGCTAACGTCATCTCTAAATGTGAGCGATGTGATTCGATAAGCCGAGTTTAAGTTTGTCCACCACTAGTGTTGTTTTCAGAATGTGACAGCACCTCAATATCCAGACACAGCTTTGGCTGGAAAAGAGATAAAGAGCGAGAGATGTGAAATGTGAAGAAATAAAGCAAAACAATACAATACACATAAGAGTGCACTAAAGTAATAGATTCTTCAGTGCTAAAACTGAAAAAAGGTTCATTAAAACCCATATGGTGCAAGTACCTACACTGCAAGATTTTAAAGACAATTTCTCATTTAATTTAATGTTATATACTTCTTTGTAATTATTTGTGAAATTTACAAGCAATGTAATAGCAAAATTGTTTCAACACCACTTTTTTTACCCAGTGTAGTCTCTTCAACTCAACTGCCAAAATGTTTTTATAACCCAAGAATTACCTTACTAAATAGTAGACAGGTAAACACTCTCCACCCTCCTTCTCTCTGTGCAGCATGTTACATAGAGAAACAGCCGAGTTAAACACACTTTAACACATGCATGTGCATGACACATGCTGCATGCGGCTCACTTTCATACAAATTGTGCTGAAACAGCAGAATAACACGGCCAGTCAGACATTCAGTGATTAAATGGATTGGCTAATAAACATGTCAAATGTAAAGTTATGCATTGACTCAAATCTTTCGTATAGTATAATATAATCACGTCAATGTCCAACAGAGTACGATACAAAACATGGCAGAAGATCTTTAAAAGATTTTTTTTTTTTTTTACCTCAGTGGGTCAAACTAAATGTTGTTAATGAGGTGTTTCATTTTCTATTCAATTTAATTATTTGTGATATCTGGGACATGTCTGAATATAGTTTAAAATGCTAATGATTTAGTTTTTTTTCTAGCAAGATTTGTGCTTTTAAGACCGAATGGGACCCAAAAGTGTACCGTATTTGTGGACAGTGCCTCATAACTGCATATAATAGCTCATAATTAGCATGTATCAAATGGGAAATCATGACAGTTCACTGATTTGGGGCATGCTGAGAAGCAGAACACACAATGCAGGTGGAGGTCATGCTCTTTCATGAACTGCACTAAAATAGCTATGCACACACATATAAAGTGTCCAAAGACGAAGTGTTTTTCCTTTTTTTTCCCACAAAACCCTGACAGTCATTCTGCTGTTTATTTCAGTCAGTCACAGACATCAAAACACTAAAGCTCTTTGCAGATTACAGATGACAAAGCAAATGGTGTTTGGCAACACAACAGCATGTGCTGCCTTAGCGATGCCCTGAGTCTTTGTTAATTACAAACAATTCACAAAACAGCATTTGTTTATGACTTTTTAGGCTTATTGGCACACAAAAAGCCAATTTGCACACAATTCACACACCTCTCCATCTCCAGATGTGGAGGCAGTTGTTAGAGGGGGGCCAATCTACACTACTCATGAAGTTACTAAATACTACAGCACAAGCCCTGATGAAGCACAATCATGCAGCATGCAGACAGAAAAGGTGCCAAAACACACAGGGAACAATTAGCAAAAGCACATATGCGTGCTAAACAGTTAGCAGTTAGTTCTTACTTTGTTTTTCTCTTATTAGACAAAGGTGTAGTGAAATCCATTGCTTAGGGGAGGGGGAGCAGACTGAGACGTAGAGACGGCAACAGGAGCGGGGGGAGGAAGAGGAGGAGGTGGTGGAGGTTGAGGGAGTGAGGTGGGACTGTTAACCGGCGGTGAAGCTGAAGCAGAAACAGGAACAGAGGAGTGTAGTAACACACAGGGAGCTAGTGGCACAGTTAATTGCTACTACACACTACAAAGTGCTATTTGTGAGAACATAACTACAAGAGTGATCTGAGGACATCAAGGTAGTCAAACTTAAAGGGATATTTATCAGAAATAAAAAATAAATTGGGTCCCGCTTTATATTAGGTGGCCTTAACTACTACGTACTTACATAAAAAATAAGTACAATGTACTTATTGTGTTTGTATTGTATTGTGAAGCACTTTTGATGCTATCGAGGTGGGATGCGGGTAAGGTTAGGGACAGGTTTGGTGATATGGGTAGGTTTAAGGGTGGGTTAAGGGTTATGGTGTTCAGCTCACTGACTCAATGACCCAGTTGCAGTGGTTAGCAGCTCACTGAATGACTTTGGTCTGCTCTTCGTATGACTTCAGAAAATTAGGAATATAGCACACAAGTCACATAGACCACCTCGATGGTGCTTTTGCATACTTGAAATCCTCAGTGCCCATTGGCACTATGTCCTCCTTTTTTTCTTTGTTAGAAATAAAGTCATCTGGGTTTGAAACGATATGAGGGTGAGTAGAACATTTTCACTTTTGGGCAACTATTCCTTTAACCAAGGTGGTCTACCAGCTTTAACCAGGATGTCCTTGGCTCCTCCAGCTGGTAGTCCACCTAAACCAGTTTGGACCGGCTGGTATAAATTTGAGATACATCTGGCTTTTTCTACCATTTGTATTCATACAACAGATAAGACAAAAACAAACAGAGGGTTAGTGGAACCAGGCAGTCTCTCAAGCCGACACGCGTTGCCCACATGAACACCACAATTCAATGTGTTAAATAAATTTGCTAACATGCCACAGCTCTGACAATTTTAGCTGATTTCTGTCTGCGCTCATAAACTCAAAATAAATGCTCAAAGTGGTGCTGTGGGTGATCAAAACCCTGACCTGCCTTCACAGATGAGATCCCTCACATGAGGTATTCTGACATGTTCTCCAATGGAAACCCTGTGATAATTGTTGACTATGCTACACCGGCAGCCTCACACATTATGATCCATCACGTCAGGACGAATTGACTGTAAATCCGTGTGACTAAGAGAGACATGCTGCACCCTGTCTGAAGGTTAGACCTGGCAGAGTGAGTGAGGCCTCTGTAAGAAGTAAAGATGAAACGATGGTGTGCTTTTATGCCAGTTCAGAAAGATGTTCAAAGTGCTGCCACGGGATGGAGAGTGAGCAAGCCCCAGTGCATATTCAACTGGGTCATTGATCGGCTCTGAAAAAAAATGGCCTCATCAAGAGATTCCTCCCAGCCTGAAAGATCCGACATGTCTCCCAATTAGCAAGCATCTTTACTCGTCAGATCTGCGCTAATAAGGAATAATGTTCAGTTATTAACGTTGCGGCTGATAGGCTTGGCTTTCCTCTTTCTTTTTCCTCATCACGCCTCCAATGCGGATGTTTTGAAACAGGGTGGACCATTTCTCCCTATGTTCACAGTTAATCAGTAGTTGTCAGTGTGATGATTTAGGAACTTTTATTGACACTGTCAGATTTGCATAACAAATAACAATTTCTGAAGTGTTTTTTTCACATTTACCTTGATCTTTTCAGAGTATCTGAACTTGCCAAGGTGTACTGCAGAGCTCATCTGAAATTAATCTATTCAAATAGAGCTCTGGCAGTCATACAAGTGTGAACTATTGATTGTATTTTATTATGGGACTCTCTTTCAGCGTCCTTAGCCTTAACATGCATTGTGCACACTGAACTCCCTGTCCTTGCTCTTGCCATTTAACATGATTTGTGCTTTTTACAATATGTTTCAGCGATTTGACTGTGTTTTGTAAAACACAGTATATGCTTCACAGAAAATGGAGTGTATTAACAAGATAATTTCAGGAATCAGTAATAATAATTTAAGGAATCAGTTCAGGTTGGTAGTAATGCTGCTGGTTAGTTTACCTGCCACTTGTTTGCTCTTGAGCGAGGCCTCTGATGCTAAGGCATAGGACATGGTGATGATTCTCTCTTGCTCCTGTAGAGCCGAGTCTATGTCCGGCAGCACCGGCTTGTCTACTGCTGCTGGAGGAGGTATATTCTGGACACTAATATGCACACAAGAAACAGGTACATTAGCGTAAACTCTCAGAGAAAATGTAACAAATGTTCTCAGCATTTTGGGGTCAGTATGTGTTTTTTTTAAGAAAGAAATAGATACTTTATATTTAGTAAAGATTCATTGAATTGATCAAAAGTGTCAGTAAAGACATTTACAGTCATGGCCAAAAATATCGGCACCCTTGGCAAATATGATCAAAGAAGGCTGGGAAAATTAATCTGCATTGTTAATCCTTTTGATCTTTTATTTAAAAAAAAAAAAATCACAAAAATCTAAACTTTCATTGGTAATAAGAATTTAAAATGGGGAGAAATATCATTATGAAATAAATGTTTTTCTCTAATACACATTGGCCACAATTAATGGCACCCTTTTATTCAATACTTTTTGAAACCTCCATTTGCCAGTTTAACAGCTCTAAATTTTCTCCTATAATGCCTGATGAGGTTAGAGAACACCTGACAAGATATCAGAGATCATTCCTTCATCCAGAATCACTCCAGACCCTTTAGATTCCCAGCTCCATGTTGGTGCTTCTTCTCTTCAGTTCACCCCACTCATTTTCTATAGGGTTCAGGTCAGAGGACTGGAATGGCCATAGCAGAAGCTTGGTTTTGTGCTCAGTGACCCATTTTTGTGTTGTTTTTTAGGTTTGTGTTTGGATTATTGTACGGTTGGAAGATCCAACATGGCCCATTATAAGATTTCTAACAGAGTCAGTCACTTATTGATTTTTTTATCTGTTGGTATTTGATAGAATCCATGCCATGTGTCTAAACAAGATGCCCAGGACCTCCAGCAGAAATATAGGCCCACATCATCAAAAATACAGAAGTATATTTAATTGTACACATGGGGTACTTTTTATCCCCGTGTTCTCCAAACCCATCTTGAGTATTTGCTGCTAAAAAAACAAATTTTCTAGTTTCAGCTGACCATAGAAACCAGTCCCATTTGAAGTTCCAGTCGTGTCTGATAACTGAATATGCTGGAGCTAGGATAATTTTTCTTGAAACCCTCCCAAACAACATTTGGTGATATAGGTGCTGTTTGACAATTTCTTTTTAAGGTTTTCTGACCCCGAGACTCAACTGTTTTCTGCAATTCTCCAGCTGTGGTCCTTGGAGAGTCTTTAGCCACTCAAACTCTCCTCCTCACCGTGCATTAGGACGATATAGACACACGTCCTCTTCCAGGCATATAACATTTTAACGTTTCATAACATTTTATGTTGATTGGAAATTCTTAATTATTGCCCTGATGGTGGAAATGGGAATTCATAATCACCCTGGAGTGCTCAAAATTGTGAATATGAATGGGAATATACTTCAGAGATATTTTACTCATAAGAATTTCTAGGGGTGCCAATAATTGTGTCCAACGCGTATTTGAGAAAAACATTTGTTTCATAATGATATTTCCCCTCATTTTAAATTCTTATTATCCAATGAAAGGTTAGATTTTTGTGATTTTTTAAAAATAAAAGATCAAAAGGATTAACAATGCAGATTAATTTTCACAGCTTTCTTTGATCGTATTTACCAAGGGTGCCGATATTTTTGGCCATGACTGTATAATGTTACAAAAGATTTTTTCTTTGGAGGAAGGACAACTATTTCCAACATAAGAAATAATTATTGAGCACCAAATCATATTAGAATGACTTTTGAAGGATAATCTGACACTGAAGACTGTTTGGCCATCAAAAAAATAAACACTTTTTAAATATCAAACTGTTTCTATAAATTGTAATAATTTTAATAATGTAATAATAATTATTTCAGTATTTTTGATCAAATTATGATATACTTACAAACCCCAAACTTCTGAATGGTTCTATATATATGGCAAGAAAACATCTATAAAGATGACTATAAGAGCAGCTGTGTTAAATGAGACTGATCTGCCAGTACCTAGACTTAGCCAGGATGCTCTTGATTCGTTCCACTTTACGATGTCTGGCCTCCATTTCCTGAGGGCTGAGGGGCTCCTCTGGGTCCATGTCCACATAGCGCTCAGGGATGGCCACCTTTTGTGGCTTTGCCAGCTATATAGGCATTGAGACCAAACACACACCATCAACCATTTAATTCTGAAATCTAACGTCCAATCATTTAAGTTTAAAGGGGACCTATTATGCAAAAATTACTTTTATAAGGTGTTTGAACACAGTTGTGTGGCCGCAGTGTGTGAAAACAACTAGCCTAATGGTAAAAATCCACCCACTCATTTTTTTATAATCTAAACAGTCTCTCAGAACGAGCAGTTTCAGATTCTCCCTCTGTTCACACTACCGAGGGGAAAAAGTCCCGTCCATTTGTGACGCAGCCCTGAGTGAGAAACAGCAGTCCGACTCTGCCATTACTGTTTACTTGCTGTAGCTGTTGGAGATATACAATGTCAGCGCTAAAGAGGCATTTCAAGTGTTGTGTTTTGGGATGCACTAACAAACATAGGAGTCTCCATAGACTCCCTCCATCTGAGCCGCTGAGGACGCTGTGGTTAAGTTTCATTGTCTAAGGAAATGTCCTGGAAAAAATAGTTAAGTCCCCAATACGTTTAGGGATCAATACCAACACTTCGTGCGCGAGCGTCAGCTACAGACAAAGTAAGTATCACGCGTTTGTTTTCCAAATTGCCTTTCTGAAAGAGCTTCTTGGCACTCTGTAAGGCTAATGATGCTAACATTACCATCGTCTCGTTTTCACTGGTGCTGCTCATGAATGATCGTGAATAGGAATTACAGTTTATATAATATGAAATGAACTCAGGATAGCTCAACCAAAAATGAAAAATGTGACTTAATTTACTCTCTCTCATGTGATTTCAAACCTGCATTACTTTCAGAAAAGAAAAGGAGAATTTAGGCAGTGTTTTAAGTACTGTCTTACTCAACATTAACATTTTTGGCATCTTTTCTCTATAAAGCAAAACCACTTGGTGACTGAGGCTTTTGTTCCACACAACAAGAAAATTATGTCAGAATCTTCTTTTTTTGGGTGAACTATCCATTACTGTCCAATAGTATCCATTAGAACTATCCAGCAGTAGGGTTACCTCTTTGCTGAGGTCAAGGTGGTAGTCCAGAGGCTCCAGATCTAGTTCTCTCATGGGTGTGCTGCTCAGGGTGAGCCATTCGTCTGAGTGAGAGCGCTGTCTCTCTTTGTGCTCGACTGGTCTCTCTTCACCCTGCGCGGCCCGCTCCAGAAGCTGCAAATCAAAGTCCTGCTCTCTCCTCCACTGAAGGCACACAAACACACACAGCCCTGAGACGGCCGATACAGACCTCACATACACCCAACTCGGAACATGAAAATGTAATATTTTGGTTCTGAAATGGTCTTCACCTGATTTACAGGACAGGTAAAGAGTAGAATAACATTTCCAGTTACACTGGGACAGATGAGAGATTTTGTGACAGAGTATTGCAGCCAAAATGACCTCTGTGCTCCACATATCAACTTACATCCAACATTCATTCTTTACATGAAATAAAACGTTTAAAGAGGACAGCCCTGCACATAAACAACACACAAAACTGGGTTAAACTGCAACCTTGAGCGTAATGGTATATTGTCCCAGTGCGCTCCTGTACCTCTGTACTATGTACAAGTGATTGGACTGATTGTGCGTGAAGTGTCTCATGTTCAAGCTCTCAAACCGTAGCGTACAGCACTCCTGCAAACCAAGAAAGGCGCAACAAAATGCTCCATCTGTGACTTCATTTACATGCTTCATTCCCAGGCTTTATTGTGCTTACTGAAAAGAAAATTAGCCAGTGTGTCGTGAAATAAACTGTGGTTTCACATTCACAGTGGAGAGAAAAAGAACAATTGCCTTCTTTTACTTTTTTTACTAGCAAAGTGTTTATTTTTTTATGAGCAAAAATCTACATAAAAGTTAAAGAAAGCAGAGCTGTGCAATTGATTTTCTTTTTACAAATTATGCTACAATCCGCTGTTATATTATTATGAACATACAAGTGATTAAGGAAAAACATGCAATTATAAATATCGAAGTCATTCATACATTACCCTGGCCATTCATTGTGTACACATTCAATACATTTTGGTAAAACAAGGTGTAAACTTATATAAGCATTTATTTAAAAAAAGCCAGACAAGCTAAACAAAGTTATAAAATCATGTTTTGTAGAATGACAGTTAAATTGGACAATAAAAAAAAAAATGATCATGTCATTTATTCTGTGCACTCAAATCAGACCCAAATTTCAGGGAAAAAATTATTTTGTAGGTTTTGTAAGACTTATTAGAAAGCTGGATGTGAAAAGTGAAACTGGGTGGAATTAGTGTAAAACAAAAGCATAAATGAGTGAGGTAAGCACAATAGAGTCTGGTTTCACACTTCAGTTATGCTATAATTATTGCAGTTGAGTGATGAACAGCTTAAAGGTTTGAGAGCTTGTGCTTGAAATTTAGTTTAGTTTATGAGCCCACTAATACAGCAGACCCCGTTTCCCATTACTTAGTGCATTAGGTTATTGTTATAGAGATGTTAAAAGAGCATTTTGATGTTAGTGTTGGCTTTTGCCTATTCAAAGACCCTCAAGTAAAAGCACACTACTTTGATTCACTATCCCAGATGAACATGGGAGCTGCTCCCTTAAGGAGCCATGTCCCAAGGTTAAAATTAAACACTCATACAAGTCATTAAAACATTTTGAAACTACATTAAGAGTGAGAATCAGTAGCATATCAACTTTCCTTATTAATCCTCTAAACACATTAGTCCATGTCTTTCATTGGCAAATAGCATAACTCCCATCTGTTCTCATTCTGTAGCCCATCCATGTGGCCCAACAACATATAATAAAATCTCTCACATCTCCTTCTGCAACACCTCCGACATACCCACTTACCTGCGGTACACACTACTTCACTAAAATGCTGATCATATTAACGCCAAATCTTACAGTTTTTCATCAAAACAGTGTAAATAGCTGAATGTGCATTTATGTTAAGGCAATAGTTCTGTCTGGAGGATAATGTGTCATTGTGCTCTAACATACTGATCCCAGGTCTGCAGACACGGGTCTGGATGTGGATGAGGAGGAGGCACGAGATGAAGATGCCTGCCGCTCGCCCTGGCTGAGCGTTCTCTTGCGCTCCCGCACGAGAGCCTTTTGGTGACGCTTCATCCTCTCCAGCTGCTCTTCGGCGCTCATGCGGCCACGTTGCTGCACGGGCTCCCCAGAGTACAGCCGCTCCAAGGCACTCTTTGGTCTCTCCTAGGAGACACCAGTGGATGTGTTAATAATGCTGAAACGAACCGCACCAAAGAACAGTGTGGAGAGAGAAATGTGAACAATTTGCAAAAGGGAGGAGAAGTAAAACGAAAAGGGGAAAAAATAGAGACTCAACCATCTAGGACCCAATCAATATTCACCAGATGTCTGTCTATGCCTTTACTTTGTGCTTGCTGTTCACTTACAGTTTTTGCATGTAGTATTGCAATGTACTGTATTCTTTATGTTAATTACACTTCCGTTCAAAAGTTTGTAGCGAGTATTCAACTTTTGTTGAAAAAGAAATTAACTTTTATTCAGCAAAGATGAATTAAATTCTATTTCAAATAAACGCTGTCCTTTTGAACTTTCGATTTATTAAAGAATGCTGAAAAAATATATAGTTCCCTTCCAGGAACTTCGAGCTGCGTCAAAACGCATATGGGAACGCCATCAGCGTAACCGACGCTCTGAATATTGTATACAACCAGTCTAATGGATGGGCGAGGCGTCACGGGCGGGGTGACGTCACGACCAGGAAGTATATAAGCATATACATATAAGTAATCGGCTCTTGAGAGAGCCGATTGCCCACATTACGAGCAGTTGCGAGCGGCGGCTGCACTCGTGGGGCTCGCAGGCTGATCTGGCTGGAATGAGATGGGCCAGTCCCTATCCGCCCGATCTGGCGCCCCGCCTCTCGGTTCGGAAGCGGTCTCTTCCCCGGAGACGCGGGCTCAACGCTTCATCTCTCTTCCTCCGGCTTCGTCGCCTCTTTCGCCAGTATGAGGAGCTTTTGAGGTGAAGAGAAAAAAAAGGCGTCTGGATGAACGCTTTCTGCGCACGGCCGCCACCTCTAGACGGTATGCGCACCACGCACTTTCACTAGGTGTTTGGATGCAGCACTGGCCCCATTGCGGCTTCAGGGCATCCGCATACTGAATTATATAGACGACCGATCGATCCTCGCTCAATCAGAGCGCCTGGCGGTTCGGCATCGAGGTGTCGTTCTCGCTCATATGAAAGATTTGGGGTTAAGACTAAACGCCAAGAAAAGTGTGCTTTCTCCAGTTCAGAGAACCACTTATCTAGGCGTGGGGTGGATTTCGACCACGGTGCGGGCACGGTTGTCACCTGCTCGGATCGAGTCGATCCTCACTACGGTCTTGAGGCGGTTCGTCACCGCTCTCTAACTCACGGGCGAGCCCCAGAACCGTGGAGGGCGACCCCTACTGGGGTGGAGTGGTTTGCACCGCGGCACCCGGTGACCACTTCATCTCGGTGCCCTCCAGGGACTTGTCTGCCAACCCTGATGCTGTTCCAGGGCGCAGCTGGTCCCAGCGAGTACATATCTCAGGTTCTTCCGCTCGAAATTACAGCGGAGCCGAGAAACTCGCCTCAGCAGCCGGACCTCGGTCTGGCTGCCTCTGTTACACCAGAGGTCAGTCTCGAGAGACTGATTCCCTTAGTAGACCATTTCGCAGCCTGGCAACGACTGCCGGATGTGTCTCGTTGGGTCCTGCAAACCGTAGCGATAGGCTATCGCATTCAGTTCGGCGCGCCACCGCCGCCGTTCAACGGGGTGCTTGTGACTGCGGTCCGCGCCGAGCAGGCTCTGGTTTTGGAACAAGAAGTCGATACTTTGCTCAGGAAGGAAGCCATTGAGTTGGTTCCTCCTCACGACACCCAGACCGGCTTCTACAGCCGGTACTTCATTGTTCCAAAGAAGGATGGGGGGCTGAGGCCCATACTGAATTTGCGTCTACTGAACCGCTCAGTCAGAAAGCTGAAGTTCAAGATGCTCACTGTCAGGCAGGTCGCGTCTCAGATCAGGTCCGAGGACTGGTTTGTCACGATAGACCTCAAAGATGCCTATTTCCATGTCTCCATCCTTCCTTCTCACAGGAAGTTCCTGAAGTTCGCTTTCGGGGGCAAAGCGTACCAATATCGGGTTCTTCCCTTCGGCCTAGCACTTTCACCCCGTACTTTCACCAAGTGTGTGGATGCGGCACTGGCCCCGTTGCGGCTTCAGGGCATCCGCATACTGAATTATATCGACGATTGGTTGATACTCGCTCAATCAGAGCAGTTGGTGGTTCGGCATCGAGATGTCGTTCTCGCCCACATGAAAGACTTGGGGTTAAGACTAAACGCCAGGAAAAGTGCGCTTTCTCCGGCTCAGAGAACCACTTATCTAGGCGTGGTGTGGGATTCGACTACAATGCGCGCACGGTTGTCACCTGCTCGGATCAAGTCGATCCTCACTACAGTCATGAGAGTGCGAGAGGGCCAGTCACTCACTGTCAAGCAGTTGAGGCTGCTTGGGCTCGTGGCAGCTGCGTCCAAACGTGTTCCATTCGGCCTGCTGTACATGAGGCCCCTACAGTGGTGGCTCAAGACCAAGGGGGTCTCCCTGAGGGGAAACCCGCTCCGCGCTGTCTGAGTGTCACGCCGCTGTTCGTGGTGTGGAGGGATCCTTGGTTCTTGTCTCAGGGCCCGGTGCTGGGAGCTCCTTGTCGCCGTGTTTCGCTTGCGACGGACGCTTCCCTCACCGGTCGGGGTGCGGTCATGAGTGGCCACCCTGCCCGCGGTCTGTGGAGTGGTCGCCACCCGACGTGGCATATCAACTGGCTAGAGATCCTAGCTGTGTTCCGTGCACTCAAGCACTTCCTCCTAGACCTAGGAGATCACCACGTGCTGGTCCGCACCGACAGCACGGCAGTGGTCTCTTGCATCAACCACCAGGGAGGTCTGCGGTCGCGCCCCTTGTATAAGCTGGCACACCAGATCCTTGTGTGGTCCCAGGGCAAGCTCCTATCACTGAGAGCTGTGCACATTCCTGGGCATCTCAACATGGGAGCAGGCGTCCTGTTGAGACAGGGGCTGAGGCCCGGCGAATGGATGCTTCACCCCGAGGTGTGAAGCAGATTTGGAGAGTTTTTCGGCCAGGCACAAGTGGACCTCTTTTGCGACTCGAGAGTCAGCATAATGTCCCCTCTGGTTCTTTTAGCCCCTCCAGCTCCTCCGGGACTGGATGCTATGGTACAGACCTGGCTGAGGCTTCGTCTGTACGTCTCTCCCCCCGATCGCTCTGCTCCCGGGAGTTCTGGCGAGAGTGCGCCGGGACGAGGTCAGTCTACCGTTGGTAGTGCCGTTCTGGCCGGGCCGAGTATGGTTCTCGGACCTGATATCTCTTCTCGACGGCACTTAGGGTGAAGTGCCCGTCAGGAGGGACCTCCTCTCACAGGCCGGGGGCACCGAGGTGCACCCTCGCCCGGAGTTATGGAAGCTGTAGGTGTGGCCCCTGAGGGGGCACAACTCATAGCTTCCGGTCTGTCAACCGAGGTTGTCGAGACCGTCCTCCAATCCAGAGCTCCCTCAACGAGGAAACTGTACGCCTTGAAGTGGAGGCTCTTCAATTCTTGGTGCGGGGACCGCCAGCTCGACCCAGTCAACAGCCCGATTCGCGCAGTTCTGGAGTTCCTGCAGGCCCGTCTCTCCGCAGGGTTAACCCACTCCGCTATTAAGGTCTACGTGGCAGCTATTTCGTCATACCACGCCCTTATTGGTGGCCAGTCATTGGGTAGACACCCCCTAGGTTACACGTTTCCTCCACGGTGCGCTGAGGCTGAGGCCGCCGGTACGTTCCCGCGTTCCCACGTGGGACCTGGCTGTGGTCTTGGAGGCCCTGTGCAAGGCACCCTTCGAGCCTATTGAGGAGATAACTGAGCGACTCCTCACCATCAAGACCGCTTTCTTGCTGGCTATCACCTCTCTGAGGAGGGTGAGTGACCTTCAGGCCCTGACTACAGCCTCCGTTGACTTTGCGCCCGGTCTGGCGAAAGTATTTTCCTACCCCCGTGTGGGGTATGTACCCAAGGTCCCAGCGGTCGTGCCGCAGCCAGTTGTACTCCAGGCCTTCTGTCCTCCTCCCTTCAGGGAGCCCGACCAGGAGAAGCACAACTGTATGTGTGCAGTGCGATCACTGGGCACGTACATCAACAGAGCTGTCCTGTAGAGGAAGTCGGACCAACTGCTCGAGTGCTTTGGTCCGCCTAGGAGGGGTCTTCCTGTTACGAAGCCCACTCTTAGTAGGTGGATAGTGGATGCCATCCATCTGGCATACGAGGCCTCTGAGCATCCCCCGTTATCGGGAGTCAGAGCGCACTCGACCCGAGGTGTGGCGGCCTCCAAGGCCTTCTGGGCAGGTGTCTCTATGCAGGACATCTGCAACGCTGCTGAGTGGTCCACGCCCCTGACATTCGCCAGGTTCTATAACCTTGACATCCGAGCCACTCCAGGCTCCTCCGTCCTCTCGTCCTGACACCAGGCAGGGACTTGTCAGTCTGGCGGCGTTGGTATAGCGTTCCCATATGCGTTTTGACGCAGCTCGAAGTAACCTGGTACGTTTTCTCAAAAATATTAAGCAGCACAACTGTTTTCAGCATTGATAATAATAAGAAATACTTGATAAGTACCAAATCTGTATATCAGAACGATTTTTGAAGAAATCATTCTAATGATCATTGTGACACTGAAGACTGAAGTAATGATGCTGAAAATTTAGATTTGCCATCAGAGGAATAAATTATATTTCACAGGAATTCATTATTATTTATATAGAAAACTGTTACTTCAATTAGTAATAAACTTCAGAATATTAATATTTAAATAGTAATAATACTTCAAAATATTAATATTTGACTGTATTTATGATTTAAAACCCCTTTACCTAAATTCATTACTTCAGACTTATGTGCCCTCTAGTTCTGCAAATGAACGGTGCTTTATTGTACCATCCCAAAGAGGCACAAAATCACTTTCACAGACTTAAATTAAATGTTCCCTCCTGGTGGAATGACCCGCCCAACTCAATTCGAGCAGCTGAGTCCTTAGCCATCTTCAAGTATCGACTAAAAACACATCTCTTCCATCTTTATTTGACCCTCTAACTCTAGCACTCTCTTTTCTAATTCTCTTCTTTAATTGAGACTTGTTATAGCACTTGCATATCATTGCTCTTTTGTTGATTTTGATTGCTTCCATTGCCCTCATTTGTAAGTCGCCCTCATAAAAGAGTCTGCTAAATGACTAAATATAAATGTACTGTAATGTAAATTAAATAAATACAGTCTTGGTGAGCATAAGATACTCTTTTCAAAATTTTTTTTAAAAAATCTTACTGACCTCCAACATTTTGAATAGTTGTGTACATTTAATCATAATATGAAGAGTTCATTTGCAAAAACAGATAACTTTAACCATTTTCAAAAATTTCATTGTGCATTCCAAATAATCTCAATCAAACTGCAGTTGGGTTATTTTGATTAGGTTAAAAATAACAAAAAAATACAGCTGACTAACTAACACTGATATCTGTTTTTGCAAATAAAATCTTCATATATTACGTCTATTTTAATAACTGTATGTTTGATGGCTATATATGTAACAATGTAATTTAACTCTCTTTTTTTGCATGAAGTATGTTGTTATTAATGAGTGTAAAACAGTCAGTGAGAAAGAGAGAGGCAGAAGGAGAAAATAAAGTATCAGGAATAGAGGAGTTCATTTTGAAGCTCTGCTGTGCTCATTTCTGTTAACATTTTCTGCATGAATCCATCAGGGTGGGAGACACACACTGTGTTCACAGTCTGCATGGCAACACTACCGCAGTAATTCATTCGCAAAGTACAGTCTGGCCCAAGCCCACACTGGCTGTTTTATTTCATGTGCTCAGCGGTTTGTACTGCTGCTGCTTCTAATCAACCTGCTGTTTGTCAGCTCTGCCAAAGCAAACTATGACGGACTCTTTATGTCCCCCTGCCTCTCAACAGACACTTTCAGGACTTGTTTGGCTTCCTACCTTCAAGCTTGTGGTGGTGAGTCCTCTTCTGATGGTCACAAACGATGAAATGTTTGATGACTGGTTCAGTCTTGAAGATGAGCCTGTCAAGCCTAACAGAAGTTGAACTGGATTAGACAAATCTTATAGATTTCTTAGGAAATCCTTTCTAAAATTCCTAGCTGGGAAATGTGGTTAATTGTCAACTTTTGCCCACTGAGCAGCCTGATGTTTTGTTCACACTTGGTACACTTGCTTAATTAGGTGTTTCTTCAACTACAGTATGGTCACTTTTGGCCATGTGGACTCTCTTAAAGAGCACATATTAATATGTCTACCAACAACGCCCAGCAGTATGCAGGCTACCATTTAAAAGTTTGGGGTCTGTAAGAAGTCTCCAACTCCATGTTCACCAAGGCTGCATTTAATTGATCAAAAAAACAGAAAGATTTCCCTCAAGGATTTCAAGCTGAATTTTCAGCAGCCATTACTTTAGTATTCAGTGTCACGTGATTCAGAAATCATTCTAATATTCTGATTTTGGGCCTAAGAAATATTTCTGATTATTAATGTTGCAAATGGCTGTGCTGCTTAATTTTTTGTGGAAACTGTGATGTAGAGGTCTGCAACCACAGGACCCAACCAGATGGCGCGGGATTAAATTCCCGAATACAACGCGGCAGCGGTCAGTAACTCTGGTGTAATTTGAACGGGAGCAGGCGGTCTAACAATATCCCGTTCCCGATGTCCTTTCAGTACAGCATATCTGCCTTTATTCTTATTGACCACCGGTACAGCCTGCACTCAGGACTGTTATGCATGTGCTGCACGCATTAACCAGTGCTTTGTTTTATTTGCGGGATCTGTTACACTTTTCCTAGGCTACTGTGTTTACAGCAAGATTTTTAGTATGAATTTAGATTAGGGCTGCACAATTAATCGAATTTCTATTCGCGATTACGATTATGGATGCCACAATTACATAATCGTTCAAAGCAGCGATTACAAAAATAAATAAACAATTAAAAATGCCCACTTGCATTATTCTTTGTGCTTAAGAGGTGTTTACAGGGTTTAACAAACTCAAACACACTGGATAAAAGACATTTTGTCTAACTGATAGTCGTTGTCACTCTGTTGTGCATGATAGATATGTTAAACGCCAAACGTGTCAAAAGTGGAACAAAATAGCGGTATTGGTTTGAACTGCGCACCACACTGACCCTTTATCTGCTCGCCTCAAAAGAAAACAGCGCAGCGCGAGCTTAGAGCGTATGCGTTTATTACAGTGACCAGTCGCGATCACATGCTAAACAACGCTGTGAAATCCAGTAAGAAGCACTCGAGTTCAGCGCAGTTCTCCAGTACAAATCACATCTCTTTAATTTAAACTAGTTTAAAGCCAAATAAATCGGAGCAGCAGAATCAGTGCAACAGCAATCCAGTTAGAAGACGTTTCAATCCACAAATCACCCACATTTACCATAGTTTTACTGTAGTAACACTAACGGTAACAATGGTATGGTTAGGGCTGCACGATTATGACAAAAATCATAATTGTCAATTATTCACTTGAGATTGTAATTGCGATTATTAATAACGATTATTTTTAAACAGATTTATGCCATTGTTTGAAGCTGCATGCCATATTTTTATTATATATATATATATATATATATATATATATATATATATAAAAAAAAAAGAAGGCTGAAAAAAACTCTTCCTGAACTTTTATTGCTTTTCTATAGCATTGAGCCTCAAATGTCAACTATACATTGGTTTGGTTTCTTCTTTAAAAAAATCTAATTATGCATGGTATAATAATGTTATACTAAAACTAAAATAAAAATAAAAAAATTGTTTACTAAAGCTATATATTTCATTTACAATTAAATGACAAATTTCAAATTACAGTAACATTTTATATTATGAGGGCTCCAGACTAACATTTGAGAGCAGTGGCACCAGCACCTGATTTGGTAGCACTGAACATGTAATATTACAAGTTTTGTCTCTTAGAAATGCACATTAGAACAGGAGCTTGAGTTCAGAGTAACAGGAGCTTGAGTTGGGATGCAGATGTACATTTGACAGTACCATTGTGAAAACTGTAACAGCCTCATCTTTTATACATAATCAAACGTTCAGCACCTCATTACCATGGTAAAAAAGTAGCCTAACTATATGGTTTCTATGGTGTTTGCATTGAAAAACAGTAGCCTAAAGACATTCAATTACAAATCCACATCAACTGATAGAATAAGTAACAAAATAATGTAATTATATTCCATTACTCCTTTAACATATTTAGTATATTAATAATATAATAATACTAAATATGAATATCCTACTTTGTTTTCAGCCTTCTTTTATATATAATATATATATATATATATTTATCTAGAAATATGGCATGCAGCTTCAAACAATGGCATAAATCTGTTAAAAAATAATCGTTATTAATAATCGCAATTACAATCTCAAGGGAATAATCGACAATTATGATTTTTGTCATAATCGTGCAGCCCTAATTTAGATGTTTAGTCGAATTTAGTATTTTGACAAGACCAATAAAATTATAGGTCATTTTTGTACAACCTACATTTTTTTTCTCTGTGTGACACTTGTTCCTATTGTGTTGTAAATGTTAAACGAATTGTATCTATGACTAGATGAATAAAAATAAACAATACAATTTTTTTTTTTACATATTTATTTTCTCTGTGACGCTTTTTTTTCCCTACTTTGTTGTGTCTTAAGACACAAAATTCGTTTAACATTTTGCTGTCAATAAAAGACTCTTGACAAGACAAATAAAATAAATACAATTTTGTGCAGACTACACTTTTATTTGTCAGCCTATCTCTCTTTCTTTCAGTAGAGGAAATTTAAATGTGTGATTCTGGAAACGAGATCTCAATTTAGTGGGGACGGTCGGGTCGGGAAGAAAATTATTAAATTATTCAAAGTGGACAGCGGGTGAAGAAAGAGTGAAAATATCGCGGGAATGGGTGGGTGCAGGATATAACCTCGTGGGAGTGGGACTTAAAAAACAGTCCCGCGCAGATCTCTACTGTGATGCATATTTTTCAGGATTCTTCAACAAAATGAAAGTCCAAAAAACAACATTTATTCAAAATTTTACTGAATGTATTTTTACTGTCACTTATGATCAACTGAAAGTGTCCTTGCTGAATAAAAATATTAATACCTTTAAAAAATTCATACTGACCCCAAAATTTTTAACAGCAGTGCCTCAAGTTAAAATTCTGTCATGAACATTTTCACCACAGCATCATTTCCATCTCAAATTATGCATAGTATTAAACAGCATTCTGTGAAGAAAGTGATTTTGGTGAAAATTATATATTTGCACCATTTTTGGCTCCTTTGTAATGTTAAGGCTAAATTCACTGTATTATTTCAACATTTGCAGAATTTGTCAAAATTTGTGCTCCCATTGGGAATGGCGGAAATTGGGAAGTGCTTCCACAAGCTACAACGTAAACATACAAAATAATTAGCAATTAACTAGCGGACTTATTTCACATCATCATTAAACTGTACTGTGGTTTACATGAACCAAACCTTGTATCCCCCTTTTCAAACGAGTGTTGTACACTAGTGCGGATTTGAGTCTGTGTGACATGTACGGGTCTGTGTGTACCTCTGTTTGGTAGAGTGTGGTAGCCACTATCGCGGCTCAAGCCACCAACCACCAGCAGTTCAGGCTCACTCAGGAACGCTCGTATCTCAACCTAAGGTCCCAGGGAAATAGAACTCAGAACTATATTGACAATTTACCATATACACAGATGAGAACTGGCTGTATCACTGAGTGGCACAAACCTTATTGTCTCCATTAGGGTACTGCCCAATCTCACGATCACGTTTCCGCTCATCAGACTGTCGTTTCAGGCCCCGGACTGATGTGTGGCGGATGACGGAGGTCTCTTTGGGGAGAGGGGGCACAGCCGGGGGGTGTTCATCTGGACTGTAGAGGTGAGGGAGAGGGGGTCTGGGTGGAGCGTCTTCTTCAGGCTGCAATGTGTAAACATGAAATGTCCATAAATACAGATAAATGAACTGAAGGGGTATCTTGATTACTTTGTTTCACTCACTCACCCATTTTGACTTGTGTGCTGTATGTGAGAGATGCAAGGGCTGCTGGGTAGACTGCACCGGGCTGAGATGGGGGCTGGGCTGAGCAGCTTTCAGTTCACCCATGGATGGGCTTGCAGAGAGAGAAGGCACTGCGGACAATGACGCTGAAGGCACGAGTTTCCTCTCTGGGTCAGGCAAATATTCCACCCATTAATGTCATATGGGCAAAAAAAAAACATGTATGATTATCAGTTGCATCTGTATGCAGTAAGCAGAGTTGCATGTGGTGCTGTTTGACCTCAGTACCTCGGTCTGTGTTCCAGTGCATGGGGGTGATGGCAGGCAGGGGCCCGCTCTCACCTGGATTACGAACAGAGTCAATGGTCACTTTGTAGTTGGCTTTGCTGGAGCTCAGGCCTGCAAGCACGTCCTCGATCCGCCACAGCTCCTTCCTCAGCTGAGATTTCTCCTGCTGCAGTAGCACAGAATATAAGCATTTTTATTCATTTAGAATGAAAAAACGGAATAAAAAGTAAATATAAGAGACTGGAAAAGGAAAGAACAGAATACAAGTATGCATACTTCAGTATTTAAGTAAATGTAATGTAATGTCCATTTTTAGTTGATAAACAGGAAAGTGGGTCCAGCTGAATTGAAATGATGATTTGTTGGATTGGTATAAAAAAGGTTATTATACCGCGGCAGCGGTCGCGGCAGCAGTCGCGGCAGTCGTCGTGTGAAGCCCTCTTAGTGTGAAGACCAAAGAGTGTAAAGACCATCGACTCTACCGTGCGACTCACCGAAGAGTGTAAAGACCATCGACTCTACCGTGCGACTCCACCGGGCAGGGACACCGGCAAGGGATAGTAGTATCGCTTTTTATTTAATTTTTTCATTTATATGTTTATTATTGAAATGTTGTTATATGCATGTGTCAATTTTATTTAATTTCTTTATTTTCTTAAATATGTGGGTATATAGTATTTATAGAGTTGTAACTTTTTAGTTTTAATTACTTTTTCTTATTTGTAAGTCACTTTGGACAAAAGTGTCTGCTAAATGACAAAAGTAAAAGTAAGTAAGTAAGTAATGTATATAGCCAAATAGGAACTAATTATGTAATTATGTAAAATTCGATATATTATTAGATAAACTAAATTAAGTTAATCTTAGTATAAAAACTCTTACAATATATAATATTATATATAAAAATCAGAATATATCAATGTAACATTATGCTTGGGAATACATACGTTTTTCTTTATTACACTCAATATAGAATATTAAAAATTAGTGTCTGTCTTTCAGTATGTCAGAATACAATATAGTACATATTATAATATAATATAATAAAAAAACAGCAATTTCTTCGACAGAACCTAAAAGCTAAAAATTAGAGTAGAACAGAATAGAATAAAACAGAAGTACCTTCATACCACTGCGATAACTCTTAAAAAAATATGACAACCCTAAGGCTTGTCTTTGATTTTCTAAGAGGCAAATTTAGAACTCAAAGGGGCACTGAAGAAAGCATAGGATTTTCTCTTATTTGTATTTTCAGAACAAGCCATAATTTATTGACTGTGTCTGTGTGTGCTCTCACACAAACACTTGAGAAATCAATAATCTTAGACACTATGCCTTGTTCTTATGGCTCTATCCCGCTGATCAAAAACTGACATTAGATCTTCACTCCGGCTCCGAGAGCTCCATATCTCTTTCATCACTTTGTTCTTTCTCTATTAATTAATGGACTGAGAGGTGCATGCTGAATAGAAAAGGAGGCTGACACAGTTTAACATCTTCTGATACACTCTGCTGCTCAAACAGTATTGATACTTCAGTTTGGAAGCATGCATTGAAGAGATAAAAGCTGAAATACAATTTTGGGCTTGAATAAAGAAAGACTGGGTCTCATTTTTAAACTTCTTTCTCTGGTTCTGACCTGAGAGAGAGCACTGTGGGTCATCTGGTCTTGAAGGGCTGAACGCAGTCTGTCCACATCTCTCTCCAATTGGCAGTACTCTGCCCAAGCGTTCTCCATCTCCTGTTTAACACAGAACAAGCCCTCAATACAAATGCAATGAGCTGACCTTAGTGTTGCACTGACATTCATTTTTGGCTTAATGTGATATTAGCATTTCATGGATGTTCTTGAGTCTTCTGAGAGTGTATTAACACAACTATGTGTCCTCACCGTGGACACCTGTGAGATGTCTGCCCTGATGTGAACCACGTCCTCCCGTAACAGCTTCTGTTGATAGGCAATCTTCTCCGCGTGGGCGGGCTGATCCTGGTACTGCTCCATCTGCTGATGGGAAACATCCAGAACTGACTCGAGCTTGTCCTAGATTTGGGCAAGAAACAGAAGAGGATACAGATAAAGAAGTTAGAAAATAACTAGCACCAGAGACCAAGACATCAGGTTGGACACTAGGGATGCACAACTGTTATGAGATATGATTGTCTTCTTCTGTGATTAGCTTATTCTGAAAACAGCATTCCACTGAGGTCTAAATTTTGCTTTATGTAGTAACATCTACATCTACGTTTTTTAAATTTGAATAAAATGAATTTCAAATCACATGACCCAATATTTTATTCATAATAGAACATAGATAACATAACAAATGTTTAAACAGAGAAATTTGAAAATTTTTATGCACAAAATTAGCTCATTTCAAATTTGATGCCTGCTTCAGGTCTCAAAATAGTTGGGACAGGGGCATGTTTACCATGGTGTAGCATCTCCTCTTCTTTTCAAAACAGTTTGAAGACATCTGGGCATCAAGGTTATGAGTTTCTGGAGTTTTGGTGTTGGAATTTGGTCCCATTCTTGGCTGAAATAGGTTTTCAGCTGCTGACTGTCTTTGACTTATTTTTTGTTACATGATGCACCAAATGTTCTCTATAGGTGATAGATCTGGACTGCAGGCAGGCCAATTCAGCACCCGGACTCTTCTACTACAAAGCCATGCTGTTGTAATAGCTGCAGTATGTGGTTTTGCATTGTAATGCTGAAATACACAAGGCCTTCCCTGAAATAGACGTCGCCTGGAGGGGAGAATATGTTGCTCTAAAAACTTTATATACCTTTCAGCATTCATAGTGCCTACCAAAACATGCAAGCTGCCCATACTGTATGCACTTATGCACCCCCCTACCATCAGCGATACTGGCTTTTGAACTGAATTCTGATGACACGCTGGAAGGTCTCCCTCCACTTTAGCCCGGAGGACACGGCATCCGTGATTTCCAACAAGAATGCCAAATTTGGACTCGTCTGACCATAGAACACTTTTCCACTTTGAAACAGTCCATTTTAAATGAGCCTTGGCCCACAGGACACAACGGCGCTTCTGGACCATGTTCACATATGGCTTCCTTTTTGCATGACGGTGCTTTAGTTGGCATCTGCAGATGGCACGGCGGATTGTGTTTACCAACAGTGTTTCTGGAAGTATTCCTGGGCCCATTTAGTAATGTCAATGACAGAATCATGCCGATGAGTGATGCAGTGTCGTCTGAGGGTGCGAAGACCACGGGCATCTAACAAAGGTCTTCGGCCTTGTCCCTTACGCACAGAGATTTCTCCAGTTTCTCTGAATCTTTTGATGATGTTATGCACTGTAGATGAGGAGATTTGCAAAGCCTTTGCACTTTGACGTTGAGGAACGTTGCTTTTAAAGTATTCCACAATTTTTACTCACTCTTTCACACATTGGAGAGAATCTGCCCATCTTTACTTATGAGAGACTCTAACTCTCTAAGACATCACTTTTATAGAAAATCATGTTACAGACCTGATGTCAATTAACTTAATTAGTTGCTAGATGTTCTCCCAGCTGAGTCTTTTCAAAATGTCTTGGTTTTTCAGCCCTTTGTTGCCCCGTGCCAACTTTTTTTTAGACCTGTACCAGGCATCAAATTTGAAATGAGCTCATTTAGTGGATAAAACTGTAAAATTTCTCCGTTTAAATATTTATGTTCTCTATGTTCTATTGTGAATAAAATATTGGATCATGTGATTTGAAAGTCTTTTAGTTTTCATTTTATTCAAATTTAAAAAACGTCCCAACATTTCCAGAATTCGGGTTGTAAATTACATATCTAAAACTGGGTATATTCAAATAAAAAATATATTTATTATGGTCGAGTCAATCTGGCTATATAAGGTTACAACAGAAAAATTATTTTAAAGGGTTAGATTAAGTAGAAATAGATCTTCAAGCTAACAATTGCACAATACCACATTTCACTTTGAGTGCAATTTACTGACATGACAAACCACAACGTTTCTATTATAATCAACAAGGTATAGACACAGAGTTAAAGATATTTTTATTGTGCAGTGTAGACATCTTTTGGATATTCAAAACTTTGGGATCTGTAAGATTTTTTTATGTTTTTGAATGCTCACCACCAGTAAATCAGTAATATTGAAAAATAAGATTACAATTTACAATAACTTTTCTATTTTCATATATTTTCATTAAACATTTTTTGGCAAAGCTGGAATTCAACAGCCATTATTTTAATGGAAACTGTGATGCATTTTTAACAGGATTCTTTAATGAATAAAAAAAGAACAGCATAGAAACTTTGTAACATTATTTTGTAAATAACATGATCTTTACAGTCACTTTGGATCAATTTAATACATCCCTGCTAAGTAAAAGGGTAACACTTTACTTAAAGCCTTTATGTAAAATGCATTATAAAGGGTTATTAAAGGGTATAATGCATAATAATTATTCATAATGTGTTGTAATACATTATATATTGTCGTAAATAATAATAACCGAATTTAAATGTATAGTGTAAATGTTAAATGTTTATGTATAGTGTAAAAATTAATTCATAAGTGTTATAATGTATTAACTGTGGTTACAATTATTCATGAGATTGTACAATGCATTATAAGGTGCATTACAAGGCATAAAACTACATTTATAATGCATTATACATAAAAGCTTTAAGTGTTACCAATAAAAGTATTAATTTCTTTAAATCTTAAACCAGTAAATCTTACTGGCTCCAAGCTTTTAAATGGTAGTGTATACAGCTTAATTGATATGAAATGACAATTATGATTTATGCCATAAATTGAGTAGCCCTGCTGAAATGACTTTTTACCATTCAGTTGACACACAATTCAATATCCTCAAAGCCTGATTTAGAATACTAAATTTAGATAAGAAAAAACAAAGCACCTTATCTTCTTTGAGTGTGCGTATCCTGGCCTCCAGCTCCTGTAGGATCTTGTCTTGCTCGCATAACCTACTAAGCTTTACCTGGAGAGACAATCACAAGCAGCAATAAAACATGGTCACCAAACAGAGGCCACGACTGAACTGAATCCATTAACACAAACATATCAAACAGAGGGCCGACGGAATACATTCTTCTGCTATTCCATATTCAACATTTCCCACTATTGAAGATATCCATTAGCATAAACTCCATGCACCCAAGACAATTCTGGTGTCATTATTTGCAGAAACAAACAGCATTTTCTCAGCGAAAAATGGGTTAGGGTACGTGTGCGGGAGAGACATAAGCTGCAGAAGTGCCTTGTTTACTTGTCTTCTTCACACAGCCTGTTTATTCTCCACTGTTTATCGTTCCCTCCAATTAATTATTAAGCAGTTATTATTTTACAGCCATATATTGTTGTTTTAACAACATTAAATATTCATCAAGCAGATAAATCCACCAACAAAATTCTTATAAATTGTTAAACTGAAACAATGTTAATGATGAAAAGCCAGGACTTCCAGATTATTTACCTCCAATCAAACAAAAAATAGTCAGAGCACTGGAATACAAAAATCAAACTGAAAAATGTACAAGCCCAAAGTATAAAACTCCCATTGCAAGTATTTTTCTCTTTAAATTGAGCATTGAATATAAAAAGCCCTCGTCAATATATAATCATTTCTATTTATTCTTGACACCGAGACAGAGCTTGCTTCTCCCCACAGCGTGTACCACAGCCTCACTCCGATGCCTGTGTTTTCTTGCACAAATCCAGGCTTGACTAACAGCTTTCTGTGCAAAGCAAACAGAGAGATCGAGAGGGGAGACAAGGCAAGGCTCAGAAAGTGGGCTTTAATAAACAGAGAACAGAACTTACATCTATGTCACTTTCAGCTATTTTAACTGGCCGAGGTGGTCGATCTTTAAGCGAGTCACGTCCAGTTACCTGTTGACGAAATGCAAAAGCTAATACACTTTCAAAGACATTAGCATCAACATCAAGACTAAGAAGCTGTAAGGTTGCATCGATCAAGCAACCATAAAGACTGCACAGTCTATTGACAAAGGGTTGTTGAAATCATAAACAAACTGTGCTTTAGCAAACTTATAATATCTCGAAATGAACAAAACAACAACAACAACAAAAATCAAACCAACACTCTTTTTGGAAGCTCTGCGATGTGTTTACGTACAAACAGCAACTGGGGTATTTGGGGAAAGCCGCAATGATCCACCCAAAGCGCTGCTCTTGATTTGGCAAGGTATCAATACTTTTCATCAGTGGTGAACTTAACATGAACCGTGTGGGAGTGAATCATTTAGTGATAAACAGAGGTTAGCTAAAGGATACTTTATAAGTAAGAGCAGCTGTCTGTAAACGTTCACTCATTAACAGAAAACCTCAGACTCTTTTAGGGTAATTCCTTGAGGCCTAATGTCTTCATGGAAATAATTAGCACAGCCTTTACATAATGTTCACAATTACAATGCAATCGCTATAACAATCCCTCACCAGAGCAGTATCGATATTTTACCTAAAGAACAACCTTGGGCGTCCTTGAAAAAAAAAATTAAGCTGTCAAAGTAGCACATGCACATAGGAATGACTCTGCAGAGCAACGATAATGGTCCGGGGGGTTACATCACAACAGCAGGTGAAGGCATGAAATGGTCACATTTTGTTACACACACCATCCTTACATTCAGACAGAATGCACTGTGTACCGAATAGATGAGAGGTTCAATACTTTTCATCTGTTTGAAATGAAGATAAAAGGGTTTTTGTGAACTGTGGGTATAAATTTAGGCAATGTATACATTTGAATTCTGAATTAATAATTAAAGCAGGTTATGCGCTCCATATCAAACAGGATCGGAAAAGTCGGTGAACATAAAACGTTTGTGACAAAAGTGGAGAAACTCTATATAAGAGCTCTAAAGGCCACTGATGTCACTGGACATAAGAAAAACAACTCAGAATCAAATTCTAGCAAAATCAAAATCTCCTCCTGGGAGCCATCAATAGTCACTGCATCCATGCATCCATAAAGACTTTTATTGCTAAACTGCAGCATAAAATCTGATTTTTAACTGCAAAAGCTTAAAATCACACATTGCTCTCCGTGAATATTGACTGATGTAAAAATTTTTAATCATCGATTTCAAAATTCACTCTACACGTCCTTCAGGGTTAGAGAGCAGGGCAGCTGCTATAGAGAATAAGGAGAGGGGGGAAATCAGGAAGAATTTATGCCTTGAGGAGAGAGGGAGAAGATGAGAGGAGGAGGTAGGTGAAGGCAGATCCACTAGAGCCCACCTTCAGGTCTAGATACTCCAGGTCCTTCTTCAGCTGGATGTAAGTGTCATCTGCCTTTAAATGGGAAATGAAGATACAGGTCACATGACACATGGTTGAGAGTATAACATGCAAGACTGAAACTGATTTTCATGCGCACAGTAAATCCAAATGCTGGTACATTATTACACATTGTGCAAGTGCATGTTATGATGGTTATTTAAAAATATATAATACTGTTCAAAAGTTTGAGGTATTTTTTTGCTTTAGAAATTAATACTATTTTTAGCATATAATGTAACATCATTTAGCAAAGATGTATTAAATTGATCCAAAGTAACAATAAAGATATTTATAATGTTAAAATATTTGACATTTCTGTGCTGGTTTTTTAACTTTCTATTCAGCACAGAATGCTGAAAATGTATCACAGTTTCCAAAAAACATTAAGCAACTGTTTTCAACGCTGATAATAAAAAAAAAAAATTTGAGAAGCAAATCAGTATATTAGAATTATTTCTGATGGATTATGTCACATTGAAGACTGGAATAATAGCTGCTAAAAATTCAGCTTTACCATCAAAGGAAATTATATTTTAAAATATAATAGAAAACATTTATTTAAATTGTAATAACACTTCACAATATTACTGTTTGAACTGCATTTTTGACCAAATAAAAGCTTTGATGAGCCTAAGAGATGGCTTTCAAAAACATTTAAAGAAAATGTACTTATCCTAAACTTCTGAACAGTAGTGTACATAATACATTTTTTTGTTTCTCTATCTGTTTTTGTTTGATTGTTTTTTTTACAAAAAGAAAAGTTCTGACAATTTAGTATCAGGAAGGCCACTGAATGCCCCTAAACTTCAGTATGAACTCTAAATCTGATGCACTGTGGTGTGGGTCAAAGTTCACTAAAAAATAAAAAAAAACATACAATGAAGTATTTTACAACAATGCTGTAAATGTTGTAGAAAGCTAGTTCATTTATAATGTGCAACCCTGTAATTTAGGTGTCTTCAAAACTTTTTTACACCACGGACCGGTAACGCTTTTAAAATATTATCTTGGACTGGCTGGGGGGGGGGGGGTTCACACACACACACACACACACATACATATACACATACATACATACATATACACATATACATATATATATATATATATATATATATATATATATATACATATATATATATACACACACATATATATACATATATATATATATATATATATATATATATATATATATATATACACATACTCACCGGATACTTTATTAGTTACACCTGTTGTGATGATACATCTTCTGATGCAGCAGGGCACATCATCAGTGATGTATCCTGAGGTTATCGGGTGTTTCGGGTCTCTCGAACATCAGACACCCTCACTCAGGCGACCCAGCTGAGGTTGATCAAGCCTCAGCTTGTGCCCTGGCAGCTCAACCACGGTTCCGCTCTCTTAATCCAGAGCCACCTAGAGGCTTTCTCCGCTGCCTCTGTGCTGTTACAGATAGCTCTTCTCCTCCTTTCGCCTGTGATGCCGAGTGCAGTATATGCCCTGCAGAGGGACTGTCCAGCAAAGCCTCTGCACCCTACCTCTACAGGCAAGCACCTTGCCTTCCAGCCTTGTTCGTGGCAGTCGCTGACTAAGTCCTGATATTTCCCCTTTTTCCGTTCAAAGGCCTCCTCCATTCGCTCCTCCCATGGCACGGTGAGCTCCAGCATGACAACATTTTTTGTTGCCTCAGATACCAGGATGATATCAGGTCTGAGTGAGGTCTTAACTACATGCTGGGGGAACTTGAGCTGCTTGCCCAGGTCTACTGATAGCTGCCAGTCCTGTGCAGTTTGGAGAAGCCCTGATGTTCCTTTCTTTGTTCCTGGCTTTTCTCCGGCTCTAATGAAGCTGATGGTTTGCTTCCTAGGTCTGGACTTTTGGCAGATGGAAACAGCACTAGAGATGCTCTCTGTGATAGTCTTGAGCACCTGATCATGACGCCAGTGGTATCGGCCTTCCCCCAGAGCTTTTGGGCAACAACTCAATACGTGCTCAAGGGTCCCCTTGTTCTTCTGGCAGAGGGGGCATGCTGGTGATTCGGCCAAGCCCCAGCAGTGCAGGTTGGATGGGCTGGGAAGAACATCATAGACCGCCTGGACCAGGAACTTGATGCGGTGTGGTTCTGCCCTCCACAGGTCAGTCCACGAGATCTTCCTCTCCACAACTTGCTCCCATCTAGTCCATGCGCCTTGCTGTCTCATCCCCACCGCTCCGCCCTTCCTCTGGCCACAGTTCCCACAAGGACTCCATGGCGCAAACGGGACTCTGCCTGCTCCACTGCCACCTCTGCTCTCCACTTCCTGCCAGTCTTGACTACCACCCCTGCCCCAGAGACTTTTGGGTCTGTTGATTCCCAGAACTGCAGCACCTCTCTTGCACGCAAAACCTTGAACTCCTCCTCGATAGATTTCAGAGGTAGTGTGAGTTTGCAGCTGTTTCCATAGAGTGCGATGTTGCTTAAGCTCCGCAGTAGACCCAACCATCTCCTCAGGTAGCGGCTGACTCTCCTCTCCAGGTCTGTAATGGTGGAGATCGGGAATTCATAGAGAAGCAGTGGACACAGTATCCTCGGCAGAATCCCGTGCTGATAGATCCATGCCTTGAATTTGCCAAGGCATGCAGGTAGGCCTGTTTTGTCGACGCTCTTCAGCCATTTCTCCAACTCCTCACAGGTGTTCTTTATTGAAGCTGTGTCCCTGAGGCTGCTGTCAAAGTACCTCCCCAGGCTTTTCACAGGCTTCTCGGAGATGGTAGGGATCGGTGTTCCTGAGATCGAAAACCGGAACTTATCGACCACTCTGCCCTTCTTCAGGACCAAGGATCTTGACTTTGCTGGCTTAAAAGGCATCCTGGCCCATCCCAACAGCCTCTCTAGGCCTCTCAAGATCCATCTGGCTCCAGGCACTGACTCAGTGGTTACTGTCAGGTCGTCCATGAACGCACGGATTGGTGGTTGGCGGATCCCGGACCTGGACTTGGGGCCTCTACACTCTGGTTCAGCAGATTTTACCAACATGTTCATTGCTAGTGCGAACAGGATCACGGAGATGGTGCAGCCTGTGATAATTCCAACCTCCAATCTATGCCACTCTGATGTTACTGACCCTGCTGAGACTCTCAGACTGAACTCGCTGTAATAATCCAGAATGAGGTCTCTGACTGCAGCTGGAACATGGTGCCTCTCCAGTGTTTCCCACACCAGCTTGTGGGGCATAGAGCCATAGGCATTGGCCAGATCTAACCAGAGGACCACCAGATCTCCCTTGTTCTCCCTTGCTTCTCTAAGGAGCTGCGTGACCACGCCTGTGTGTTCTAAACACCCCGGTACACCAGAAATGCCGCCTTTCTGCACTGAGGTGTCGATGTACCCGTTCTTAAGGAAGAAGTCAGCCAGCCGCCTAGCCACAATGCTGAAGAAGATCTTCCCCTCAACACTGAGTAGTGAGATGATTCTGAACTGGCTGATCTCTTTGGCGTCCTCCTCTTTAGGGATCCACACACCCTCAGCAAACCGCCACTGTTGCGCTGCTTTTCCTCTTCTCCAGATGACCTTTAGGATCCTCCAAAGCCGGTGTACTTGGGACAGTGCTTGTATACCTTTGTAAGTGGTTCCACTTGGTCCTGGTGCTGACCCGGTTCTTGCCCTCTTTACCACATCTTGAACTTCTTTCAAGAGGGGTTCCCTCTGGTCGAATGCCACCGTTGGCTCTGGTGGTCTTAACACTGTATCACACTGTCCCAGGTCTTGGTCTCTGGTGGCGTCACTGAAAGTGTTTTGAAGGTGTTGCTCGACATCCTCCTTTGCACAGGCTAAGCGTCCGCTGCGTCTCTGTCCGAGGAGCTGTTTGGTGAACACAAATGGGTTGCTGATGAAGGCAGTGCGTTTCTGAGCTCTTTCTCTGCACCGCCTCCTGTGGTATTCTGCCCTGCGCAGGGTAAGGAGTCTCTTCCTGAGCACAGTACGAAGCTCTACCAATGGCGCCCGCTCCTCTTGTCTTGCCACCTTATACTGTTTGGTCAAGGCTTTCAGCTCTGCCCTGATGTTGTGAATTTTAACAGCCCGCTGGTTCATGCTGTAGGGCTGCCTAGCTCCTCTTTCTTCCTCAACTCCAAACCTTTCCGCAGCCATACTCACTATGATAGTTGTCATAGCCTGCAGTCTCCTCTCCACATCCCCTTTGGCCGTTGTTTCTAGCACTGCATCCACATCCTCGTCGAACTTCTGCCACTCTGATGTTTTAGAGGCTTGAGGCAACTTGATCCTTCTCTTCTCCGATGGCCTGCTTGGAGGGACTAACGGCACCACTTGGAGGCTCTGGGCTCTGTGGGGTGCTTCTGGGCCCTGCTCCTCCTCTGTCTCACCAGGCACTAGTCCTGAGCATTGTGATGGTTGTAGTCTCACCTTGCATTTCATCTTTGTTTGATGGATCTTTAGGCCTCTCTCATTTTTGCAGATCTTTCCACAAAAACACTCTCTTCTCGTCAACGTTTGTCCATTGCTATTGTTCGTTAAACTTGTGTCTGTCCGGCTGGGGTGCTCATTCTCCCCCCCTCTCGGGCTCCCCTGGGGGTATATCTCATATGTTTGTTCCGTAGCTTATTTGGGTCCTCCTTCAATTGCTTGGTAACACAAATTGCTAAGCAGCCAATCACATGACAGCAACTCAATGCATTTAGGCATCTAGATGTGTTGAAGACGACTTGCATCAGAATGGGGAAGAAAGGGGATTTAAGTGACTTTGAACGTGGAATGGTTGTTGGTGCCAGACGGGCTGGTCTGAGTATTTCAAAAACTGCTGATCTACTGGGATTTTCACGCACAAACCATCTCTAGGGTTTACAGAGAATGGTCCGAAAAAGAGAAAATATCCAGTGAGCGGCAGTTGTGTGGACGAAAATGCCTTTGATGTCAGAGGTCAGAGGAGAATGGGCAGACTGATTAGAGATGATAGAAAGGCAACAGTAACTCAAATAACCACTCGTTACAACCAAGGTATGCAGAATTCTAGCTCTGAACGCACAACACGTCAAACCCTGAAGCAGATGGGTTACAGCAGCAGAAGACCACACCGGGTGCCGTTCCTGTCAGCTAAGAACAGGAAACAGAGGCTACAATTCGCACAGGCTCACCAAAACTGGACAATAGAAGATTGGAAAAACATTGCCTGGTCTGATGAGTCTCGATTTCTGCTGTGACATTCAGATGGTAGGGTCAGAATTTGGTGTAAAGAACATGAATGCATGGATCCATCCTGCCTTGTCTCAACTGTTCAGGCTGCTGGTGGTGGTGTAATGGTGTGGGGGATATTTTCTTGGCACACTTTAGGCCCCTTAGTACCAATTGAGCATCGTTTAAACACCACAGCCTACCTGAGTATTGTTGCTGACCATGTCCATCCCTTTATGACTACAGTGTACCCATCTTCTGATGGCTACTTCCAGCAGGATAATGCACCATGTCACAAAGCTCAAATCATCTCAGACTGGTTTCTTGAACATGACAATGAGTTCACTTTACTCAAATGGTCTCCACAGTCACCAGATCTCAATCCAATAGAGCACCTTTGGGATGTGGTGGAACGGGAGATTCGCATCATGGATGTGCAGCCGACAAATCTGCAGCAACTGCGTGATGCTATCATGTTAATATGGACCAAAATCTCTGAGGAATGTTTCCAACACCTTGTTGAATCTATGCCACAAAGAATTAAGGCAGTTCTGAAGGCAAAATTGGGTGCAACCCGGTACTAGCAAGGTGTACCTAATAAAGTGGCCAGTGAGTGTATATATATATATATGTGTATGTATATATATATATATATATATATATATATATATATATATATATATATATATATATACACAAGGTGCGATTTGTGTAATCTGTTAATAACGCACATCATAAATCCGTATTTTTAGGCAAGTAAATGGGTGTCACGTCATGAAAATTTTTAATACGACGGAAACTGTATTTAATTGTGATCACAATTTAATAAAACCATTGTAGTTAGGCCTATTAATTGTAATGATTTCATTTTCCCGGTGATTCAAACAACGAATACATTATATAGAGAAAGCCGAACAAAGAATATTATCAATGGAGCTTAAACCATTGCGTCGCAAAATGATTCACTGTTTCGAAGTGCTCCAATCGAATCGCGTTTCACGAATCATTTGATTCAGATCGGGGATAAAAATAATTCAGCAGAGGCAGGGATGTATAAACCAGAGGGGGGGGAATCTCCCCTAAAAATCGCACCCTGCATATATATATACATATATGTGTGTGTGTGTGTGTGCATGTGTACTGTATATTTATTGGTTCAACAGATCATATTGTGGTTTTTGAGTCACAGATCAGATGATTTTTCGGATAAGCAAATATTTTATTCAAGCATTATATTTAATGAACTCTGTATTTCCACTCCGTCTAAAATACGTCTCTATGCTCGTGCGCGTGTTTAGGGTATGTGCAAGAACAGCACAGTTCTCTTTCATAACATGCTGTTATCCTGCAATCTGATGATCCAAAATACAAGAAAGGAAGAATCTATTAAAAAAAGTCAAAAAAATGCTAAATGTGGAAGAAAATATCTTCAAAAACACAAAACAGACTGTTACATCAAATTGCGCAGCCCAAGCTGTAACATTCTATTGCAGACTCCATGCTAACGGAGAGCTAACACCAAACTAACGCAATCATAACTACAACCAACAGCATAAGATGAGCACGGTATGGGAGTTAGGGAAAGGAGGGTATGATATGCTCAAATGGGAGGGGGGCTCAGGGTGGGTTGAGGGGGAAATGTGACCCTCTAACCTGCAAACTGGGGCCTGAGAGGCCGTTGTGCTGGTTCTGCAGGTGTGTGAATGTGTCGCTGCGCACGCTGGCCATCTTGGCCCGGTGTCTCCTGAGCTGGATGAGCAGCAGGGTCAACTCCTCCGGCTGCAGGACAGCGGGGAGACGGGAGAGAAAGCACTTCATGAGGTGACCACCAGGGCGGTCAATTTCACCAAGATGTTGTGAAATTTGGCCAATAGAAGTGGACTAAGGCGAACTGTAACTGCCAGTCTTTGAGTTTTGTCTCAAAACTAGAAAACAAAACGCTCCTTGTGGCCACAATGTCATCTACCAAGCAGAACCCCTATGTTTCCTAGATAGTTTGTCTGGAAAAAGTCTGCTCTCTATGGAAGTCTTACCGTTTTTCCATGCAGACTTGGTGCACTGACTGTGTGTGTGATGTATCCCATCGTTGGCATGGATCTTCTCTCTATTTGTGAGGTCTGTAATGACACAAAAATACAAAAAATGGTGACATTTACAATGAAAATGAAGAATATCCCAGTTTTATCACTTTTGTTCGCAAATACTCTCTTTTAGTTTATAGATGCTCTACATTTTTAAACTCAAGTAAAAGTCAGTTTCACAAAACTAGGGCTCAGCAGAGCACATTTACTCATTCATCTGTTTATTTTAGCTAAGAAAATGTGTGCTTGATTTCAAATGTGCCACAGGGCTTTGAGGGTTTGACAGTTTTGCTTAACATACAAAATTCTTCATCTAGGTCCATCATAGCAACTCAAAAGGACACAAACAACAAGAGTTTTAATTAACTACACATAAATTATCTTTAACCTGTTTTCTTAAAATAACATTTGTTAGCTACCAGCAAAGTAGCACTGTAGACTCTGTTTCCAATGCGAATCCCACGGCACTGCATTTTTGCTGTAATAGGTTTTTTATTTAAATACAAGATCAGAAGAAAGAGACCACTGCTGAGGAGGTTCATTGGGCGCTTTGCTTAGCCTTTGGCGAATCTTACCAGCTAAACACAATCTAGTTATCATCCATAGAGATATGCTCCATGACAGCAGCTATGAAAACACGCTCTACGAAACACAGAAACATTCAACACACACACACACATATATATATATATATATATATATATATATATATATATATATATATATATATATATGTTTTGATATAGAAATCAACATTTTTTATTATTTTCTAATTTGTCACATGCAGTACTTTCAATTAATTGAGGCACTGCAATATCTGTACTTTTAAAAATGTTTGAATACAATTCCAAAAATAAATAAATAAGTAGATAAATAAATAAATAAAAACTCTGGAACAATGTAAACTTGAAGGCAACAAGTGATTAAAATGCAGAAAAACTTGTAATGTTTGGGGTATTTTTTTTAATGTTCATGAAATAAGTCTCTTATGTTCCACTTTTATTTATTCAAAAATACAGTAAAAACAGTAATATTATGAAATAACATTACAACTTAAAATAACTCTTTTTTTTCCTTTACTTCAGTTTTCAGTGTCACATGATCCTCCTGATATATTTCTCGCTATTGTCAATGCTGAACACAGTTCTGCGTAATATTTTCGTGGAAACTGTCATACTTTTTTTTTTTTTTTACAAGATTCTCTGGGGGGAAAAAAAATCTAAATAACCTAATTCTTTCTCTTTAAGCATTCTCAAATCATGCTAATTATCACACTAAAATTATCCTAAAAATACTAATTTCTCAATTAATTGTAAATTGTTATGCTTATAATATAATATGTAATGAAACAATTACAGCATTTTCACTAGCATTTCAGATTTTTATATTTTTTGTGGTATCACTGCACATTGACTGAAGGTCTGTTTTTTCTTTCTATCTGGTTTTTGACGGCTTCTGTGAATCTTTCTGTTGGAGGCATGTAATTAGTGAGTTCACACGAGTCCTGACGTATGCAGAGCAGAAATGGTAGTCACAGTATGTTAACTTGTAAGAGGCACAGAGGCTTGTGTGACTGCTGCTGCGTGTGAATGTGGCACTGGGAGCGGCGCTCTCATGTGGGGGGTGTAGATGGTAGATGCTACTATTTGTCACACAAGCATCTTCAGCGACACACATAAACAAAAATGCTCTCTTTTAACACACCCTCTGCACCTGGGAATCAAGGCCTGAGTGAAGACTGTGTGAATCCTGTCACAAAGTCCAAATCAAAGTTTGAGTAAATGAAAACTTGGTTTTCCCATAACCCTTAACGTCTTTGGTGGTCAGCACTTCTGTGGTCTGAACAAAAAGAAGAACTCACCACAACTAATTTGAAATTGTGAGATCATGTGAACTGCTCCACATTCCCTACCTTTGAGATCTGGGAACATATTCCTCTGGGAGAACCCAAACTGGGAGTGTCCACGGTGGCGAAGTCATCCAGCGGGCGCACCGTCACCCTGTCGGCGGGCGTGTGGGGCCTTCGTGGGGACAAGGACTTGGAGGGGTGGCCGGGTGGGGGTATGTCACATGGTGATGGTGGCACAGATATGGATCGTGGCATTTCCAGAGTAACTCTGAAGGCAGACGTGTCCATGTAGTCAGGGCCGGTGTAGATTGGTGCGGTGGGGCTTCCATGGCGGAACTGTTGGCGCTGCTGCCACTCGTATAGCTGCCACACCATGCCCTCTTTAGTGGCCAACCGCTCATCAGTGGACATACGAAAGTGACTAAGACGGTCGTGGGCGTACTTATAGTCACTAGGCAGGTTGCGGGGCACTGATGGGGAACTGCCTCCGGAGTGGTGGCGAGTGGTCTTTGGCAACGACTGGTACGTATCCATCATGACGGACTTAGGCTGGAGAGGAGGTGTCCGTCTGGGTAGCGTGTACTCAGCAGTGGGATGGCTGTAATTTCGTAAAAAAAAAAAAAAAAGTTATTTTACTCTTAATATTCTGTCCTTCCCACTGTCAGTTAGCATTCATATGCTATACACAGTATTTATATGAAAGCATTTATTTAATTTTTTTTAAAATGGTTTTGTTCTGGCCTTCGCTGTAAATTTATTATTATTCATCACCAACAACAATAATAACTCATATATTAACCATTACACAAAGAATAATAATAATAAATAATTATTATTATTATACTAATAAACTAATAAAAAGGGAAACAGACATATCTATATATACACACACACACACACACATAAATATATATATATACACTCACTGGCCCCTTTATTAGGTACACCTTGCTAGTACCGGGTTGGACCCACTTTTGCCTTCAGAACTGCCTTAATTCTTCCTGACATAGATTCAACAAGGTGTTGAATCTATGTCAGAGTCACAATTCCTCAGAGATTTTGGTTCATATTGACATGATAGCATCACGCAGTTGCTGCAGATTTGTCGGCTGCACATCCATGATGCGAATCTCCCGTTCCACCACATCCCAAAGGTGCTCTATTGGATTTAGATCTGGTGACTGTGGAGGCCATTTGAGTAAAGTGAACTCATTGTCATGTTCAAGAAACCAGTCTGAGATTATTTGAGCTTTGTGACATGTTGCATTATCCTGCTGGAAGTAGCCATCAGAAGATGGGTACACATTAGTCATAAAGGGATGGACATGGTCAGCAACAATACTCTGGTAGGCTGTGGTGTTTAAACGATGCTCAATTGGTACTAAGGGGCCCAAAGTGTACCAAGAAAATATCCCCCACACCATTACACCACCACCACCCGCCTGAACAGTTGAGACAAGGCAGGATGGATACATGTTTTCATGTTCTTTATGCCAAATTCTGACCCTACCATCTGAATGTTGCAACATTGTAGCCTCCGTTTCCTATTCTTAGCTGACAGGAACGGCACCCGGTGTGGTCTTCTGCTGCTGTAGCCCATCTGCTTCAGGGTTTGACGTGTTGTGCGTTCAGAGCTAGAATTCTGCATACCTTGGTTGTAACGAGTGGTTATTTGAGTTAATGTTGCCTTTCTATCATCTCTAATCAGTCTGCCCATTCTCCTCTGACCTCTGACATCAAAGGCATTTTCGTCCACACAACTGCCGCTCACTGGATATTTTCTCTTTTTCGGACCATTCTCTGTAAACCCTAGAGATGGTTTGTGCGTGAAAATCCCAGTAGATCAGCAGTTTTTGAAATACTCAGACCAGCCCGTCTGGCACCAACAACCATTCCACGTTCAAAGTCACTTAAATCCCCTTTCTTCCCCATTCTGATGCAAGTCGTCTTCACCACATCTAGATGCCTAAATGCATTGAGTTGCTGCCATGTGATTGGCTGCTTAGCAATTTGTGTTACCAAGCAATTGAACAGGTGTACCTAATAAAGTGGCCGGTGAGTATATATATATATATATATATATATATATATATATATATATATATATATATATATATATATATATATATATATATATATATATATATATATATATATATAAACTTAAAGGTAAGGTGTTGACTTAGAAGGGTGTTTTTCTGCTAAAATGTAGATATGTCCCATAGGCTTTTATTTTAAGTGCAATAGTGTAAATGTGATTACTGGATGGTATTTACAAAAAAGGAAAAATAACTGTAATAACCAGAATGCTGTTGCTACAACACAAAATATTACCTTTAATATTTAGTGTGTTTACATCACTACCACTAGTGGGAGCTATAATAGCATAAGAAGAATCTATATGTGAACTGAATCATACATGGCTTGAGTTCCCAATGTTACATTAATAATTTAATTAGAGTATTACATATTACCCTGTATGCTTTTCTAACATTTTTTTTTGCCTTATCACAGCACAAACACACAAAACTGACCTTTTGGGGTCTCCTTTCTGCACCTTCACCCAGTGCTCGACCTGAGCCAGCGCAGTTTTCCTTTGCACCTTTTTCTCTGTGTCTGTACGGCGTACGAGACCCCTCTTATACACCACGTTCCCATTCTGATCAGGAGGTATGCCCGAGGGGGGCAGCCCGTTCCTGTGAGTGGGCACCGTTGAAGGTGGGCGAGAATGGGCACCTGATTGGGAAATCTCCAACTCTCCAGAGGAGATTTTAACAGGATCCTCGAACAATTCCTTGCTGTAAACGTAGCATTCCTCCCCAGCTCGCTCTGGCCGCAGCTCTGCAACCTCCACATGCGCTGTCTGCTGGAGGCCCTCTGCCTGGGAGGAGCTTTTGATGCTGCTGCTGAAATGGTTGGTCTGAAGGACTGCTTGCTGCTCAGTTTTGAAGCTTATTTCGGCTTCTCTGTGGAAGGAAAGAGAGTTATTTAATAGCAGAAAACAAACAGTTAATATTTGACCTTTAACATGAGATATAACTTATTTCGGATGATGTATCAGTATTAGGAAGCAAAAAGGACAGAAATGAGTTTAGACTTTTGCATTAATTATAATTGAATCTACAACTCATTGTGCAGACAACTGACCTTGAACCGACTATCTAGATATCCAACTCTATCCTAATTGCAACATGACATTTCAAAAAAGTATGACATTCTTTCTTCTGTGGAACATCAAAAGAAGAATTTAGCATAACATCTGAGCTGCTTTCTACTACACAATGAAGGTGGAGGGTACCAAGAGCTGTCATGCTCCAAAAAGCACAAAACTATGCCATAAAAACATCATAAAAGTAGCTCATGTGACTCTTGTACTACTGTATTATACATACTATTCGAAACATTGAGGTCTGTAAGATTTTTATTTTTGAAATAATTATCTTATGCTTACGAAAGCAATATTTATTTGATCAAAAACACAGTAAAAACAATAATTACAATAACAATAATTTAAAATAACTTCTAATATATTTAAATAAAATATTATTATATAACTTTTAATATATTTTAAAATATAATTCATTTCTGCAAAACTGAATGCATTACTCCAGTCTTCAGTGTCACAAGATCCTTCAGAAATCATTCTAATATGCTGATTTGCTCAAGAAATATTTCTTATTATTGTTGAAAGCAGGTATTGCTTAATATTTTTGTGGAAGCCAAACTCTTTTTGTGCCCAAATGAAGACAGATTTGACTAATTATTTCTTCCTAGTGATAGGCTGCATAACCTCATAATTTCAGTATATTTTAGGCTAATTTGACCAGATATGGCATAATTAATAAATATATTTAGCATAATTCATTAATACATAACTATAATGTTTCAATTAATTTAATTTCATCAGTTCATTTCAGCTATTTATTTTCTTTATTAGATCAGCCCAAAAAGTTAATATTTAAAACAAATTTATTATGCAAAATGCAAAAACAAAAAGCTAAAGGAAACTTGAAATGCATCAAAACATGAAAAATCTAAATTGACAAAGGTAAAGTCATAATGTGCAATACTATCAATCTATCCCTAGATGGCACTGTTATATTATATTCAAAATCTCCCTCAAACAAATCAAGGGCCTACAGAAGAACCTCAAAACAGTACAGCAGCACTAACACTGACATTTCACCCCTGACCATGATCAGACAGGTGGTCTGGCATCAGATTGGCAAGTATAGCAACACTGCCAACAATCCACACACTTGTGTAAAAGCATTTGCCTACAAAATCCAACAAATACAGCCACTACACTAGCCCTACCAACCATAAATGACATTATAAACCACCTTTAGGGTTATTAACCACCTACTCTCCTTTTTATGTATACTATAAAAGCCCAGATATAAGGAAAGCCCTAGGGACAAATCCTCTCTGCACTCATGGAAGTGAAGAGCATGGGGGCAGCACACTAACATCACGCCCCAGTCCGAGTGCTGTGTTCTAGGCTGGTGGCCCACAGTCAGCTGGCTGCAGCATGCCGCAGTGATACTCCTCCCCAGAGCTGCAGTGTCAAAGTGTACACAACTATGGCACTGTGCCTCTGCACCAGCACAACAGCAGCAGATGAATGAGTACACCGTGCTGTTTTTGCTGTACCCGTGATCTATATACATCACATTAGACAAGAGCTTAAAGGAACAGTTCACCCAAAAATTACAATTTGCTGAAAATTTACTCACCCCCAGGCTATCCAAAATGTAGATGAATGTGTTTCTTCATCAGAACAGATTTAGAGAAATTTAGCCTTTGATTACTTACTCACCAATGTATTATTTGCAGTGAATGGGTGCCATCAGAATGAGAGTTCAAAGAGCTGATAAAAACATCACAATAATCCACAAAACAAAGTACCATTTAGAAACGAAATGTGGAGTCCGCAAGTCATGTGGATTACTTGTGGGCTATTGTGATGTTTTTTCAGCTGTTTGGACTCTCATTCTGATGGAACTCATTCAGTGCAGAGGAGCCATTGCTGAGCAAGTGATGTAATGATACATTTCTCCAAATCCATTCTGATGAAGAAACAAAATCATCCACATCTTGGATGGCCTGAGGGTAAGTAAATTTTCATTTTAGGTGAATTATTCCATAGCATACAGTTACAGTTTATATTAATGCCATCAGCATTTCCAGTGACTTGAATGTCTATCTTAAAAAGAATCCAAATACTTTCGAGGACAGCAAACTGTCCCCAAAATGAATTTTTAAAAAGTTAAGAAGTAGCTGTTTCAAATACACAACCAAGTCAGCACAAAGAGCAAAGCTGCAGTCATACTGAGACTAGAAAATTACTTTAGACCCCAAAATACTGCAAACCAGGCAATTTTAGGTTTGTGTATGCTTTGAATTCACCCGAGAGGTCAATTTGTGATGTTTTAGATGCTCTTTGGGTCTGTTATAAGATTAATATATTTGTGCTTTGTGAATTTGCAGCTCAGAGCTCACCAAACTTAAATTTGGGTACACAGCGAAATACAACTTTTTTCTCTTTTTTTGCATGTGCTTGTGTTGCTGGCCTTCCGAGTTGAATAAAAATGAATGGAGCTCAAAGTCAAGAATGGCTGTATCTTTAACCCTGATAGATGGAAGACATCAGTGGACAGCCTAAACTAGATCAATTAACTTAACTGTAGCCCAGAAACCATTAAGACCACTTCACTTCTATTGTTCATGAAATTCTCATAGCTGGAAAAATCAATCATCACATTACATACAGACCAAGGCAAAAGAACATAATATCAAAGAATAAGGAAAATAAAGTTTAAGTGACAGTAATGAGTGTTAAATAGAGGAAATTCAAGAGCGAGGAGAAAGCAGTAAGGAGAAGACTTATATCTTATTATTATATATTTATATGTCTAGAACTGTAAGCCAGTTCTAAAGAAAACATTAAACTGCATTTACTTTTTTAAATGTGACATTTTTCTGAGACAAAATATGCAAGGGAACTTCTAAGGACATGTGTAGGGGATCTGTCTAGACAAAATCCATAGCTATTTGACTGGACCATGAGGGAGTGAAAAATATTACACAGAGATATTATTGGGTAATATTATTTTTCTCCAACCATGCAGCCTTGGCCATGTCAGAAGAAAAGATAAGTTGTTCCAGAGGTCCTTTTTATTTATGGGGGGAAAAAATCTTATAATATTTCTTATATATTATACAAAAAAATATATTACTATGAATCCAGCACAACCAGGAAGATTTAATAAGGATGTTTTTTTTTGTTTGTTTGTTTCAATTCATTGGTGTGTATTATTTATTTTGATGTATCTTGGATTTTTTTCTGTAATTTATATGCATCTGTTGTCTGCTTTTACTTGTTTGTATTATGTCAGAAAAATAAAATCACTGTTTGAAAATAAATAAATAAGAGCTGTAAATAAATAAAAAAAATACTAATTAATTGCAAATTTTTCTGAAATTAATTGTGATTAATCCCACCCTACATTAAAGTTTTTAAATATACTTTTGTATTGCAATAATTTCACATTCAATCTTCAAATTAATGTAGAAACAACATGACAGTATATTTTTCTTTTCTTTTTTTAATGGCATCTTTTTTATGACTGAAGGCGAGTATCACTGATACCAATACTACTGATGTGTCTAGGAAAATTTAATTTTTTCCCAATATTTAACTATAGCCATTCAACATTACAGTATAATTGAGAGCTATCAATTTTAATATTTATTAGACTTTTAAAAAATAACAACTTCTAACTTCAGTTAACTTAAAACAATCTTCACTTGAACCCATTATAATAAATGTCATACCTGTGCCCTTCAGCAAGTAGGAAATATACAGACATTGAGTAAAGTTATCAAACACTAAATTCTAAATTAAATGTAGATGAATCCTTAAAGCTACAAAAGTTATTGATTTCCTATTTTTCTTTTGTTCTTTGATTAATAGACATCACAGAAGCTCATTAGGTAGGTTATTTAGCTGCCGCTGCTCAATGTGATGCATATCTGACATGCATGCTTTAATATGAAATAATACAGGCTACAGTATAACAGCTGACAGGACAGGAAAATCTATTTTTACTGATATATGGCCTGACAACATCTCATCTGACCGCAGTTCGCTGAAGCTGCCTCATCATCTGTACTGTTTCCAAGCTCGTTTGACTAGCGACTGCCACTGAGGTGAAGTTGGAGTGCGTGCGAAAAGTCTCCAGTTTGATGTGGTCGTAAAGACGTTCTGCGTCTAAATAAACACAATTCTTGTCAAGAAAAAAGAGACAGAAGCAGCAGTTGTGCCATCACTAGCTTCACCCCTGCGTTAAATATTTTTTAATGCCATTGAACTGGAAAAATTAATCGCCTGCGTTAACGTGCTCATTTTGGCAGCACTAAAATAAATAAATAAAGAAAGAAAGGGTTATCCTGTTGTATTTAATGGAATATACTGGCCAGGTCTCTGAGATACTGATCTTGTTTCTAGACACCAGCCCTGAGAAAAGATTTGCAGCAGCAGGAGGTGACTGACCTCTTCGCGCCATGGCTTTGCATCAGCGCGGCCTGGTTCATGGCCCGGACCCAGCCATTCATGTCCTCTTGTGTGTCGGCGCTGAAGAAATAGGTCCTCATGCCACAGTGCTCGGCCTGCGAGCCAATCAGAGAATTCTTATTATAAATGTAGGAGCGCATTCCCGTGTGGCAGGCCTAAGGGAGAGACAGAGACAGAGGGGACCATCAGATCTGACCATACATAGAGGTTGTACGTGAGGCACCGAACCAGTGGGCCCCAGTATTGCTGTGACAGCATCACTGTAGCAAGCTCAGGAGTCATGCTCAACTGGTCTGTTTATTTTGTTCATCAGAGCTCAGGAAATGGCCTTTAAGAGGATTACCAACCAATGATAACGGCATTATCATTGTTACAAATACTACCATGCACTTCAGTCAAATGATCTGCACTAGTGATCTGTACTGTGCAAGCATTTGAGACGTTTGTTGAAAAATAATAAATTAATGATTGTTGTACTGCAGTCAGACTATGCATCAGAATATGGAAGCCCATTATGCCTTAGAGTATAAAAGCCTAATAACTGTGATTTTTTATAATGCTTATAAAAGAAGTCTCCTACTCACCAAGGCTGCTTTTATTTGGAAAACAGTAAATGAAATATTATAATTTAATATATATATATTTTTTTTAATAACCATTTATAGTTTAATATGTGTGATTCTTTGGATTCTTTGACTAATAAAAAAGTTCTAAAGAACAGCAGTTAAGAATTGAAATCTTTAAAAAAGTTAACAAATGTCTTTACTGTTCATTTTGATCAATTGAATGCATCCTTGCTGAATAAAAGTATTAATTTCTTTCATAAAAAAAATAAGGGAAACAAATGTGGGAAATACAATTTTGAGGTATAAAATCACAGTTCTAAAGAATAAAGTTGTAATTGCAAGAAATACATTTATAATGTGGACATTAAGTCACTATTTTAAGTTAAACCATCAGTAACCTTTTACTTTTTTAACTCTTTTAGGTAGAAACAGGCTTCCATAGAATAAAAACCAATCAATGTCAGGAAATCAACATTGAAGATCTGAACTCCAACCTTCAGTACACAGCAAACAAATGATAAATCAATAAACTGAGCCGTTCCTGCAGAGAGAAGAGAGATGATTGAAATTCTTTTCTACATATTTCACATATTCCAGGAGTAACATATAATTTACTTCAGCAGAAGGTTTACACACAAGCGTCTCTGTACTTGCCCTCCCCCTCTTCATTTGGTTATCGAGTGTACACATAAGTGTTCAAATACTTTTGGGTCAACTGTACATGCCAAACACACCACACAAATGTTAAAAATACACAATATTAAAGATGCACACAAATACTTACACAAACAAAGCTGTTAATTCTCTTACTATGTTTAATGCCAGGGTTAACAGCTCCCCAGTTAAACTAGCTCCATGCACCTTCTGTTCACTAAATCTGCTACTGCCAAAATGCAACTGTTGGTCTAATCTCTCTGATGGGGGTACGGCCACCACTCACACATCTAAACGCTTACAAACAGAGTCCAGCTCAGCGCTTTTGCCAGTCCCACCCAGACCCATTCAGACTAACGGCAGACCGTCCTTTCCATCTCTACAACAACACACACACATACACACACATGTTGGTTTTTGTGGTTTATGGGGACTCTCCATAGGCGTAATGGTTTTTATACTGAACAAACTGTGTGTGCTATTGCTCTACAGCAACCCTACACCTAAACTTAGCCCCCACAGGAGACTTTGTGCTTTTTGATTTTCAAAAAAACACCATTTAGTATGTTTTTTAAGCCTTTTGAATTACGGGGACATAGGCAGTGTCCTCATAAACCACCTTCATATTGTAATACCTCTGTCATACCCATGTCATTATACAAATTTGTATCCTCATAAACCACATAAACATGCACACACACACACACACACACACACACAGAGCTTACATCTGGTAACATTGACTCATTCTGTAGAAAGTCAATGCAGCAGCCTTTGGGCTACATCGAAGGTGTCTCTTAATTCACAACTCGACAGCTGCATCTCTGCTCATGGCACATCTCTTCTGCCTCTCCAGGAGTCTATTATCCCGCCTGTCACACACTAATGGCTAAAGCAGCCCCTCCAATATCCGACATCGGCTCCTGAAGTCTTCATATTATCCTACTGTTTTCTCATCAACTTTGTTGCAGTTCTTTGCCTGATAGCACACATGCCACCAGAGGTCTATATGATGTGTGTGTTGTCATCTGAAAAATATACCAGCAAACCTGAACACTCAAAATGATTGACAGACTGTCTATCCCGGAGTAGGCAACGTCAGTCCTGGAGTGCCGATGTCCTGCAGACTTTAGCTC